>NC_092874.1:179626452-180826452 GCF_028372415.1 Notamacropus eugenii | reverse complement strand
AATATTATAATTTAAACATATTTTAGAAATATTTTTAGATTTAAACTGATTTCGTCCTTATATATGTTTAATACTTCAGGCTGTATAGTTTTTTTTCTTTTGTTTTATTTCTGTTGTTTTTTTTAAACTATCTTTCAAAACCTATAGGAAACATAAAAACTCTTACCAATTGTTTTACAGTTAAAAAAATAGGAATTCTGACTATTAAGAAAGTAGAAAGTTCCCCAAGGCATTAAGAGACTAAGTGACTTAAATTTGCCTACAGTCCCAAAAAGTCATAACTTGAACCTATGTGCACTTCCCTCTAAGGTTAATTGATTATTCACTAAGTCACACTGCCTCATATTATGCACTTACCAAATGGAATAAATTCACATCCTGAAGATTTTTAGCTGTCACTTCTAGAGAAGAAAGCAGGCAAGAAACAACACCCAGACTATTTAGAACCACAATTCATTTTGCTAGTTCCCTACAATGATACATTTCTTCCAAATTCATGGACATTTCTTTCAAATAGTGTACTGGAAACTCTCTCAATAAAAAGGAATATAAATTGCTTGACTTACGTACAGGCAAAGTTAACCTTGCTGCAGATCGAAGCATCCTGTCCATGTTGAGGTCTGGTCGAAACAGACGGATTTTTTTATCTATTCCTCGATATGCCTTCATTCCTTCAAATAACTGAAGTTTAAAGACAATTGAAAATCTATTACCAATGATGATTAGTAAATAGAGTTCTTGATATCAAAGGACTGACTTCTCCAGGTTTCATATTTCCTTACGTATTTAAATTTGCCTTTTTCTTAAAGAGGGAACAATTATTTCTAAGCATGTTGTTTTTCAGTCATTTCAATCATGTCCTACTCTTTATGACCCCATTTGGGCAAATCTTTTGGCAAAGACACTAGAGTGGTTTGCCATTTCCTTCTCCAGCTTATTTTACAGATGAACTGAGACAAACAGGGTTAAGTGACTTGCCTAAGGTCATACAGCCAGATGAGTCTGGATCTGAAACTCAGATCCTCCTGACTCCAGGCCAGGTGCACTACTTCAAGCTCCACTGTGCCAGATAGCAGCCTGCTATGTCTAAGCAGAGTGTTAGCAAAATCTGGCCAACAAAAACTGGCATAAGAAAGAAGTCACTACTATTACCATCAAATTCAAGGAGCTATCACTTACCTGAGTATTCTGTTTTTCCTTCCTGTCTGTTGATGCTTTCATACTAAAGATTCATAGATACAATGCAACAATGAACATGTATTAAGTGCCTGCTACATGCCAAACCACAATGATCGGTGGTAGAAAGATAAGAGAAAACCAGTTCCCTATCTTCAAAGAATAGAGAGAAACATTTAAAGGGACCTTGGAGGTCCTCTAGTCCAAACCACTAACTTTACAAATAATGGAGCTGAGGTCCAGAGAGCTTAAGTAACCAGTACAGATAATAAGGGTTTGAAGAAGGATTTGATTTAGGTTATCCTAACACTAGATCCAGGGTTCTGCCCACTCTGTGATGCTAACTCCATCCATGAGCAGGCTTAATAAAGGACAGAAGGTGATCTAACTTAAAATTTGGATATTTATCAATAGTTCTGATAAGGGAGAACAAAATAAGTTAAAACTGTTGGCCAAAATGAAATTGAGGCCTTTTACTTATCCCTGATACCTCTACTCTATGTCGTTTCTCATATACACTACTAAATCTCCCATCTCTGTGCTTCTGCACTGGCTTTCCCCTTTTCTTGGGAATTTACTCTCTCCTATCTCTCTTATCTCTCTACTTAACACTGTGGCTCTCACTTCTCTACCAAGGTGCTTCCACTATACAAACTGAGTCACTCATAGTGAAGACATATTAGATCTTCAAATAACCATTTACTTAACACTCCAATAAAGAGATGGTACATGTATCTATTTATATATACTACCTTTTCTGATAAAAATGGGACCCTCATGAATGTGTTTACCAGTCAACTAAAGAATACATTAGTTTTAGCAAAAGACATTTAATCAAACAGCATAACAAAAGAAGTGACAAGAAGACTGCCTTGTGAACATGGGATGTGCTCCCTTACTGGTCACACCACAGAAAGGGAATTTACAAAGAGAAAACAGTAAACCAAGAAATATTGAGGACATACATTTAAGAAGCACATGTGGCCAAGAAACACACATAAAGAGGCTTATGCCAGGAATATATTTGGTCAGGACAAATGGATAAAGGACTACATAAAGGACATATGGACAAGGAATATGGGCTGCCAGAGAAAATCATATGTATGATTGCTACAGAGTTGGTGATGTCCTCAAAAATATAACAGCACTATTCTTAGGGATTTTTTTCCTGAGTATTGTGTCTTTAATATTCATTGAATTCATCCTCTCTTCTAAGCATTGATCTACTGGTAGATACTGGGTGTTTCAACTGGCTTGCTTCTCTTTATGAACTTCTCTTCATCTTTTCAGAACTACCTACTAACCAGCTTGCTAGTGTGTAATGAATCAAAATATCTCCCCAACCATAAACCAACACTTTTAACTTGGGGTCTGGGAAACAAAAGCTAGGTAGACAGAGTGCTCTAAAACTAAGATTAAGTATTTCTTTTTTGATTGCCTGCCTTTTTGATGTTAGGCTATATAATTTTAAATACAGAAAGGAAATGAGTTGTGAGATCACAAGGCTTTTTTTTATTTCTCTGGAATAAATATAGCCTATCTTAAGTGACGCCTTACAATTTATTTTATAAATAACATGTTTAAAAGACAGATTTGTAGTAAAGGACACCTGCTGTGATGACTAGGTATTGCAGTGGCTCTGACTCACAAAAGAGCTATGAATACTCCTGTTAAAGAAGAAAGACGCCCTACCAGCTGAAATTCAATAGAGAAGTAGTAAATGACAGTGACAACTGAGAGTGGGAGGTCATCAAAGCAAGCAACTCATGGGACATTAGCAGTTCTATGGGAAAGCTATATGCACCCACTTAAGAGGCAAAGAAATGTTCCAACTCTGAAACAGTCATTGGTATATATGAATATTCAGGTAACAAACATTCTCTTTGCCACTGGAATATTAAGATTCTATGAAAAAATCCATTTGTATATAGAGAGGGAAAAGAGATGATTTAATGTGTGTTCCAGTTTGGTCTTTGAGAGAACACAAAGGCAAAGGTTTTGACTCAAAGAGAGACTTAAAAATTGGATGCTTCTTTTGGGGAACTATATTGAAAGGGCCCTAGGAATATTTAGAACAGAATTTCTCTATCATTTCCTTCTTGTATTTGTTAATATAATGCAAATATGTTGATGATAATTGTAGATTTATGCTTCCTGCTCTTTTATTAAAACTATCAATTATTTCTTCTGAAAATAGGTATAATTTTTTTCCTACTCATATTCAATGCTTACTTTTAAATTTCTTTCTCTTTGTATATTGCTATAGATGGCATTTCTAATACTATGTCAAATAACAGTAGGGAAAGAGGAAATATTTGCTTTACACTTTACTCAGCAAGAATCTATTAAGTACCTGCTAGGTAACAGGCGCTGTTCTAAGTATTAAGGATACAAAGAAGGACAAAAACAGTCTCTTCTCCTAAAAAGATCAGACTAATGGTGGAAACAACACACAAATAACTATGTACAAACAAGATACATACAAAATACATTGGATATAATTTCAGAGGAAGGAATTAGCATTAAGGAGGATCAGGAAAGAATTCTTGCAGAAGGTTAAGATTTTAGCTGAGATTTACAGGAAGTCAGGAGTAAAGATAATGTAGAAGAGAATTCTAGCCATGGAGAACAGCCAAGGACTCACATAGTACATAGAAAATGCATGGAGTTGTGAAGTGGATTATCTTTTGTGAGGTAACCAATGTCCCTGGATATGGAGGGGAGGGAGTAAAGTGTAAGATGACTGAAAAAGTAGGAAAGAGCCAGGTAGTGAAAGATATTGAATGCGAAACAGCTGATTTTATTTTGGAACCTGGAGGCAAAAAGAAGACATTTGAACTTATTAAGTAGGAGTTGACAGAGGGCATATCTATTTTAGGAAGATCACTCTGGTTGGGGAATGGAGGATGAACTGTACTGGTGAGAGACTGGAGTTAAGGAGAACAACCAGAAACATATTGCAATCTAATAGGCATGAAATAATGAGATAAAGTAAGGTGAAAGCAATGTCAGAGGAAAGAAATGGGAGTATATGAAAGATGTTATGAAGGTAGAATCGATAGGATTTAACAACAAATTTTAAATCAGAGGTGAGAGAGTGAGGAGTCAAGGATGACACCTGAGTTGCAAGCCTGAATAACTGGAAAGATGATGATGCCATCAACAGTAATATATAAGTTAAAAAGAGGGGAGGTTTTGATGAGAAGAAAGGAGTTCTGGTTTTGAACATGTTAAGTCTGAAGTGTCCAAAGGACACCCAGTTTGAGATATCCAATAGGCAGCTAGAGATGTGAAAGTGGAAGGCAGGAGAGAGGTTAGCACTGGATATATAGAGTTGATAATTATCAGTAGAGAGATTGTGACTGATTCCATGGGAGCTGAGCAGATCACCAAGTGAAATGGTATGGAGGGAAAAGAGGCTCAGATCAGAGCCCTGGGGGATACTCACAGTTAGTGGATGAAGACCCAGCAAAGGAGACTGGGAAGGAACAGTCAGTCAGGTAGGAGAACCAGGAAAGAGCAGTGTCACTTTACAAAGAAAATTTCCTCAGAACAATGCTTCAAGGTTGGTAATGCAATATCATTATCCCCATTTTAGAAATGAGGGAACTGAGAGAGACAAGATCAGACAGAGGAGCCAGGATTTGAATTCCAATTTTCTGAATCCACAGTTAGAATTCTTTTCACTTTATCATGATTCCCCTCGAAGAGTATGACCTCAGCATTTTGGAATCCAGTAAAACCACTGGTTGGTCCTATTCAAAAACCAACAATAACAACAAAAAATTACTATAACAACAAGTGGTAGCTAGTGGAGTATACCCAACTCTAACACGTAAATTTCTCTAATTCCTTATTGGTCCTCCTCCACCTTTCACATGCTAAGTGGGATGAAAGGATTCAAAGTTTATATTTATTATTTTATATTTGTATATTAAATAAAAGTGGGCATATGAAAGCTGGGCAAAGAACAAAGGAAATATCAACTCCAAAATTTCCTAGGAACTCAGAAACAGGTTAGGGTCACTTGTATTCTGACAATTTTTAAAAGTGCAGAAATTCAGTATCTGGCTAGAGTATGGTTCAAGTTAGCAATTGTTAAAAACTCTTAAGCAGGAAACATTTACTGAATGAGAAGGTAAATGCAATAAATGATCATAACAGAACGTTAGCTCAACAGAAGACAAAAGCAGAAATATTGAAATTACAATAGTCCACTTATAAACCTGGGTCACACTCTCCTACCAACATGCATAGTATCCTTGGAGGAGAGTGGTGATATGCTTGTAGAGAACTAGAGGGAGGCATGAGTGGTAAAGCCTACATGTTTGGGATAACTTAAAACTCAAAACTTCATGCCTATACACCAGTAGTCTCTTTTAGAGAAGAGTGTAAAATCACTTGGTAAAGTCTCTTTCCTTGGATCCAGTTATTGAGAATTGGGCTGGAAAACCTGTTCTCTAAATCTAATCTTAAAAGATTTGCCCTGCTATATATTTAGGATGGTAAATGAGACAGAGAAAGGAGGGGGAAAAAAGCATGTATTAAGTACCTGCTCTGTCTCAGATACTATGCTAAACAATTTACAAATATTATCTTATTTGAGTCTCACAGCAATCCTGGGAAGTAGATGCGATTATTATGCTAATTTTATAATTGAGGAAACTGCAGCAGACAAAGGTAAAGTGAACTATTCAAGGTCTTATGGCTAGTAGGTGTCTAAAGTCAAATTTGAACTCACAGTTTAGGGGGGAGGGGAAAGGAGGTGGAAACTTCTCAACTTGGGTACATAAAGAATTAGTTCATAGAGAGGGGAGACTAGCATACCTGTAGAAGACTCAAGATTATGAGTAGAGGACAAGTTCATTTATACCTTTAGGAAAAATTGGATAAAAAATACCATTTCAAGAACATGGGCATATGCCAGTGTATGCATATGCACATATGCTCATGCATATACATACCCTGTCCAAAGGAAAGTGAATGGTCTGTCTAAGCAGGAAATTCATAACTTCAGGAATAATCTGCTTATGACTTGCCATATAGTCATCACCTGTCCTAAGTATATATACTATTCCTACTTTCTCTAGTCCCTTGAGCTTAAGAGGCACTAAGACCTCCTAAAAAGGCACCATCATCCCCTTTATTTGTAATTTAGTCACAATTTCAACCTCTAAATAAAACATGAAGCTCCATACATCATGAGTTTTCTTAAAACTATTGATACAAATGAAATTTTAAGTCTTCCTTAAACTAAAATGAAACACAATTGTCAAAGTTCATCAGATCTCTATTTCAATATAACTGTTATTCCCCAAAGCCTAACAGGGTTTCAAAAATATTACTGACTCATCAATCCATAATAAATGCCTTATTTGACTCATCAATCAATCAAAATTTCTTAAACACATTATATACCACACAGTGTATAGTGTGCCAGGCCCTGGATATACACAAACAATAATGAAACAGTCTCTACTGTCAAGGAATAGATATTCTATTAGAAGGACAACATGAATATGTAAAGGTAAGACAAACTATATGGAAAATAAACACAAGGTAATTTAGGGGATGAGGCACTAACAGCTATGAGAAATTGGAAACAGCTCATGTAGCAGATATTTTAAGCTGTTTTGGAGGAAACTAGAAGATAAAGCAGGCATGATTCCAGGCATGAGGACAGTCTCTGCAAAGTCCCAGACATGAGTGTCAACCTATTTCCCTCTTTCCACCTACCATCATTGACCTCCTCAACTCTTCATATGATTAGATTATTATTATGTTGATATATTAGACAGAAAAACTGTTCCAGAGCCATTCAAGATCATGTATGGCATCAGAGTTGCCAGCAGTGAAGGTAGATCACATACAGCTTGGGCAACTGGGTCTCTGAATGGACACCTTAAGTCAACCACAACTGCAGGTAGGAAGGGTCCTACTCTCTAGTTTGAGATTCCTATTAAAAGTCAAATTAAAAAAAGGATAATATTTTATTTTTCAGTGGGCTGAAACTAAGTTGCCTTATGCTAATTTCTTTTTTTGCCCCCTCTCCAAATATTTGGGCCAAAATTTTTTCTTAGCCATTCCTAATATAATCTTATTTCCAAGGAGATAATATATGAAAACATAATACACTCATACAGAAAAATGTGTACATGCACGCACGCACGCGCATGCACACACATACACAACTGTTCCATAATGAGATGGAAAGGAGAAAAATCCCTTTCTCAAACCCTTACATTTATAGACTAATAAACTTATGCCTGAAGAAAGACATTAAATTAAATGCCTCTTTTAACATTCATAACTATAAATGTTATTACTAGTCATGAAAGTATCCAGCTCACTCAGAAATCCAGCCATACTATTTGACTCTGATTTTTCCACAGTAGTAACAGACTTAAAGGCTAAATGATATGTAAAATGTTAATTAGTCACTTTAGGTTAGGTAAATTTCTCTATGAAATTACCTTTCTATTTGCTTTCAATTTTTCTTTCAGTCCCTCTTTATAAACTATATAATTATCTAAAGGATGTGCAATGACCCCCTCCTTAATCTGTCTGGAAAAAAAATTTTTATAAATTTCCCCCTGAACATCATAAAATAAAAATGAGAATTTTTAAAAAATGCCTATTGCACAAAAGCTATTTTAGGATGTGCATGCAATGCATTGAAAATAAAGTTAAATATACATAAGAAATATATTACTTACTTCCACTGCATAGTGAAGGGCTGACGAGCCAGGATGTAATGACAGGTTCTCAAGAGGTTTAATACAAGGCTTTTCCCATCCAAAATTCAAAGACCATTCCACGGTCAACATGTGATCCGTGAAAACAGTCCCAAATACAAGATTATCTGGGTCAGGTTTTTCTTTTAAAATGGTGGCTGGTGTGATGATTATATCTTTAGCCTAAAAGATAAAAAATTAGATTTTTAGCATCATCATCATCTAATAGAATTTCCTGAAAAAAACCATCAGACCTGTGCCTAGTATTGGCAAATTTGATATTTTAAAAGATAAAGGAGTTCACAATTCAACTGAGGGGTAAGACATATATGTAGCTGATATGGTATAAATGATTTTATGTATGGATTCATATAAAGCCACCCAACTTCTGAGGAATCACTTGTGGAGAGGGGACACAGGAGTCCATTAATCTCCAGAGAATTCACCCTTTTAATATGCCCCCAGAAGCTAGGACAAGTAGGTCCTTAATGAATGCTTACTGGATCAGATTGGATTGGGTTGAATGATCTGAATTAGCATATCCAAAAAAAGCTATAAAAGCTTTGAGTACAAGACCAATGATGGCCTTTTTGTACGTGTGTTGTGCTGTCCTTCATTTTCGAAGAGGACTATCATTGAAATGATGGCATGACTTGTACTTGACTTTGTTTTGAGTGAGGAAGGGCTAGGCAAGTCACCAGCCTCACTTGCTCCTCCCTGAATCATCTGGATCTAGCTTTTTCAGTTGCACGCCCAATTTATAGATCTATTCTTTCTCAATTTTATTCACATAAGCATTTAGAGATATAAATTTTCCCCTAACTACTGCTTTGGGTGCATCTCATAAATGTTGGCACAGTGTCTCACCGTTGTCATTCTCTTTAATGAAATTATTGTTTCTATGATTGATTCTTTGATCCATGCATTTTTAGGATTAGATTATTTAGTTTCCAGTTTTCATCTGTTTTCCCACATCCCTGTACTGAATATAATTTTTACTGCATTATGTTCTAAAAAAAGATGCATTAAATATTTCAGCTTTTCTGCATTTGGTCGTGAGGTTTTTATATCCTAATACAAGGCTAATTTTTGTTTAGGTGCCAAATAACAATGAAAAAAAGTATATTCCTTTCTATTTCCATCCAATTTTTTCCAAAGGTCTATCATATCTAACACTTCCAAAGTTCTACTCATCTCCTTAACTTCTTTCTTATTTGCTTTGTGGTTAGATTTATCTAGTTCTGAGACAGGAAAATTGAGGTCCTAATTATTATAGTTTTACTTACTATTTCCCCCTATAACTGATTTTAACTTTTCCTTTAAGAATTTGGATGCTCCAGAAAAAGAACTGTAGTCTGAATGTAGATTGAAGCATACTATTTACCCTCTTTATTTATTTCTTCTTTCTCATGGTTCCTCAAATTGGTTCTAAATCTTCACAACATGATTAATGTGAAAATGTTAAATATGAATGTATATGTAGAACCTATATCAGATTGCACACTGTCTTTGGGTGGGGGGAACAGAAGGAGGGGGAGAAAATTTGGAACTCAAAATCTATGGAAGCGAATGTTTGTATCAGTAAGCACCCCAACATACACAGGGGAATCTGCTATCACAGGTTTTTATTTTTAAAAATAATTAAAAACAAATTAATTTATTTAAAAATAAAATATATTCCCCTCCAAAAAAAGAATCTGGATGCTATACTATTTGGTCCATATATCTTTAGTATTGATTTCACTTAATTGTCTGTTGTTGCTTTTAGCAAAACAGTTTCCCTGTTTATCTCTTTTAATTAGATCTATTTCTGCTTTTGCTTTGTCTGAGATCATTATCGCTACCCCTTTTTTTCTTCAGATGAAACACACCACATTCTGCTCCATACTTTCACCTTTACACCATGTGTATTTCTCTATTTCAATTGTATTTCTTTTGAACATATTGTAGAATTCTAGTTTTTAATAATTTTCATATCCACTTGTTTTATGAGCTCGTCCTATTCATATTCACGATTATGATTATTATTTATTTCCTTCCATCCTATTTTTTCCTGCTCTCTTCTCCTCCCCTCTCCTCTCCTCTCTCTCTTTCCTTTCACCCTATCCTGCCTCAAAAGTGTTATGCTTCTGAACAACACCTCCCCCAATCTGCCCACTCTTCTCTCAGCCCTCATGTTATACCCTTCCCTCCTACTTCCCTGTAAGTTAAGATAGTTTTCTATACCCAAATGAGTGTGTATATTATTCCCTCTTTGAGCCAATTTTGATGAGAGTAAGATTCAAGCATTGCCCAGTAGGTCCTATCTTCCCCTCCACTCTAAAAACTCTTTTGCACCTCATTTAAGTCATATAATTTACCAAGTCTACTTCTCCCTTCCCCTTTCTCTCAGTGCATCCCTCTCTCATACCTTAATTTTATTTTTTTGGTTATCATCTTATCATAGTCCACTGACACCCAGCCTCTCTTTCTATGTATACTCTTTCTAATTACCCTAATAATGAGAAAGTTCTTAGGAGTTACAGTATCATCTTCCCATGTAGAAATCCAAAGAGTTTAGCCTCATTGAATCCCTTATGATTTCTCTTTCATGTTTACTTTTTTAATGTTTATTCTGAGTCTTGTGCTTGAGTGTCAAATTTTCTATTCAGCTCTGGTTTTTTCATCAAGAATTCTTGAAGTCTTCTATGTCATTGAATATCTATTTTTTCCCTTGAAGGATTGTACTCCATTTTGCTGAATAGGTTATTCTTGGTTGTAATCTTAGCTCTTTTGTCATCTGGAATATCATATTCCAAGCCCCTCGATTTTTTAATGTAAAGCTCCTAAATTTTGTATTACTCTAACTGTGGCTCCATGATATTAGTGATTGTTTCCTTCTGGCTGCTTACGACATTTTCTCCTTGACCTGGGAGCTCTCAAAGTTAGCTATAATATTTCTGAGTTTTCATTTTGGGATCTCTTTCAGGAGTTGATTTGTGAATTCTTTCAATTTATATTTTACTCTCTGGTTCTAGAATATCAGGATAGTTTTTGCTGATATTTTCTTGAAATAAGTTTTTTTTTTTAATCATGGCTTTAAGGTAGTCTAATAATTCTTAAATTATCTCCCCTCAATCTATTTTCCAGGTCAGCTGTTTTTCCAATGAGATACTTCACTTTCTTCTATTTTTTTTTCATTCTTTTGATTTTGTTTGATTGCTTCTTGCTCTCTCATGGAGTCATTAGCTTCCACTTGCCCAATTCCACTTTTTAAGAAATTACATTCTTCAGCGAGATTTGTTCCTCTTTTTCTATTTGATCAATTCTACTGTTTGAGGAGTTCTCTTCAATGGATTTTTCTGCCTCTTTTATCACTTGATCAATTCTATATTTTAAGGTATCTATTTTTTAAGGTGTCTATTTTTCAGTAATTTTAATGCCTCCTTTACCAAACTGTTGACTAATTTTTCATGATCTTCTTGCATCACTAATTTTTTTTTTCAATTTTTCCTCTAGCCCTCTTAATTTTGAAATTTCTTTTTGAGCTCTTTCAGGACTTTTTTTTTGGTTCTGAGACCAATTCACATTTTTCCTTGAGGCTTGCATTTTGCTGTCTTCTTCTCAGTTTTTATTTTTAACTTCCCTCACCACTGTGTATAAGTGGTGCAAGAGTCCTGCAACCAGAGTCAGCAAATGATCCCCTGAAACCTCCTTCTGGCCAGTTGTCCAACCCCTTCACTGTCTTTGGGCTGAGAGCTCCAGAAGCTGAATACACAGACTAAGTCATCCCCCAAGGCCTGGTGCTGGCTTGCCAGCTTATGTGGCCTGTGTCAGCTTGGCCTGCCCTCCATTCTCTTCCCAGTGAAACAGACATTTCCTGCTGACCTTATAAAAGTTATCTTAGGTTGGAAAATGGTTTCACTCTCCCCTCCATCTTTTTGGTGGTTCTGCCACTCCAGAATCCAATTTGAGGTATTATTTTAAAGTTATTTGGAAGAAAATTTGGGAGAGTTTGGACGAATTTCTGCCTTTAGTCCACCATCTTGGCTCTCTCCTCCCTTAGTTCCCTATTTATTTGAGAAATGAGGCCTTTATCAGAGAAACTTCCTGTAAAAATTTTTATATTACTTCATTGTCTATGGTACCTCTCAGCAAAATGTAGTGTCTCTGATGATCTCTTTTAATGAGGTCTAAATTTTGCTTTTGCTTTGTCTGAGATCATATTTACTAACCCTGCTTTTATTCTTCAGCTGAAGCAGAATAGATTCTGCTCCAGCCCCTTGGAGTGAGGGAGTGAGGGAGTGAGGGAGTGAGGGAGTGAGGGAGAGAGGGAGTGAGGGAGAGAGGGAGTGAGGGAGAGAGGGAGTGAGGGAGAGAGGGAGTGAGGGAGAGAGGGAGTGAGGGAGAGAGGGAGTGAGGGAGTGAGGGAGTGAGGGGGAGAGGGGGAGAGGGGGAGAGGGGGAGAGGGGGAGAGGGAGAGGGAGAGGGAGAGGGAGAGGGAGAGGGGGAGGGGGAGGGGGAGGGGGAGAGGGAGAGGGAGAGGGAGAGGGAGAGGGAGAGGGAGAGGGAGAGGGAGAGGGAGAGGGAGAGGGAGAGGGAGAGGGAGAGGGAGAGGGAGAGGGAGAGGGAGAGGGAGAGGGAGAGGGAGAGGGAGAGGGAGAGGGAGAGGGAGAGGGAGAGGGAGAGGGAGAGGGAGAGGGAGAGGGAGAGAGAGAGTGTCTATCTCCTTCTTCTCTAGTTCCAGTTTCTAATCCATTCTCCTATCCATTTCTATTTTATGGGTAATCTCATCCCATTTATGGTAATGTTTACTAACTGTGTACTGCCCTAAATCCCATTTTCTTCTATTTATCCTTTTCTTTCTTTATCTCCTCCCTTTTTAAATGTCTATTTTGCTTTTGACCACTGCCTCCTTAACCAGCCCTCACCCACGTCCCCCACACTGTACTGCTTATCCCTTTCTCCCATTTTCCTTTTGAAATCAGATTTCTAGAACCAACTGAGTGTGTGTATACATGTACTTCTCTCTTTGAACCAATTAACATAAGAATGAGGTTCAAGTATTGCCCACCACCCCACCATTTCCCCCTCCCCTGCACAAGCACCTGCTTATGTACCTCTTATGGGAGAAAATTTTCCCCATTCAATCTCTACTTTCTCTCTTCTCCCAGTACATCTCTTTTTCATGCTTTCATTTTTTTAGATCATCCCAACATACATGACTTACACCCATGACACTTAACTCTGTAAGACTCCTTCTGCCCTAATAATGATAAAATTCTTGGGAGTTTCAAGTATCAGCTTCCCATATAAGAATGCAAACCATTTAACCTTATTGAATCCCTAATGATTTCTCTCTCATGTTTACTTTTTTATGCTTCCCTTGAGTTTTGTGCTTGAATGAAAAATGTTCTATTTAGCTCTCATCTTTGGAAATACTTGAAAGTCCTCTATTTCATTAAATAATCATTTTTTGCCCCTGAATGATTATGCTCAGTTTTAATGGGTAAGTTATTCTTGATTATAATCCTAGCTCCTTAGCCTTCTAGAATATTACATTCCAACACTTCAGCTTCTTTAACACTGCATCACTCTCATTCCTTTTCCCATTTTTACCTCTACTACTCTTGCCACTTTCTTTTCTTCCAGGAATTCTTGCAGGGCTCAAGACCAGAAAGCATTTTTCTTTGAGATTTTGTTTGTAGCTCTTTTTTTTTATTGTTGTCTTCTGAATTTATGTCTTAGTTTTTTCCTGCCACTGTAGCATCCTTTTATGGTCAAGTTGTTGTTTGCTCATTTTCCTAGCCCACTTCTTGACTTTGAAATTTATGCTAAAATGGAGCTCTGCTCACCTAGAAGTGGGGAGGCACTGCTCCAAGTCGCAGGGTTTTTTATGCCGCTATTTTCAGAGTTAGTTCTAGTAGTCTGCAATTTTCCCTTGCTTTCAAGATTGTGCAATCTAGGGAGAGGTATAATCACTGCTCTCTCTCCAGGAAATCCCCTGCAATCACAAGCTCTAGAGATCGTCTTGGTCTTATACCTGTGACCAAGTCCCCAGCTTCCCCTTTGATGCAAGCTCTAGTGCTCCTCTCTGCCTTGGTACTGCAACCAGGGGCCCTTGCTCCCTTGTGACTGACCACAAGTGCTCCTCTTGATGCTTAACTGCAACCCAGAACTATGTATGGGCAATAGAGTTGCCAATCAGTGCAAGCTTCTCCCAGTGCTAGAAAAGTTTGCTCTGTAATCTTTTGGACCAGGTGTCCAAGTCCCTTACTTTCTCTAGGTTGAGAGCTCCCAAAACTGGTGCTGATGGCTTATTCAGCTGCTTTCAAGGCCCACCACTGGTGCTGCAAGTGATGAGGTTCAGACTCTGGGAACTTCCTTGAGCTCCCCTGGAATCTCCTCACTTAACCTGGCTTTTCATACTCAAATTGAGCTCCCATTGTTTCTCTCCACAGAACCTGGCTTTTCATACTCAAATCTGTGACCATTGTCTGTTATCTCTTGATTGCCCCACCTGCTTCCCACCCAAACCCTCCATGGTCTGCTATCTCCTGATAGCCTACAGCTGTTTCCAGCCTTTGACCCTCCTTGGACTTCTCCTCAAGACCCTTCCTAAACCCCTCCTCCCATCACCCTGGACTACCAGACCTCCCCCCCCCCCAGATCCCTCCTATACTCTTTTCTGTATTTAAGTCCCACCTTGCCTCCATGAAAGCGTTCAGATTCAATCCAGCTCAGACTCTGTCTAGCTGGGATTCTATCTGGTCCGCTTGTGAATACAAGCATCACAAATGCTTAGGCTCCTTAAGAGGCAACCCAGTTTGGCGAATCTTTAATAAACTTTGTTTTCTTTGGCTTTAAGAAGGCTTGAGTCGAATTCATTTGAGCATGACCCAGACCGTTGGCATTTTGGGGTCCCTTTCACCCCTAAACCTCTTCACAAGCATCGCCCCAGCTGTCGTAGACCTCTTCTATCAACTTCCTAAATTTTCCAATGCTGGAAAAAATGTGACCTTTTGTTAACTCTTCTGCTCAAAATCTGATTTTTCAGCATTGTTTTAAAGTTGTTTGGAAGGGAATATTGAGAGAGTTAAGCTAGGTTGCTCTACATTCACTCTGCCATCTTGGCATTCTTTAATTTGTTTTCATTACACAACAGAATGTTGCCTTTGCTTCTAAAAGCCCATTGTAATCATTTAGTACTGGAGGGATTACATTGTCAAAGCACCTCAGATCATAGCAAGTGGTCCTATAGAACAGTACCAACAAAACAGATTTTCCTCACTACAAAAATATCTTTCAGAAAACCTCTCACACCTATAGATTTATTTTATTTCTTTCTGTATGTGTTATATACCTTCTTGACTACTTATTCAGAATCTTGGACAACATCCAGAACCTTCCATTTTTCTCAGTGATTTTAAATAAATGCAAATATCTCAGAAGGGCCTCATGAATGAATTGACAAGTGACTAGAGTCAAAAAGACCTGAGTTTAAGTGTTTTCTCTAACATATACTAGCATGGGAACCATGAATGTATCCCCTATTTATTCTACAATGTGAGGAGGTGCATTGGAGGAGAATGTTTTCTACCCCAGGGAGTGTTCTCCATGCTAATAAAATTGCAAATCTGTACCCAAGCAATGAACAAAAAAATAAATATCTCTAATGATAGTCCTTTGGAATGTACTTACATTCATTTTAAAAATGCATTTTTCTATAAAACTGACTTATAATGTTGAAAATATTAACTGATTAAACTGGTACAAATGCAAAAGTGACAAGAGCAATGTGTGTATAGTCTGCTACATGTGCTGTCACTGTGATTGCAATTATTTTAATTCACATGAGAGTGAATAAAAGGTTTAATTCCTATATTCATCCAATACTTGGCCTTTCCGCTAACATAGATGACAAGCAGAACAGGGGGAAATTCAGCCTAGATCTGAGGGAGGATTTTGTGATGAAAATTTCTATTCACTTCACATTTAACACATCAGTGAACTGCAACTTGCTTAACAATAAAAATACCTTCAGACCAATTCTGAAATGAAATGGATTTGAAAAAATGCTCTCAAGGATAAAAGGGCCTTTGTCTTTAAATTGACACCAAGGTCTTCCTGTAGTTAGCAATATTAGAGAGAAACAAAAACCCTAATGATGATACATAATGAGGAGCTCAATATTCCTCAGAAAAAAACAAGAACAAAGAAATGTAATAAGGACTGGATGTTCACCTTCTGCAAATGTTTGCCAGTAAGTTGCATAATAATAATGACATTCTGTTTAATAATACCTGACTATACTTTCATTTATTAACTTATTTTTAAAGAGTCATGATTCTTTATTTACTTCTCTGGGGCTTTTTGTTCCAATTCACTTCTCTCCTAGAACTTTAGCTAAAAATATTTTTAAATATAGGCCTTGCATTTCCATAAAAAGTCTAATTTTCTCTTATCAACAAGTCAGTTAGATATTCACCCTAAATAATTTTAAATTAACCAGTATTTATTTTTTTCTCCTTCTCAAGTCTATCCATTACCTTCCAACACTTTTCTAATGTAAATTGCATCAGATCCTCACAATGACACTTGATGGCAACATTGCTAATATTTACTGTTTCAGTCCTTTGATGGATCCAGCATCTCATAGATGTCCATATTCCCTCCATGAATGTATTTTGCTACCAATCCATGGGTTCTCTGCAATGATACTCCAAGTATTATCAATCAAGCATTCGAGAAGTAGTTATAAAAAGTCTACTATGTGGCAAGCAGTGTGCTAGATATTCAGGACACAAGGAAAAGAATGAAAAAATGTATTTTAACAAGGAAATCCCTTTCTAATGAGAGAAACAAGAAGGAGGAATGGATGGAAGGAAGAAAAAAAGGAAGGAATAAGGAAAATGGGAAGGGAAGGAAGCAATTTTATATTGTATGAATACAAACAAATTTTTATAAAGTGAATAAATGCAAATATACACATAGAAATTAAATACAAAGTACTTTAGGAAGAAACAGACTAGCATTGGGGTGGAACAGAAGAGACTTTACACAGCAAATGATGTTTGAGCTACACCTTAAAGGAAGAGAGAGACTGTAAGTTAGATTTAAGGACAGAGTACATTTCAGGCACATAGTACAGTCAGGGCAAATGCACAGAGATAAAAGATAGAATATTATGTGTGAGGAACAAAGAGAAGGCTAGTTTGACTGAATCCCAGAGCACCAGTGGAGGATTAATGTACAATACCCCTATAAAGTTAGGTCAGGGTCAGGTTGTGTTGGGTTTTAAAAGCTAAACAGAGGAATTTATATTTTATCCTATAGGGAACAGGATGTCATTGGAGTTGACCAAGTGGGGAATCCTATGGTCTTTGGCAGAAGTCTAGGATGAACTAGAGTAATGAAAGACTTGAGGCAGAGAAACCAACTGAGAGACTGTGGCTCAATAATCAAGGTGAGAGGTGAGGGTGGCTAAGTAGAGAAAACGGATTAAAAGTAAAAAGAGATTGTGAAAGTATTAACAATATTTGGTAATTGGTTGGTTATACATAATAAGAGGGACAGTATTAAGACTTTTGAGAGTTCTTTGGACAGCCAGGAGATCAACCAAATCAGTCAACACCTAAAGAAATTAATTCAGAAGGACAAACATTAAATTTAAATTAAATATGAAACAAATACTTGGGCCACATAGGACTCATTGGAAGATAGGACTCATTGGAAAACACCTTGATGTTAGAAAAGATTGAAGGTAAAAGGAAAAGAGGATGGCAAAGGATAAGCTGGATAGATAGTGCCATAGAAATAATGAACATGAACTTGGACAGACTTCTGGAGAAGGACCTGGAGCGCTATGGTCCAAGGGGTCACAAAGAGTTGGACATGACTATATGACTCAGCAACAACAAAAGGCTTCATATATCAGAAATCATGGTAATCACCACTGAGGGGCTGAAAGCAGTCTGTAACACAAGGAAATAACTCATAACTTAGCATAGCATCAGTGGAAGTAAATTACGTATTATTAAACTAATCCTCCCTCCCCAGGCAGAAGATGACTTAGAGGCAAGGCTCGCAACAAGATGAGGTTTTACAGCTAGAGGTGCTGACAAAGAAAATGAGAAATGATCTATTCATGTGTAACTCATAAAACTTAGAAACATTTGCATGCACCAATAAGGATCCTCCTATTGCTCCTCTGCCTTACCCTCATGCTTTTTTTTAGGTCAAGCTTCTGAAAAACCACACAAGGTAAGAAAAGAAGTCAGACCACTAGAAAAGAATGAAGACAGAAAACTGGGAAAACCTTGTGCCACTGAGGACCATAGCAGAGTTAAACATCAGTGGAGAAGTCACCCGGATGATGAGATCCTGAAAAAAGCAATATTTTGAGAGGGCAATTCACTGAAGAAACATCAAGGTATAGGACAAAAATCCTTGCTAATCTTTGCTGG
Organism: Notamacropus eugenii; assembly: GCF_028372415.1. Lineage (NCBI taxonomy): Eukaryota > Metazoa > Chordata > Mammalia > Diprotodontia > Macropodidae > Notamacropus > Notamacropus eugenii. The sequence goes on along the minus strand of NC_092874.1, from coordinate 180,808,097 downwards.
AGCCCCACTAAGTTTACTCCCATTAAGTCACAGACTTCCTACTAATCCCTGGAGGGAAACAGTTTCTCAGTTTTCTATGGGTCAGATGTGAATTCTTTCCTTTTCTTTTACTATATATTTAAAGCCTCTTCTATGTTTTTGAAACCTAGTGAGTTGGAAGGCTTATAAAAGGAGCTGCTAAACACTTAGAAAAGTGTCTGGAACTACAGTTCCTGGTTCCACATAAGTGGGAGTAGTAGGCCAGATAAATGATTTTCAAAAAAACCTACCTAGAGATGGGTTCAAAATGCAAAACAAGACAGACATTTTTAACATAATCAATGAAGGGAATGTGTTTACCTGACTATGTTGTCACAAGGGTTAGGCTTGTTTTGTCTTTTGCAATGTGAGAGTGGGTGGGAGGAAGGAGAAGCTAGACGTTAGGTTGCCAAAAAAATGAAAGAAAATTAAAAAGGGTCTTTGCAACATTTTTAATGAACAGAAGACAACAGAAGGAAGGTCAGAAGGAACCACAGATAAGCAGGACAGAGAGTTTTGAAAATTACATATTGGATATATTATAAACTTTAAAATAAAAGCAAGGTATAAATAACGGAAAGCTGCAGTTGCATGTACAATCCTATTTTTCTGTTCCACTATGTACATAGAAATGTTTGTTTTAGTTGGTGTTTGTTAAGTTCATAATTTTTTATGTCAAAGAAAAAAATGTTTTTCAGTACACCTGGGGATACCAGTATCCCAAAGGGAACACACAAATGAGAAAAGGATCCACATGTACAAAAATATTTATAGCAGCTCGTTTTGTGGGGGCCAATAATTGGAAATTGTGGGGATGCCCATCAATTGGGGAATGTCTGAGCAAGTTGTGGTATATAAATGCCATGGAATACTATTGTTCTATAAGAAGTGATGAACAGGAGGACTTCAGAAACACCTGGAAAGATTTACATGAACTGATGCTGAGTGAAGTGAGCAGAACCAGGAGAACATTATACACAGTAACAACAACATTTTGTGATGATCAGCGATGACAGACTTAGCTCTTCTCAGCAATGCAAGAAACTAGGACAATTCCAAAAGGCTCATGATGGAAAATGCTAACCCCATCCAGAGAAAGAACTCTGGGGTCTGAACACAGATGGAAGCAGACTATTTGCTCTCTTTGTTGTTTTTTTCTTCTTTCTTGGGGTTCTTTCCATTGGTCCTAATTCTTCCTTACAACATGACTAATGTGAAAATGTTTAATATGAATGTGTATGTAAAGCATATGTATAAACACATATATACAGACACACATATGTATATAACACAAGGATATAGACTCTTTACTTAGCATAGCATTAGTTGAAGTCAATTACTATTGCTAAACTACTCCTCCCTCCCCAGGTAGAAGATAGCGTGTGTATAGCCATCTTGAGGGAGGAGGTAAGAAAATGTAAAATTCAAAACCTTATGGAAGTGAATGCTGAAAATGAAAAAAAGATTAATTAATTTTTTTCAAGTACACCCAGGCCTGGAAATGAGGTCCTGGAACAAGGGTTACAATAATGAACCTAGTAACACTCTATCTGCTTTTATTGATACTTTTTTTATTCTAACAGAGCAGGTACATCTCAGTGAATACCTCATCACCACCACCACCAAAACCAAAGTACATTGCTCCTAAACAGTTAAATAAAACCACCTAAAACTGTCTGCCAAATGGTGATTCATGAATATGATGCAACATTACTACACTAGAAGAAATGACAAATATATCTTCTGATGCAAAGTACAGGAAATAAAATCAGAACATCAATATTTATAATGATTACAGTAACGTAAATGAAGAGACCAGTGACACTAAACTTCTATAATCACAATGGCCAAGCTTAGCCATGGAAAATAGATGAGAAGTTGTTCCTTCCTCACTTCACTGGAGAGGTGAAGAACTATGGGTAGAGAATGTTGCATTTGCTACCAGTAACAGTGTTTTGGTTAGTGTGGCTGTGGGACAATAGACTCTACTGCACTGTTAGTAGAGCTGTGAAATTATCTCACTATTCTGAACAATCATTTGGAACTTCACTCATAAAGTCATTAAACTGTACAAAACATTTGACCCAGTGGTAATCTTTCTATTTGTGTCATCCCTTCCCCCTCTCTCTTGATCATCTCTCATCCCCAGTATCTGATCCCTTTTTACCACTGGCTCTTTCCCTGCTGCCTATCTTTAAAGAAAAAACAACTATCATCATCCTTAAGCTTTTGTTTTACCTTTCTACCTTTTCACATCTAAATTACCATAAAAAGCTATCTATACTTTCTTCACCTCCATTTCTTCACCTCCCTTTCACTTGTCCTGAAAGTTTCACTGAAACAGCTCTCTCCAAGATCGCCAATAATCTCTCTATTTCTATATTTAATGTCTTTTTAGCTCCACAGCCTTCCTGACCTCTCTGAAGGACATGACGCTGTTGATCAGCCCCACTTCTGAACATTCTCTCCTCGCCTGGGCTTTCCTGTCACATATGGTTCTCTTCCTACTTGTCAAACTATTCCTTCCTCGTTCTAATTCATCATCCATGCGCTCCCTCCATGGAGCAGTATGTCACAGAATTCTAGCAATTCCACCTCCTCAACATTTCTTGCATCTTTTTTTCAACTCACACCACAGGTACTCTTGTGCTGTCCTCATCATCTTTTTCTAGACTTGTTTTAATAGCTTCCTAAACAGTCTCTTTGTATTTGTCTCTCCCCCTTCAAACTATCTTCCACACAGCAGCCAAATTGATATTCCTCTCCGCTACTCCAAGGCCAAGAGTGTCTTGAATTCTAAAGCCCTCCACAATCTTGCTCCAGACTATCCATGGGGCCTGAATACACTTTCCAAGACCTCCTACACTGCACTCTCACTTACTTGTGGCTCCCCATACAGGACATTCTATCCCTTGCCTCCTACTTTTTTTCTTTTTTAAAGACTGAGCCTTGAGCCTGAAATGTTCTCGCTTCTCATCTCCACCTCTTAGAACTTTGTCCTATATCCTCTATGAACTTATCTGGGAGCATGCTGTTTCCCACCAGGAGAATGCTCTTCTTGAAAGCAGAGAGCCTGTCTTTTAAATTTGTAATCACAATGTCTAGCATATAGTAGGCAAAAAATGTGTGTTGATTGATTGTACGGAGGTTTTTTTTTTGTTTGTTTATTCATTTCATCTCCACGAGGATTCTTTACTGCTTTGGAGGTGGGTTGGCATCGCTTCTATTTTCTTTGACATAACTGTCACTATTCTGAGAACATGAAGGCAGACTAGACTTGTTAATGACTCATACAGCCATCTTCCTGGAACTCTTGGGTATCACACTTTAGTTGCAACATTGACTGCCCAGAACTTGAACAAAAGAGGACAACCAGGTTTATGAAGGGGCTTTAAATCACCTCGAAAGGAATGAGAATATTCAAACCTAAATTTAGGAGGAATATGTAAGCTGTCCTCAAGTATCTGAATGAGAGAAAAAAATGAACTTTTGCTACGTGGTCCATAGCATAAAATTAGAAACACCAGGAAGTTCCAGAAATGAAAAGTTGGACTTAGAAATTTACAAAAATTCCCTAATAATGAGAGATAACTGAAAGTGGCATAGGTTACTTTGGGAAATAGTGGCTTCCTAAGTACCGAAGACCCTTGAACAAAAGGATGGATGACCATTTTATAAACAGAATTTATTAGGGATTTTATAAATAGAATTTATGCTTCAGATCAGATAGTTGGATTTTACAGCCCCTTTTCTGGCTCTAAGATGAGTAAAAAAAACTGATGAGTACATGAAAGGAAGTAAAGAGATTTGTAGGCACACGGAATGACATAAGTAAGGACAAAGAGGAATGAAGAGCAGGATATGTTAGCTTAAAAATTAGCTAACTTGTAAGGACATTTCACTATGTTTGTAAACCAAAACCAAAGACATCATCTGACCTGAGAGTTTCACAACAGGGTGGGTTCCTCCAGTGGAAACTAAGCAGATAAGGAGACAGAACAAGAAACAAATCACTACTATTTTAGAGGCAGAAGATGGAGAAGGAAATTCCTCTTTAGGACTACAGAAGCAGGCACACCTCTCTTTCCCATCAAGAGTATGATAAATCTGATAAGTAACAGATGCCCTTCTCCATCCCTCAAAAGCATAGTGCCTTTGTGCTGCCCTCTGGCTACCAAGAGGCCTCAAAATATTATAATCTAGCCAGGAATGCTGGCCCCATTTTTAATTGACTTCTCCCTCTCTTTCCCCTCACCCCTTCAACAAAGTAAAACAACCATATCCTCAGTACATCTCAGTATTTATTATCTTGATCAGCTCATTTCCCCAAAATTAAAGATAATTTCTCACTAAGTTTCTGACCCTAAAGGGTAGATGTGTCCTGGTTAGATGTGTGTATTTTGGGACACAGACTGCCTTTCTTCCTCCCACCTCCCAAAGCTGCCTTACAGGATGACTAAAATATGGGGTTTTACAGGGATGCACATTCAATGAGTCAACAGTGTGACATGGCAGCTACTAATGGAATCTTAGGCTGCATCATTAGGCATAATGTCCTGAACCAAGGAGACAATCATTCCACTGTACTGAGTACCGGGCAGACCCTATTGAAAACATTGTGTTCCATTCTAGGCACCACATTTTAATGTCATGATACTGACCAGCTGAAGCAAATCCAGAGAGGAACAACTTAGAAGGTAAAGAGACTAGAGATTAACACAAGATCTAGGTGAGATCAGATAGATATCTTCAAGTATTTGACAAGTTATCGAGTGGGAGAAGTATTTCAATTATTCTGCTACTTGGACAATGGACAGAAGTCATAGAAAGGTAGATTTCATCTCAATTCAGAGAAGAAAAAACTTGCAAACACATCCTAATCCTCCTTTTTTGGCCCCCTATCCTATCACTTCTTGCTACCCTCTGTGCAAAATTTCCCTTGCTCATACTCCCCACCCCCAGAGTCCAATAATCTCAAGCTCTTTTCTTACTCTACAGATCCCCACCACGCAGCTCAGCAAAGGTTATGCATATCATTAAATATGTCAGATTAACTTTCTCCTGCACTGCCTATCTACTCCACAGATTGGCAGTGATGAAACTGCTTGGTAAACCTAACTTCATTCTGTAAGTGTAAGTTGTTTTTATTATGATAATATAACACTCAGTTGAGTCTACATTCCCATAGAAGGTCAGCTTAAAACATTAATAAAGGGGAATGAAATACTGCATAATAATGGGCTTTTGCTTTTCTACAGAATTCACTACCATTTACATAGCACTTTAAGTGCTTTACAAATACCTTTTTGTCCTCACAATAACCCGGGAAGGTGGGGAGATGCTATTATTAGCCTCACTTTTGTAGATAAAGAAACAGGCTAGAAGAGGGTCAGTAATTTATCCAGGGTCAAAAAGCTAGCCTGAGAGGTTGGTTTTCCTGACTCCAAGTTCAGTGCCCACCTTCGATGTCTAGATACTTCATGCAATTAAATCACAGGATCACAGAATTTTAGAAGAGAGTCTTAGAGATCATCTATTCCAATCTCCCTGTGTTTCAAATGGGGAAAATGAGAGAGAGGGGAAAGGTTAAATGCCTTGTATAAAAGCCAGAGGCTAGTTAACAGCACTCTAAGAAACTAAATTTAAAGCCAAATTCAGTGTCCTTTCCATATGGGCCCACATGGGCCGATGGTAAATTTCTAAAACTTTAATGTAGATCAGAGGTCAAAGAATCATCAAACCACACTTGAAATCCATTAGAAAAATGTTATATAAAAGAATCACTGGGTACTCCTTTTGGAAACAAATAATTAAAAGAATCTATTTGTAAATTAGAAAACTAATCTGTTTGTAAATTTCTACTTTCCTATAGCTCAATTCAACAAATGCTTATTAAGTAATTGCTGTATGCAAAGCACTGTTTTAGGTGCAAAGGACATAAAGGTTAAAAAAAAGCAGTCACTCTCATTTAGTTTACATTCTAGTAAACACAAAAATTGGTAACACTACAAAAGTAAAGCTTTACATACTTGCAAAGGAAAGTATCATGTGACATCCAAAAAAGGAGATCCTTAGTGCAGGAAGGAAGCATTTTTTCACTGAGACTTTAAAGCAGACCTCCTAAGGAGAGGTAGTTCTGGCTATGATTTTAGAATCTGCTCCAAAATTGCAGTTCCCTTTATCAGCATAGCCTCGTGTAGTTCCTAAAGACTATATACTACAGAATCCAATCAGAGCTCAAAAAAGACACTCTTTTGGGAACAAAATAAAATTAAAGAGTTTACATTCTTTAGTTAAATTCAAAAGTAAACCAAAAACATTCATTGAAGGACAGCAAAGTCACTTTTACACTCTTGGGAAAAGATATAATGCACAAGTTTTCAGTAAGCTATCCATTTACCTCTTTTTAAAAAATACATGTCTCTTTCAGCATGTGGCACAGTGAAAAGAAGGAAAAAAGGAAGGAAACAAGCATTTATTAAGTCCTTACTATGTGAAAAGCACTTTACAAATATTATCTCATTTTTATCATCACAACAACCCTGGAAGATAGGTGCTATTTTTATCCCCTTTTTACAGTCAAGGAAAAATGAGGCAAACAGAGGCTAAGTGACTTGCCCAGGGTCACACAGCTAGTCAGTCTAAGCAAATTTGAACTCAAGGTTTTTCTCACTCCAGGTCCAGAGAACTGTTTGGAGTTGGGAGTACCTGGGCTTTGACATTTACTAACCAAATTATCTTAAGCAAGTTGTTCAACTGGGTTTTCATCTCCTCACCTGCAGAATGAGGCAATTGACTTAGATGAATTTCTAGTTCCATTCCAGTTCTAAATCTGAGATTTTCTTTTTATTAGTGTTACTAAAAGTGATGACATTATTTTTTCCTACACTTTAACAAGGTATATAGGAGAAAAACAATGGGTTTGGAATCCAAAGTTGCAATCCTGACTGTCACTTATTGGTTATTTAATTTCCAGCGAATCAACTTGACTTTCCCTGCCTCCTTTTCATCATCTGCAAAATTAGTAGGTTAGACTAGATTGTCTCTGAAGTTCACTTTTTCTAGCTCAAACATCCTATGATTTCCTTCCCTAGCTCAAAAGTAGTTGCAATAAGATACTTTCTCCTGTATAATTAATCTATCTCTTTCAGATGCTTCAAGTGCTTTGCTCAGATTACAGTCTACATGCTTGTTGCCATATGCTTCTGGAAAAATTTGGAAATGTCGAAATGAGTGGACTGTGAAATCACAGGGAAAATATTGGCAGAGCAGGCTATATAAGAAATAAAAATTTTACTATTTCATCATGAATGGTTGGGTAATCAGATGCTATGAAAAGAAAGTGCTGGGGAAAACACATGGCAAAAAAAGGACTCGGTTGAAAACACACTGGTGTGTATATGTGTAAACATAAACATATATACATACATGTATACATTTCTATGTATATATGTCTGTATGAAGAGAGAAACAGACAGAGATAGAGAGAAACAGAGACAGAGAGTGAGTCATCAAGGCCACAAAATAGAGTGGTGTGATAAAATTCTGTCTAGCCTATGTTTCACTTTATTCTCTGAATCCTAATTTCTTTTTTTTTTATAAAATTAGGCATTTGAACTAAATGACCTCTTATACAGTTCCTCAGACTGTTAGCTTCTCTATTCTTTTCTTAAGTTCTTTTCATAGTTGTATGTCATGAATTTGAATTCCACAGAAGAATGTTTATTTTCCATCCCCAAAGGGTCCTGGATCTAAGAATTGGTATGTTTAATATCATCTGATTTTTCTTGAGCACCTTTAAGTGAATAATGTTATAATTAGCATTATTATATTATTATAACATTATAGTAAGTAATATGGTATTAAAGGTTTGTCATATTTCAATTATTCACTGCAACCAGAGGAGAAAAAAAGATTAACTCGTAATTAAATTTCATAGTTACCAACTGGTAATATTAGATCTTCATGCCCAGCTATTTTATTTTACTTTAAATAACATTGTTTAAGAAAAAAGCAAATTAGAATGAAATTAGTTTTACCTTATTTCCTATCCTGTCCTTCCTATGCAAGAGGCATCCTTGGGTAGAAAACTAACATCAAGAGGGATAATTCAAACAAAGGGCCTCATATGTTTTTCATTGTTCAGTCATTTTTCAGTCTCATCTGACTCTTGGTGACCCCACTTGGGGTTTTCTTGGTAAAGATACTGGAGTGGTTTGCCATTTCCTTCTCCAGTTCATTTCACAGATGAGAAAACTGAGGCAAACAGGATTAAGTGACTTGCCCAGGGTCACACAGCTAATAAGTATCTGGGGCTAGATTTAAACTCATGAAGAAGAGTCTTCCTGACTTCAGGCATGTCCCTCATATGGCAGTGATGTCAGTAAAATACCACTATGTCATTTTAGGATATTTTATATTTTCAATTAAATTTAAAATACATATCCTCATTTTATCATCACAAAAAAAATCTTTAAAGATAAGGTCTTTAAAAATAAAGGGGCAAATAGATCTCTATCTATCTATCTATCCCAAAGACATCCAAAAACAAGAGAAAAGAATCTATTTGTACAAAAATATTTATAGCAATTCTCTTTGTGGTGGCTAAGAATTTTAAATCAAAAGGATGCCCATCAACTGGGGAATGGCTAACCTAGCTGTGGTATATGACTAATGGAATATTATTGTTATATGAAATGACAAGCATGACAATTTCAGAAAAATCTGGAAAGACTTACATGAACACTGATGCATAGTGAAGTGAACAAAATCGGAAAAGCATTGTATACAGTAACAGCATTGTTCAACTTAGAATTATGAATGACTTAGCTAGTCTCACACAATCCAAGACAATCCCAAAGGACTAATGATGAAGCACACTATCTGCCTCCAGAGAAAGAATTGATATAGATTAAATACAAGCGGAAGAATGCTATTTTTCACCTTCTTTTTCTTCCCCTTTGTTAGAGTCTTCTTGTACAAAATTACTAATATGGAAATGTTTTACATAACAGCACATGTATAACTTATATCTGATTGTTTATGGTCTCAGGGAGTGGGGAGGGAAGGGGAGAATTTGGAACTCAAATTTTTAAATAAGAAATGTTAAAAATTTGAAAAATCAAGGGTAAGGAAAAAAGTTATAATGGGTTTGCTTTTAGAATACCATTTAAAACTTAAAACTAAGACTTACAATAGTGGCAGCTAGGTGGTGCAGTGGATAGAGCACCAGGCCTAGAGTCAGGAAGACATGTTTCTGAGTTCCAATCTGACCTCAGACACTGACTAGCTGTGTGACCCTGAGCAAGTCACTTAACCCTGCTTGCTTCAATTTCCTCATCTGTAAAATGAGCTGGAGAAAGAAATGGCAAATTACTCCAGTATCTTATCCAAGGAAACCCAACTGGGGTCATGTTGAGCCAGACATGAGTGAACAACAACAATAATTATGTGTTTAACTTGGATTAATTTAGCAAGGGTGAATTTAATCGGATTCATTATGTAACCAGGTAAAATCCTTTTAAAAATTCATTTAGTTAATTTGCAGAGAAAAATGTTTATTTAAATAAGAGATGAAATATAACTTCTAGCATTTTGAATAAGTTATCCCAAAATGACTCTCCAGTGAACAAAACCTATAATGGATTTAGAGTATATATATATTGGCAGCTCCAAACTATTGCTTCACTGCAGAGAAAATGTGCCCACATCTAAAAAACGGGCATACTGTGATATTTCAGATTAATCTAGCCTTTGGAAGCATCTTACCTTAAAAGTCTCTGCCGTTTGCTTTAGTTCTCCTGTCCCACTACATCCTTTAGAGCATTCATAATTACAGTCCTAAAAAGAAACCAGAATTCAATTAGCTAAAGCCAAAGCAAAATTTTCATGGAAGGTCCAGTCCTCAGCACAATCAAATCATGGAAGTCATAAAAATCAGAAACACTATTTAGTAGAATAAAAAGCAAAATTAAACCTCAAACACTTGTTCTGTCTTCTTGTTTCCACCTATTATTAATGGTGATGTTCCCACTGACTATTCTCTTGCCATATCAACCACCAGGGTTGCCACCACTCCAGGACAATCCATGTTACTTATTTAGCTTTTCTTCTGGCTTCCGTGGGATTGTTACATCTTAAGTTTTGCCCTGCTGAAGCTAGGTTTGTGTTTGTTTTCTTACATGAGAATAAATGGTTTCAGTTAGGATCTTAAACAATTTAACCAGCATCCTCTTGGGAAAGGCTCAGTCTTTTAAACACTGGAGCACAATAGAAGAGTGGAAAAAGGATGTGGTAGTCTTTTTTTATTTCCTTCTGTGTTCTCCAGGCCAGTAGTTGTGAATGCAGCTTCATGGAAACCAAACGAGTAATAAAGACACACAATATCAGACCTACCTTTGAAAGTGGACACAGTGACAGAGAATAGATGTTTTAGGAGGCGTTTTAGGGAACAGGACTCCAAACCAAATAAAATTGGCTATTATTCTTCAGGCGTGGGGTTAGGAGGAGATTATCAAAGGAATCAGCTGATCTGGAGATTCCTTAATCAATGACTGACAGGCAACAGTGGGATAGAAGGAGGGAAAAGGGGGAGGAAGCGGGAGAAAGGGAGCCTAACGAAGCAATAGGCAATGCCCCCAATTCTAAAAGCTGCTGACAGGTGCGGGGAAATTTTACAGCGCCAGAGGCTCGGGCACCACCAGGGGGATGTCTGGCTGCCACCTCGGAGATGCATCACGTTTCCATCCCACCCCACCCCCACAAAAAGCTGCTTTCAGCGGAGCCTAACTGGGAGCCAGCCACACACCAGCCTTAACCTTGTGGATAAGCAAGGATGTCACAGAATCCCAGGGTTTTGTGGCTTACTGCTGTAGGGGCTGGGAAGCGAGGCCCATTTGAAAAGGTTTGGGCTTTTTTTTTAAGGGGTGAGGAGGAGGAGGTGCGAATGGTGGTGCGGGTTACCCTGGGCAAGAAATGTGGAAGAAATGATGTCCCGGTGAATGCTGCGCAAGGAAACTGGGATGGGTGTAAGAGTGGCTGCATCAGAGAGGCAAAAGGCAAGGGCAAGAATGATGGGGAGATGGGTGAGCTTAAATCTCCTTTAACCCTCCTGCATCCCCCCCATTTCATGTGCCCCCACCAATGTACCTGAGAGGAAATGGCCTCGGCTGCTCCCGGCTGGCTGGCCATGCTGTGTCCTTGAAGGGCGCGGCGGTAGCTGCTGCAGCGCGAGGCTTCTCCCGAACCAGAGCGAGCGAGCGCCCCAGGCACCCACCAGTCGTGCCAGCAGCCGTGCCAGCAGCGCACGGCCCACTTGCCGCGTGATGCTCCGATTCCCCGGGGCCAGCGACAAGAAGAAGGCGCGAGAGGGTCACTGCAGCGTGGTCCTCCTTCCACCCGCACGAGACAAATGAAGCCCTTCCCTCCCGGTCCCGGGCGAGCTGGAGAAGACGCACGTCTTAGCCTCTTTCCTCCTCAGCCGTAGAACGCTGTCATTGGCCAGAAATCACCAAGACTCAAATTACCTCCGACTCCGTGCATTCTTAGGGATTAGAGAGAGCGGGCAGAGTCGTTCCCCATCTGGAGGACCCAGAGCAAATTAGCCAGGACTGAGCAGCCCCTGGGGGCGGGGCGCAGGGAAAGGCCTGGTAGGTTTTTTATGCTATGATGTGGGTAAAGAAAGGCATGGGATGGGACATCCTGGTCATTGTACGCTCTTTTCTGCTAATACATACATAAAACTTGCAACTCAGAGAAGCAATTCCAAGAGTTGAAACGTGGGAAAAATGGTTACCTTTTCCCTCTCTATTCACATCTTTAAAGCAGAGCCCCCAATGCAAAAAAAAAAAAAAATCAACCTCAAGATGAAGTGGTTAGACATGCCATCTGGAAAATGCTCTAGCACTTGGGACATATCCAACTATCATCAGAGGTAACTTGGTGTAGAAAGAGCTGCTGACCTCTATCCAGAGTTATATGGATTTAAATTAGTACTTAAGACCCTGCTGTTAATCCTGAGCTAGTCATTTCACCTAAATTTCAAAGATACAGGCCCAGTCTATTTCACCGGGTTGTTCTGGGTAAAGTGCTTTGTAAATCTTATCAGGTCATAGAAAGGAGAGCTGTTACTAAGACACTGTATGACATCCCTACACCATCAACCATAAAATCATAAGATCCTAGATCTAGAGTTAGAAGGAACCTTAAAAGTCACTTAATTTGACCTCTCATTTTGCAGCTGAGGAAATTAAGGCTCAGGAATTTCTAGGGTTTAAAGATAAAGTGCAATAGAACAACTTTAAACAAAGATTAAAGAGCTAATTGGTATTTTAAGTATAGAATGGAAACCACAGCTCCCCAATCAAAGAGCACAAAAGTTTACTTTCTTAAAAGGCTGGTGTTAAATCATTATTAATAATAATTATATTCACCTCCTCCAATAATTCTGTGGAAGGCACCACCACCATCCTTCCAGTTATCCAGGTTCTTAATTTCAGTATTGTCCTTAACTCTTTCCTCTCCCTCATACCCCATATCCATTTGCTACACCCTATAACTTAATTTCCATGACATTTCTCAGATCAGTCCCAGTGGAATCCAATCCAATAAATTAAGTGCCTACTATGGGCCAATTACTGTGCATTCATCCAAAGTCACATCCCTCCCTAACAAAAACAAAAATAGTAAGGAGCTTAATAAACTCAGATCAACACTATCTTCATAACCCACAAAATCAATTTATCTCTCCCTTTGTATCTCCATTTCCACCTTTATGTGCCTGCTTTTTTCCTTTTGATTGTTGACCTTGCCTCATCTTATGTACTTCTTCCTTCCTTCCTTCCTCCTCTCTGAACTACCTTTTCCCCACCCCTGAAAAAAAAATGAACAAAAACCTGGCTTTTATATTTAAGTAAAAAAAAAAATCATTAAATATTTCCTGTGTGCAAGGACCGTGCTTATGGGTTGGGGATACAAAGTCAAAACCAAACAGTCCTTGAATTCAAGTAATCAGTCAGTCAAAAAGCATTTATTAACCACTTACTGCATGCCAGGCACTGTGCTAAGTCTTGGTGGTAACTTTTATTCTCCTGGGGACAGGAATGCAAAATATGTACAGATAAGTTTGATGTACCTGAAATGAACTAGAGAAGGGAATGGCAAACCACTCCAGTATCAGAGTCTAAAGAAATGACTGAATAAGAAAAGTTTGATATAAAGTAAGTTGAGGAGAGAGAAAGCACTAACAACTGAAGGAGGCTGGGGGAGGGTTAGAAAATTCAGAAAAAAACACCTGAACTGATCTTTGAAGAAAGAGAATGATTCCAAAGGTGAAACACATTCCAGAAATGGAGGATAGTTCACAAAAATGTAATAGGACATGAGATAACATGTGAAGTGCCAGGCAAGGCTACCAGTCCAATTTGACTAAAACATAAAATAAGTGAAAAAGAATTAATATGAGATAACAGAGTGATATGTCCTGCCTCAGATGTGTACTGAATGACCCTGAACAATTCACCTCAGCTCTCCTTGCCTCAGTTTCCTTATCTGTAAAGATAAGGTCATGCCACCTCTTCTCAGCAGGCCAGGAGAGAAAGAGAAATCCTTTGGGGCAGCTGGAGGTGCTCTGGGTAGAATATGGGGCCTGGAGTTGGGATAGGTCTGACATCAAATACTTGACTTACTAGTCAAGTGTCCCTGCGCATGTTGCTTAAACTTTGTTTGCCTCAGTTTCCTTATCTATAAAATGAGGATAATAATAGTAACTCCCTCCCAGGATTGCCGTGAGGATCAAATTCAATAATAATAATTGTAAAGTACCTGGCACAGTTAGTGCTCCTTAAATGTAGGCTATTATTATTATTATTGTTACGTAGAAGAAGAAGGTCCTAGTCCCCATCGATATCATTTACTGCATAGATGGCCCTGAGCATTCAGTCAGTCCATAGGCATTTATTAAAACCTACTACATTCAAGGCATTGTACACATAACCACCTGAGCTCCAATATCATAAATTGTATCCTTCAGAGTTTTTATGAGGAAAGTACTCTGTAAATGTAGCAAGATAAATTCTATTAGGAATGAATGTAAAGTACTATGCTTTGTTTTGGATGAGGTGGTTAGGTGGAACAGTGGATAGAGTGCTTTGCCTGGAGCCAAGAAGATCTGAATTTAAATCTAACCTAAGACATTTACCAGCTGTGTGATCTTGGGCAAGTCACTTAATCTGGGTTGGCTTTAGTTTCTTCATCTGTAAAATGGGGGTAAGATAAAAGCACCTAACTTCCAAAGTTGTTGCAAGGATCAAATAAGATAATATTTGTAAGTATAATGCCTGGCACATAACAGACCTTGAATGAAAATTACTGTTATTATTTAAAAGTGGGAGCTGGTCTCCATGACTGCTAAAGTCCCTTACAAGTTAAAATTAATGATCCAAAAGATAAAAAAAGCAGATAGGAACCAAATTGTACAGAAAGAACCTTGAAGGGCAGACTAGGGAGTTTGTATTTTATCCCTGAGGCACCAATGAGCCACTAAAGGGTTGCGTTTTTGTTTTTGTCTTTTTTTTTAATGTTTTTAGGTGTTTTGTTCTTTTCTTTTTAAACAGGGAGGGATATGGCATTGATTGAAAATCAATGGAGATTGATCTGAGAGATGCTATGGAAACTAAATTAACAGGACTTGGCAAATGAGTATGGGGTTTGAGAGAGAAGAAAGAGTTAAGGACAATACTGAAATTTGGAATTTGGATGACTAGGAGGATGGTGGTACCTTCCACAGAACTACTGGAGGAAGTGAATGTTTAAGGAGAAAGATGATAAGCTTGATTTTAGACAGACATGTTGGGTTTAATACCAATGGAATAAACAGGCAAAGATGTGCAGTTCAAAGATCATTCTCTTTGGCAGAGAAAACAGAAGCAAAAACAAAAAAGGAATTGAACAGCTCTGTTTCTTCTCAACAGTTATCATTGTTCTAGCCACCAAAAGAAGAGTTCCTATCCCCTCTTTGATCTTCTACCCAAAGTAGGAAAATTATTTCAAACTTCTTGAGTTGCACACAGGATTAAACATAGAGATCTCTCTTTGTGTTGTACCAATTTGAACAAAATGGTGGAAATGAAAATAGTTATTTGTTTCTTAGAAGAGCTTGGTCAGTTTGCAAATGAATATTTAAAGAGCATTTAAGACCCTACCAGAGAGAGTAATGTAGTAGAAAGAGCATTTATGTATTAGATATGATTTCTAGTCTTATTTTCATCATTAACTAGATTTGTGACCATGAGCAGTCAGTCAAAAAGCATTTATTAAGTACCTACTATTTCAATGCACTGTGCACATGATCTTTTACTATCTTAAAATTTCACTTAAATTTCACTATGTATAAATGAGGCAACATGTATATATACACAGAAGTGTTGTGAGGAAAAAACTTTGTTAATGTAACGAGATCAAAATCTAATAGGAATAAATGTGAAAGTACCATGTTTAGTTTCAAAAAATCAATCACAGGGTATATGAGATGAGATAGGCCAAAGTTCATGTGTAAAAGGTTCCATCTTGAAGTTTATAACTGAATGAATGAATGAATAAAAAAATACTTATTAAACACTTACTATGGGAGAAACATTTTCTAAGTGCCAGAGTCTGCATATATTCTTGTTTACAAATTAATGATGGTCTACAAAGGTGAGGCTAGGTGGTATAGTAGATAGTTTCGAGACTGGTGGCATGAAGATTCATCTTCAGTTCAAATCCAGTCTCAGATACTTTCTAGCTGTGTGACACTGGACTTGTCACTTAACCCTGTTCACCTCAGTTTCCTCGTTTAGAACAGACAATGGCAAAGCATTCCAGTGTCTTTGCAAAGAAAACCCCAAATGGAGTCTCAGAGAGTTAGACACAACTCAACAACAACAAATAAATGTGTATATATTGTTTTAACATCTGAGAATTACTAGCTGAAGGATCCTAGATAAGTCATTTTGCTTTTCTGAGATCTATTTCCACCTCTGTAAAATGGAGATAATAACTCTTAAGCTACTTAACATAATAGGGTTGTTGTGACATAAGAACTTTGTTAATCTTTCTGGTTACATAAATGGAGCCATCATTATTATCACAATCACTGCCACATACCAAAACATTTGTTAGATCACTTAAAAATATAAATAGCTCCCAAATATTGCAAAAAAAGTAAATAGTTACCCTGATTTGTCTCCTTTTGCAATTCTAGGTGTTCAGGTTTGCTTAATATAAAAGAGCATCAAGGGCAGGCATATTCATATTAGAAAATATGGCTTAAATTATATAAGAAAAAGTGCAAACCAAAGTAAAGTAAGATGTATAATCATGAGATATTATACTAAGAAAAATGCACAAAGTATGCTAGAGAGATTAGTAATTTCTCAATGTTTTTTTCAGTTTGGCTTAATTAGTGATTATTTTTACAAGGCCCAGAAAATATATTACTGGCTTTTTTTTTGCCAGTTGATTTATTTTCTCTGGATTTCATGAAAGTGCTCAGATAAATCATCCTAGCTCTTTGCTTGAATAGCCCGTGAAAGACAATGATTTTACAAATTGATTAAAGTAGCAAATATCTTGTAGGGGAGCAAGGTGGCAAAGTGAATGAAGGAGTCTAGACCCTGGGCCAGTCACTTAACCCTGATTGCCCCAAAAAATAAATTAATCAGTTGAAGGGGGCAGCTAGGTGGCACAGTGGGTAGAGCACCAGCTCTGGAGTCAGGAGAACCTGACTTCAAATTTGACTTCAGACACTTGACACTAGCTGTGTGACCCTGGGCAAGTCACTTAAACCTAATTACTTCACAAAAGAAGGTTTATAATTGAGGTTAGTTTTTAACTGAAAACACTAGTAAAAATTAGGTGAATTACTTGTGAGAGATTTTTGCCAAGCCATAAGTATGAATACTATTCACACAAAAATCTCTCACAATGATTTAAATTTGCTCTAGGGCAAAATTCTCACATAATTTCAAGGATTTTTGCCAAGATATAGTAGCAGCAATTACTGACATCCATAATCTCAGAAATGTAATCTACTTGCCATATATTAGAAGCATTTTTAACTCTGTCAAAAAACTTTTAAAGTGTATGTCATTTAAAATAATAATTTATTCCATGAAAAACTGATGACTTAATTAACGAATTAACTAATTACCACTAATATTGTTGACTTGATGATCACTTGACAACTAAGTATAAATTAGTAATGAATATTTAGTGTATGCGAAATCAAGAATATAATATTAAATTGCACTAAAATGGCAGAAAGGACCAAGTGTAAAGCTCCGACCTAACAGTAAAGAATGTAGCCAGATGTGGTGACACACACCTGTAATCTCAACTACCTGTAAGTAGAGGCTGGTGGACTTCTTGAACTCTAGTTCATCTGCTATTATCATGTGCTGTTGATTAATCTCCCAATATTCTCTCCCTCTACAGGTAGATTTCCTGGGGAAATCTTTGTAATCTCTCTATCCACAGCTTCCAGAAAGTCTCTTTTGTTCTGGGTCCCTTCTAAGTCTTTTTTATAATCAGGAAAGAGCTTTTTTAAAGGAATCTTTTTTTCCCTCTTGTATATAATAACCATATTTCTTAATTCTAAAAACTACAACATATAAAATAACACAGGATATTCCTTTTGAAAAGCATCTTTTTGGGGGGAAATGAGCACTGGAACATATGATCGCTATACCTTAGGGAAGTCCATCTGTTCATCGTCTCATCAATGAACATACAATCCTCTTCTAAGTACCAACAGTACTAAGTGAAAAAATCTGGTACTAATGGGACCTCAGAAAGAGTTATGAGGCAGTTAGGGGTGTGACTTTGTAGGGTGAAAGGGGTGAACTTCCAACTGGAGTCCAAATATCCTCAGAAGGTGCAGCGCTCCCAAATACTCTCATATGTCCATTCCCTTAAATATAATACACATAAACCATATTGCCCTGGGTCAAAGTTTTTAATACACCACCAATAGGTCACCTCTAGATGCTAGTTGAGAAGCACCCCTTGCTCTGTCCCTGAAGCATATTGTCTCAGCTATCCAGACAGCATAGCAAAATCCCCGCCTCTTCTTTGCCCATGATTTCCAGGGACACAAATATACATCACACTCTAGGAAGAGCCCTGTCTCTTCCCTCCACAAAGGTAAATAAGCCAGATACACCAGGAATCACAAGAGCATTGAATTTGAAATGAAGCAAACTGGATTTGAATGCTGGAGCCAACACTTACCAGCTGTATAATCAAAAACAATTCACTTAATGTCTCCGAGCTCAGTTTCTTCATAAGTATAATTGGGATAATACTAATTATGCCATTTAACTCGCAGGATTATTGTAGGGAAAATACTTTGTAGACCTTCAAGTGCTATAAAATGAGAGTTATTATGATGATCCAATATCAAACACTTACTTTTTGCAGCACATGTATCTTTCACTTTGTCAAATAGTAAAACTGAAAATATATTCACTGAACAGTGACAGGACCCAACCTGACCAAGTGTTGAAAAATATGTACCAACTGGCTTGTTATTCCAGATATTTTACGTATAATTTACCAACTGGTTTACCCACACTCGACTTATCAACTATTCGTTTTTTTCACTCATTTTTTTCTTCTCTAGTTTTATTTCTACTCTAGTTTCTTTCTATCTGTCCTCATAAAGGGAAGTGAATGACTGTAGTACTAATATGAAATAAGAAATTTTAAAAGTGAGGAAGTTTGAAATCATATGTGATGGGAACCGGTACATCTGCAGAGGTTTTCAGTGTGCTTAGCTGATGCAGATTCTCCATATGGAAAGAGATGGAAAAGTCTGCTTCTGGGAGAGTTCCCATGATATATAATGGAAGTGCCTTGAAAAAACATAGGAGGATGCATAGACATTCTGTAACTGCTCCAGGTCTGCTAACTATGTAGAAAATGACAGCCTCTTTGATTGGCTACATGGCCAGAACTGGATGTGCTTTCAAAAGGCTCTAACTGACCAGAGTTTGTCATCCTCTCCAGCTTAGCTCTCTTAATTTTAATTCAATTGATGCTGACAGCATCTACCAGCCAATCAATAAACATTTATTGAGACATATACTATGTTCCAGGCACTGTACTGAGCACTGGAGAATGAGAAAAAAAATTGCTACAAGGAAAAAGGCCTTCTCCTTCTCCTATAAGGTCTTCTCCTCTCTGAGACCAACATTTGGCCCTATGGAAAAAGGCCGCAGTTCTTTTACCTAACTATTTGTTTTCTTTTCAAGGGAAGATCTGGAAGCTCCAATATTTTGAGTTTTGAAAGTCAAGAGAGGAAACCTCTAAGATTCTGGGAGTTTGAATCCGTGATGGGTATTGCAGCTAGGCTACTATCAATGCCCAGAAGAGCAAAGAAAGACCTTTGGGACCCAGCCCAGCAATAGTTGAGATGGGTATTGATTGTTATATCAGTCACATCATATTTACATATGAATTTGATGAGACCAATGCTTTCTAGAAACTTTGCTTAGAGTAAGCTTACTCTTTTCAGAGACAAGGATAGGAGAGATTTGCCCCCAAGGTATTTGCGGGAAATGTGTGTATTCTTTTCTTTCTATACCATTGAAACAAATATCCACTTATAAAAGCTAATCGATGTTAAATGGAACAGGGACACTAGTCATTGGAACCTAGTAGTAGGAGAAACATAGTGCTGGTTTCTGAGATAGCCTCAGAGAAGATACTCTCAAAGCTCTCAGTATATCCCCAGAATATGGGGTAGGGAAATGTAGCAGACCTTGGCATAAGATAGTGCACCCAGATCATACTCTCTGCATGCATATTAAATTGGGGGTTTAAATTTGAAGATACATATCAAATTCGATTATTTTTAATTTGAAGATCAGCTGTAGCTCTTACTGGTATATCCTCTGTAACCACACTTCTTTTTACTCTATAGAGTCTATGTGCCAGGTACTATGATAAGTGTTTTATAAATATTATCTTATTTCATGCTCACAATAACGCTGGAAGGTAGATCCTGTTTTTATTACCATTTTACAGACAAGGAAACTGAAGCAAACAGGGATTAAATGACTTGCCCAGGATCATACAGCTAGTTAGTCTGAGGCCAAATTTGAACTCAGGTTTTCTTGACTCCAGATCTGCAACTTTACTGTTCTAGTTAACTTTTGCTACTCAGTATTACCTATAAAGGTAGAATTGGGAAAAAGTTTGAAGTCAATTAATTGTTTGAACTAGATTTGGGAGTTGACGTGCATAAAACCTACTTCCTCAATAAGAGATCTTCCAACCACAGAGAAATCTGGATTGCTTAAATTTAAATATCTAGTTTGGAAAAGCAATGGTCTTGGTCTTAAACCACACTTTCTGGTAGATCTCAGTGGCAAGCCCTTCAGTTTCATGTTCATTTCACTACCTAACATATTTTCAAACTGATATTTCAAATTGAATGAAGAAAATGCTAGGTTAGCTTATCAAACTGAAGTTTATAACCACTGAAGAATACACAGTCTTCTCAGTGTTTAAGAAAACGTTTCACAGAAGGGCTATTCTCCAACCACCAAGTACAATCCAAAGAGGTATCTGACTTCAGAAAAGATGCTTGACATGTGCATAAGTGAAAGAAAACTGAAAAAGTCATCCTGACAGAAAAATCATCCTAGTAGCTATTTCAAATGATAGAGAATCTCTCCACAGAAAGTTGAAGCTTCACTTATTGAGACATTTAGATTGCATAAAAATGAAAGCTAGAGCATAAACTCAAAGGAACAATCCTTCTTTAGCAGAAGTAGTTGAACAAGATGACCTAATAGGTCTTTTCTAGAGAAATCCCAGGAAGCTATGATTCTATGAATGCTGTCACTAAGTGCCTCTTTTGTTGGATTTGTTTGTCAGCTTTAGCATTAATTAGTTTGCTTAAAAAGTGCATTGTTTGAAACAAAGCAAAACATATTAAACAGCATTGGAATCAGATGGCCTTATGAGACACATGACCTCTTTGCACATCCAAAGCTCCTTAACGTGGACATTGGCCTTTGTACAATGTACATATCTTGAAGTATTCGTGATTTGTTAGACTGGACTTGTTTATGCATTTATCACTACAGAGTCTGACCTAGTATAACATTTTCTAAAGACTGGACATGTAAAGCACCTTTCAATCAGAATTAACCTAGAAAAATTTTATAAACTAACACATGAATTAACTTTCCTAATGAGTTAACTTATTGTAGAGTAGACACCAGAAAATAATAACAGTATCAAGTATAGTTACAATGAACATCAAGACATAATACACACACACATACATAAATAATTAATATGTGTATACATACATACATATATATGTGTACATATATATATTTGGAGATCCTAACTCCACCATGATGCAATAATAATAATAGCTAATATTTATACAGCATTTTAAGATTTGCAAAATATTATACATGCTATTATGTCCCCATTTTACAGATGATGAAACTGAGGCAGAGAGAAGCATTGCTAGGGTCACCATGGTAGTAACTGCCTGGGTAGAATTAGAAATTGATGTCAAAAGACATCGATATACTGAAAGGTATCTACCATGGAAAAACAAAGAAAAAATTTTAATTAGTCATTTTAGAACTCAGGAATCTCCCCCTAGCCACTGACTGATTAACTTGAAGGTACCTCCTTCTATTCTCCTCTAGCTTTTTGGATTGTTTTTGCTTTGGTTTTTTGTTGTTTTATGATTTGGCCTTTTATGTTACAGTCACTTCCATGTGGAGCTTAATTAGGCACATGGTATAAGATATTATTTACATTTTATTTATTCAAAATTGTCTGCTTTTATTAACAGCTTTTATTAAGAACTAAATACTCAAATAGTGTACGTTTTTTTCTCCCCTGGTAGTTCATATTCTAGTTTTTTCTGAAGACTCAGTTATTGTACTTGATCACTTCTGTGTCTATTTTGCTGGTCTGCTCTTCTATTTTTCATTCAGCACCAAATCATTTTAATAATTACTGCTCTTTGTGACCCCATGGGCCGCTGTGTGGTAGGCTTTTATATTCTCCACTATTTCCTGAAGTCTGTCCAAGCTCATATTCATTGCTTCCTTGATGCTATCTATTCATCTCATCCCCTGCTGTTCCCTTCTTCTTTTGTGTTCAATCTTTCCCAATATCAGGTCTTTTCGAAGGAACCCTATCTTCTCATTATGTAACCAAAGCATTTAAGTTTCAGCTTGAATATTTGTCTTTCCAATGAATACTCTGAATTAATTTCGTTAAGTTAAGTATTAAGAATTAAATTCGTTAAGTATTGACTGATTTGATCTCCATGCTGTCCAAAGGACTCTCAAAAGTCTTAATACAATGTAATATTTCCCTTAAAGTTCTATGACTTTCATTCAAAATTCAAGTGAATTTTGCTCTTATTTTATGTATTGCTTTAGAGTAACTCTCAGCCAAATACAATGCTAAATTTATAGATTAACTTCGATTGTATTATAAATTTTATTATATTGGAATAGCATTCCTATTAAATTTAAGCATACTCAATTTGGCACAATGGTCTAGCCTGCTAAGACCTTTTTTATGTGTGTTGACTCTGTCATATAGTGTGCACTATTTGTGCACAAGCCCCCAAGTTTGTACTGTATGAAAAACTGAGTATGTGATCTAGGCCTTTAACTATGTCATTTAAGAAAGAGATATATAGCATAAAGCTAAACATGACTCCCTGGGGCATTTATCTGGACATGCCTTTCCAAACTGACATCAAACTGTTAACGACTACATTCAACTGAACTAAACAGTATGAGATTTAGATAAATGGCATAGAGGATTTTGAAGCAGATAATTCAATTCAACAAATATTTATTATATATAGAACACTGGATCAGATGCCAGGGGAAATAAAAAGTTTATATAAGCCATGGCCTCAGCCCTTATAAAGGGCATTTGGAACATGTCTAGATACTTTTATTATATAATTGTATTAGAAAGAGGAGAAGCAAAGTACTTTGTGAGGTTGGAGGGAGGGAAATGATGTTGCTAAATGGTGAGTGGGGGGAGGAGAGGCATCTGGAAGAAATGGTATATAAGTCAAATTTTAGGGCTATTTGGCAGATGAGAGTAAATATTGGGAAGAACGTAAGCAAAGGTGGGAAAGGATTTTAGGGTCAGATAAACAAACCAAGGCGACCTGAAAAGGACTTTGAAGTCAAAGTTCAGGATTGTGATATGAAATGAACCTCAGTGGAGTCCAGAAAATGATGGTCCGTGATCTATTCATATAAATGTATACATGTTCAATTCTGTCAACCCAATGAGCTTGTAAAAAGTGAGTTATCTGAAATAGGCCCAAGGACAAATGAAAGGGAATTGCCCTCACAATACATCTGGATGATGTACTACAACATTGTAATATTACACTTTCCTTTAGGTTTTACATTTCCTAAGTCATTTTTCTAAATTTCTAGTTACTCCATGGTTGGTTTCAGGCCTCTTATTTTCAACTTAAAGAAATCAAATTTGACAAGTTTACCAGCTATATAGTTGATAATAATTACCTTATCTGGGAGACCAGAGCTTGTATGCAAATTGTTCCCTTACATAAAAAAAAACCTAAACCATTATGCCCTTGACTAGATCTCTCAAGGATAAAAATCTGCTGGGTTTTGGGGTGTTTTTTGCTTGAAAAATTGCTCAGTAAGTAAAGGATAAAGAGAAATGTAACAACTTTTTTATTACATTTAAAGATTTTGTTAGTCTAGAGAATCTTTAAAAAATTTTACTCTGAAATTAAACACCCAATAAAATGGGCATTTCCATATACATAGCAGAAGTAAAGAGGATTGTACGTGCACTTATACTCTATTATATAAAGCTTGCTTTTCTTCATGTGATTCCTTCTGACCTTCATTCTCTTCTACACGTTTAAAAAAATATTTCAATGAACTTTTCTTTTCCTTTCTTTCTTTCCTTTTCTTCTTTCTTTCCTTATTTTCTTTCTTTCCTCTTTCTTTTCATTCTTTCCTTTTTCTTTTCTTTCCCTTCTTCCTTTTTTGTCCATCTTTCCTTCCTTCCTTTCTCCTTCTCCCTCTCTCTTTCTATTTTACAGTCAAGCAAAACTGATTGCCACATTTGCTGTGTCAGAAGTATGTTTTTTAATATCTTATTCTGCATTCTTCATCTTTAGCCCATCATCTCTATATCAGGAAGTATAGCTCAGTTATAATTTAGCAACAGATGCTACTCTCATTCAAATCCTATTGGAATTTTTGTTCTGGTCAGCAAGTGCATTCCCGTACCCTGTAGGAGAATCTTAAGAGCTCCTTTTTTTTCATTTTTCACCAGCATGCTGCCATTCACATATGATACCATCATTCTTCTGGATCACGGGAAGAAACTGTGGCTTCCTTGCTCATTTTACTGTTCGTAAAATAAGCAACCTTCCAACCGCAACTATACCCCTGAAAGCAGCTGTTCAAGTACACTAGCAGTCTAGCACATATGTTCTAAGCCACAGAGTATCTATCAATGTCCTTTTCCTAAACCTTATGTTCCATATGGCAAAACATGTCAGTGTCCATGTAGCTCAGGCAGGTGTTAGAAGAAAGGTACCCCCCCCCAAAAAAAGACCTTAATTTTACAAAGTGACTCACTGAATTATACATTTCAGGATCTCTAACATCTTAAAAACAGTCTCACAAACAGGTGCAAACATCATTGCCAGCCCTTTCTCAGTTTAACAATGTCGTGGTGAATTTTTTAAAGTGATAATAATATTGGAAACTAGAAGAAATATACTGTTCATAACCTTGGATTTATTGATTCTATTACTGGGTTAAAACATTAAAAAAGTCAAAGACAGAACCTAAACTCCAACATATACCAAAGTATTTATAGCAGCACTTTTTTGTGGTAACAAAAATCTTGTAAAACCTTTCATTAGAAAATGGCTGATAAAATCTATGAAATATGAACATAATGGAATAGTGTTGTGCCATAAGAAATAATGAATATGAGGCATTCAGAAATATGGAAAGAGTTGTATGATATTATGAAGAGTAAGGTAATCCAAATCAAGATAACAATATAAGCAGTCACCACAACAATCTGATTAAAAGATCATTAAATTACTCTCAGCAATTTAAATACCAATGGTATTCCCAGAATGCAGAAAATGGCACATGCCCCTCTCCTCTTGGCAAAGAGTTAAGAGACTACCACAGCAAAATGCTGTATACATTATTAGACATAGTCATAGTGTCCAATATTTTAAATTATTTGCATTTCTTTCTTACAAGGGAGGGTTCAATGGAAATAGTGTGGAATTTCCGGAAACAATTGTGATATAAAAATGAAAGTCAGTCACAATGTATATATACAATAATTAGTATATCATTGTTCAATTGTAGGCTTGAATTTTAGTATTTGTTAATTAAATGCTTACTTTCCCACAACCTGAATTCTTAGGGTTCCTTTCAAATCCAAATAATTTTGGGAGGTCAGATCATTCAGCAAGCATAATACAGTTTATGTTACTAATCTTCATTTTATCTCACTGCAATAGCTCACCGTAGCACCAACACAATATTCACAGCACCTATGGTGATTATGAATATGCCCATGTAATTCTGAATCTTCAAAATATAGCAGATTCACCACATGGAAGACAGAACCAAAACATTTATTTAAACACCAGAAAGCTGAATCCCAACACCAGAAAGCCAAATCCTTCATAGCAACAAAGAAATCTATACACAATAACAGTGCAGGAGGCACCACCATCCCCAAGCATTCCCTCTGCTAGCATTCCCTTCCCACAAATGAACACTCACAGCTTGCTCCCTGCTTCCTCTCTCTCCCTCAGTTCTAACTGCAGTGTCCAACTCTCTCTTAGCTCTGCTCTACCCTTCCTGCTCCACCTCTTTGGCAAGTTCCTCCCATCATAGACTCATGTGACTCACGTTTCCACGTGAACAGGTCTCATGGGTCTATTAATGAATGGGAAAGATCTTCCCATTATGCAAAAAAAATGTTAACAATACACTCACATAGGTCACGTACCATTTTTTAAAAGAATAAGACATTCATGATGTTTACAACATATTTTCTGTGACAAATAAGAGAAAAGAAATACTAAAAGAGAATAAAGGTCCAGAGAGGAAGAAATGAACGGAAGAAAGTAGAGGACCCAGTACAAACTGAAATAAGAATACAATAAAAACCAACCTGGAAAGGAGCTACATAATCCCCCCAAAACAAATGCTTTTGTCATGTTGTTAAAATATGGCTCTTTTGGATAACCACATTCCTTTCAGTAAAAACAGAGGCCAAGAGCTACCTTTTAGATATGCTGGGATTCTTAGTTCAATAAAACCATTTTTCTTTTTTGTTCCTTATTTTGATTTTAAGAGTGTGTGGTAAACAATTGTTTAGTTATGATGCAAAAACTCTTTCTGCTAAAGATGTAATTTTTCCTTTTTACTTATACATATTTGTTTTAGGAAGTCCTAAGAGAGTTGGCATCTGTGAAAAATGACCTCTACAATTAAGGAGAATGTATTCCACTAAACTAACACATTCTAAAAATAAGAAAATTTTGGTTAAATAAAGATCACAAGAGTTTCATAAATAACTAGCAAAGGACTCAGAGCAATTTGGCCAGTTCTAGAATGACACATATTATTGGATTGGACAGCACTTTCAGTTAGCCAGTGTTAGTTTTATAGCATTTTAATAAAGAAGAAATATTGTGCCAAGTTGATATCGCCAGTTTCAGCTTGTTCTGATGCAAAGCTTTCCTAGTATGTTTTCACTCCTGGCTGGTACCTCAAAATGTAATAAATGTCATTCAACTTTGAAGTTAAAAAGATACTATTAAGGTTGAAGTGGAAAGTTTGATCTGAATGTAGTAGAAGGCCTAGCCCAGGGATTTCATTCCTTTGAAATCTTATGCATGTCATCTGATATCGGCATGTAGCAAAGCTTAAAGTATTAGTGACCACAGTAGGAAGCCACATAAAAGCTTAGGGAAATACCCCCCTTTAACTGAAACAAAGATACAGGATCTAAGAAGCCTGGGGAACTATTAGCAAATTCAGTAATAGATTAGTCCTCCAGAACAGGGTACTGTACAGTCATTGGCATCTAATGTAACAAAGTGGGGCAGGGAACTACTACTTATAGGTACCCCTCTTTGTTACATCAGGAAAGATGATCAAATAAGTGGGCAAGAAAACCTTCTGAATGCTTTGAAAGACATAACTCCATTCCATTGGGAACCCACTCAAGCTTCTACATCTGGATGAAAATAAATGCATATATGATCCTTCACTGGATCATAGATTTAGAATTGGCAGGAA
The DNA here is from genome assembly GCF_028372415.1 of Notamacropus eugenii. Lineage (NCBI taxonomy): Eukaryota > Metazoa > Chordata > Mammalia > Diprotodontia > Macropodidae > Notamacropus > Notamacropus eugenii. The sequence continues at coordinate 180,780,699 of NC_092874.1, read as the reverse complement.
CTTTGGAGGGCTTCTTGTCAAATACTCTTTCTTTAGAGAGTAAGAAACTGAGGGCCCAGAAAGGTAAAGTGACCTTCCCAAAGTCAGAGAGTAATAAGTGACAGAAGTAGAAATGGAAGAGAGTCCCCATGAGTCCATATCTAGCATTCTTCCCACTGTACTGTCTTGCCTCTCAAGCATATGACTTCTTCTGTGAAGCCTTCCCTAATTTTCCATATCAGTATTGTCTTCATCCTATCTACAGTCCTTTAAGATATATACCATGTTTTGTTTGCATTATAATTTATGCATATGTTATATCCTTCTTTGAGATTGTCTTTTCCATAGCATTTGGGAAAATGCTTTATAGACAAGATACTTAAACAGTATCTCCTGAATTGCATAGATGATTTATAAGTCCTCTCACACCTTTTTTTTCCAGAATGAATTAAGATACAAAGATACAGCACATCTTCTTTTCATGTTGAATTAATTCTTGTCAATAAGTACATTGTGTGTATCTGTGTGCAAGGGAGACAGGCAGGTAGGAAATAGAGACAGACAAAGGGTGAGGGTCAGGGGGAAATGACAAAAAGAGAGAGGGAGAGAGAGAGGAGAGAAATTGGGGGAGGGATTGATAATAATCAGGGTTAATATGGGATTTCTTAGCTGAACCTTAGAAACCTAATCTGAAAAGCCTATGAGCTCTACAATTGGTCTTAAAACATTAAGGGACTTGCTTCTTGAAACGGCTTTTTATATAACTATTCCCCCAGGGTATTTTATCCTTATTCATAAAAAAGAAGAAATTATCAGTGTTGGAGTATCTGTGGAAAGATAGGACTATAGTAGATATATATTATCAAACACAGTCATTTTTGGTCTATAAACTGGCACAATCATTCTATAAAACAGGAATTATTTCAGTAATGTGACTAAACTATGATTTGACCCAATAATCTTCCTATAGTACATATATCCCAGGAAGTGCAGACAAAGGAAAAAGTCCCATATACATACCAAAATAGCTATACATCACTTTTTGTGGTACAGGGAAACTGAGGTTGGGGGGGAGGGGGGAGGAGTGTTGTCTGTCATTAGCTAAACAAAAAGTGATATTGTGTCATACGAAGCAGGGAATGTGGAGAATTCAGAAAAAAACTGGAAAGATTTTGATAAATCAATGCAAAGCAAAATAAGCAACATCAAGGGAACATATACAATGATCAAAATATTGTAGGAGGAAAAACATGTCAAAAGACAATAGAACTCGTAGCAATACAAAGACCAAATCTGACTTCCTAGCACTGATGCTGAAACATACCTCTCTCCTCTTGGTGAATGATAGCAACTTAAAAGTATGGAGTGAGGTATCTGCTGTCAGAAGGGGACATATGGCCTGGCATGTTGTGTTTAATTATACTTTTTTGTTTCGAAGTACAGTGATCCTTTTTGTGGCGAAATGACAGTGATGTTAAAAAAAAAGAATCAAAACATTACTTTTTTAGCAGGAGTAAATGCAAAGTCTCAGACTTGGATTCAAAAAATCAGCTTCACATGTAGAAGATGAGGGATGCATGGCTAGACAGCAGCTCATTTGAAAAATTCTGTTGGACTACAAACTTAACATGAGTCAACAGTGTGACATGTCTGCCAAGAAAAGTGAATAAAAACTTGGGCTGCATTAAGGGAGGCATCACTTCCAGGAAAAGGGATACATATAGATCTAATACATCCAGTGCATGTGCATTTTCCCCTTATAATCTGTCCTGATCCTACTACATTTGAAATATTGTGTTCAGGCTTAAGTACCATGTTAGAAAGGATAACAATCAGCACGAGAATGTCCAGAGGAAGGTAACCAGGAGGGTGAAGAGACTGAAGCCCACATCATATGAGGTTCAAATGAAGGGGAAAAGAGGAAAAAAAAAAACATTTGTTAAGTGCCTACTATGTGCCAAGCATTGTGCAAAGCACTTTACAAGTTTGATGTCTATAAAATTTTGACCTCTATATACATTTGACCTCTTTATAAATCTGAGGTCTTATTTGACCTCACAACTCTGTGAGACAGGTGCCCATATGATCTTCATTTTTTTTAGGAAACTGAGGCAGAAACAGAGATTAAATGCCTTGCCCAGGGTCACATGGTTAGTGTCTGAGGCTGGATCTGAACTGGTCTTCCTTATTCCAGGCCCAGAATTATATCCATTGTGCCACCTAAATTGACATAAGGAAAAGCAGTATCTAAAAGTGAAAAGGCTATCTTCTTCAGAGGTAGAAGATTTCACTTCTTTGAAGGTTCACCAAGCAAAGGCTGGGTATTCTGTGAAAGAAGTTCTTTTTCAAGTATAAATTGGTCTATATGACCACTGAAGTTCTTTGCAAATCTGAAAACTTGTATGAGCTCATCTGAACATGGAAGGTGAGGGAAAGTAGTTAATCAAAGACATCAATTTTTCAAGCATGGTTGAAAACTGGTTGAAAAGTAGAACTATCCACAGAAATGGGGCAGCTAGGTGGTGCTGTGAATGCAGTGCCAAACCTGGAGTCAGGAATACCTGAGTTCAAATCCTGCCTCAGACACTTACTAGTTGTACGACCTTGGGCAAGTTACTTAAACCTGTTTGCTCAGTTTTCTCATCTGTAAAATGAGCTAGAGAAGTAAATGGCAAACCATTTCAGTATCTCTGCCAAGGTCACGAAGAGTTGAACACACCTGAAATGACTGAACAACAAAAATGAGAATAAAATGTTTGGGAGAAAGCTAACAAGCCCTGTTTTGCCCATGTTGAGCTTGAAGTGCTGGTGGGCCATCGGAATAAATGTCTACAGTAAGAAGTTGACTTTAAGGCTCTAGGACTTAGAAGAGAGTTCAAAGTTCAATACAGAAATCAACAAATCATCCTCCCCCAAAAATAAACAAAAACAAATACCCCAAAGAGCTGAGAATTCTGAACTTCCTTTCACAATCCCCTTCCACATTCTAATCATAGATCAATGTATGAGATCTATGTTTGAAAATGAAATCAAATTTATCAAGCCAGAAAGAAATATCCAAAAAAATATGAGACGAAAATTTTTTTTTAAATATCCAGTTGTAGAGAGAAAGAGGGATATATTTCCCACAATGGGATACTTCTGTAACTCTTTTCTAATATACATATATATATATATATATATATATATATATATATATATATAACATTTACATGGTGCTTTACAGAGATATAGAAGAGCAAGTTTGAGGCTAATATTACCAGGCTAATCAACCTTGTTTTGTACATGTTCAGCTTGAAGTGTTGACGGGACATCTAGATAGATGTGTTGAGTAGGCAGTTGGCAATGGGGCTCATTGACCCATTACATTATATGGTGCTGTACAGTTTTCAAACACTCGACATACATCATTTCACTTGATCCTCCCAACAATAGTAGGTAAGTGCTATCCTATATAAAAGAAAATTATTTTTTTGAGAGGGAAAAAAATCAGCATGATTAATCAATACATTGAAAAAAGACCAAAAACATGGAAAATGCTTAACACCTGTGGACCTCCCACCTCTAAAACAGAGATGAGTTGGAGATATCCTTTCATATTTCTTCAGTCAAGTCCTGCTTGAGCTTTATGATTTTGTTACTTTTTAATTTTATGATTTTCTTATAATGTTTAAATTTTTTTTTGGTGTATAGTTATTTCGTTTTAAACTGTTGTTACTGCATATATTGTTTGGGATTGGGAGGGGGCTCTGCTTACCTCATTCTGCATCAATTCATATAGATCTTTTCATGCTTCTCTGCATTCATCACACATCATTTCTTACAGCACAGTAGCACAGTATTCCATTACATTCATGTACCATGATTTATTTAGTCATTCCCCAATAGAAGGCCATCTACTTAGTTCCCAATTCTTTTGAGAAAGGTTTCTTCATATCCTTTGACTATCTGTTAAGGAGTGGCTATTAGTCATATATACACATATATGTATATATGACTAGTCAAAAGAATTTTATACAAAGTTTTTTTTCCCATTCAACCACTTCCCTTCTTATCCTAGATGCATTCATGTTATCTGTGCAGAAGTTTTTCAGTTTCAAGTAAACAGTCATCTATTTTATCTTTTGTAATCACCTCCATCTCTTGTTTGGTTAAGAATATATCTAAGCAATGAAGATACTAATTCTGTACTCTAAAGGGAACAAAGGAAAAAGAAAAGCACCCAAATGTACAAAAATATTTATAGCTCTTAATATTCTTGTGAGATGAAAAAGAATTGGAAACTGAAGGGAGGTCTATCAATTGGGGAATGACTGAACAAGTTATGGTATATGATTGTGATATACTACTGTGCTGTAAGAAATGGCAAAAGGGATGGTTTCAGAAAAAACTGAGAAAACTTATATTAGCTGACACAAAGTGAAGTGAGCAGAACCAGAAGAACATCGCTTATAATAACAGCAATATTGTAAAGATGAAGCACTCTGATTGATACAATGATCCACACCATTTCCAAAGCACTCGGGACGAAAAATGTTATCCACCTCCAGAGTCAGCTGATGAGTTCTGAGTACATATTGACACATATTTTTTCACATTTTTTCTTTTCTTCCCTTTTTTTTTTCGCAATATGGCTAATGGGCGGGGAGGGGAGAGAATACATCTCCTATCCATAACTGTGAGTGGTAGGTGATCTGTTTCCCTTCTAATTTTTATAGCATGGTCTATAATATTAAGGTTGTGAATTCATTTAAAATGCATTATGGGATATAGCACAAGGTGTTGTTCTAGGCCTAATTTCTGCAAGACTGCTTTCCAATTAATACTATTGTGCTTAGGAAATGATGAGCAGGATGCTCTTGGAAAAACCTGGCAAGACTTGCATGAGCTGATGTAAAAGGAAATGCACTGGATACAAAATAACAGCATGTAAGATGATCCTTTGCGAATGACTGAGCTCTTCTCAGCAATATAATGACCCAAGACAATTCTGAAGGACTTAAGAGGAAAATGCTATCCATCCCCAAAGGAAGAACTGATGCTGTCTGAATACTGACTGAAGCATACTTTTATTTTACTTTATTTTTCTTGAGGTCTTTTGGGGGGGGAGGGGGTGCGGAATTCTGTGTTTTCTTTCATATCACTCTCACGAAATGTTTTGCATGACTACACATGTATAACCTATACAGAACTGCTTGCCCTCTCAGTGGGGGTGGGGGGGAAGGGGGGGAAGAAGGCAGAGAATTTGGAACTCAAAGTCTTAAAAAGAAATGTTAAAAATTGATTTTGCATGTAACTGAGGAAAATAAAATACTAAATAATTTTTTTAAAAAGACTGCTTTTCAATTTCCTCAACAGTTTTATCAAAGAAGTTTTTTCCTAGGTGATTTATATTTACTACATTTTCAAGCACTTACTGAGTTCTGTTGTTTCTTATTTTCCCTTGTCCAGTTTGTTCCATTGCTCTTTCTCTATTTTTTAACCAATACCAGATGGTTTTGATGACTACTGATTACATTTCATTTTTTAATTTATTTTATTTTTCACTTATTTTAAATGAAATGTGTGACCTGGATTGGGTGTGGAGATGCAGAGTTGAAGGACCCCTAAGGCCCACCAATTGACTTAGGAAACAGAGCTTGATTTCTTTCAGCTACAAAGACCAGATTGTATCATAGGAATTTATTTGATTCTAGGTTTATCAGGCCACAAGACTTCATGTTGATCACCCTGAATAAGCTGCTTAGTACAGTGTAAAGGTATTACAGTTTACAATTCAAAGCAGGGAATGGAGAGGAAACTCCTCCTAATTTTGTTTTGGAAGCAACAGTTTTGAACAATAGACTTACCTTTATCACCCTGATCCCCTTCCTCCACTAGCCCAAGGATGCAAAGTCATCTCAGTCTGTCTTTAATAAGACAATGTCATTGGGCTCATAAGGAATTTTTTCCAAGGAAATTTTTGTATTCTAGAACTTTAGCTATTATGGGAACATTTGTGTCTACTAATTCATTTCCAGGAACAACCTCAGTTCTAAGTTAACCATGTTCTGGACAGAAAATACCAGCAACAACTAGGGAATCCCCCACCACCATTCATAACACCACTCCCATCAACCTCTTTGTGTCTGTTCTCTTTACTTTTCTATTACTAACATGTCCTGTTAGTCTATCTTTTAAAAATGAGTGCTGTTTCCTCCTTCTCTCTAAACTTTCCTCTGAATCAAGATGAAAATGAATGAGAGGGGAACTGAAAAGCTGGAGGTTGGTATGTATCCTTCCTCTCAACCAACATTTGCAGTCAATTGTGAAAGAGACCCAGGGGAATCACATTCTGCTGGCAAAATTTAACAGCAGACTTAAAAGGCCTGATTGCCAAACGAGCATGTGGAAACAACCTAATAGAACGCAATCTCTTTTCCCCGACCTCATCCCTACCCTTTGTGTGTGTGTGTGTGTGTGTGTGTGTGTGTGTGTGTGTGTGTGTGTGTGCATGCGCACACATGCATGCACACTCACACATGTCTCTTTTGCTAATTCCTTGTTTGCTAAACTCCCTGTATGCTTAGATTCCACCCATATATGCATTTTACAAAAGCTGGGCAAAATCATAAACAGTATCATCATTCTCTTGGCATAAGAATCTAAAGAATGAATGGATGAGTGAAGAGGTGAATGAAAGGGAAAGCATTTATTAAGCATATGCTATAATAATAATAGCACTTTATGGTACTTTAAGATTTGCAAATATGATCTCATTCTATCCTCACAAAAATCCCAATAAATATGTGATATTATTATCCTCCCTTTGTAGATGAGAGAACAGATTAAGTGGGAAGTGGTAAGATCTATAAGGGTAAAGAGAAAGTAGAGAGAAGGGACCAAGGCAGAGCCTTTGGGATTGTCTTGGATCAATGTATTGCTGAGAATAGCTAAATCATTCACAGTTCTCCACTGTGCAATATTGTTGTTACTGTGCATAGTGTTCTCCTGGTTCTGCTCACTTCATTTTTCGTTAGTTGATGTAAGTCTTTCCAGGTTTTTCTGAAATCACCCTGCTTGTTATTTCTTGTAGCACAATAATATCCCATTGCAATTTTATACCACAACTTCTTCAGTCATTCACCAGTTGATGGACATCTTCTGGATTTCCAATTCTTAACCATTACAAAAAGATCTGCTATAAATATTTTTGTAAAAAGAGGTCCTTTTCCCCTTTGGAAAATCTCTTTGGAGACTTGTGATGGAAAACGCTACCCACATCCAGAGAAAGAATTACAGAGTTTGAATGCAGCTGGAAGCATAATATTAGCACTTTTTGTTATATGTCTTTTCTTTCTTGTGGTTTTTTCTTTTGTTCTGATTCTTCCTTTATCACATGTCTAATGTGAAAATATATTTAACATGATTGTACACGTATAACCTGTATCAGATTGTCTGCTGTCTTGGGGATGGGGAGGAAAGGAGAAAATTTGGAACTCAAAATCTTACAAAAATGAATGTTGAAAATTATCTTGACAAGTAATTGGAAAAAAATACTATTAAGTAAAAAAAGAAAGAAAAATAAACTCTCTTTGGAATACAGCCCTATTGCTGGACTAAAGGGTACACACAATTTTATAGTCCTTTTGGCATAGTTACTAATTGCCTTCCAAAATGGCTGGATCTGTTCACAATTCCACCAACAGTGCATTAGTGTACCAATTTTCCTACATCTCCTCCAAAATTTGTCATTGTCCTTTTCTGTCATATTTGCCTATCTCCTAGATTGTGAGGTACCACCTCAGAGCTGTTTTAATTTGCATTTCTCTAATCAATAGTGATTTAGTGCATTTTTTCATATAACCACCGATAATTTTGATTTCTTTGTCTGAAAATTGCCTAGTCATATCTTTGGACCATTTACCAATTGGGGAATGGCCTCTCCTGGAGTCTCCTCAGCAGCAGCTTCCCAGAGCCCTTATCTGGCCAAACAAACACTTTCAGTCAGTAAGTCCCAAAAGAAAACCTGCCCTTTAGAGTCTTTATACGCTTTTTAGAGCCACAGGGCATCACATCCCTTGAGAACCAGTGCTTCATTAACAAAAGGTGTGGACTTTCCTACAAATCCTCCAGGGCTCCCAAATGGGAGGGAAAGATCCTCCTTAATCACATTATTCAGAGGCACTTTTAGTAAAACAAAAATGTCAAAAGATCGTACTTTGCTTGACCTTACATCCCTTACAATTTAATGGCCTTACAATATGAATGGCCTAGGATCCTGGAACAAATAGAGGCATTACACTTTGCAATCATAAATCCAGGTGATTTAAGCAGGTTACACGGGCAACTTGTATCTGAATAGGTATGAATATTTCTTTAATAAATACAACATAATTCTCACAAAATAAATACACAATATAGCAATTCGTTACGAGGGAGGGTTGGTCATAAGGCTTTAAACAAACATAAAGGTATAGGCTAATAATAATATAATATAATATAATATATTAATAATATCATTAATAATATAATAATAATAATATAAAATAATAATATAATATAATAATATCATATCATAATATCATTCTTTCAGGAGAGAGCAACTAGTTCCTCCTTCCTCAATCCCAAACAGAAATGTCCAAGCGAAGTCCTCTTGGAGGCATATCCTCCCCATCCTGCATTCTCAGGTATAGGCTCTAATGAACCCTGCTTCCAAGTCTTGGGGTGTTGGAGAACAAAGCCATCAGGGTGGAGTCCTTGGGGGATGCAGGGCACTTTCCCCCACCCACCAAGGGCAACTCCACTCCCTGGGTCCCAAACTGACCCAGGAGAACACTGCAAAAAAGTACACCCAATGCCTTGCAACATAGTCCTAATCTTGCCCCAGGCTTCTATCTGGGTCTGCGTGAAAGAGCTCTGTGCTCCTCTTTCTCTTACCTCACAAAGGTCCGCTGGGTCAGTAGGAAGACAGCTTTCCCTTCTGGTTCCAGGGCTTCATTTCAAATTCTCACTGTTCTGGTCTGGTTTCTGAATACAATACATATTCAAGACCTTCATTCCTCCAGTACAGTCAGGAGCTGGGCTAATGCCCTGGAGCCCTGGCTCTGGCCATGCCCACCTCTTGAGGTTCCACAGAATCATAACTACCACAACTAGAAAACAAAAGACAATTATCCCAGTCCTCATACTTTCCTTTTAATTTATGCAGATCCCATCCTCATTGCCATAATGTGTCAGTAAGCACCCTAACACACAGGGGGGGCTTACTATCATAGGTTCTTAGATCTCCATTCATAAAAGGAAAGGCATCTTTTGAGGGGTTAACAATCACTTTAATCAAGCACATGTATCATTCCTTTAACAAGCGCATCATTTACCTAGTTCAGGGGAGTCAGCACATTGAACTTCAAAGAATATACAGAGAAATCAAAAAGTCAACAGACATGGCTTCTTCTGCCTGACCATAATTCAACAGACAGGTCCAACTGTCTGACTGTAGTTATCACAGAGGGAAGCATTGACATCTGCGTTTTCAAAGCTGGGGCACTCCTATAGTGCCTTCCCAGAGTCCTCATCTGGACAAACAAACTTCCAATCAGAAAGCCCCCCACAATTTCTTTATTGATTCCCGTGATAGTCTTTATCTTTTGTTCTTCCAGTTTAATTTTGTCCTGATTTTCTCTAGCTCTATAGAATAATTTTTGGTAGTTTGATTAGTATGGCACTGAATAAGTAGATTAATATAGGCAGAATTGTAATTTTTATTATATTGGCTTAGCCTGCCATGAGCAATTAATATTTTCCCAATTATTTAGATCTGACTTTATTTATATGAAAAGTGGTTTTTAATTGTGTTCATATAGTTCCTGAGTTTGTCTTGGCAGGTAGACACCTAAGTACTTTATCTTGTCTAAAGTAGGGATGGGGAACCTGTGGTCTTGAGGCCACATGTCATTCTCTAAGTCTTCAAGTGTGACCCTTTTACTGAATCCAAACTTCGCAGAACAAATTCCCTTAATAAATGTTCTGTGAAATTTAGACTCAGTCAGAAGGCCATACTTAAGACTCTATGTGGCCTCAGGACCACAGCTTTCCCACTCCTAGTCTCTTTCATATCCTGCAATTTTGCTAAAGTTGTAAATTAATTCACCTGGTTTTTTAGTTGATTCTCTAAGTATACCATCATGTCATCTGCAAAAAGTGATAGTTTTGTTTCTTCATTGCCTATTCTGATTCCTTTAATTTCCTTTGCTTCTCTTATTACTATAGCAATAAGTACAATATTGAATAATAGTGTTGATAATGAATATGTTTGATTCACCTCTGATTTTATTAGTAAGGCTTCTAGCACATCCCCCATTACATAGAACGCTTGTTGGTGGTTTTAGATAAATATTACTTATTTTAAGGTAAGCTCCATTTATTCCTATGGTCTTTAGTGTTTTTAATAGGATAGGTGTTCTATTTTGTGAAAGTCTTTTTCTGTATCTATGGAGATAATCATATGATTTGCATTGGTTTTGTTACTGATACGGTCAATTATCACGATAGTTTTCCTATTATTTAACCAACGGTGCCTTCCTTGTATACTCTCACCTGGTCAGAATGTATGATTTTTGAGATATATTGCTGCGATCACCTTGCTGGTATTTTATTTAAGATTTTTGCATCAATATCCAATAGGGAAATTGTTTTATAGTTTTCTTTCTCTGTTTTTGCTCTTCTTGGTTTAGGTGTCTGCATCATATATGCACCATAAAAAGAATTTTGTACAACTTCTTCTTTACCTATTTGTCCAAATAGTTTATATAGTTTTGGAATCAATTGCTCTTTAAATGTTTCATAGAATTTGTTTGTGAATCCATCTAGCCCTGGGGAATTTTTCTTAGGGAGTTCATTGATGGTTTGTTCAATTTCTTTTTCTAAGATTGGGTTATTTAAGTATTCTATTTCTTCCGCCCTTGAAAAAGTTGGATTAATATTATCTTGAATTTCTACTGCATTGACTCTACTTTGTAGTTGATTCTATATTGTTTTGATTTTTATAATTGAGTCTACATCTTCCTAAAGCTACTTTCTCATTTCCTTGAGTTGAGCTCAAGATTTTACCTTTCCCTCTGAGTTAAAGTTGTAATTAATGAGAAAAACTGTTATCTACCATACTTTAAGCTCCTGGGAAAATTCCAGGATGTCTCTTGTGTATCTTTAGAGGCCTACAAGCTCATCTGGCATATTTCCACAAAGTATATTGTCAGTCCTTGCCTGTCCTTATAGAATTAAGGAGGGTCTTATCTCCCTCACAAATCCCCCTAGAAGCCAGGGAATCTGCTATCCCTAGTCTACTAACAATGTCCTTGGGATGCAGATGGGTCCCATAAATCAATTAAACATTCCTCAATAGCAGAGAGGGGGAGGATAATTATTCCCATGTGGGTGCTAGCCTACTTTCCTAGAAGTAACAAATTATGTTGTTCCCACTCCCATGATGTTGTCTACCCTGTAACCAATCAAAATGTCTTCCCTATGTACCCAATGTCATTCTTTGCTCTCTTGTACCTCCCAAAACTATATAGACTAGTAAGACCCACCTCGTGGTCTTTGGTTATTTAAAAGCCATAGATCTAATTTATTGGTTACTGTTAGCCTAACGAAAAAATCTATCATGCTGAGACTATTGTCTCTCAGTTTACCTTAATTTTCAAAAGTAGCAATTGGTGAGCCCGATGGGATAGAAGGTGGGGAGAATGATCCCTGAAATAGCATCACAGAGAAAACCTCAAGAACCCTCACTGGTGAAACTTGTCACCTGGGTTTTTTTCCTATGAAAGACTGCACTCAGGGACTTGAATCTACAACCTAATTCCAATTTCTCCAAGAGGAAAAGGGAAGAACATTGCTGAGAAAAGCTGTAGCTTTTTGTCTTTCTATGTCTGTCTTTGGGTATTGCTTGTGTTCAATGTGAAAATTTGAAAATAATTGTCATTATAAAGACCCAGAAAAATCTCTGTAGGTACTTTTGAAAACTTGGATAACTTTTTGGTTCTCCAAAGTGGACCTCTAGATGAAACTAGAGGAAGGTCCAAAACCTTGAATTTCTGTTCTCTCAGGGGAGGAACTAGATAACCCAGGGGAAAGTTTAAAGCCTTATTTTAAAACTTTGGAGAATTTTTCCATTCTCCAAAGGGAGCCCTTTGGCCAAACTAGGGCAAGATCTAAAGCCTTAGTTTTAAAACCTTGAAGAATTTCTCTTTCTTCATGAAGAGTTCTTGATTTAAGTTTGGACAAATTGGGGAAAAGGGAGATAGATACATAGACAGACAGACAGACAGACAGACAGACAGACAGACAGATAGATAGATAGACAGATATATAGATAAAAGAGACAGAATCAGACTGACAAGGGACCTTTTTCACGCATTAATTTCTTAGGAATTCCATGTCTTTGTGTCTGTTTTTCTGTAGCATTGTCTTTGGAGACATCTAGTGACCAAACTGGAACATTTAGGTGGTACATTGGATGGTGTGCCTGGCCTGGAGTCAAGAAGACTCATCTTCCTGAGTTCAAATCTAGCCTCAAACACTCATTAACTGTGCAACCCTGAGCAAGTCTTTTAATTATGTTTGCCTCCATTTTCTCATCTGTAAAATGAGCTGGAGAAGGGAACAAAAAACTAATACAGTATCTCCGCCAAAAAACAAACAAACAAACGAACAACCCTGAATGGCATCCCAAAGAGTTGGACACAATTAAAAAATAACTAAACAAAAACAACAAAGTGACCAAACTAAGAACAGCAATCTACTTGTTGTCAGTCCTCTGTTAGGTAGGATGTGCTTCTGTGTGACTTTCAACTATGTGCTTTGGCAGAGAGCCTAGAAGAATGGAGTTTTAGAACAGCTGGATCAGTTAATAGAGATCCAACTCTCATAAATCTCTAGTGAAGGATAAGGAGGAAGACTGTCAGTAATGTTTCTCTATGTCTTGTCAAATTTTCTGTTTGAAAGTCAAACTAGCTTTTTTGGGCATCCTTATCAGATCAAAGAAGAAAAGGAAAAGAAAACCTTTTCCTAAGAACCTCTCTCTGTCTTTTAATTCTGCCAAAGTTAGACGGCGGACAAGAAACAGATAAGAAGGATGGGATCTTTCTCCCAGTTTGCAGAAATTTATGACGTAAACTAATTAGAAACTAGGTTTGTGACTAAAATGTAAGTTTTCTACTGTAAATTTCTAAGTTGTCGTTTGAAGGTTTTTATAAATGCTGAAATATTCTAGTGAGTTTGGGGTTAACATTCTTTACAATTTTCTCTAAGGAAATTAAAAATATGGCTATTATTTTGACATGGACCTTTTATCACTCTCCCCTGAAGAGTGACAGATTTATTGTTTTATCCCTAAGAGAGGATGGTCATTTTGTTGATTAGAAAGAAGTGAGTCTGAAAGTAGCACCAGTGACGTTTCAAAGAAACTTTAAAAATGGGTTACAGTTTTCTGTATAATTACTTGATGCTTAGTTACAAATTAATTTCGAAAGAGTTTTGCAAGTTGGTATGTGTGTTTTGAAATTAGATGCAGAATGAAGTAAATAGAACCAGAACTGTCAATAACAGTGTTGTCGAGACACATAACTTTAAAAGACATAAGAACTCTGGTCAATATAATGACAAACCATGACTCCAGAGGACTGGTGGCAAAACATACTGTCTCCTAAGAGAGGTGATCAATTCTGGCATTAAATAAGATATTTCTTTTTTGGATGAGTTAATGGAGGAATTTGTTTTACTTGAATCTGTATATTTGTTCCAGGTATTTCCTAGTCTGGGTTTCATGAGAGTTAAGGGAGAATCTCAACCACCATGGGTCTGAAAGACTGAGGATCAAAAAGTGAGTAGCCTACTAGAAAAAGAAATTTATTAGTACACTAATTACATTAGCATTAAAGTAAATTGGGAAGACTGCTTGAGCTAATAGAGGCCTCAGCTTCTTCTAGTAAAACTTGATTTTTATATACTTTTAGGTTTGCTTAGAGTACATAGCCAAACAGTGCCATTCCATAGCAGAATGGAAAATGGGGAAAGAATGTAAGCCTCGGGGGTTTTTTGCCTCTATCACTAATTTTCCTTAAGGTATGGTGAAAACCTCCTTAGGGCTCCTAAGTGGCACAATGGATAAAATGATGGACCTGGAATCAGAAAGGCACCTTCCTGAGATCAAATCTGTCCTCAGACACTCACTAGCTCTGGAACCCTCGTTAACCCTGTTTGCCTCAGTTTCTTCACCTGTTAAATGAGCTACAGGAGAAAATGGCAAACTACTCCAGTATCAAGAAAATCCCAAATGGTATCAGGAAGAGTGGCACATGACTGAAACAGCAAATCTATAACCACTTGAAAAACTGGTCAGTATATCTAACAGCCAGAAAAAACTGTAAATTACAGCAGCTCTGGAGTATTACCTCATGTGCATCAGATTGGTAAAGAGGGGAAAACAATTCTGGGGAAATTACAGAAAGACTTCTGATTACAGAATCACTTCTGGTGAGTGAATTAGAAAGTAATGTAAATTTATTCAGGAAAAGTTGTCAGATTGTTCCTATTCTTTTACCTAGAGAGGCTAAGACTGAGATTATGCCTCAAAGAGATAAACGATAACAAGAAAAAGACTCATATGCTAACACGTATTCATAATAATATCTAACATTTATACCACGCTTTAAGGGCATTTAAGGCATATTAGCTTACTTGGTCTTCACAACAACCCTGAGAGGCGGCTGATATTGTCATCCGCATTTTACAGTTGAGGAAACAAGTCGAAAAGGTTGTGTAATTGTCCAGAGTCACCCAGGTGATAAATGTCTGAGGCAAGATTTGAACTCAGGTCTTCTTGTCTCTAAGTTCTGTACGTTGTCATTTATACAAACCAGATGCCTTTAAAGGTTCCCCACATAATAACAGAAATAAAATGGCTAATATTTAAGAAATGTCTTAATAAAATTTGTAATATGAAGGTAATAAACTATTATTGTGCTATAGGAAATGATGATTATGCAGTGAAACATTGAAGATATATAAAATGATACAATAATTGGGAAAGAAGAATAAAAGAAAAACCCTAAATGCAATAAAATATATAAAAACTAAATGGCAACAAAGTTCAGATAAAATACAATGGAAAATGATGATACAAAATTATTAAAGTTAAACTGACATGCTTAAGTATGAACAATCAACAAACTGCAAAAGTGAAAGTAACACATAGGCACAATCACTTTATTAGGCAGTAAACTGGAAAAGTCAGTGAAGAGGAAAAGAAGCCTCTCCTCCACGCTGCCCCCCTGCTTGAGCATACAAAGAAGGAAGGTCCCCAAGCCTCCCATGAAGGTTGGTAACAGGCAGAGTATGTTATACTAGAATGCACAGTGTCTAGTACATCTATTACACATGGAAAAGTTGGTCCACATCCAAATTACACTAGTTTGAGGAAGGAAAATCTCTTCATTTGCAAAAACGACAACAAAAAAAACTCATATCTGCTATATGCATGTCAGGAGAAAGGCATTTTAGAATGAGAACAATATTGGGTGTTTTGAGTCCATTATATGAATCCACCAATCAGGATTTGTTGCTGCTGCCACTGCATCATTTTCCTCACTCTGCAAAAATGTGGGAAGGGCCAAGCATGACAAACCTATAGATTATGCAATTAAAGTATTATTATTTTAGAAGACCTTTACTGCTTTTTATTGATCACACTTCAGGAAGCATATCCAGCTATTGTTTATGTGAAGGCATTAACTCCTTTGCAAATCGTCTCAAAGCATTTCTGATTTCATCTCAAGTCTCTGCTGCTTTGAACAATTACCGCTGGGTATCAATTCTTTGTGACATTCTGTTTGACTGTACTTAAAGCATTCCTATGGGAATTTGATTGGAGCTGTCATCATCATACCTCAGTAGTTGAAACAAATAGACTGAAAAGATCATGTCCACTACCTAGGATGCCCTAAGGCTAATTGGTGAAGTCCTTTTTTTTTTTTGCCCAATAAAATTTTGTCCTCTTACCTCTCAACTTCTCACTCTATTGTATAATGAGTCAATCCTGCTAATTGAGGCAACCTTTCAAATTTTGTTTCTGTCTGGACTTTGCTAAAAAGATTTTGTTTGTTGTTTGGCTTGTACCTGCTCATTGTGTGGTAGGAAGAAAAGCACTAAAAAAAAAACAACTTGAAGTGAGCTGGAGCTTTATGGTCTTGAATAAATCAGTTCACTTTTCTGAACCTTAGTTTTTTTATCTATAAAACTGTGACAGTGATACTTACCTTATCCTCTTTAGCACAGCTCCTGACACATAATAAGCACTTGTTACTTGCCCGTTAATAAGCATTTATTAAGCACTTAACTCTGTGCCACAACTATGCTAAGTGCCAGGGCTAAAAAGGAGACAAATGACAGTCCTTACCCTTAAGGAACTTACAGTCTAATGAGGGAGACAACAAATAAATATGTATAAACAAGCTGTATACAGTATAAATAGCAAACAAAAGAGGGAAGGGGCTAGAGTTAAGAGGAGTTGGGGTTTCCCATCCCCAAAGAGTAATATCAATGGATAACAAGCCCAAAAAAAGTTTAATTTTATTTTTCTCAATTACATGTATAAAAATTTTAACTTTAGGTTTTTTTTTAGTTTCGAGTTCCCAATTCTGTCTCTCCCTCCTTCTCTTCTCCCTACCTTGAGAAGGCAAGCAATTTGACATAGATCATATATGTGAAGTCAAGAAAAAAAATTCCATATTTCCTTCCAAATTCCCTCCTAATTTCTTGTATCAAGTAAAGTGAGAAGAACTCAGAGACTGTTGTACACAGGAATAGCAACATTATGCAATGACCAAAACAATTCTAATGGACTTATAAGAAAAAAATGCTATCCATCTCCAAAGACAGAACTGATGGAATCTGAATGCAGATAAAAGCATACTTTTTAAACCTTCTGTGTTTCTTAGAAAGTACGAAGAGAAATTCAAGTTGAAAATGAAGGCCTATATGTAGAAGTAAAAGTATCTTAAATTCTCCAAAGATGATATAATCCCCCAAATTATTGTTGGTGGGTAATATTTCAATGACTCTTGAATGAGCAGAGATATAGTTCCCTGCAGTTTTTCAGACAGTCCTTGGAAATTAAGATTTCTGGAATTCTCTTGGCTCCATGCTTGAGGCTTCCCTCAGAGATCCAATCCATCCCCTGTTGCTTTCATAGTGGAGACATTAGACTTAGAATAGTATATGCTCACAGAATCTTCCCTATAGCTTAACAGATCTTTAGGAAATCAGAGGAAACTAACTCAATTAATTCATTTCCCTCCCAATTTGAGATAGTCACTGAGACATGAGTAGGTGCTTTCAAGAAGGGAAAACACATCATAATGAAGGATTACAAAAAGAGTATCTTTGCTCCTCACCTTCTCAATATGGAACTCTATTAAAGGGGACCTTTTATGGAAGAACATTAAGTTGTGTATATTCTACATTGACCTTTCACATGTTTGCATAGCCAAAACTGCCTTCACCTTTAAAATTGATTGAGCACAGTGGAGACTTTTTCTGCATTGGTATCTGAGAGTGAGGATTTCATTAACAACTGGTGACAACAGGGTCTGAGGGACCCTGACCATGTGACCTCAAGAAACAGACCTTGGATTCTGGCTTTTTCTCCTTTATTTGAGTTCTGTGTGTAGGGAGGAGAATCTCTAAAATAAGACAACAAGACACAGAGATCCAAGGGTTCAGCAATCCATTGAACTAAATGTTGAACACTTTTTCTTATAAGTACTTCAGAATTGTTTCATGTATTGTTCTCAGACACACAAATTCAGAAGATGACAATGTCAAAATACCTACATGAGAAGCCTTAAAGAGAAATATTAATTGGTCTTAGGCCCAAAAAGAACTCCTGGAAGAGCTCAAAAAGATTTTTAAAATCAAATAAGAGAGACAGAAGAAAAATTGGGAAAAAAATTAGTTATTTAAGAGAATCATGAAAAAAGTCAGTAGCTTAGTAAAGGAAACACAAAAAAATGGAAAAAAAGATATACAAAATTTCACTGAAAGAAAACAGCAACTTAAAAATTAGAATTGTCCAAATGGAAAAGAAGTCCAAAAGCTAACTAAGGAAAACAATTCCTTAAAAATTAGAATTGGGAAATAGAAGTTAATGACTCCAAGAGACATCAAGAATCAATCAAAATCAAAAGAATGAAGAAATAGAAGATAATGTGAAATATTTCATTGGAAAAACATCTGACCTGGAAAATAGATCTAGGAGAGATAATTTAAGAATTACTGGACTAACTGAAATTCATCATCAAAAAAAAAGAGATGGGACAGTATCTTTCAAGAAATTATCAAGGAAAATCATTCTGATATTCTGGAACCAGAGGGTAAGATAATAATTGAAGGAATATACCAATCAACTCCTGAAAAAGATTCTAAAATGAAAAGTCTCAGCAATATTATAGCCAAATTCCAGAACTATCAAATCAAAAAGAAAATACTGCAAGTAGCCAGAAAGAAACAATTCAAATATTAAGGAGCCACAGTAAGGCTTTACATTATTTAGCAGTTTCTACATTAAAATATCAGAGGGTTTAGAATATGATATTCCAGATGGCAAAGGAACTTGGATAACAATCAAGAGTCACTTACCCAACAAAACTAAATACAATCTTTGGGGGGGTGGGGGGAGGGAGAAATGGATATTTTATGAAATAGAGAACTTTCAAATATTCCTGAAGAACAGAGCTAAAGAGAAAATTCAGTTTTCAAATACAAGACTCAAGAGAAGCATAAAAAAGTAAACAGGAACGAGAAAACATTATTCAATAAAGTTAAACTGTTTACATTCCTAAGTGGGAAGATGATACTTGTAACTACTAAGAATTATTTTGCTATAAGGACACTTAGAACAAGTAGCCAGAGAAAAATGTTGGAAATGTAAGTTGACTTTCCCACTATGCCACTAAGCTGCCACTTTGACTTAAATGTAGAGTTCCAGATGGGGCGTAGTCAGAAATCATTTTGGAGAAATAGATTGGAGCAAACTGCATAAAGCTTTAAATGACAGCACATCTTTATCTTTTATCAAACTCTTTATCCTTGAGGCAATAGGGAGTCATTGAAGCTTCTTGAGCAGAGAATTGATATGGTCAGAAGATTAA
Organism: Notamacropus eugenii; assembly: GCF_028372415.1. NCBI lineage: Eukaryota > Metazoa > Chordata > Mammalia > Diprotodontia > Macropodidae > Notamacropus > Notamacropus eugenii. Next base: position 180,761,530 of record NC_092874.1, on the reverse strand, counting down.
TTTGGCAGATATGTGGAGAATAGATTGGAGAGCAGAAAAACTGTAGGCCTAAAGTTCAATTAACAGGCTACAATAATAGCTCAGGTGAAAAATGATAAGGCTTGAACTAGGAGGATGGTCATGTGGATGGAGAAAATAGCAATGATACAAGGAAGATATATTCCCCCTCTCTGCCATTATTTCCATGCTACTTCTTCCCTCCCTGTCCAAAATAAGCCAAGGTAAGTGAAAAAAAAATATTAGCTTTACAAAATATATAGCAAACGACACCAACAATAATAACTAACATATATAACACTTTAAGGTTTGCAATGCAACATAAGAAGTTAAATTCAAGATGTTGCCACACACTTGGGGTCATAGATTTTAAGTGAAGTGTGTGTGCCTAAAACTGCTCCTGAGTTGAATAGTTATGTCCATAAATTTGTTCTCTTTTTCTTTCTTAAGGCTCTCTATAAACTGATAGAAGCCAGCTACGCATACAAATATTTCCAAGGAACTTATAAGTCTGCAATAGGAAATCTCAGCCAATGAAGTTCGTGATTAGAAGAGACAACATTAGTGAGATAATCTTTGCTTTTTTCAAAGAAAGGTCTTTGGAAAATTTTGACATGTTGTGAAGGACTGAAAAAATATTATTGCTAACATAATCATAACCTAAGGAGTTCATCAGTTAGCCCCTGGCAGGTGCTCAATAAGTTTTTGTTGATTTTAATGTAGCTTGAGGAGTTCGTGATATAGTGGATGGAAAGTTATCCTTTGGACCATGAAACTAGGTTTAAGAGCTGCCTCTGACACATGATGACTGTGAGCTCTCTGTCATTTTTGAGACTTCAAGTTGCAGAGAATGTGCGTACCTATGTGGCACATGGGAATTTCCTCACCTGGGAATTCTTTATTTCAATTAAATCAGAGATCTCAACCCTAACCTGATTTTTAGAACAAAATGGAATATTTTTGTAAGTTACATGGTGCAATGGAAAATAATTTTATTTGGAAAACACAAGGGTACCTTAAAAAAAAGGTTTCATTTGACACAGTTATCCCAGAACAGAATTGGCTTTTAAATCTGCTCATTATAATTAAGAAGATTAGGAAAGAGGCAAAACCTATAAGCTCTATTTCCCAAGTGTTAAGCAGAACACTAGGAATACTGAAAATTTCTTCTTTGGATTCTAAATGGTAATTCTAGTGAGTCTAGAAATTTATTTTCACCAGTTTAGGACCACTTTGCAGTTGTCATACTATTGAATCTTTTCTTTGGTAAAGAAATAGAAATCAGTTTCATGCCTCATTCATGATTCAGGCACTTCTTCTATGAATATTATTTCCAACAACTTCTTTGTAAAAGTGTTTTACTTTCTTCCCCAATTCCTCACTTAAAGTCAATAAATAAGTCTTTTTAATCACCTACTAGAATTTGTAAATGTGAAGACAAAAATGATATAGCTCTTTCCTAAGGGAGTCTATATTCCATCAGGGTAAGACAACATGTACAAAGATAGATAGCTGTGGGAAGAATACTCAATTTGAAATCTAAGGATTTGAGTTCAAAGCCCAGCCCTGTGGGACCTTAACCACTCTGGGCCTCAGTTTCTCATCTATAAAATGAGAGTTGGATTAGGCAACTTCTAGATCTAAATCTTAGATTCAAGTATCTTTAAGTATACACAACAAACACATAAGGTAATTTGGGGAAAAGTTATTAACAATTAAGGGAATCAAGAAAGGTATCATGTAGGAGGTAGCATTTGAGCTGAGACAATGAATGAAAATTTCTAAGAGGTAGAATTTAGAAGGAAGCGATTCTAGACACAAGAAACAGGCTGTCCCAAAGCACTGAAGGGAGGTGTCATGTACAACAAGCAACCAGAAGAGCAGTGGGTGATGGAGAATAATGTGTAATCAATCAATCTGTGATATCTAATGACTGTATGTTTTACCTTTTCATCTATAATACCTTGCACAGTCTTCAACTTCAACAAATATTTATCACATTCTGCAATTGACTTCCAGGACCATGCTCTGTCTTGCCCTAAGGGAGTTAATCCACTCAGCTTTGGAACTGGATTGCATTGAGTGTTGAGTGTGAAATCACCCAATCTGCTATATTTAGCTGGCACAGAACATACTTCACATTCAACCCACCATGTCTGCTCTGACACAGAATGATTGATAGAATTCCATTCTTCCAGCACCTTGTCCGTTTCTTGGTGACTAGACAGCAAGTCTACATTTATACATTATAAATAGTTAAACTGATATTTATAGATGATGTAAGAAGTATGAATCTTAGCAACTTCTACCCACTTTTTCAATTCAGGCGTACCTCATTTTATTGTGCTCTGCCTTATTGACTTTCGTAAATATTACAATTTTTACAATTGGATGTTTGTGGCAACTGCATCAAGCAAGACTCTTGCCACCATTTTTCCAATAACACATATCCACATTGTGTCTCTGTGTCACATTTTGGCAGTTCTTACAATATTTCAAACTTTTTCATTATTATTATATCCATTATGGTGACTGTGATCAATGATCTTTGTTTGATGTCACTACTGTAGTTGTTTGGGGGAGCCACATACAGTACCTATATACCTATATTTATTGTATGTGTTCCAACTCTTCCACTCACTGGTCATTCCTCTGTCTCTCTCCCTTTCCTCAGGCCTCCCAGTTCTTTGAGATACAACGATATTGAAATTAGGCCAATTCATAACCATACAATGACTTATAAGAGTTCAAGTAAAACAAGAGAGAATCAATGCCGCAAACTTCAGTGTTACGTTATTTTAAGATATTGCTAAGTCACCTCAACCTTCAGCAGCCATTACCCTGATCAGTCAGCAGCTGTCAATATCAAGGGAAGACTCTCCACCAGGAAAAGATTATGACACTAAAGGGTCTGATGATGGTTAGCATTTTTCAGCAATAAAGTATTTTTTATTTAATATATATATAGAGAGAGAGTTTTTCTAGGCATAATATCATTGCACACTTAATAGACTACATCACAGTATAAACATAACTTTTATATGCACTGGCAAACCAAAAAAATCATGTGATTCACTTTATTGTGATATTCACTTTATTGTGGTGGTCTGGAACTGAACAGGCAATAATGTCTGCAAGGTATGCCTATACTTTGCTACTATCACTTCAGAAACAGAACAGGACCAGATACTACTTCATACTGGTTGTTGTTTCTTAGCTTATAGTGGTCAAAGAACTCCTCACCAACTGGTGAGCCTCTTGGAGATGAGTTTCTCTATAATTAAATGTGCTGGTCTTCAAAAAGTTGCTATAGTCTGGTATTAGGGCTGAACTTGAAGCCCTCCCGATATGGTAGAAACTGCCATAGCTTACTAAGCTCCTCTTCCATAGCCTTTAAACAGCCAAGGTCACCCCCATATTCTGAAACACATCTTGATGGGACTTTTTGAAGGAATTTAAAAAAATTTAAGTTTGTGAGTCAGTTCCTTGTGTGGCTATATTAATTTGTAGAGACTAACCACCCCTCCCCTGCATTTTCCTCATCAGAACTGTTCCTTTCTGTATCTTCAGAATTTTATCCTTGACTAGGCTAACTTGGTACAATTTTATTCCGTGGGACAGTCTACCTTTCCTTTCAATGATCCCTTGGAAATCTGTCCTCTCAAACTCCAGGAGTCATATTAAACCATAGTTTCCTCTCTGTTACCTAAAGCTCTAAAGTTAAGTAGTCACTTTTCCCCAAGACTCTCATCATTTACATGCCAACATCCAATTGTTGGATGTCCAACATCCAGATCCAGAATGAAATTTCCCCTTGTTGTTTATTCTAGCTTTTCAAGGATTAAAATTACTATTAGGACAAGTCAACAAGTTATTATTAGCTGTTCCACTGTTGGTGGAAGATACCTCCAGCAGAAGTTTAGATAATTGAAATTTGTCATTCTTACCATACCATATTTCTTTGTGTATTTCCTAGACACTTCATTTATTTCCTCTTTTTCTCAAAGTGATATATTCCAGTGAAAATACCATCTGTTTTCTCTCCATTGCTATTTACCCAAATGATTTCTGTCCTACTGTACCAGGAACCCGTCTTTTTCTCATATGAGTCCGTCTTCATAATGCATAGCACTACTCAACTCACTCCCTTACCTATCCTATTCTTTTTGAATAAGCTGTAGATTTGCAGTACCATATTCTAATTACACTCCTCATCCTACCAAGCATATGTGATACTATAAAGTCAAATTTACCTCCTTGCAATAGGATTTATAGATGGAGATCTTGCATTAGGATCTCTAGATTTCTTTATGTGGATACTTTCGGACTTTGTGCATAGACATTTAAAGCCATGTGTTTCATTACTGGCTCCTTTCTATCTAGGAATCTAGGTTATCTGGTGATTCACTGAGACTCTACAGAGAAAGAAGATAGGTAAGCACTGATGGAGCAATTGAGATAAGATAATGATTCTTAGGAGAGGTGGAGGTGCTGCATGGATGGAACTTTGAAAGATTGTAGAAAATGGGAGAGGTACCACGAGATCTAAGGGCAAAAGTACAAATATTCACACACACAAAAAGGAAAAAAAAGAAAAAAAGAAAAGAAAGGGGATGGAGAGAGGGAAGGAAGAAAGAAAAGAAATAAACAGAGAAATAAATGACAAACACCAAGATAGAAAAATGGATGGAAGTGGAAAAGATGTAAATTTAGGCTCAATACTAGGAGAAACTTTCTATAATTAGAACTATCTAAAAGTGAAATGGTTTATTTAGACATATGGTTGTTTCCTCCTACTTTTTGTAGGTTGTCAAGCAAAGGCTGGATGACTACTCATGGGGTATGTTTTAGCAGAAAGTCCTTTCATGTTTGGGATGGACTAGAGAGTATTGAAGGACCCCTCATATTCTCAAATTCTGTGTTTCTGGAATTGTCTCCCCCTCCCCCCCTTGTCTTTGGCTACAGAAGGAACACACACACACACACACGCGCACACACACACACACACACCTGCCTCCTCTTTAGAGTAGTGAATTAGATTTATTTCCCAAGCTCCTCAAAGAGGAACAGGATTGCAATTATACTTGCTAGTTAAAGAGCACCACTATTTCCCTGTTTCTTTACCACTAGTTTCCGTTACGATTAAATGAATGTTTTATGTGTAATACTGCTCGCAGCCCCACCCTGCTGATTATCACTGTCACTAGTTACTTCCCTATTACTTTACCAGGGTTCAAGTTTCAGTGACATTTTCCTGTATAACACCCTCTTGACTCACACTGATCCTTGCATTCTGGGGCACCAGAGGAGTGACTGTTACTTCTAACCCTGTAGATGGTTATTTTTCCTTTCTACTAGCTCACAAGCCCCATTCATATCAAAAACGGTAATTACAAAGAGTTTTCCTCCCCCAAAATCTAGGGTACCCTCTAGAGTTGCGAATAATGTGTGTGTGTATAAAATGCCCCCAGAGTAGGGATTTTTAACATTTTTGTGTGTCACGGATTCCTTTGGTGGTCCAGTGATCCCCTCCTCAGAATAACGTATATTGCCCACATTCATAGAGGTTAGTGAAAATAAGGTTAATTTTTTCCTATCAGATTTCAAGCTCTCTCTGAAATTTATCTGTGAAGAGGATCAAGAACCTTAAGTATCCCTGACTTCAAAGAATCCAAAAGTAGCTTCCTAGAAGCTAAATTCCATGATCATTAACAAATGAGGACAAAATGAGGAGGGGGCTTCCCCAGGTCCCTAAGTATTTTGTGTCTGCTCCTATTACCTTTCTTTGTTGCTTTCCACTTCTATGCATGGCACCATGTAGAGCAATGACAGTAAGAACTGAAAGTGTACAGTGTACAGTTCATCAGGACAATGACCAAATAATAACGTAATCTAGTTATCATATGAAGATCACTTGCAGCATGTAGCCCTGTGACTTGAGCAGGGGCTAAATTTCTATGGACTGAATAAAGACTATCTGCATTTGGAATATCATATAAAGTATTTGGAGTTCCCTAGAGAAGTCATCAAAGTTATCAGAAGATAGATGGACATGACTATTGTATGTCCAGACCCAGAACACCTCTCTGGAGCAGGTCCAGAAAAGTTTTCTGGAAATTCAGCATTGGTAGGGAACAACTTTATCCTATTTAAAATACTGGGGACAGGAAGCTTGAGCTCTGTACCTAAAGACCCTAGGAACCCCTAACTTTCTGTGTAGAAACACAGAAAAATAGAACCTAGTGTAGTTGGAGAGCATCATGGAAACATTAAACCTTTCAGCTTAGAGGCATATCCAGAAAAATTCTACTTTGACTACACTTTAGTGTCTAAGAAATGGAAGGATCATGTAAGGAAGAAATTTACTCTGAGAATTGATGTATTATCTTGGCAGGAATAAGACAGAGGATATAGTGAAGGAATATTACAAACAATTCACTCCAAAAGTTGATCTTTTATAGAGTAGTCACAGAAAATTGTTTCCTTTGCAAAAGAAGAACTTCAGTAAGTAACTAAAAGAGATTTTTTTCAGTCAATAAATATTTATTAAGTGCTTACTGTGTACCAGGTATTGTGCTAAGCACTGGTGATAAAATTAAGGTAAAAAAGAATCCTTGTTCTTAAGGAGATCATAATCTAGTAAAGAAGAAAACACGTAAACAACTGTACAAACAAGCAATATAAAGGATAAATTGGAAATAATCCACAGAAGGCAGACACTAAAGTTAATGGGGACTAGGAAAGTCTTCCTAAATCAGGGGGTATTTTAGCTAAGACTTGAAGGAAGCCAGGAGGTGGAGATAAGGAGGTAGAGTATTTCAAGCGTGGGAGACAGCCAGACAGCCAGTGAAAGTACCTGGAGTTGGAAAAACGACTATCTTGTTCAAGGAACGACAAAAAATATAGTGTCATTGGATCAGAAAACAGAGAAAGGGAAAAGGGGTGGGCAGGTTATAAAGGGCTATGAATGAAGCAGAATTTAATATTTGATCATATAGGTAATTGGGGAGCCACTGGAATGCCTTGGATGGGGGGCTGACATGGTTGGATTTGAACTTTAGAAAGATCACTGACAGCTGAGTAGAGAATGGACAAGAGTAGGGGGAGACTTATAGCAGATTGACCAGACCATTCAGCAGGCTATTGCAACAGTCTACACATGAGGTAATAAGATCTGTGCCAGGATGGTGGCAATATCAGAGGAGAGAAAGGGACATTTTGAGAGATATTATAAGTAAAATCAACAGGCCCTGACAACAGATTGGGAGGAGAGGAAGAGAGAAGGAAAAGGGGAAAGAGAGAGGGAGAGAGAGAAGAGAGAGAGAGATAAGAGGATGACACTTAGGTTTCAAACTTTAATGACTGAGAGGATGGTGGTAAACTCAACAGTAACAGAGAAGTTAGGATAAAAAAAGGAAAAATAATGTTTAGATAACAAACTGTCACATTTAGATAATAAACTGAGCTTCCTAAAGTTTAGATCCAATCATTTCACCCCACCGCTTTCCCAACTTGATATAGTCCAGCAGCTCCCTCATCACCTCCAGGATCAAATATAAAAATCTGTTTATTATTCACAATCTGCCCCTTCCCATCCTGTGCCCCACTCCTAACCCTGCCACCACTCTCTGATCTAATGACACTGGACACCACCATTTCTTGAACAAGATACTCCATTTCCCAATACCAGGCATTTTCACTGGTTATCTCCCATGCTTAGAATGCTCTGTTATCTCCACCTCCTGACTTCCCTGGTTTCTATGTAAGTCCCAGCTAAAATCCCACTTTATATAGGAAGACTTTTCTATTCCCCCTTAACTTTGGTGTCTTCCTTCTGTTGCCTATTGGACACATTGAGTTTAAGATACCTACTGGGCATCCAATTTGAGATGTTCAGTAGGTAGTTGGAAATGCTCCTTCCAGCATAAGTTTCTGATTTTATCACCCTGCTGCTAGCTCAAACCTTGTACATCAGCTCTTTCAGCCTCCTCTCCTTTAGAATGGAGAGCTAGAGGGTAGAGTACTAAACTTCTAAGTTTGTTTTGTTTAGAAATCCCCTTCACAAATTACTTTTCTAGATTATACTGAGGTCAGGCTGTTACAATGGAACTCTAGTCACTTTTCCTTAAGCTCTCCTCCTCTAATTTCCTCCCAGTAGTCTCCAAGTAGCCTTTCACCACTTTTTCCAGTGTCCCAGAAAGAGGGGAGAAAAAAAATGGGACTGGCCCAGCGCAAGGGCATCCCCTTATATGAAGATCCACAGTCTGACTGACCGCCCAGAAGTCAGTGGAGCTACAGACGCCACTGGCAGTGTCTCCAGGGGTCTCACTGCTGGGGAGACAGTTGGAACAGAAAGGTCTGGGGAAGAAACAAAGAAAAGGGTGCTTATCTCTTATCCCAGTGTCTAGGAGAAGATCATCGAAGTCCAAGTAATATTTGGACTCCCAGGTTTCAGCACCATAACGTGGAGGAAAGAGATGGGAGAGCTGGTTCAAAATGTGAATGAATTCACATAGACCTTCCCTGTAGTCACCGGGAGCTTTACTGACACAAAAGCAGCAGGCCTGAGATTTAGCAAGGAGCTAGACAAAGGCAGTGATACAGGAAAAGGGTCAAATTGATGTTAGGTTTTCCTTATGGGGGTTGGAGATCTAGGGTAAGTCTTGTAAGATAAAGACACAGGATGAGGACTGTGAATGAAATAAGATAAGGGAGGTAAGGAATCCCATTCCCAGGATGGGGTGGGGACAAGGAGTTTTATGGTCTCCCCAGGACAAGGGAAAGTTTTATGGTAAGGGGAGACTTTAAGGTACCTTCAGGCTAGAAAATAAGGGCTTCACAAAGTCAATTCTTAGTATTATTTCTAACACTTAGGGAACTGTTTCTATCCACATCATCACTATGTGAAACTGGGGTGAAGGAGGAAATAGTGACACAATGCATCTGGGTGATAAGAGATAAGAAGTAGGGTAGAAGAGGGAGCTTGCAGTGAAGGGCCTCCATTTTTTTCAGTAAAATATGAGGCAATTTTCTCAACTAAGAAGGTGTGGAGAAAGGCAGGCATGGGAGATCTGAGGATAGTTGAAGAGATTTATAACTGCTGGGATAGCAAGTACATGAGGGAGATGAGAAAAGATTGCCTTGTAACAATGAGGGCCTAGTTGAGATTTTGTAACATAAATTTATCATGGACCCTATCAGTATGGCTTCATTATTTTCTCCAGTTTCATGCAGCAGCACATGTGTAAGAACAAAGGCAGAGGATATATTGGAAGTGATTCAAGGCTGAGGCTTTGGAGGGTAACTTCTGCAGTATCATAAGGGAGCAAGGGACTCAAGAAAAGAGAAAAGTGTGTAGTTGAACATATTGACCAAAGGGTCAATATGGGGAAGGGAGGAGATTGTAGCTCGTTCAAGGGCCTAGGAAAGAACTGAGGGGATGAAGGATTAGTGGTCCAGGTATAAATGAAGAACAGGGTTTGGGATTGCAAGGGAAAGGGAAAAATGGAATGAAAATCAATTTTGATCAGATAAGGGAATTTCAGAGTTCATGACCAAAGAAATGCTACATTTATCAGTTGTGGCAAGATCGAGGGTATGACCATCTTTATATGTGGCTGAAATGAGGTAGAAGAATAGTTCATAAGAAGTGAGTAAACTGAAGAATTAGGAGGCTACTTAGGGAAGAGAGAAAAACTGTAAGCCTGGCTCTGAACTCCTTGAGGAAAGAAGGGGAGTGTAGAGGGTGGTAGACAACAGTTACCAGGATTTTGATTGGATTATATACCTTGATTAGATGAATCTCAAGGGAGGAGAGGTTCCTGAATGATGGTAGAAGAGAGAGAATATAGAAGTGGCCAAGATATTGAGTACGTCAACTCCCCAACATTGAGCAGTGAGTTGGGAGGAATGAGTGAAAGTACATCCAGTGTTAGAAAGGGAAGCCAGGAGGTTGGGTCAAGAGAGAAACAGTGAGAGATAGAAGATAGAAGAGTGGGAAAGGAAAGAATTTCAGATAAAAGCAAGTTTGTTGCTTATGAATCAGGCATTCCAGAGAGCACAGTAGGAAGGCTGGGTAGCTTTAGAATGGGACATTGGGTTCATGCCATGGGAGACAGGAAATGATGTTTAAATGATGATCACTAGAGATTCAGAATCACTGGGATGGAGAAGCTGTGACCAAGCTGTTGTTTGTTCATCACTGAGGAATGAAGTCCAGTAAGTTTTCATTGTCCATAGAAATTTTGTCCCAGGGTAGATAACAAAGTGCCTCAGCAGGGCGTGAATGCAGGACACATCTGAAGAATCAGGGCCTTAGGCTGTTCAGGCTAGGGGATAGGTGCTTAGAGCCGAAGGAAGGGTCTTATTCGCCTTCCAACCAGGCAGAAGGCCAATCTGGAGACTAGATAGGTTGGCCTTTGTTCAGCGAATAGAATTAAAGCCATGACTCCAGCAAGAAGCCAGACAAAGCAGGAAACCTGGCCTGAAAGGATGATGTTTTCCACTCCAAAAGCAGGCGACTGTTACTGGCAGAAAGGAATTTTTTATTTTTTTTTCCCCAAAAGAGGCTGGCAACAAAAATATAACAGTATCATCAAGGAATACCATTGTCTTCATGTCTCAACCATAGTAGTGACATAGGAGAAGAAATACTAGGAAATATGTGATGTGTATGGACCATTAGACTTCAAATAAGAGAACTAAGGTGGATCAATACAACATACAAATTCAAGAAGCCAATTGTTTTCAAAGCTGAATCTGTACAATGAGTACTATCAGATCTTCATGAAAGAGGATAATAGGAAAAAGACTGCGTTCATCTATCCAGAAAGATAAAAACAATCTGAGCACACACTCTAAGGCATTGCTGGGACCCTTACTAGTTTTCATATTTGGTAATATAAAGATTTGGAGATGTTGAAGTATCTGTATTTTGAACATTATTGGAAAAACTTGAGGAAAGAATACTGGAGTCATTAGATTGGCAAGAAACTTTGGTCAAAAAGTCTCAATTCTGGAGATCAAGAATACAGTATGGTATAATGTTTAGAGGGCTGGACTTAGATTCAGGAAGACCTGAGTTTGAATCCTGCCTCAAACATTTAATTGTTTGATTTGGGGCAAGTCACTTAAGTTCTTTGGACTTCAGCATCCTCATTAGATTAGATGGTCACTGAGGCCATGCAACCTCCAAGGTTCCTTCCAGCTGCAGAACAATGAACCTATGTTCTATCATCCCCTGTGAATTGCTAATTAATTTATGAAATTATGAAATGGGGCAGGCATGCTTGGTTCTTTGGGTACTCATCTGGAACGACCATAATGGTAGTGAGAGGTGCGGCTGCAACCACATTTTAATAAGGCACAGAGGGTGCAGGGATGACCAGCAAAGAAAATAGAAAGACAGGCAATGAAAGGGGTACAGAACCAGGTGGTATGGGGACAGGGATAGGGTGTGGAGAAAGGTAGGCAGCATGGGGAACGGCAAAGAGGAGAGACACAGAGAATCATATAAGGAATCATGAATTAGAACTGGCAGCATAGGCCCAGATGGAGATGGAAAGAGGATCAAAGGACAGGAATTTGGGGTCTCATTTTTATAGGAATTTTGTTGAGGACAAACTAACTCTTATTTATGCCACCTTAGGTTTGTTAGCCTACCTAGATTATCTCAAAGTTGTCAATAAGACTTAAAAGTTAACATATCCACATTATCTCAAAGTTATCGATAGCATTTGACTTTCTGATGGTCTTAATGCAGATATCTGGAATTTTATTTGAGATTTACATATCATAGGCCCATATTATCAGAATGTGATTTTTGGTTAATATATGGTACAGTTTGGAAATTACCTCCTTTGATATTTGGTATTGTTAATATATGAGTTCTAGGGTCCCCTTTGTGATCTTACTTCCTGTTATTGATACTTTATAGTGACTCCCTATAAACTCACTAACTATACTGAGTAAAAGGGAGGGTGGTGATAAGAGGGACCAGAACAAGACATGATTTAACACACTCACATTTGTTAACATATGTGAATACCATAATGCCTCAGTAGGGAATGTGTTCTGGACATATCTAACGGATGATCAGGAGCTGAAGACCTTTCTAGGATTCAGTGACTCTGATTGGGGATTTATCTGCCACCATTTGAAGATCCCTGGAGCAAGATATCTGAGTAGACCTTTAAAGAAGTTGAGGCACAATGATAAAGTGAAAAGAATATTGCATGTAATATTATAGGACCTAGATTCAGTTCGGGCTCTATCACTTACCTGTGTAATTATAGGAAAATCCCTTATTCTCTCTGGTCCTCAGTTTAGCCATCTGAAAAATGAGAGGATTGGACTAGATTGCCTTCCAAGTTTGTTCCAGCTCTGTGCCTATGATTCAATGATTTTGTGCCCTAGTCAGCTGCCTCACCCATTCATCAGTACTGGTTTTTGAGAATCTAAGAAAGCTCTTTATGTTACACACTAATTCCAGATTAAAAGGTTTATGAGCAGTTTTATATCAGGACAGAGGCAGCCATCTTGTCAGCAGAGGTCTCACTGACAGTGAAAAAAATTATCCTATCCATAACGTGGAGTTTAAGGATTTGAAATGGACTGTGACTAATAAGTTCTGAGACAATATATTAGACCTCGATTCTAAGTGTAACAGGTTTCAAGCCTGGAGCATCTTGTATAATACCTCCCAATTAGTGGACATAAAAATGACTTTACTCTGCATGCCTATGGGAAGGGCAGAGCTGTGGAGAGAAGAGACATTCTTCATTCTTTCTTCAAGAGTGATATGTAGCTATAGATTCTTTTCAAAGAGAAATCCATAGAAAGAGAAAAGAAAACTTTAGAAAGCAGTAGGCACGTAGAGGATGCACAGATTCTCTTATTTCTAACTTGTATCCTTAGAGACTTCAAGAAATTTCCCCTTGGGTAAGATTGGGGCTTCTTTATAATGTATAGTACTTTAAAATTTCTTTTTACTCTCTGTTTGGATAAATTGGCAAATAAATTGGAAAAATTACTCACTTTTCACTGTTTGGGGTGGTCTTTTATGTAACTAGTATTTGGGGGGAAGGAGTCATGCTTCTAAGTATAAGCTTAGAGTAGCCTCCCTTATTAAGAGACAGAGGCCAGGAAAATGACTTGCACCTAAAAACCATGCCCTTTGACCAGCAATTTTTAGGGGAACAAACAAATATAATTCTAATCTAGTGCCTCTCTGAGAGGAAAACAGAGGCAAGTTTCATGGCTTCTTCTCTTGCTCTCCTCATAGAGGAATTTCATTCCCTCTTGGTGGTGGGTTGGTAAGATTTCAGAGACATCCATGTCTCCTAAGCTACATCTAAATACCTCACATGAATATACACATTTTATATGGGCAGCATATCCACCTTATACCTGTATGGATGTAACAGTAATTGATATATTCTGTCAAGCACTAAATTGGATATTGCAAGTTGGAAATTGGTAGTACACAATTATGAGTACTAATAAACAGGGAAGGCCAACTTGGTCATAGATTCCTCATCTTTTTTAAAAATTAATTTATTTGTTTTCAGTTTTCAACAATCACTTCCATAAGTCTTAAATTTTCTCCCCCTCCCTTTCCTCTTCCTCCCCAAGAGGGCATGCAATCTTATATGGGTTCTACTCTTATTCAACACATTTTCACATTAGTCATGTTGCATAGAAGAATTAAAACGAATGGGAGAAACTATAAGAAAAAACAAAACATAACACAAGAGAAAATAATCTGCTTCATTCTGCATTCCAATTCCACAGTTCTTTCTCTGGATGTGGATGGCATTTTGCCTCAAGAGTCCTTTGGAAATGTTTCAGGTCCTTGCATTGCTGTGCAGGGTTAAGTCTATCAGAAACAATCCTCACACACTGTGACTCTTACTGTGTACAATGTTCTCCTGGTTCTGCTCATTTCCTATAAGTCTTTCCAGACTTTCTGAATAGATTCCTCATCTTATAGGTCCATCCTATCAGAGGGCAGTTAGGTGGTACTGTGGTCTATTTTATTAGACCTATTATGTTAGGTCTACAGTAAGGAAGACTCATTTTTCTGAGTTCAAATCTGACCTCAGACACTTAGTAACTATGTGACCCCTGGGCAAGTCACTTAACCCTATTTGCTACAGTTTCCTCATATGTAAAAATAGTTGGACACAGAAATGGCCAACAACTCCAATTTTTTGCCAACGAAAATCCCAAATAGGGTCAAAAAGAGTTGGACATGACCAAAAATGACTAAACAACAACAACTTGTGCAAATTCTACATGAAAGACAAGAAGGAGGGTGGATAATAAAAGAATATTTTGGATTGCTTGGAGCAATCGCAGATTGCTCAGGGAAATGTTAGACTAAGTAGAAGTCAAATGTTAGACTAAGGTCAAAAAGCCTAGAACCATACTGCAGCATCCCCAAAGAACTCAGTGCTGGAAAGTTTCATTTAGACCCTGATGAGCAAGTAGAGGGGACCTCAAGACCTAAGCAGAAAGTCCCAAGGGAGTAGCCATCTAGCGAATGAGTGTATGCCATCAGGTATGAGTCTACATGTTTTGATCTGTACTTGCTGATGTTAAGGCAAGAACCATACACATTTACTGATATGTGATCTGGAACCTTAGAGAATGGGGAAGAGGTGAACACTAACAAGTACATTTTGAACAACTAACTAGTTGCTAAAGACCCATCACCTACTTAGGATCTCACATCAGAAGAGCATAGAGAAAAGGGAAAAAAAATGTGACATTTGACATTCACTGTCATTAACTTGAGCCAGGGGAATAATTCCTGTATTATAATTATAATTCCTAATATAATATATAAATTACTATATAATAATTCCTAATAATAATTTTGGTGCCCAGAGAAAGCACAGGATAATAGAGGAAACTGCTCAGTACTGAGTACTTGAATGATCCGGTAATGTTGACAGTTTACAAAATAGCCTTGCCTGGTGCAGGATCAGGCTCTGCAAGGATAATATATCACAACCACCTGATGCTCTTAGGGAAGGCTACATGGAGTCCCCAATGAACAGGAATACAGGATTGATGTAGACTGTAAGAGGGGGCCCTTCCACCAATCTCAAGTAGAAAACTGATGTCTCAAAAGAGTCTACATAGGAAGGATAAACCCCTAGGTGAAGAATGACCTGTAGTCTACTACACTCTTGTGAAAATGTCCTGGTCTGAAAGGAATCTCTCCTTATGAAGTCAGTCAATCAATGAATCAGTCAACAAACATTTATAAAGCCCTTACTATTTGTCAGATGTGGGGCACACTGAAGATACAGAAAAAGGCATGAGTGTCCTTCCATTCAGGGAATTTACATCCTAGTGAGGAGACAACGTGTAAGTAAATAGGTACATAAAAGATGCATATGGAGTAGAAGGAAAGTAGCCTTAGGAGAAGAGGCTCAAGTGACTGCAGGGATGGACTGGGAAAGGTCTCTTGTAAAAGGTGGTGTTTAAACTGTCTTGAAAGAAGCTAGAAATGCTAAGACGTGGTGCTGAGGAGGGAATGCAATCAAGCCATAGGAGACAGTCAGAGGAAAGGCATGGAACAAACAGATGGGCTGATGATGAGTGGTCAAATAGTAGCATGGATATAAGGTATACTGTCTGCATTTCAGATATGTGATGCTACACTCTAGGCTGTTCAGTAGTTTCAGTTGTGTCCGACTCTTTGTGACCCCATTTGAGGTTTTCTTGGCAAAGATATTGGAGTGGTTTGCCATTTCCTTCTCCAGCTCATTGTACAGATGAGGAAATTGAGGCAAACAGGGTTAAGTGACTTTGCCCAGGGTCATACAACTACTAAATGTCTGAGGCCAGATTTGAACTCAGAAAGATGAGTCTTCCTAACAACAGGTCTGGCATTCTATCATCTCTGCCACCTACCTGCTCACTAAGCTCAATACTTTTGCATACGACTTGGGAGGCAGAATGACAGAGTGGAAAGAGCACTGACTCTATATTTAGGAAAGCTCATTCATATCCAGACTCATCTTCCTTCCTTTCTTCTGTCTCCCAAGTCCATGTCTTTGTACTGGATATCCACCACACCCTCAGCCTCCGCCTCTAACCCTAGCCATAACACTGCCTCACAGATTCTTTGTTTTCTGTCATGATTCAGCTTTGGCACCATCTTCTGCATGAAGCCTCTCCTGATCATACTCATAAAGGAGGGTGTACTCCTCCCTTTCACGTAACATTATGCTTTTCTTCCTTCCTTCCTTCCTTCCTTCCTTCCTTCCTTCCTTCCTTCCTTCCTTCCTTCCTTTCTCTCTCTCACTCTCTCTGTCACTCTCTCACTCTCTCTCCATTGCTCTGTCTCTCTCTGTATCTGTCTCCATATAAAGTATGTGTGTACATACATACATATATGTGTATATATACATACTTATATATGTATGTATATATAGTATATGTGTGTATATTTATGTATATATACATACATATATACATACACATATACACAAGTAGTCTGTTTTATTCAGTTATTCAGTCATGTCTTACTCTTCATGATCCCATGGACCATACTGTCCATGGTGTTTTCTTGGCAAAGAAACAAGAGTGGTTTGCCATTTCCTTTTCCAGCGGATTAAGCTAGTAGGTGTGTGAGGCCAGATTTGAACTCAGGTATTCCTGACTCCAAGCCCAGTGTTCTATCCGCTGAACTGAGCCACCTGGCTGCCATACACACACACACACACACACACACACACACACACACACACACACACACCATTTTCATTAAATATTAATATTATATATAAATATATTTTGTTTATTGGTTTTGCATATACACACACACATACACACACACATACACACACACACACACATACACAACATGCACTTTTTTATCTCCTCCATTAGAAGTTCATTGTAAGTAGGGATTATTTCATTCATGTCTTTATATCCTCAGTGCCTAGCATAGAGAGAGTCCTTAACAAAGATCTTTTCATTGACTGATTTATTAATGGTTGATTGTAGTACAGCAATATGAAGAGGAACAAGCTGAGATAAGACTAAAGTATAGATTATAGAGGGAGACTTTGATAGCCCAAGGGGTATGACCTTTACTTGGTGGGCCATTGGGAGTCACTAAAGATTTTTGGCAGAAAAATTTCAAGAAATGACATATTC
The DNA here is from genome assembly GCF_028372415.1 of Notamacropus eugenii. Taxonomy (NCBI): domain Eukaryota; kingdom Metazoa; phylum Chordata; class Mammalia; order Diprotodontia; family Macropodidae; genus Notamacropus; species Notamacropus eugenii. Next base: position 180,744,358 of record NC_092874.1, on the reverse strand, counting down.
AGGAAAATCTAGAACTTCACACTTTGTTTTTCATTATACCTCGTCATCAGTTTTCTCATCTATAAGATGGATCAGATGATCTAAAAAATATCCTTTCCAGCCCTAAAATTCTATGACAGTATGACTATCTCCATGAAATAGTATTGATGGAACACTTCAACTAGCCTGTTGCCAAAAATAAAATGTTCACATGCACACTTATGGACACTATAGAATTTATCCTAAATATCATACCTTGGTCTTGAAACTGTTAAATATCACTAGCACGGAATTGTAGAAAGAGTGGTGGAGTCTATGTCATCACAACTCCCCAGGAAGCTTACTTCCATGCCCATTCCACGTGGGGAACTGTGCCAGTGGCATCCTACTCACGCTTGTAGGTATGGGGTTCATTGGCCAGTTCCTTTACAGTTGTAAGTAGTTGTATGGAAAAACAATTTTTCCATTCATAAGTGGAATCCACACTGTAAACCATAAAACAGAACAAAATGAATTTTTATTTTATTGAACAAAGCAAGAGAACTGATCCTTACCATCTAAACTAAAAAAGTTCTTCTTTTCCTAAATAACAAAATATTTTTCTTGTAAAATAGATGGTTATGTAGTTACATCTGCAGCTTTGTACACATCTAAATGTACACATTTAAGAAGAAAATGTGAATATGAATTCTATTCATTGTTTCCAGTGTGTAGTAGTGCAACATAAAATACTCCAGAGATTATTCACAAATGTTTCACTCAGGCACAGAATTGCACAATGGTTTATTACCCAGATTAATCATCATCCAACCCACAGAGATGAGAACTTCTATAAGATTCTGACTGATTTCATTCAGTTGTGGTTATGAGGGAGGCAGAGAGAAAGGGGTTGGCTGAGGGCCTGCTCTATTTCTGTTCCACCACATTAGACCCTCTCATCAAAGAAGTAAAGAATGAGGAAATAATTTGCAATCTCGGTTACCAAAGCACAGTGTGTGTGTGTGTGTGTGTGTGTGTGTGTGTGCATGTGTGTGTGTGTGTGTGTGTATAGATATATATGTATATATCTATGTCTATCTATCTATATGTATGTATACATATCTATATCTATATCTATATATATCTGTGTGTATAGACACGAAAACAAAAAAAGATACAATGGGACCTGCCATGTCAACACTACTTTTCTACAGGACAGAAATTTTGTGGAAATGCTGAATTTTGTTTTCCACTTATTCTTCACTTTTCTGCAACATATAGCGTAGTGCCCTATACATAGCGAGCAGTTACTATACTGCTGTCAATTGATAGATCTTTAGATTTTTTAATGACTTTATGATATTTAAAAAGCAAAATTTTGAAAAAAAAATCAAAATGGTTATTCTTCCACAAGCTTTAGCTTAAAGGACTTCATTATCACATCATGCATGCAACAATAATCACCAAATCTGCCATAAAAGAATTTTTTAATCTTTTTAGGTTCATTGAACTAGGTCAACCTTTTACCAGCAGAGGGAGCTAATGAACCATCTTTTGATTTTAATGTTTCTGTTGAATACAATCCCTTCATCACTTCTGAAATCTGTGTCCCCTTACGGTACAGGAATATGTGAGCTCTCATTTTACCAGCTTCATTGTAAAACAGAGGTAATTCACCAAATTGTACTAAGTGAAGATAAGAGGTTTGTTTTTTTAAAAAAGCTGTGAATGTAGCAGATTGTAGATTTTTTTTTAGTTTTATTTATTTAGAATTTAGAATAAAAATATTTATTTATTTTATTTAGAATTTTTATTTACTGCAGATTTTATTTAGAAAGAGGCATGATTTTTTTCTAATCCTTAAATGATGAGAGAGGTATTATATACTTTCAAGAATCTATATAAAAAGAGGCACATTCAACCTGTTTAATGGAGGCAGTGTGGTACAGTGGACAGAGTACTAAATTTGGAGTCAGAAGACTTGTCTTTAAGTCCGGGTTCTACCATTTACCACCTCTGCAAACTTTGATAAATTTTATAAAAACAACAGAATAAATCAAGACTCTGTGGGTCAAGGTATATGTTATTCCAGTTTTACTGTCTGGTACTAGACTTCTGTCTACAGAAGATGAGATTTTTTCACTATATGCTTACCCAACCATAAAAAAAGTCATTCTATTTGCCTGTGCAATAGTCTTCAGAACATTAAATATAAAAGCACACAACTACATGATAATAACTCATCCTCAAATTGTTTGCATCTGAACCCCATAAACCATGAGAATGAGATAAAAGAAATAATAATAATGTCAATAACAGTAGTAGTTTTCAAAAGCCAACACATAAGCAGAGCTAGACTGGGAAAATACCATAGAATGATGACCTATAATCACCTTAATACAACACTTTAGCATAAAAATTTAAGAATTTCTAATAGATTCTTCCATATTTAATACTTACAATCTCCAAACTACATGAAACAAAAATCTTTCAAAATATAGAGACTCAACAGAAGAAATTAAAGCCATACAGGAAGGGGATGATGTACATATTGTCCCGATTATCTTGTTGGCCACTGAGCTTATATCCTAGTATTTTTTATTCAATGATATAAAGCAGTCATTGGCAAAAGTTTGTAGAATATTAAATACAAAAAAGGAATAGCAGGCTAACATTTTGACCCATGATCTTTTTTAATCTAAATTAAACTATAAAGAAGAATGCATAATAATAGTAAGACTCTGAGTTTGAATTAGAGCTCATGAGTACTGACACATTTGAATTTTCCCTAGGCAAGATGCAGTAGACATGAAGTTATTGAGGAGAAAGCTGTGGTTGTAAATGCTGAGCCTTACTGGCATCCTGAAGTCAGAGTTTAATGAAAGCAACACATTTAGAACAATTAATAATGTTGTGATTCCAAATTTAATCTCCATTTTTTTTAACAACAAAGTACTAACAATGAATTTGGAAAGAATACAAACAAAAACCTCTATAATGAAACATAGTACCCATCATTCCAAGGAAACTATAAAAAGATTACTATGTAATACATTAATAATTGAAAAGGACAAAAGGTCTGATGACTTTACTCAGATCACATGATAAACAGTAAAAAGCTTACGGAAATAATTCTGGAACAGAGACAACTTCACAGAGCAGCAGTAGGAGCTGGCAGTAGCTAAAGTCTCTTGGAAATTATTGAATGTAACTGATATTTGTTCATTTCTGTTTGAAAACTATAAAATGATTCAAGTAGAAGAGTGGAATCAACCTTTAATGGACAGAGTCCACATAAACTCAATCACATTATGTCGTCAAAGAAATGACAAAAAATGAGAAAATTTAGCATCTAATGAGTACCTAGATACAATGGCCAGAATGATGCACCAACAATTTCCTGTCCTACATAAATAGTTGACAATTTGCCTTACTACACATAAGCCCCCAAATATCTTTGAGACTTCTTCAAATAAACTGTACTGGAACTGGAGCACCATCACAGACAAAACTCTCTTCTATAATTCCTTGGAAATACAGACTCAGAATAATTTAAGAATATTTTGAATGGATGTTTCCATACCAAACACTCATAACTTCTGATCTATGTAGAATCAGAAATTCTCAAAATAAATAAATGTAGGAGAAGAAATCAGAACAATGAAAGTCAAATGAAGCATCTATCATCCTTAATGTCCTATCCACCACTGGAATTATCTTGAAAATGCTTTTAGTGAACCTAGATATGACACCTCAACACCTTAGTTCAATTATGAAAAGTCATCATTTACATGATCATTAAACATAAAATAAAAATAAGATTGTGACTTTTTCCAGGACTCTTTCTATATTAACTCCATTGTACACGAGATGAGAATGATTAGAATAATAAGTTGAGAATGAGAAAATATAATAACTTAAGTTCATAAATCAATTTAAGTTTACATAGAGTTATTTAAATTATTTCATTTGATCTTACAACAACCTTGTGTGGCAGGGATTATATCATTTCTTGGACATAACAGATTAATAAAAATTTAAGAACAGTTTTAATGATTGTCTCCATATCAAGTGCTCAATAATCTCCAATCTCTGTGGAATTAAAAGTATTATTCCCATTTAATGGATGAAAAAAATAAAGCTCAAAGAAGCAGGTCAGCAGCATGATTCAAACCCAGCTGTCTTCCAAGACTAGAGGTCTTTCTATTACAGGACTTCAAATGTTCCCTGATTTTTCTAGGCCTCCATTTCCACATTAATAAAATAAAGAGCTTTAACTAAATGACCTCTAAGTTCTTTTCCACCTTTAAATCCTATTAAATAAAATACATTCTTTATCTCCAACATTGGACCTAGAGTCAAGAAGGTCTCATTTCAAATACAGACTTAAGACACTTATTAGCTGTGTGACCATGGGAAAGTGGCTTAATTTGTCAACCTTAGTTTACTCATCTGTAAAATAGGGATAACAATGGCCCTTACCTCCCAGCATTCTTGTGAGGATAAAATAAGATAACATTTGTAAAGCTGCAATGCGAACCTTAAAGGGCTATATAAATGCTAGCTGCTATTGTTATCATTATTACTGTTATTTCCATCTCCCTCCCACAAAGTAAAGGAGAATCCTTTTATTTTTTTACTTCAAAGTACTCTCTTTCGTCTTCACACCTTTCAGAAAGGCAGAGATAGATCACTACAATTCGAAATTCCATGCCATAGGGAAAATGTGTTTGGATTCAAATATAAATTACATTGGGATTTTCTAGACCCTTCTTTGTTAAATGTTATAATAGATAAGCAGGGATGTTTTACATCCAAAGACATCTAGAATATGTGTGTGTATGTGTGTGTGTATGTGTGTATAAACACATAAATACATAATACATTATTAGCAAAGAATGCAAGTTAATATGACTCCTTTTCCACTGGGCTTTCTGGATTTTGGAAAATACACAAAGTATTTTGCTGTACTTCTATAGTAAGCATTTATTTAGAGTTCAAGTTTTAAAAAGTGCTTTACAATAACTTGGTGAGATAGGTACTAATTCCCTCACAAGGAAACTGAGGCAGAGAGTTGGGTAAAGTAGTAATAATACCCTGAATTTATACAATATTTATGGTTTGCAAAGTGCTTGATTCAAGTAGATTCAGGATTTATTGTTGTCTCCATCGCTGATTTCCTTTATGGTTAGGGAAAAACCACCTTAGGGAAGCTAGGTGGCTTAGTGGTTAGAATACTGGGCCTGGAGTCAGGAAGCCTCATCTTCCTGAGTTCAAATCTGGCCTCAGACATTTACTAGCTGTGCGTTTCCTCATTTGTAAAATGACCTTGAGAAGGAAATGGCAAACCACTATAGTATCTTTGTCAAGAAAATCCTAAATGAAGTCACAAGAGTCAGACGCTATGGAAAAATGACTAAACTAAAACCTCCTTAATTTTGACTTTTATATCTTTGGAGTAAATAACATCATAGATTGAAGTTTGGAAGGAAACCCAGAGGTCTCTAGTTCAGCCCCTTATTTTAGAGACTGGAAACTGAAATGCAGAGATATTAACTTGTTTTCCCAAAGTCATACACTAAGTTGCAAAGACTTCTTCTGACCCTAAATCCAATATTTTTTTCACTGTGTCACAAGATTATCTTTCACCCCCAAGCTGGATGCTATAAATTTTCATTAGTTGGGAAGTTATGCAAAATCCAGCAAGCTAATGGAAGAAATTGCTTAACAGAAAATTGATTTCATGCCTTAAAATTAAGTCTAGCATGGACAAATTAAATAAAATTTTAGGGAATGTGTAAATTGTAATCAAAATTAACCTTGAATGTTATTTGAGCTTATTTCTTCTAATTTAAAGACAGGGAAATATAAATGTAGGCCCTGGAAAGAAAGGGGGTTATTACAGTGCCTATATTCTATATTCTGTCCTTGCCTTTGTGGAGTTTCTAACATTAGACAATTAGAAGGAAATTTTGGGGCCTTCCCTAAGCTTTGCCCTCCTTACAACACAACCTCATTTCCCATTACTCTTTAGTGCAGCATGCTCTGCTACATTCAGTAGAAGCCTGGTTTATCCCAGGTTGTTACCGAATATCTTTAGCACTGCCATGCCCCACAGGTGGGACACTGATTAGGAAGAGGGTTTTAATGGTTCTCTGGTGGCAGTAACTTTTATCATGTCAGGAGGCAGATTGAAGGTACTGCCGTTTCATCAGCACAGGGAACCCCCACAAAGAGGAAACTCCCTGTGCCCACAAAGCTGCCTGCACCTGTACTCCAGGTGGCTTTAGTTGCCTGGGGCACTTAAGTGATTGGCCTGGGGTCAGACAGCCAGTTTGTGTCAGAAGCAGAACTTGAACCCTACTATTCCTGACTTTGGCCAGCTCTCTAGCCACCACAGCACATTCCCTTTCATGGAGGGACATGAGGGTTTGAAAACTGGTCCTTCTTTACACTCATTTTCCCATTATTACCTTAAAAACTAGATAATTAGGTCCTGCTCAGAGGAAGGGTAGCTTGGCCACGCCCTATTGGCCCTAATTTGGCCCCACCTGCTTCTGACCACGCCTTCAGACTCTGTTTTCATACTTCAGAAGATGGCGACTGGAAAGCCCCATAGTGAAGCCAAGTCAAGCTGGAGAGCTCATCCTGAGGTAAAGGGTTGGACCTCTGGCTAGCGCTGGCCTTTTTTTTCTTTGCCAAAGGAAAGTGCCACATTTCAGGGTGTGCATTATCTCCCCTAGCTTGCAATTTTCTGGCAGTTAGAAGAAATAGGATAAAAATTCTCTGATTTTTGCATTGTCTAGGATTCAATTTAGTGGAAAACTAGCGATTCACTACGAAAATTGAGAAAGGGCAGCTGTAGGAAATGAAAATCACTTTCTTAGCAAGTGACAAAATCAGCATTTTCACCACCAGCCATCTGCAATTTGCCCCAGAACTGTTTGCTAAAAGCTGTTAAAAATGTAAGCCAACTAACTGGAGCTTGGGGAGAGAAGGGGCTGGGGCAGAGGAAGTGGGGGAGAGGGAGGAGAGAGAGAGAGAAAGGTAGGGGGAGAGGGATGAGAGAGAGAGAGGTGAGGAGAGAGTGAGAGAGACAGAGAGAGAAAGAGACAGAGAGACAGAAAATGAGAAAATTCCCCCAGAAGAATGTAAGTTCCTTGAGGGTAGGAACTATTGCAATCACTTCATAAATACTTGTTCAGAATACCTGCAGTGTGCTGGGAGCTACAGTTAAAAAGCCAAAAATAAAAGTTTCTGCCCTTAAGAAGCTTACATTCTATGGAGCCTGGGAAGGGATGGAGCCAACATGTACAAGCATATAAAAAATAAATGAGATAATTTTGTTTCATTGGGTACAAATTAACAGTGCGCTGACCTCAACGATATTTTGCAGCTGGAAATCTGTGTATTATCAGACAGAACAATCTTTGTGATTTGAGTACTTGTTTGTTTTTTGAAATGCTGGGATTGAGCTGTCCCCTAAAGTCTTAATTTTGAAGGTCTGTCGTAGGGTTTCCCCTGGTATCAGCCTAAGTTCCTGAGAAAACCAGTCTTTCTATACTAGATGTGAGTTGAAGTAACAAGTGCACAAACTTGGGGGAGTAGAGGAATAGGATGTTCCTCCTTTAGCGACTGTTTCGGTAACAGATGCTTACTGTAAGGTCAAGGGACCTTATGAGTTTAAGGTTATGTGTGTATCGTTCCTTGCCTCTAGTGATAACTATTTAGGTTTGCAGAAAGCAGACTTGGGAAGAGAAGGGGCTCAGGGTGGAGGAGGCCGGGGAGAGGGGGGGAGAGTATTTCTAAGGCATGTTTCTGGAAATCATTTAATTTCCCATAACTTTCTATGGAAGGTAGATAGAAAGTATCATCTTCCTGTTACAAAGATAAACCTTAACAAGATTAATGGATGCAGAGTCCACCAAGAAGTACAAAATTATGTCAGTAGAATGTAATCTCCTTAAAGGCAGTCACTGGTTTCTTTTTTCCTGTATATTGCTAGTCCCTAGTTCATAGTAGGTGCTTGATGCTTGAGCTTAATTGAATATAATTGAATTCACTGGGTCGCCAGACAATCATGATCTGCCTTTTCCTATTTCTTTTAAAGAATGTTTTTTTTGGCTTTCCATCAATGAACAATCGATGAACATTTCTTGACTAAATGTGTCAGACACAGTGCTGTGTGCTGGGATGATAAAGAACGAAATAGCCCTTACTATTAAGGAGTTTGAATTCTAACCAGGGGGACCACAAGAAAGTATATAAATCTGTACAGAATAAAGATAAGGAGAATATATACAAATAAATACAGGGTAGCTTGTCAGGGCACTAGAATTTAGGGAAGGAGACTTGGAACAACTTCATATAAAGGTGGTGGTTGAACTATGCTTCGAAGAGTAAAGGGGATTCTGAATCAGAGATGAGTGCTAAGTGCGAGGAAAAAAAGAGGTCAGTTTGCCTGGATTATGGAATATAGGATAGGGAGTAATATCCAGTGATGATGGAAGGATAGGGTATGAGGCAGATGTTATTTATTATAGCATGATGAACATATTGTGGTATCTGGTAGTTTAGGAAAGACCCCGTGTCAAAAACAAGTTATTGCTAGCAATTTTCTAAAAATCATATTTGACTTTCTAAATATGTATTATTAAGACTTTTAACTCACTGTTGATGTGTACACTAAGTGTTGAGTGACTTGTTAGATATTACTCAAAATCTGACTTCTTTAGAACCATAAATTTCAGTATTCTCTGAAGGAAGTGAAAAATGATGTTGGAAACTTGCATTTCCCATGTTTTGAACACTGTCATAGAAGGAATGAGATTGTTAGAGCAATACGAGTTTAACTAAAGATGTCTTTGTAAAGCAAAATGTTGTATACAACAATGACATGTTACATGAACTTGTCTAAATTGAAATTGAATTCCTGTTTTTCTAAGTGTGTTTTTTAAAAAAATGAAATCTATTAGCTTTTGATGGATGATAGTCCCATGCATTGGTTTTAAAATACAGAATGAAATATGACACCTGCTTTGGCCATAGAACCACATTTTCAGTCATGCTAAAAAAAGGAAGAGTGCATTTCTCAAAGAGATTGGAGGGGCCGAAATTCTTTCCAGCTCTAAATCATTCCTTCTGTGTGGAGAATTGTCAGCTTCACTCATCCTTTTGTGCCATTTATCTGTATGCCCCTATAAAACAAGAAGCCCTGTTTCTTTTTTTTCCCCTTTAAATAGCTACAGATATTTTTTCTTATTTAAAAAAAAAAGTTTATTGATATCTTTGGGTTTTGTGTCACTGACATTATAGCAAAGAAAAAAGGTCAGCAAAACTGGCCTACACAGTTAAAAAAGTCTGGCATCATAGGTGTCACACACCCTTGTTCCCGTACCTCTGCAAAGAAGAGAGAGAATTGGAAGCATTGTTTCTGCCAGGCACGATAAACTGCATTGAGCAATTGAGAATCTAAAATACCTCTTGAAAAAACTTATTTTTAAAAATCAACATGCTTGCAAATGATTTATGGAAAAAAACCTATGGGTCATTGTGAATTGATGAGAAAATAAGTCCCCTGAATGCCTGCAGATTTTTAAAAATAAAACTTTTTTAGTTTTGAAGTTTTAAGCCTTTCAAATTAGTAAGCAGGGAAAATTAATATGGATTTATTTTAAAAATAGGTTATGCCTTATTTGGATCTCTTTTTGCACCAGCTAAATTGGAATTGATTGGAATGTTGCTGTGCAGCAGGAACTTTAATTTTGGCTTGTAGTGCCTGATCAGGGAGATGGCTCAGAAGAGGCTAATGTTAACTCAAGAAGTACTGAAATGTGCCATATATCAAAAATGATGTTAACAATAAAGGTGACAATGATTCTGTGAATGTCATGAGAAAAGAAAAAATAAAAAACAGTAGGATAACGTATACTGAAATAATTGCCTATGTTACTCTCTGTTATGCTAGTAGTTCATATCGAGAGGGGTCTTTTCGTTTTTAAGTTTTTATTTTCTGTCCATTTTATTACCATTGATTTAGTTACCGCTCTGTATCTCATTATCCTCAGCATTATGGTGGGGCTGGGCTGGTAGGACCCCAAAACCCCTGCAACCTGAACTCTGTAGCAGAGGTTGCCTCTCTCTCTCAGGTTGCCTGCCAGCCACAAGTCAGTCATCCGCAACTCTTTAGTGCAGCTTGAATGAAATTAAAATGTAATTGGGAAATGTTTGACCAAAAAAATAAAAAATACAACATGATGCAGCACCTACTGGTCAGCCACAATCTGTCAGTGGGAAAGCTTTGCAGATTCAACGTGGCAGAACTGTAGGCTCCCTTTTGGTCTGGGAGTACTGCTCTGGTTATTCCATTGAAGACTTCAGACTGGGCTGGAAGCTGGATCTGAGATCCTGCTCTGCTCATGGGACCAGAACTGCCCAGCTACTGCTTGCTTCTGAGTGTGTTCCTTTCTAGGGACACAGTGTAAGGTCCACAACACTTCTTGCCCTTGGAACACCACTCCCTAGACACAGGTCCTTGCCTCATTCTGCTCTGGATCTATGACCAGACACTGGGCAGTGAATCTACAGTTGGCCCCTGGTTTTCACATCTTGAACAAGATCAGATCCCTCTGTGTGTGTGTTGGGGGACTAGCTTCTCATTGTGCTCGAATGCTCCCCACCCCCTTTGCTGGCTAGACTACTACCTCCACAGTACCCACATACCTCTCTGTCTGACTCCCTGTCTTGACCTGGGCTGGGAAAATAACTCACTGTAATTTTTTCTTGAATTTCCCAATCAAGACTTGAACTGGTGGTGTATTTTCTACATGTGTTTTCTTGAACTGAGCTTTTGAAAGAAGTTAGGGAGGCTAAGAGATCAGGGTGAGAAGAGATTGAATTCCTGGCTTGAGGTTAGGTGAAAGCCCCCCAGCCTGCAGTTTGGGGGGCCCTGAGGATATTTCTAGGTCTTCTAATATTCTTTGAATTATATTACCTTAACTTGTGTCCTCTTTTGTAGTCTCTCAAAATGCACCAAAAAAGGAAACTTGTATATACAGTAAGCGTTAAAAATAAGACTGCGACTCTGTTTAGCTTGACTAGGATGTAAAATAGAAATTTTACTTTCATTTTCATAGAATTTATTATATGGTATAGAATTGTAGGCCTTCTCTTAAATGGCAGTGGTGTTATTTTTAGAAAGCTAGTGCTCTAGTACCAGTCTGATTCGTTGCCTCTTCTCTGGATCTCATGTCACAGACTCAGAGAATTTCACAGATAGAAGGGACCCAAGGGGACATCATCCCTCACTTTGTTTAAAATGTAGTCACATGAATGAGTTGGACCAGGTCAGGCCATCTTACCTTTTTGATATGTGATAAGTCCTTTTTGCAATCTGATGGATCCTAGGGACTGCCTCTCAGAACCATGCTTTTAAAGGCATAAAATAAAATACATGTGATTGGAAAAGGAAACCAATTACATTGAAATACATTTATCAAAAAAATTTTGAACAATAAGTTCATATAAGCCAGGTTAAAAATCCCTGGACTAGATCAACAATCTCTAAATTTCTTTCTGGTAAGAAGTTCTTTGATTCTTTATTGTCAAGATAAATTTGTTCTTTCATTTTTTCCTATATTATCCTGTATTATTGTCCTAGATAACTGTCATGTTATATCATCACCCTTTCTTTCAAGATTTTCCTGTTATTATTTTGATAGTTTGTATAACACATGTACAGAGTGCTATTATATGCTTCATCTTTCTTTTCTGGTATTTATTTCTTTAAATTTTCTATACATGTAAGTTTTTTGTTAAAGGCTCAAGTGTTATTTATATCATGGCTGATGTTGGAAAAGTCTTTAACACCTATACTTCCATATCTATCAATTGATAAACATCTCTGGTAAATTGTTGACTCTCTTTCCTAATTCTAGCTTCCTGCCTTATAAAAGCTGGAGCCTACCATGTTGTCTTCTTAGCATGCCTAACCTTACCATGAAGTAGAATTACATCCTGAGATTAGTTGTTTAAATCCAGAAATATAAGAATGATAGATAGAAATTGAACTAAACAAAAAAACATTTGTTCTTGTGCTATCAAATTTGATTTAAGGATATGTCATATTTTGCTAAATTGATTTCAAGACCATGCCAAAGTGTTGAAAACTTATTTGCTTTTACCTGCATTTCAGAAATATTAAACACAGGAAAAAGTCACCAATGGCTTCTGAAAGACAGGCAAAAAATAAACGTCATAACCCAGTGAAAAGCATTTGTAGGAAGATCAAGACCATACAGAAGAGGGACCAGTCTTCACATCCTACAATTCAGATGGTCAGATTTCATTCTAGGAATTTTGGTACTATTTACACTAATATGGCAGAAAGTTTTGAAGAAACACTGAACAAGATGACTGTTGGACATTCTTGTGAACCAAAAGCCCCCTTCTCAAGTCTTGAGAAAGTTGATGTTTCTGATCTTCAGCCTTTGTCTTCCACCTCTTATCTCAACTCTCCTGAAAAGGCAACACATATTTTCACTCTCCAAAGTCCTGAAGAAATCTTCAAATCAAGAGCACCAACGCACAAGTCTCTGGTGAAAAAGAGGAAGCTAACTTCTAGCAATGCATTTAAAGACTTTTCTTGTGGAAGTGATCTTATTACTTCAACCCCCAATTTTCATTACATTTCTAATCAAAGCCCTGACCTTTCTTGGGTGGCAAGAAGGTTATCGCTGAACGAAAGAGGTAACAATTCTTTGAAATTTTTACTCTTTCAAATAAAGCATTCACCTTATTTGATTATAAAGTTCTTGAGGAAGAAAAAAATACACAAAGTTGGGCAGAGGGAGGGGATCTTTCATATTTGCCTTTCAATTTTTAATATTTCTTTTTCCAACCCTGAAGTAAAAAAATCTTACCCAAGGATCTAGAAGTCTGTATCATCAACTCCCTGGGGATAGGAACCATGCCTTTTTATATTTCCAATTGCCTGCTACAGTGCTTAATGAATGATATGGAATGAAATATTTAAAATTTTCAATAATGTATTTAGAAAGGCATCATGGTATTTAAGAGGTAATAGAGAGTAGGCCTTAAAGTCCAAAAGGCTTTGTTTTCAAGCCCTGACCCAGATTGGCTGTATGTCAAATCACTTAACCTCTGCAGGCAAATCACTTAACCTCTCAGTGAAATTAGCAACTCTCTAAGGCTATAAGTTGCAGAGAAGGTACCCACCTGTTTTGATAGCTATGAGTTTCCTTACCTAGGAGTTCCCTATGCTGATAAAATCACAAATCTAGTCCCTATCCCTGTTGTCCTCCACCACTCATTTCAAAAACAAATAAACATTCTAAAGACTGAATTAGAATGTGAGCATGGGGGAAACTGAGTCAAAATTCAGAATAATCTTAGCTGCTTTGCTAGAAGCAACCACTTAAAATGTTCTGTGGGTGAAGATGAAATATGCTTGTGGAATTGTGTCATATACTGTAAGCATTAAAAATGTTTTAAGAAACATTACAGCTCTCTTTAGGTTGACTAGGATATAAAATAGAATACTTTCACTTTCATTTTCATAGAATTTATTATGTGGTATGAAATTGTTGACCTTCTCTTAGATAGCATGTTTCTAAGAAAACTAGTGTTCTAGTGCCAATCTTACTCTTTGCCTGTTCTCTGGATCTCATGTCACAGACTCACAGAATTTTAGAGGTAGAAGGGACCCAAGGAGCCATCATCCATCATCCACCTTCACTTAAAATGAAGTTACATGAACAGATTGGACCAGATCATAGCAATTATACTTTTATTGACCCACTGTGCTGTCAGCAAAAAGAAAACCGAAAGAGAGAAGCTTTTTGTGGCAAGGGTCTTATGCTACTTATCTCAGTCATTCTCCTATGTTTTTACACAAGATTCTTTTAGCTAGACCAATGTCTGATTCTTCAGGGAATCTAGGACATGTAGTCATAGAATTTCCAAGTTGGAATGCAGGGAGAGAGGGAGCAAGCATTTATTAAGCCTCTACAATGTGATGTTAGGCACTGTGCCAAGCACCTTACTAATTTTAACTCATTTGATCCTGACAACAAATCTCTGAGGTAGTTGCTGTGTCTATTTTACAGTTGAGGAAACTGAAGCAATCAAAATTTACGTGCCTTGCACAGGGTCACACAGCTAATAAACATCTGAGGTCAAATTCAGTCTCAAGTGTTGCTGACAGCAGTCCTAGGCTTTATCTACTGCATCACTTAATACCTGTACCAAAGGGATTTCAACATCTACTCCAACATTTTTACCCAAACAAGATCACTTCTACAGCATACGTGACAAGCTATCATCCAGTCTGGGTTCTGATGATAGGGAACCTAATATCATCCAAGGCTCTGCTTCCAGATCAGTCTGATTGTTAGGAATTTTTTTTCCTGATGTCAAGCTTAAATTTCTTTCTTTGAAATTTCTGTATATTGCTCCTACTTCTACACTCTGGTGCCCTCCAGAACATGTATAATCTTTCTTCTTCATGACAGCCCACAAAATATTTGAAGAAACTTAATATGTCTCCTCTGAAGTCTTTTTTTCCCCTGGCAAAAATATCTCCCCTTCCTTCAAATGATCTTTGTGTAGTATGAACTTGAGGCTTATTACCAATTTGTTTACCTTCCTCTCGATATCTTGTTGTGTCTGACTCTTTGTGACCTCATTTGAGGTTTCCTTAGCAAAGATACTGCAGTGGTTTGCCATTTCCTTCTCCAGCCAATTTTACAGATGAGGGAACTGAAGCAAATAAGATTAAGTGATTTGCTCAGGGTCACACAGCTAGTAAGTGTCTGAGGCCATATTTGATGATGAGTCTTCCTAGCTTCAGGCTCAGCACTCTTATCTATTATGCCACCTAGCTTCCCCTCTAGATGCTCTCTAGCTTATCAGTTGTCCTATAAAGTGGTATACAAAACAGAGAGCTCCATGTATCCTCCAGTATATTAGTGATCCCTCACATCTTTGTGTCATTTTTTCCAATAACTGATTTTGCCTCTTCATTTAATCCCTCTTCTACTGGTTCCTTCCCCTCTACCTATTAATATTTTCAAACCTCACCTAGTCTAAAAACAACCTAATAAAATGATTCCCTTTTCCTTAGTATGTCCTCAAGCTGCCATTCTATAAATTTCCTTCCCTCTACAGTTTAAACTTCTTAAAAGAACAGCCCATGCCTCTATTTCTTCACTTGTAACTCACTTGTAAATTCCATCCCTAGCACTCTTCTGATAGTGTTTCCTCCAGTGTCATTATTGACCTCTTAATTAACAAAATCCAATGGCTTTTCTGATTCCTCATTTTCTTGGACCTTATGTGGCACTTAAACTATTGATACTCTCTATACATTCTTGATTGTCTTTCTTCTTTTGGCTTCCATGGCACTATTCTCCAATTCTCTATCAGACTTTTCCTTTTCTTCCACTGGCTTATCTTTTTCTGCCTACTCCCAGATAGGGATGTCCTACTTTTTAGGGAGTTATTTTCTTCAGTGAGGTTTTATACCTCTTTTACCTTTCAACCAATGCTACTTTTTAAGGAGTTATTTTTTTGAAGGAGTATTTGTACCTCTATTACCATTTGACCAATTCTGATTTTTAAGGAGTTATTTTCTTCAGCAGATTGGGGCTGAATATAAAGATTTGGGAGAGATATCTACATAGGAGTGAAAAATGAAGGAGTGGGAGTAGATAAGATCAAGAAAGGAGAGAGTATCAAGGGAGAACAAAAGAAGACTCAGATCCTTTAGGCCATTCACATCTGGGGGCAGAACCAAGATGATGGATTAGAGGAAGCTTTCTAGACCAACTTTTCCAGCATTCCCCTCCAAACAACTTTACAATAATGCTTAAACAGCATAACCTCTGTGTGTGTGTGTGTATGTATGTATGTATGTGCATGTGCGTGCGCGCATGTGCATGCATGTATCTTTATCTGTTCCAGTCTGGCCACCACATTTTTTGAAGGTGGTGGGCAAATAATTGACAAATTGAAGTTTTTATTTTTGTTTTACAGATAAAGGACTTTAGAATAGTGAGGTAACCATAGGTCATGTTACAAAATACATTTGAAGGAACTGAAAATGTTTAGTCTAGAGAACAGAAGACACATAGAAGAAGGGGAACACTTAGTAGCAGTCTTCAAGTATTTATACAAGAGAGAGTCAGACTAGTTTTGCTTGACATAGAGTATGGGATTAGGACCAGGTTGAAGTCCCAGGGAAACACATTTTAGCTTAGTGTAAGAAAATACTTCCCAGTAACTTGAACTATTTCAAAGTAGAATGGACTGACTGGAGGTAGTAGATTCCTCCATCACTGAAGATCTTCAACTCAAAGTTTAAAAAACCACTTCTTGATGTTGTATAATGGACATCGTATTCAGGTATGAGTTGGATTAGATGACTTCTGACATGCAATTTAGACCTGGAATTCTGTGATTCTGAGAGAAAAGAAACTGAAATCATCATTATTTTTTTTTATCAATAGAGCCAGAATGGAAACTAGGAATTGATGTTGATAAAGGAAGTATGATACAAAATGTTAGCCAGATCTGTGAAGAACAACTACTAACAAGTATTTTTTATGACTGTGATAAAAACCACAGAGGTATGTTTAATTTTTTCTACTGTATGTATCATAGTGTACATTAACTCTGGAGTGCTTGGTTTTGGAGTATTTTAAGTCAGGCCTGATTCATGCTGTTCTAGTATTTTATGTTCAGAATTGATACAAAATAAGGTACTCAAAATCTGATATCTCAAAGGAGATTTATTTATTTAAACATAATAAAGAAAGAATATTTTCTGGGGTTATAGCGTTGATTTAGTTGGGTTCAGCTTCTCTATCTCTGTGGGGTCTACCCTCCTCTGAGGGAGGAGCTCTTGACTCTATTTGCTTCTTATACTTTGGACACTAGGAGTTTTTGCCATGCTTGGACTTGCACAGGGGTCCCTCATCCATCTATCATTGGGAGTCTCAGAGAGTTTCTGTTCACAGAACTATATGCTGTCTCTGCTTTTGAACTGATTCAGCATAAACCCTACCCTCAACTCCACTCCCACCATTTCCAGCAAATCAGCAAGAGTGCATTTGGCATATTTGTCCATATCTCCAATTCCAGAAAGGTTTCTAGGTTCCTAGGAGGGATCCAGCAGTATCCTTTCAAATGTTTCTCCCAGTGCCTTAAACTAAAGAATCCTATCCAAGTCCAGGTGGCTTCATTACCAATGCTTTCCCAAATGTTATGTAGAACTTTCCCTTCAGTACTTTCAGCATAGTTCTTAGATAATTCCAAAAATACAATAATTAGGAAAAAGTCCAGACCTACTGTTAGGCCTGTAAATCACTATTGCCTTTCCCATTTAAAAATTATGTAAATCCAGTAAATGACCTTTTGTAGCATTTATTATCTTCAGGTTATGATTCTTAAAGATATAAATGTACATTTATTTTAGGTTCACACTTCACCCTATTATCTCCCCAGGGTCAGTGGTAGACATGTTACAGTACAGAATCAGCCCTATCACAGAGGCCCCATGTCATAGGAGTTCTGAATAGGGGTCTTCAGTTATCCAAGGTGTACCTTTGTTCACATCAGAAGTGTCTAATACAGGATTCATGGGCCATGTGCAGCTCACAACACTCCTAAGCATAGCCAGAACCAAATTAAAATGTAATTGGGAAATATTTAACATTATAAGTAAAAGTAGAACAATATTACATTTTAAAACCAAGTCAATATGGAGCCTGCATTAGTGGCCACCATTTCTATTTGAGTTAGATGCCACTGTTCTACATGATCCTTCTCTAATTCAATGAGATCATTGTAATTCAATCCTTCAACTATCACCAAATGCTGCAGTCCATGCTTTACACAGGTAGGTCCGGTGACACGGGCTCAGAATTAGAGACACTCACAAATCATTTGACTACTGTTAAGAAAAGAAAGTTTACTTAGTCATAGTGTGGAAAGTTTATTCAGCAGGAATGCAGCATTGATTCAAGTGAGCAAGGTTTCCCTGATTTTACATTGGCTGTACTGGCACACTAGCCAGAAGCCTACGTCAAGCCTTGGAGAGAAGTTCCTGATGCCTCCGCTGGATTTTATATGTGGGACACCAAGGAGCTATAGCAATGTCCGGTACTAATTAAGTCTCTTTTTGAAAATGTTTTTGTAAGAACTCTCAAATATATTTCCTCACCCCAATTACATGTTAAAACAATTTTTTAGCATTGGTTATTCTTTTTTTTTTTTTTACTTTTTTGAGTTCCAAATTCTATCCTTTCCTCTACTCTCCGCTTTCCCCTCCCTAATATGGTAAACAATCAGATATAGATTACATATGTGCAATAATGTAAGGCATTTCTATATTAGTCATTTTGTACAAGTTTCAAATAAAAGAAAAAGAATGAAAGAGTGAAAATAGCATGTTTCAGTCTGTATTCAAACAATATCAGTTGTTTCTTGGGAGGCAAGTAGTATGCTTCATCATTAGTCCTTTGGGATTGTTGTGGATTATTGCAGTGCTGAGAATAGCTAAGTCATTCATCATTACAGTACTGCTGTTACTGAGTACAACATTCTCTTGGTTCTACTTATTTCACTTTGCATCAGTTCATGTAAGTTTGTTTCCAGGTTTTTCTGAAATCATCCTGCTTGTCATTTCTTATAGTCCAATAATATTCCATCACAATCATATATACAGCTTGCTCAGCCATTTCCCAAGTGATGAGCTTCCCTTTGATTTCCAGATAATTAGGTCTAGATGATAGTTTCATTACCTTTTTAGAGAAAAACTAGTTCAGTTTACATGGAAGGAAACAGTGTGTTTCTACTTCCCCACTGAGGCTCTCCCAATATTTGACTTGTAAAGTCAATTTTTTAAACCTAAGTTTAGCCATTTACATTCAGCTTTAACTTTCAACTTATTCTATTTGGCCCACAGTTACAGAAATTGGAACTTTTGGATCCTGATTCTGTTATCCAGTATCTCAACTGTTATTCCACCCTCTTATTTTAGGTCATCTGCAGATTTGCTAAACATGCAATTAGTGTCTTCATCCAAATCACTGTTAAAAATATTAAACAGCACAGGACCAGAACAGATCCCTGAGGCATTCTACTTTCATATTAACATCAGGCTAAAAAGGACTACTCTTTCATCCAAGTCATTCTTGTAATTCTGCCTAACTGTGCTACATCCAAACCATCCATATATTTTAATTTATCTATCAGTATGACTTGAGAAATTTAGTCAAATGCTTCACTCAAATCTACATAAACTGTGATTTGGGGGTATTCTCTCCAAAAATAATCAAGTAGTTCAACCTATTCCTATTTACTCATCAAGATGAGTCTTATCTATGTCACCTCATAAATTTGCCATGAGATTAGGGGAGAGAGGCAAAGGGAGAGCCAGAAGCCTTTCTCACATTCTACAAATAAAACAAATAAACAATAAAAAATTGTCTACTAGTTATCCTTTATTCTTACCACATGATCTGCCCTTCTTTTTTGATTCTGCATTCTTTGATGACATCATTTACACAGCTTCTCTCATAGAATTTCTTATTTTTAACACATGGCCTGCTCACACCCACCATGTGTTTTTCCATTGTCCTTATAGAAATCACTTACATTTCTTTAGAGACTGTAGTATTCCATGACTTACAGCCATACTAGATCACTCAACATATTGGTGTTTTAAATAATATTCCACTGGGAAGCTTGGGAGTCACTAGAAGAACTTTGCCATTTTCCAAAGGCAGTCCAACCCACTTTTCTCTTCTGGTTCAATTCTGTGCCCATCTCATTGTCCATTTTTATTGTCTACAGATATGTGGACTGATGAATGAGTTCTATCAGTTGTACATCCTACTGCATATCATAATTTGGATATTTTTCATCCATGTGTGACCATGTTTCCTGTGTAACCAATGCATTTAGATATTGTGGTTTTCAGTTAGCAAGCTCAGAAGGGTTAACATTCTGGAGACACAACATTAGGATTGAACTTCAATGGCATCATGATATTCATGAATCAAAGCTTCTGGAGTTCCTCAGTATTGATAGGAAAGCTTTCATTTCCTTGTACTGTGTCCCAGATCTTTTCTATGGCCATGACAAGCATCTATGAAAAAGCAAGATGTCCCTGTTACATGCCACATTTATGCCACCTCCATGATCAAGAATTCCCCAAACTCCTTACCTAACCATATTCTATTCATCTTGTATGTCTCCATCTGCCTTCCCTTAGTCCCTGCTGTGACCTACAATTCTTTGACCTCTCAGTTCTGAGCCCTCACCTCTGCACTAACCTTAATATTCTTTTCAACAAATAGAATTAATTAATATGGATGAAATAGTTATGATAATATATTATGACATAATATATTAGAATAATATAATAGGGGATCAACAGATAACATTTTCTGCTATTGTAGCTTTCTAGGAATTTTGTATGATTTTGACATATGCATACAGGACACTGCTGAAAGATCACCATTAAAATAACCTTTTACTATACCAAATAAAACAATTTTTATAATCAATGAACAGCAAGCATGGTGGGATCTTGTGTTTTCTTCATCTTTCTGTCAATTGTGTGGTGTAATCCAACAGTCTAGTAACTCTGTTAAAAAAGGAAATGAGGTTGGTCTCTTGTAAGAGCTGTATTGCCATTGTTTTCACTGCTTCCTTTTCTATACAGTCACTATAAGCATCCTCTTAGAAATATATTCTGGCATTTTGCTAGGAATTGAAGTCAAACTCACCTGCCTATACTTCTCAGATTCCAATCTCTTCCCTCTTTTTGAAAATTGACACATCTGCCCTTCTTAAATAATTTATGCTTCTCTCTTTTACTTCTTTTAGGCATTTATTTCATTCAAACCTATTTGAATGTGTATCTCATTCTCCTGTTTGACTGCAGGTTCCTTGAGGACAGGAACTATCTTTTTTCACCTTAAGCATCTATGCTTAATAAATGTTTCCTGAAATGTATGTTGGAATTTTTGCCTTAAAGTTATTTTCTTTTTCCTTTTCAGAAGGCAGAGTAGCTGTTTCTAAAATAATGGCTTATTTGAAACTTATAATTAACTGGGACTCTGAAGACCTTGAAGATCTGTGGAGCATGTTTGACCCTGAAAAGAAAGATTTGTTTGTGGATTTGGAGACTTATCATGCTGTTATGAAAGAATGGATAGCATACTGTAGAAACAGATGGTAATTTGTGGCTGTTGCTGATAAGTATTTTCATGAGTTTCTGCTTTAATTCCAATGACAGCTGATATATCTAACATTTATCTCTATTTTATGAGAAGCTGGTAAAATACTGTGTAGTGTTGTTCAGCTTTAGACCTATCCTTTTGAAAGAGTGACTAGACAAATATCACCATTTCATATATACAAAAGGACTGAACCACAGGAGTTAAGTGAGTTTACAATGCTCTTTAACAGTAACCAGTTTATTTTTTTGGAGGGGTGGCTTCCATTCCAGCTAAATCAGGGCTCCACTACTTTTTAACTGTAAGCAACTAGATGGTGCAGAGAAGTGAATACTAAAACTGAAGTCAGTTAAATCCAGCATCAGAAAAAAGCCATGTGATCCTGGACAATTCACTTGATTTCAGTTTCCTAATTTGTAAAATGGGCTGAATAGTAGCACTTATCTCTTTGGGCTGTTGTGAGGAAAAAATGAGATAATATTTGTAAAGCACTTTGCATACCTTGAAGCTCTATATAAATGGTAACAATTAGTTACTCAAATAGATATAATGTTTCTAAATATGGGGCATAAGTAGGGAAAAGAGAGGAAGAAGACATTAAAGGAAATAGAAGAAAGGGGAGATATGGCAAAACTAAATGTGGTAAAAGAGTGTAAATCAAGTGGGACCTGGGTCATAAGGTACCTATTACTGTGCCTGACTGCTGCCTTCATTATTACCATTGTTAGCTGTTTCCCTGTTGATAGGTTGAAAATGTTTTACAAAATACTTTTAAAAGCACCTTAGAAAAAAAAAAGAAAGGTCATCCTATGATCTTGCCATCAACCTCAAAAGCATCACCTCCATGTGCAGTAATTCTGAAATTCCCTTACCTCATCACTTTCTGTTGGCTTTCTACCTCCCCCTTTGCCTTTCCTTACCATCCTTGCCTTTCATCCTCACTGTGACTTTCAGTTCTTCAATCCATCACTTCTTTCCCGGTCCATCAACACTGGCTTCTTTGAAACAATTAGAATTATTTGGGAGAGATTTATTTATTTTTATTTTATTTATTTTTTATTTTTAATTTTTTTTTAATGTTTAACAATCACTGCCATACAATTGAGATTTTATCTCCCTCACACCTACTCCCCACTACCCCCCTCCCTCCTCACGACTGCATACAATTCTGTATAGGTTCTACATATACTTTCCTATTGAGTACATTTTCACTATAGTCATGCTATGTAGTCGGACTAAAATAAATGGAAGAAATCATATAACAAATCAAAACATGATACACAAACACACACACATACACACAAACATGATCTGCTACATTCTGCGAATGACTTCCATATTTCTTTCTCTGAGTGTGGAAGGCATTTTGCTTTAGAAAACCACCATTGGGATTTTTTTTTTTTTTGAAGAAGTTCTTGCGTTATTACGAAATTCCAAGTCTACCAGAAAAAACTCTCGCACACTGTGGTCGTTGCTGTGCACAAAGTTCTCCTGGTTCTGCTCCTTTCACTCAGCATCAGGTCATATAAGTCCTTTCAGGCCTCTCTAAAGTCTTCTTGTTCATCATTTCTTATGGCACAATAGTACTCCATTACATTCATATACCATAATTTATTCAGCCATTCCCCAATTGATGGACATCCCCTTGACTTCCAGTTTTTGGCAACTACAAAAGTGCTGCTATAAATATTTTTGTACATGTGGGACCCTTTCCCATTTTTATGATCTCTTGGGGATACAGTCCTAGTAGCGATATTGCTGGGTCAAAGGGTATGCACATTTTTGTAGCCCTTTGGGCATAGTTCCAAATTGTTCTCCAAAATGGTTGGATGCGTTCGCAGCTCCACCAACAATGAATTAGTGTTCCAGCTCTCCCACATCCTCTCCAGCATTTATCATTTTCTTGTTCTGTCATGTTTGCCAATCTTATAGGTGTGATGTGGTACCTCAGAGTTGTTTTGATTTGCATCTCTCTAATCAATAGTGATTTAGAGCATTTTTTCATATGATTATAGATATCTTTAATTTCTTCTTCTGAAAATTGCCTGTTCATATCCTTTGACCATTTATCAATTGGGGAGATTTATTTATTTTTAAATATAAAATTTCTATATAAAAACAGTATAACCAACATAAAAAGACACAGATTGGGGGAAATACTTATATTAATTATGACACACACCCCAAAATGTATCTGAAATATTTGAGGAAATGTTAAAATAATTACTAACAACTCCTACTTACTGATTGGTAAACGGTCAAAATGTGGATGGACTTCTCAAAAGAGAAAACACAAATTGTTAATAGTCATCTCGAGAATGTTCAGTTTTACTAATCAAGGCAATACAAATCAAAACACCTTAGAAGTATCCTCATTGGTAAGAATGGTTAAAAATTAGGACATTTGGTAACAGTGGAATTGTGGGTAAATAGGTACGCCCCCACATGTCTGGTGGAATTGCAAATTAGTAGGATCTTATTTTTGAAAGCACTGTGGTATAAAATAAAAAACAGAAACAATTACCATTGATTCAATAGTTCCATTGTTGGCCATGTACCCCCAAAGAGTGTTATCAAAAACAGACCAAGAAAGCTATTTTTTCAAAGATTTTTGAAACTATTTGTAATAACTTGTAACTTCTTTGCTTTCCTCAGTGTCACCACCATTTTATTGAAACCTTGGAGGCATCTTTGACTCTTTGTCTACTGTGCCATATATTCAAAGCTCTATAAGTTTTTGCTTTGAAAGATCTCTTAAATGTTGAATCTATTGCTTCCTCACCACTCTACTGGTATCTTAGTCTGGATGCCCAGTACTTTATACATAGGCTACTGTAATCACTTCCTAAATCTTTTATCTAATCTTTACCTACCTGCAATTTATCCTACAAAAAGCCAGAAGACAAATCTTCCTCAAAGGTCAGCTACATTGCTTTACCCTCTAGCTCAAAACCTTCTAGTAGATAGATTCTCATTACCTAGCAGCAAGTCCAGGTTAATCAGCCTGATGTTCGGAGACCTCAATATGGTTCTACTTAACCTATTCAAACTTCTCTCCCATTACTCACCAACATAAATCTTGCAATTCAAATAGTCTAGTCTTCTTTCCATTCCTATGATATACTGTATTTCCATGCAAAAGCCATTCTCCCCGTCAAAATGCCCCTTTTCTCTCTTTTTTATCTACCAAGGACTGCTTCTTCAAGGCTCAGTGAGAGTACTGTTTCTTGACTCCTGTAAGCCTGCTGAGTTCCTCCTTTGCTGAGTACCAGTCAATATTATAAATACTATTTATTGGCACTTTGCTTTATTTTGACACTTTGCTTACATACTACCTTCTATGAATAGGAGAATGTTATTCTGTCCGTAGAAGAATATAATGTTGAATAAATAAATGAATGAAGTATTTCTTAAGCACTTACTATGTATAAAGCTCTGGGGCTACTTACTGGAGATACAAATAGAAAAGACAGTCTCTGCTCTCGTGGAACTCATATTCTATTGAGTGAGGCAACAACATGGAAAGTATAAGCTGAAAGGTCCAATGGTCCTTAGAGTGCAGTACTGAAGCAGATGGTAGTGCTTCTTTGATGGCATTTCCACTGGTAAAATCCAATCAGTTTCTAATGTTAAACCATTTGGCAGTACCAAGAACTTTTTTTTTTTTTTTCTGGGTCTTTAGTAGCTGTGCTTATAGCACATGCAGGAGCAGTTGCTAGGCTGTCTTTCTACATAGGTCCCTTCCCAGGAAGGAACTAAGGCTATGGATGGCTATGGAAATAGAGCTAGAGGCATTGATATTTCTAAGCTTCTCAGGGTCAGGACCCTGGGTTTTCCCCAACAGTCTTAAGGGAGATGGTGGTCAAGGTAATGATGATTTGTAGACTTTACTGGAACATGCTCCATCTCCCCCTCAGGATGCCATGCTAATTCAGATAGAATTGATTAATGATTGATACCAGATGATTGATAGTTGATGGGAATGGTTGGTTCATTTTCTTTTTCTTAAACCTTTAAAAAATATATTTATTTTTAATTTGTGGAATAAAAGAAGCATTTCCATAACCTAGTACTGGTTTGTTGCTGGTGGAATTGTGAACTGATCCACCTATTTTGGAGAGCAATCTGGGATTACACTCAAAGAGTTATTAAACTACCCATGCCTTTTGACCCAGGAATACCACTGCTGGATCTATTTCCAGGGATGATTAGGGAAGAGGGAAAGGAACCTATATGTTCTAAATTATGTATAGCAGCTCTGTGTGTGGTGGCAAAGAACTGGAAGATGTAGGGATGTTCATCAGTTGGGGAATGGCTGGACAAGTTGTGGTTAGTGATTATGATGGAATGTTGCTATGCTGTGAGAGATGATGAGCTCAGTGATTTTGGAAAAACATGGAATGATTTGCACAAAATAATGAAGAGCAAGTGAGCAGAACCAGGAGACCATTTGTATATAGTAACAACAATGTTTTTTTTTTAAGAATGACTTTGAATGAATAAGTC
Organism: Notamacropus eugenii; assembly: GCF_028372415.1. Classification (NCBI taxonomy): domain Eukaryota; kingdom Metazoa; phylum Chordata; class Mammalia; order Diprotodontia; family Macropodidae; genus Notamacropus; species Notamacropus eugenii. Next base: position 180,718,628 of record NC_092874.1, on the reverse strand, counting down.
ATTTTGACAATTATAAATGCCCAAATTAACTATAAAGGACATATGAAGAAAGATGCTGGTCCATTTTCCAGTGGAGTTGCCCTCTGCCCCCCCCCCCCCCCCAGATGATGGCTGTGAAGGCTTGGCTAGAAGTAGGATCATTGCCCTGGGAGGTACTGCCTCCCTTAAACTGTGAGTGCTTAAATTTCCCTTGGGGACTGTTTGTCAGCGAGTTTTTGCTCACAGGATGAGGAGAGTGGAGCCCTTCTCCATAATGTTTTCTTTCCTCAATATTCTCTGTAAGGGCTAATTTGGAAACAGGTTCAGTGGCCTAGAGGATACTACTATTCCCAAGGCTTTCAGGTTGAGAATCCTAGGCTATCTTTATCCATCAATTAATCAAAAAATGATATGTAAGCCTCAGGAACTGAGAGGATAGTAATGCTCTCCACAGTAATAGGAAGATAGGAGATGGGGAAGGTTGGGGAAAAGGATAATGAATTCCATTTTGGACATAATTAGCTTAAGATGTCTAATAGACATCCAGTTTGAGATGTCTAAAAAGTAGTTGGAGATGCAAGACTAGAGGTCAGCAGAGAGATTAGAGCAGCATAGGTAGAATTAAGAATATCATATTGATCATAATTAAATCCATGGGAGCTGATGAGATCACCAAGTGAAGTAGTATAGAGATAGGAGAGAAGAAAAGATAGAATTGAACCCTGAGGGATGCTTGTGGTTAGAGAGTATGATCTGAAGGAGGATCCATCAAAGAAGAGGTAGAAAAGGAGAGGTCAGGTAGGTAGGAAGAAAACCAGGAAAGAATGCTGTCCCTAAAGCTTAGAAAGAAGAGAGTATTAAGGAGAGAAAAGTGATAAACCGTGTCAAAGGGCACAGAGAGGTCAAGGAGAATAAGGAGAGAATTTTAAATATTTAATTTGGCAACTAAGAGATAATTAGTAACTTTGGAGAGAGCAATTTTAGTGGAATAATAAAGTGAGAAGCCAGATTGTAAGGAATTTAAAGAAAGAGTGAGGAGAGAAAGAAGAGGCATCTTTTGTAGAAAAACTTTTTGAGGAGTTTAGCTATAAAGTTCAGAAGAGATATAAAATGATAAATGGCAGGGCTGGATAGACCAAGGGAGTTTTTTTGTTTCTGTGTTTTTTGTTCTTTTATGCACCATGACTACAACTTTATAAACAGAAGTAACACCACTTCTAAAATAATTTTAAAAATTTATGTTGCAAAACTCCCCTTCTTTGTAGAAGTGGCGCATCCATGAATGTAAAACATTACATATAATGTAATACATGTAATGTCAGATTTTTTCAATGTATTTATGAGTTTTGCTAATTTCCCTCTTCTTCCTCTTTTGCAAAATTCTTTGATTTTTTTTTATTATTTATTTTTAGTTTTCAACATTCATTTTCTTAAGATTTTGAGATCCAAATTTTCTCTCTATCTCTCCACTCTGCTCACCCCAAGACAGCGTGCACTCTGATTACCCCTTACTCCAATCTGTCCTCCCCTCTATCATGCTCCTCCCTTCCCTTGTCCCCATCTCCTCTATTTTCTTGTAGGGCTAGATAGATTTCTATGCCCCATTACCTGTATGTCTTATGTCGTAGTTCCATGTAAAAACAGTTTTCAAAATTTATTTTTAAGACTTTGAGTTCCAACTTCTCTCCCTTCCTCCCTCCCCACACATCCCCACTGAGAAGGTGAACAATTTGATATGTTATACATGTGTAGCTATGCAAAAGACTTCCATAAAAGTCATATTGTGAAAGACTAACTATATTTTCCTCCATCTTATCCTGCACCCACTATTTATTCTATTCTCTCTTTTGACCATATCCCTCCTCAAAAGTGTTTACTTCTAATTATGTCCTCCTCCCTTTTGCCCTTCCTTGTATCATCTCCCTACATCTTGTTTATCCCCTTCTCCTCTGCTTTCCTGTAGTGTAAGATAAATTTTGTTTTTTATTTTTCTTTTTTTTAAATTAATTTATTTAACTGTTAACATTCATTTTCACAAAATTTTGGGTTCCAAATTTTCTCCCCATTTGTCCACTCCCCCCACCCCAAAACACCGAACATTCTAATTGCCCCTATCACCAATCTGCTCTCTCTTCTATCATCCCTCTCTGACCTTGTCTCCATCTTCTCTTTTGTCCTGTAGGGCCAGATAACTTTCTATTCCTTTACCTATATTTCTTATTTCCTAGTAGCAAGAACAGTACTCGACAGTTGTTCCTAAAACTTTGAGTTCTAACTTCTCTTCATCCCTCCCTCCCCACCCATTCCCTTTGGAAGGCAAGTAATTCAATATAGACCATATCTGTGTAGTTTTGCAAATGACTTCCATAATAGTCATGTTGTGTAAGACTAACTATATTTCCCTCCATCCTATCTTGCCCCCCATTGCTTCTATTCTCTTTTGATCCTATCCCTCCCCATGAGTGTCGACCTCAAATTGCACTCTCCTCCCCATGCCCTCCCTTCTATCATCCCCTCCACCCTGCTTATCCCCTTATCCCCCACTTTCCTGTATTGTAAGATAGGTCTTCATACCAAAATGAGTGTGCATTTTATTCCTTCCTTTAGTGGAATGTGATGAGAGTAAACTTCATGTTTTTCTCTCACCTCCCTTCTTTTTCCCTCCACTAAAAAGTCTTTTGCTTGCCTCTTTTATGAGAGAAAATTTGCCCCATTCCATTTCTCCCTTTCTCCTCCCGATATATTTCTCTCTCACCCCTTAATTTCATTTTTTTTAAGATACGATCCCATCCTATTCAATTCACTCTGTGCTCTCTGCCTCTGTGTGTATGTTGTTTGTATGTGTGTGTAATCCCACCCACTACCCAGATACTGAAAAGTTTCAAGAGTTACAAATATTTTCTTTCCATGTAGGAATGTAAACAGTTCAACTTTAGTAAGTCCCTTATGACTTCTCTTTGCTGTTTACCTTATCGTGCTTCTCTTCATTCTTGTGTTTGAAAGTCAAAATTTTCTTTTCAGCTCTGGTCTTTTCATCAAGAATGCTTGAAAGTCTCCAATTTCATTGAAAGACCATTTTTTTCCCCTGAAGTATTATACTCAATTTTGCTGGGTAGGTGATTCTTGGTTTTAGTCCTAGTTCCTTTAACTTCTGGAATATCATATTCCACACCCTTCAATCCCTTAATGTAGAAGCTGCTAGATCTTGTGTTATCTTGATTGTATTTCCACAATACTTGAATTGTTTCTTTCTAGCTGCTTGCAATATTTTCTCCTTGACCAGGGGACTCTGGAATTTGGCCACAATGTTCCTAGGAATTTCTCTTTTTGATCTCTTTCAGGCGATGATCTGTGGATTCCTTGAATACTTATTTTGCCCTCTGGTTCTAGAATCTCAGGGCAGTTTTCCTTGATAATTTCATGAAAGATGATGTCTAGGCTCTTTTCTTGATCATGGCTTTCAGGTAGTCCCATAATTTTTAAATTGTCTCTCCTGGATCTATTTTCCAGGTCAGTTGTTTTTCCAATGAGATATTTCACATTATCTTTTATTTTTTCATTCTTTTGGTTTTGTTTTGTGATTTTTTGGTTTCTCATAAAGTCATTAGCCTCCATCTGTTCCATTGTATTTTTGAAAGAACTATTTTCTTCAGTGAGCTTTTGAACTTCCTTTTCTATTTGGCTAATTGTGCTTTTTAAAGCATTCTTCTCCTCATTGGCTTTTTGAACCTCTTTTGCCAATTGAGTTAGGCTATTTTTCAAGGTGTTATTTTCTTCAGCATTTTTTTGGGTCTCCTTTAGCAAGATGTGGACCTGCTTTTCATGCTTTTCTTTCATCTCTCTCATTTCTCTTCCCAGTTTTTTCTCCACCTCTCTTACTTGATTTTCAAAATCCTTTTTGAGCTCTTCCATGGCCTGAGCCCATGGTATATTTATTTTGGATGTGTGGGATACAGAAGCTTTGACTTCAGTGTCTTTCCCTGATGGAGAGCATTGTTCTTCCTCATCAGAAAGGAAGGGAGGAATTATCTGTTCACCAAGAAAGTAACCTTCTATAGTCTTATTTTTTTTCCCTTTTCTGGGCATTTTCCCAGCCAGGGACTTGACTTCTTGAGCTTTATTTCCACCCCCACCTCACCTCCAGATCCGCCCAGCCAGCGCTAGGGGTCTGAGATTCAAATGCTGCTTCCCAGCCTCAGGGCTTTGGGCAGGGGCAGGTCTGCTATTCAGTGTAAGATTAAGTTTAGGTGCTCAGGTGGGGGCAGGGCCACCATACAGGGCTCAGTTCCCTCAGGGGGTTTATGCAGAGACCTTCAACAATGGATATGGGCTCCTGCCTGCTTGGGGAGCCCCTATCCTCTGCTGCCTCCATTGCTGCCTCCTAAGGGGGCCTGAGTTATGGGGACACCCCACTCCCCTCTTGACCAGCCAAAGAGACCCTCTCACCGACCCTTGTCACCTGTGGGTGGAGGGACCTGCGTGGCTGCTGGAGATTCTGTCCCTGAAGCCCTCTCGGATCTGCTCCTCTCGCCACGCGACCAAGGTAGGGCTCTCTGAAACAGAAATCTCATCTGCTCCGTTGTTCTGTGGCTTCTGCTGCTCCAGAATTTGTTGCAAGTTCTTCTTTACAGATATTTTATGGGCTGTGGGTTCGGAGCTAGCATATATGTGTCTTTTTACTCCACCATCTTGGCTCCTCCAGGGGGTTATTCTTTTAAAAATGAAACTGTCAGGAGAGTTAAAAAGGACCAATTTTCTTTTTTTTTTTTATTTAACTTTTAACATTTATTTTCACACAATTTTGGGTTACAAATTTTCTCCCCTTTTATCCCCTCCCCCCCCCCAGACCCAAGCTTTCTAATTGCCCCTGTGACCTATCTGCTCTCTCCTCTATTCTCCCTCCCTGCCCTTGTCTCCATCTTCTCTTTTGTCCTGTAGGGCCAGATAGCTTTCTTGACCCCTTAACCTGTATTTCTTGTTACCCAGTGGTAAGAACATTACATTTGGTCCTAATACTTTGAGTTCCAACTTCTTTTGCTCCCTCCCTCTCCACCCCTTCCCCTTGGAAGACAGACAATTCAATATAGGCCATATCTGTTTAGTTTTGCAAATGATTTCCATACTAGTTGTGTTGTATAGGACTAACTATATTTCCCTCTATCCTATCCTGTCCCCCATTACTTCTATTTTCTTATGGTCCTTTCCCTCCCCATGAGTGTCGACCTCGTATTGCATTCTCCTCCCCATGCCCTCCCCTCTATCCTCTCCCCCACCCTGCTTGTGCCCCTGTCCCCCACTCTCCTGTATTATGAGATAGGTTTTCCTATCAAAATGCGTGTGCATTATATTCTTTCCTTTAGTGGAATTTGATGAGAGTAGACCTCATGTTTTTCTCTTGCCTCCCCTCTTTATCCAACCACTAATAAGTCTTTTGCTTGCCTCTTTTATGAGAGATAATTTGCCCCATATAACTTCTCCCTTTCTCCTCCCAATATTTCTCTCTCACTGCTTGATTTCACTTTTTTTTTAAGCTATGATCCCATCCTCTTCAATTCACTCTGTGCACTCTGTCTCTGTGTATGTGTGCGTGTGTGCATGTGTGTGTGTGTGTACTCCCACCCAGTACCCAGATACTGAAATGTTTCAAGAGTTACAAATATTGTCTTTCCATGTAGGAATGTAAACAGTTCAACTTTAGTAAGTCCCTTATGACTTCTCTTTGCTGTTCACCTTTTCATGGTTCTCTTCATTCTTGTGTTAGAAAGTCAAATTTTCTTTCCAGCTCTGGTCTTTTCATCAGGAAAATTTGAAAGTCCTCTATTTCATTGAAAGACCATTTTTTCTCCTGAAGTATTATACTCAGTTTTGCTGGGTAGGTGATTCTTGGCTTCAATCCTAGTTCCTTTGACTTCTGGAATATCCTATTCCATTCCCTTCTATCCCTCAATGTAGAGGGTGCTAGATCTTGTGCTATCCTGATTGTATTTCCACAATACTTGAATTGTTTCTTTCTAGCTGCTTGCAATATTTTCTCTTTCACCTGGGAATTCTGGAATTTGGCCACAATGCTCCTAGGAGTTTTTCTTTTTGGATCTCTTTCATGCGGTGTTCTGCGGATTCCTTGAACATTTATTTTGCCTTCTGGTTCTAGAATCTCAGGGCAGTTTTCCTTGATAATTTCATGGAAGATGATGTCTAGGCTCTTCTTTTGATCATGGTTTTCAGGTAGTCCCAGAATTTTTACATTGTCTCTCCTGATTCTATTTTCCAGGTCAGTTGTTTTTCCAATAAGATATTTCACATTATCTTCCATTTTTCGAATCTGCGCGGTATGTCCTGAGATATCTGTCTTTCTCATAAAGTCCTTAGCGTCCATCTGTACCATTCCAGTTTTGAAAGATCTATTTTCTTCAGTGAGCTTTTGAATCTCCTTTTCCATTTGGTTAATTCTGCTTTTGAAAGCATTCTTCTCCTCATTGGCCCCTTGCACCTCCCTTGCCAACTGAGTTAGGCTAGTTCTCAAGGTGCCAATTTCTTCAAGATTTTTTTGGTTCTCCTTTAGCAGGGAGCTGATCTGCTTTTCATGCTTCTCCCTCATCCCTCTCATTTCCCTTCCCAGTCTTTCCTCCACCTCTCTAACTTGATTTTCAAAATTCCTCTTGAGCTCTTCCATGGCCCAAGCCCATTGGGTGGGCTGGGACACAGAATCCTCAATTTCTGTGTCTTTGCCTGATGGCAAGCATTGTTCCTTCCCATCAGAAAGGAAGGGAGGAAGTGTCTTTTCTCCGAGAAAATACCCTTCAATGGTTTTATTTCTTTTCCCTTTTCTGGGCATTCTCCCCAACCAGTGACCTGACCTCTGAATGTTCTCCTCACACCCACCTCGCCTCCTGGTCCTCCCAGCCAGCCTTTGGGGACTGAGATTCAAATGCTCTTCCCGCCTTAGGGTTTTGGGCGGGGGCAGGGCTGCTATTCAGTGTGAGAATTAAGTTCAGGTGGTCAGGGGCAGGGCTGCCTCTCTGGCTCAGTTCCCTCAGGGGGTTTATGCACAGACCTTCCACAATGGATCCAGGCTCCCGCCCGTTTGGGGAGCCCCTGTCTGTAGCCACCTCTCAGCTTCTATCTCCTGGGGGGGCCCGAGCCATGGGGGCACCCCACTCCCCTCTCAACCTGCCAAAGACACTCTCTCACCTACCCCCGTCAGTCACCTGTTGGTGGGGGGGCTTGTGCCACCGCTGGAGATCCCGTCTCTGGAGCCTTCTCAGATCTGTGCCTCTCGGAGCCGCGGCTGCCGCAGGTCCGGGCTGGGCTCCGCCTCTGCAGCGCGATGGACCTTTTGCGAGAGGTTTGCAGGTCCCTCTGTGGGTGGGGGGACCCGCGTGGCCACTGGAGATCCCGTCCCCGTAGCCCTCTTGGATCTTTTCCTCACGGTGTCATGGCCGTGGCAGGGCTGCCCTCTGCTCCCTGTCCCGGTGCCCAGTCCACGGCGCGAAGGACCCCCCACGAGAGGTTTGCAGGTCTCTCCGGAACAGAAATCTCCCTCGCTCCAATATTCCGTGGTCTCTGGGTGCAGAATTCGCCCTGGGTTGGTCCCCTCTAGCCGTTCTGTGGTTTGTGGGTTCGGAGCTATGTGTATGTGCGTCTTTCTACTTCGCCATCTTGGCTCCGCCCCCCGACCAATTTTCTCATACAAATGAAAGGGAAAGGGAGAAAAATGATAGAGAAGAAGATAGTAGGGGGGAAGGCCATAAGATAAATTTTCATAGCAAATTGAGCATGCATGTTATTTTGTCCTTAAGCCAAATGTGATGAGAGTAAGGTTCACTTTTCTCCTCTCCTCTCCCCCCTCTTCCCCTCCATTGAAAAAGTTTTTTCTTCCCTTTTATTATGCATGAGATAATTTGCCCCATTCTATTTCTCCCTTTCTCCCCCCATTACATTCCTCTTTTACCCCTTAATTTTATTTTTTTTAGATATCATCCCTTCCTATTCAGGTTACCCTGTGCCCTCTGTCTCTGTCTCTCTCTGTCTCTGTCTCTCGTCTCCCTCCCTCCCTCCCTCTCTCTCTATCTCAATATATGTGTGTGTGTATATATGTATATATATGTATATATATATATATATATATATGTATATATATATATATGTATACATATATATATATATACATATATATATATATATATAAGAAATCCTTCCAAATACCCAAATACTGAGAAAAGTTATTATCTTTCTGTGTAGGAATGTAAATAGTTCACCTTTAGTAAATCCCTTATGATTTCTCTTTCCTGTTTACCTTTTCATGCTTCTCTTGATTCTTGTGTTTGAAAGTCAAGTTTTCTATTTGACTCTGGTCTTTTCATCAAGAATACTTAAAAGTCTTCTATTTCATTGAATGACCATTTTTCCCCCTGAAGTATTGTATTCAGTTGTGCTGGGTAGGTGATTTTTTATTTTAATCCTAGCTCCTTTGACCTGTGGAATATCATATTCCAAGTCCTTCAGTTCCTTAATGTAGAAGCTGCTAGATCTTGTGTTATCCTGATTGTATTTATACAATACTCAAATTGTTTCTTTCTGGCTGCTTGCATTATTTTCTCTTTGACCTGGGAGCTCTGAAATTTGGCCACAATATTCCTAGGAGTTTCTCCATTTGGGTCTCTTTCAGGAGGTGATCGGTGTATTCTTTCAATATTTATTTTACCCTCTTGTTCTAGAATATCAGGGCAGTTTCCCTTGATAATTTATTGAAGTATGATGTCTAGGCTCTTAGACATTTTATGATCATGGCTTTCAGGTAGCCCCATAATTTTTAAATTGTCTTTCCTGGATCTATTTTCCAGATCAATTGTTTTTCCAATGAGATATTTCATGTTCCCTGCTATTTTTTCATTCTTTTGGTTTTGTTTTATAATTTCTTGATTTTTCATAAAGTCATCTTCCATCTGCTCCATTCTAATCTTCAAGAAATTTTTTTCTTCAGTGAACTTTTGGACCTCCTTTTCCATCTGGCCAATTCTGCTTTTTTCAGCATTCTTTTCCTCATTGGCTTTTTGGATCTCTTTTCCATTTGGGTTCATCTATGTTTTAAAGTGTTATTTTCTTCAGCATCTTTTTTGGGTCTCTTTTAGCAAGCAGTTGATTTGTTTTTCATGATATCCATGATGGCCCACACTGGACCACATCCTGTCCCCAGTAGGGCATGATGGACACTTCCTGGTGATCTTTCAGGCTGTCTTGGACTGGAGATTTGTTTCACTCCCCCATTCTGTGGGTTCTGCAGCTCCAGAATTTGTTTGAGCCATTTTTTACAGGTATTTGGCTGGGCTTGGAGGGAATGCTCTAGAAATTCCATGCTGTTACTCCACCATCTTGGCTCCACCTCCCAAAGGAGAGTTTTTTTCAGGATGGGGAAAACATGGGCATGTTTGTAGGCAGTAGAGAATGAGCCAGTAGACATAGAGATGGAAAATAAGATAGAGTGGGGGTGACAGAGCAGGAAATCTGATGGAGGATTTGGGATGGAATATGATCCTTTAAACAAATATGACCTTGGTAAGGAAGAAGACCATTTCATCATGTGAAACAGGGTTAAAACAGGAGATAGTGTCAGAAGGCACCTGAGTGATAGGAGATGAAGAAGGGGGAGATCACAGTAAATGGTCTCAGTTTTTTCCTGCAAAAAATGAGGCAAAATTCTCAGCCAAGAGATCTTCAAGGTAAATGTGGCAATAGTTTTTGAGTTATCCAGTACACCAGACTGCCTTCTAGCTCTTCTCCAGATTGGTTAGTTTCTTGTTAGATCTAGAAGGAACCTGGAGGCTTTATAGTATTACCTTCTCACAGAAGAATAAATTGAAGCCAAAAGAAGGGGAACAATCTGCCTTAGATCACAGAAAGTTAGTGGCAGAGCCAGGACTTTATCCCAAGTTTTCTTGATTTCCAGTCTTTTGCTTGTTCCAATATAACTCACTATTTCTGTTTATGCTGGGTCTCCCCAACTAGTCTGGAAATTCCCAGAGACTTGAGACTTTTCCTCGTATTCTTGTTCATCCTACTCCTTGCTTAGAACAGTATAATTTTTATATTAAGTACTTAATAAATATATGTAGAATGGGGGGGTGGAGGGAAGAAAAAAATAAATTTACATGATAATTCTGTTATATATTTGAAAGGAACAGCAAGTTGTGCATAGAAGATTTGTAGTTTCATGTGCAAGATTTTTTTTTATTATAGTATGTTATGGAAATGCTTGTTTTATTCTATAAATTAAAAATAAAATTTAATAATGATTTTTAAAATACATGTTGAATTAATCAGATTTGACTAAAGCTTTTTGGAAAATGCGAGTTAGGACCAACATCATTGCCCTTCTGGATTCAATATAGAACAGTTGTATATTAGTATGTTACCACGTAAGGAAGATCCAAGCTTTGATATACAGAAATGTTCCTAAATTGATGATTTTGTTCTTGTTATAGGGGAAGGAAGACTGAAATGAGCCCTGAAGAAGATTCAGTCTATAAAGCATGGGGTAGTCAGAAGTCAGGTGCAATGTTTATGTCTCTATGTACAATTTTCTGCCCCTTTCCTATGTTTTTTTAAAGTCTCATCCTACATTGTTTTTGTGCATTTTAGTTAAGGTGACCTCAGATACAGTGACTATCACATCAGGGAACTGTGAGGCTTTTGGTGGAGATACATGTAATGACGACTTGTAAGTGTGATTACTTTGGTGATATTTGAAATATTTCAGTTTGGTATTCTGACCAATTTACAATGTATGCATTTTTCTCATGTGTATAAAATCTTAGTCTGACAATACGTGATCCTGAGCAAATCACTTGATCACATTAGGCCTTACTTTCCTCATCTGTCAAACGAGGATAACACTGTTACTATGTCCTTCAAGGTTTGTTTAGTCATTCATTCAATCAACACATTTTTTAAAGTGCCTACTATGTGGCAGGCACTATACTAGTCTCTGGAAATATAGATACAGCAAATAAAATCAATCCTGTTCACAAGAAGTTTACATTCTAACAAGGGAAGCAAGTATATACATAAATATATAAGTAAAAAACATAAAAGAGAAAAAATAAGAAGTTAATAACAGTAATAATAACTAACACTTATATAGCATTTACTATATGTCAGGCACTGTAATAAATGCTTTACAGTTGTTATCTCATTTGATATAAAGGAATTAGGGAGGAGACTAGCAGTTGAAAGAGCAAGGGGCTTTGGAAACCTTAAAGCAGTAGAGAAATGTGTGGTTGCCATTGCATCATCACTAGAGTTCTTTTCCCAATTAGTCTAAGCTAATTTAATATTCTATTAACTATTTTGTGCTATCTAAACTGGAATCCTTGTTTTCACAGAATCTAATTTATGTTTGCCTTCTCAAGGAGAGAAGAGGGGAGGGAGAAAGGGACACAGTATGGTACACAAAGTTAAAGAAAAGAATGTTAAAAAAGTTTTGTTTACATGTAATTGAGAAAAAAATACAAGTTAAATATAAAAAAGAATATAACTAAAATTTGCTAGTAATTTGTTCTTATACTTTCTCTTTCACAGGGACTAATTTCTCATTCAAATGACCTCACTTGATATCTATAAGAAACAAATTTTATTAGAAGTAGAACATCCCAAAGTGGAAAAAGGCAACTGTGAAAAGAACTATAGGTGATGACAGAATAAAATCCATGTTCTAGGAATCCCTAGGGATCCCTAAAAATCCAAGAATGTTAATTTCATGATGATGGTAGCTGGGTAGTAAGTCAATCTCTTGAGAAAGTTTAAATTTCTAAATGTACTCATCTGTCTTGTTTGCTGTGAAAGGGGTTGGGGAGAAAGAGATGCTTTATTGAAAAATATTTCCTTTTATTTCTTTACCTTCAGAGAGACCACTGACTTGATTACATATGTGGCAGACCTGCAGTTTAACAAACAAAAACTGCAAGAGGAAAATAACAAATTTAAGTTAGCTTTGGAAGCCCTAGAAGAAGCCAACAGCCAGTTAACAGAAGACTATCATGAGCTGCACAGCCAAATGAAAAGGTGAACTTATTTCACTCTGTGTGGCTGTGTGTCCCAGGACTTATTCTATATCTATGCCCTTGAATAGTTCGTTCATGTCTATGCCATCTGCCTGAGACTTGTTGTACGTCCTATAAGCCAAAAAAAAAAAAAAAAAAGGGTCCATTCAAATTATTCCCAATTGTGCCCAAACTACTTGTATGAAATTTTGGAATTTCAAAAAGCTACACTGTTCACCTCACCTGTAAAATGGGGATATTAGCACCCATTTCCCAGGTTTTTTGTGAGGTTCAAATGAGATTTGCCAAGCATTTAGGAATAGGTGCTATATAAATGCCAGCTGATAATATTATCGTTATTATCATTATTAGTATTATTAAGCTTTTCTAGCATGTGCATGTGGTTATTTCCCCAGTAAATGGTTACTTAAGAAAATGGTACCTGAGAAAGAGATCATGGCTGCAAATTGAAAAATGATGGATTCTTTGTCAAAGATGGAGTATACCTAATGAGGAGCGGAAAAATTTTATTTACCTGGAATCTTACTCATCTAATCCAAAGGTCTTAAACTGAAAGGAAAGGAAGAGAAAATTAATGAAGAATAAATGGATGAATGAATTAATGCTTTAAAATGTTTTTTAAGGCTTTACTATTTGCCAGACACTGTACTAAGAAGTGAAGCTCCGAATACAAAAGTGAATCAGTCCCTGCCTCCAAAACTTTATGTACTAATGAAGAAAATCAGTATGTGTGGGAGTGGTGGCCAGGAAGGATGTTTTGGTTGTGAAGTCAAAGATATAGTGGGCCCTTTGAGACACCTACCAATCAGGGCAGCACAGGGCAACAGTTAGAGGGTCAAAATGGATACATATCCTAGATCTCATAAACATATCATAAAGTCATATTGTAAACCAAGGAGAGGGTCAAGAAAGAAGTTACCTTTCATATCTATGCATAGGGAAGAGTTTGCGATTAAGGAAGCGATAGGATCACTTGAGATAAAATGGATAATTTTTATCATAAAATTTTAAAATTTTTACACAAATATTCTAATGTAACAAAAATCAGAAGAATAGTAATTGGGAAAAAAATTTGGAACACATTTCTCTGAAAAAGGTCTCATTTCCAAGAAGCAAATTGAAATTTGTAAGATTTTGAACCATTCCCCAAATGGTTAAAGGATATGAAAAAACAGTTTTCAAAGGATGAAATCTAAGTCATCAATGATCATGAAAAAATGCTCTAAAACACTACTAAGTAGTTAAAAGCAAAATAAAGCTTTTTTGAGCTTTCTTTCCATACTTACCAGATTGTCAAAGATGAGAAAAGATGAAAATAATTAATAGTGAAGGAACCACATGAAAAAAGGTGCATTAATTTTCAGTTGGTGGAGTTGTGAATTGGCCCAGTCATTCTGGAAAGCAGTTTGGAACTCCGCCCAAGAAGCTACCCAACTATCTGTACACTTGGGCCCAGACATACCACTATTAGGTCTATACATCAAAGAAAGAGGGAAAAGATTTATATGTAAGAAAACATCTCAGAAATTAAGAGATGGTCCCTTTGGAGAATCATTAAATTATGGTACAGGCATGTAATGGAATATTATTGTACCATAAGAAATGATGAAATGGATAATTTAAGAGGAAATGGAAAGACCCAATTGAATTGAAGCAGAATTAGATCAATTTATACAATAGGAACTATTATAAACAAACAAACAAAAAAAGACTCTTCTTAGAGCCATGATCAAGGGAAAGATAAATCACAAGTCCAAAAGGATGAAGATGAAACATATCATTCAACTCCTGGCAGAGAGGTGATGATCTTACTGTTTTAGTTCATTTCTTTTTTTTAGAAATTATTTTAGTTTAAACTTCAATACAAAATAACAAAAAGAAAAAAGAAACAAACTTAAATACTAAAACTAAAATAATACAAAATAAGAAAAAAAAAGAATTGCCATGTACACAGCAAAATGTGAGAGAGGATTCAAAATATACAGCAACAAATTTCCATTTTAAAAAAGCCTATATAATAAATACTATGAATTGTATTGAGAGCTGTCCGTCTTCTCTTTGCTTCCTTGTAAGTTTTCTTTTGTTCTCTACTGTGTACTTTTTACTTTGTTCTTTTTTCCCCCTTTTCCTAGAAGGCTACAATTAAATGTATATATTATAGAGATAGATCTAGAGATGTATACATATACATATAAGAACATACATATTTATATATACATGTACATGTACACACAAAGATATATACATACGTATACCTGTACATACATACATGTACACATATATTTAGATATCAATAATCATATATAGACATATACTTATGTACATATACTATATACTTATATATACTACTACCTCTCTACTTATCCTCTGCTTCTCTGAGAGTGGATAACCTTTTCCTTCATAAATCCAAGTCTTCCCATATTTTTCCAAGTCCACCAACTCATCATTTCCTGCTTGCAACATCCCCACCTTTTACTGTCTAGTTGTTTTAAATAGTTAAAACAACATTGATAAATATGACTGACACATAGTGTAGTTTCCCTGTTTTCTCTTTTGATTATACATATTTTAGTCTTAACTTTATCCTAGATCATGATTACCACATATCTATATGCAAAGATATATAACATATAATATAATGTACAGTACATGTATTTGTAATCAGAAATATTGAATATATATACACATGCATACATGTATATGGGAGTGGCAGAGCAGTACAAGGATAGCAGGAGGGATTATTTTTGTAATTTAAGAAAATATATGAGAAAAATAGAACAATAGTGCAGAAGCATGATGGAAAATATTGAGTAAAGATAATGGAGGGAGATTCAGAAGCAATAGTACTGCGTATTATCTATATTAATTTAAAGGAAAAAACTGACAAGAAGTTCAGGAAACATCTGCAGTCTGGCATGGAGGCATGGAGGCATGCATAGTAGTGATGGGGGACCTCAGTTACCTGGAGCTCTCTTTCTGCCAAAGAAAGAGCAGTTAATGATTTCTTGTCTTGTGAATGATTTTATCTTTCAAAAGATGGAAGAATTAGGAAAGGGAACTGTCATTCTGGATCTGATTCTTGCTGATGAGGAGGAACTAGATGCTGCAGCATAAATAATGTGGACCTTAGGAGAGAAGTGACCACATACTCTTAAAATAAAACATACAAAAGAAGAAAGCTTACTGTAGTTCAATATACACCCTAGATTTAGGGTAAATTTCAAAGCATTCAGAAAAAGGATAGATAGCATTCCATGGCCTAAAATTCTACAAGGAATGTAACAGTGAGCAGACATTAAAAAGCCCTCAAGAATGAAATTCTGAAAAATGGCCAAAGTGATTAAATTCTAATAACAAGGAAGAGGGAATTGTTTAAAGAGATAGGTAGGGAAGCTCAGGTAACTCGGACAACAGTGTTTTTCATTGGTTTTGTTTTGCTTTGTTTTTGAAGATGGAAGCCATCGCAAGTAACTGAGGATGAACATAAAATGTGGCATAGTCCTTTAGGAATAATGTCAGAGGCACCTAGTGTGGGAAAGAGTGCAAAAGACAACTGAAGAGGAATTTTTTTTTTAATTTTATAGGGAAAAGAAGAAGGCCAAAGATTGGATAAGACTGCTACATGAGGGTGGATGGAACAGTGATAACCGATAATGATGAGATGACAGAATTAAGGGAAATGTGAGCTACTCTTGGGATTGATCACATGATTGCTCCCCAAAAGTTGCAGTATATGATCTTTACGTATTAAGCACCTACTATTTTCTAGGCACTATGCTAACTCCTTGAGGTACGAAAAATGACAAAAAAGCTCCTGTTCTCAAATATCTCACAGACTAACGAAGGACACAACATGAAAACAACTATGTGCAAATATATTCAGGATAAATTGGATGTAATCAACAGAGGGAAGGCTTCTGACAGAAGAAATTTTAGTTGGGACTTGAAACCAAGGAAGCCAAGAAGTGGAGATGAGGAATGAGGGAATTCCAGGCATGGGGGACTGCCAGTGAAAATTTACAGTCAGAAGATAATGAGTTTTACACAAGGAACAGCAAGGAGGCCAGCCACTGATCTTGCAGAATCACTAGGTTGCAGAATAGTAGACATGAGTAAAGTATAAGAAGACTGGAAAGGTGGAATGGGGTTAAGTTATGAAGGATTTTAAAAGCCAAATAGAGGACTTTATATTTGATCCCAAAGATGACAGGGAATCATTGAAGTTTACTGATTCAATAAATAATGGGGGGGAGGGGGCAGGGAAGAGACTCAATTAAGAAAGATGTGTCTAGTGGAGTGTCCCAGGGTGCTTGGCCCTGTGCTGTATAATTTTATTATCAATAACCTTGATAAAGGTAGAGGAGGCATGCTTATTAAATATTAGATGACATGGAGCTAAGAGGAATAGTTAATGTGTTGAATGACAGGATTCAAAAAGATCTTAATAGTCCAGATCTATGGGATTAACAAGTTGGAATTTAATAAATATAAATGTAAAATCTTATTACTGAATCACATCAGCAAGTATAAAGTTGGAGTGGTATGACTAGATAGTATTTTGTCCAAAAAAAAGAAGAAAAATGGAGTTTATGTCTTTGAATGTCAATATGGGTCGAAAGTATAAATGGCAGCTATAAAAAAAGGTGTGACTGTAGTTTACACTGAGAAGGTCATAGTGTCCAGAATAAAACTGGTTATAATCTTGTAATATCTTGATCCAACAACATTTGAAATATTTTATTTTATTTTGGGTGCCACATTTTAAGAAGGATGAGAAAAGAATGAAAAGCAGGGAGAATTTGAAGGACTAGAACCAGAATGGCAAAGTCATTGAGATTATGGCACATGAGGCTTGGTTAAAGAAACTGGAGATCTTTAACTTGTTGAAGAGAGGACTTGGGAGGTCATGGTAGCTGGATTAAAGTATTTAATGGACTATTCTGTGAACAAGGGATTATTTGTTTATGTGTTTATTTATTTACTTTTTGGCTTTATCTACTTTTTAGCTGTCAAAACTAGAAGCAATGAGTGGCCAAGTTCAGAAATTCACATTTAGGTTTAACATAAGGGAGAACTTTTAGGAGAACTATTAGGAAGGGAGAACTTCCTAGTAGTTAAAGCTATGGGAAAGTACAATAGGCTATGTTGAGAAGTAGTAGATTACTATGATAAATTTTCAAGAAAAATATGGGTTACCATTTATTGGAAAATGCTGGTGAGAAGATTGAGATTCAAGTATGTGTTGGATTAGATAGACATTGAGATGACTTCCTACTCAGAGATTCCATGAACTTGCAAGGTATACAACTTCCATTTATGAATGGGCTTTGTCTGCTAGTATTCTCTATAGAAAATTTATTTGAGAGACCCCACCAGCAAACATATACCACAAAGACAGAAGGAAAGGTCCCTCAGAGGTATATGATATCATCAATTTAAAAGTTCCCTCTAGTGATACAGATTATAACCCACCCAGGCTTCAATCTTTCACAAGTAAATGTGAGATTCCTTCCTCACTTTCTTCTGTTTTCACAATGGTACAAATAGAATACCAAGGCTATCAACATCTTCACTGTGTAACCACTCATATTTTCTTCCTATCATACAATTCATTACTGATGTCTTTTACACCTGTTCTTTGAAGTTCTTCATTGGTTATATGTTATGGCTTGCTCTTATAACCATATATCTCTTCATTGCTCTCTGCGTAACACTGATTTTTATTTTTTTTTGAGACTTGTAGTACATGTTTTGCTGCTTTACAGTAATACTAACAAATATTGGTGTTAAAATGTTGGTCCTTTGCTTTTATGCTAAAGTCAAGGTCATTAAAAGAACTTTGCAGTTTCCCAAAGGAAACCCAGCCTGCTCTCTTCCTTTTTTTTCAACCCTAGACCCAGCTCCTCTATCTTTTGTGTCTGTCGCAGATATACATAATAATGGACAAGCTATATAAGTTGTATTTCCAAAGGCATGTTGTCATCTAGGCAACAGACTTTTTCATCCCATTGATCCTTCTTGTGAGGATGATCAAGTCAAATTCCTTGAACTGGAAAGAAAGCTAGTACCCACACTCATTGGCAAGTGTTGAGATCTAGTCAATCATAAATGTAATAAATATTATTGCTCCTTAAGAAATAATGAATAGGAAGAACAAAGAAGAGCGTAGGAAGACACAAACTGGTGAAAAGTGAAATAAGGAGAACCAGGAAAACAGTATGTACAATTGCAACAACAATGTAAATGAAAAAAATAACAGCAGTAAAAAAATAGTATATGCCATATTAATTATGATGACCAAGCTTGAGCCTAGAGAATAGATGAAAACATGAACCTCTTTCTCTTTACAGTTGTGGGAGACTGTAGACGTGGGATATTGCATATCCCATCAGTCTTAGTTGATGTGTCAGTTGCTTTCGATGAACTGTGTTTTTTTGTCTTTTTCTGTTCTTTGTTGTATGGCATATCTCACTTGATAAAAAAGAGAAAGGATAGATTGAGAAGTGAAGATGAAATAAAAACAAATATTCATAAAAAAGTTGAATTTAAGACAAAGTTTGATAGGATCCCTGTGTTTTCCATCCCTCTAAACTGGCAATTTTGGCAAGTGGGGTAAACTGAATAAAACATAAGCTCCAATTACCTTTTTTAGACATATTTAGTCAAATGAGATAGGAATACAAAGACCTGTAGAGGAAGAGTTTTCTATCAGCATTCCAACTGCGGGGAGTCAGAGATCCTAGGATAAAATGTAGATGCCTCCTCTGCTCTAAAAGTTGTGCTCTAACCTCTCCAGTCTGTGGTGGATTTCAAAAGCATCCTTATGCAAATCTTCCTCCCAGGAATGTAATTCTTCTGGTGACCTTAAGGTCTAAGGAAGAAGCTTCCTTGAAAAACTTGCTACGTTAACCCCTTTTCTACAAGTTGTGAATTAAGTATTCCCTAAAACCTATGGGCACATTAATACTTTGTTCAACCTTTGGCATAAGGTCTGAGTGATTTTTAATACTTGTCCAAAAATAGTTCTGTGCTTGTATTAATAGCTCTGACAGTTATATTTGAGGTTTTGCTTATTAATTTTTTTCCAGTGCCCAACAGTCTATTAAGAGAACAAATCTTTTAAAAGAAGAACTGGAGGAACTGAAAATTAACTTGAAAGTCTCAGAAGAGGAGAAAACCAAAATAGTAACTCAGAATAAACAGTTAGTAAGTGACCCAGTTACCTTTTAAATGGCAGAAATATGAATTATGACTTTCATGATAACATTTAGAAGAAAGGCAACTAGTAAAGCTGCTAGATTAGTAGAAAAAAACACCGAGTATGGAACTAATCTTCATAAGTTAGAACTGTATTTCCTACATAGCACTTAGTCATCAGACTACTAGTTATGAAGGTCTGGGATATTCACAGATTGTCTAGTATGGGTTTATGCCCCAGAGATAGATGAACACATGTCTGATACCTGAAAACCATTCAAATTTGATCTTACCATTGATTTGCCTGTCAAATTTTCATTTCTTCACAGGATACTGACTAAAAGGGTGGGGTAGTCTGGTACTCATAGGCTTCTTTTAGGTTTCACTAATTTGTTTTTTATTACAATAAGAATGCAAATTAGTGAAGGATTAAACCTCTGGGGCACAAAGTAAGTTAGTTAGACTAACTTTTAAATCATAAGCTTGAAAAAAAGACATTTTTAATAAGAACTTAAATTATTTCCTAGATCCAATATAGATGTTCCATTTCAGATGGCTGGTCAATGCCATCATTTTTGTTTCATTTTTTGTCATCCCTCTCCTTGACCACAGTGCCTGTCAGATATTGAGTGCTTACTAAATGAAAATTGACTAATGATCAAACATATAATTGTGTTAATACTGTTAAATATAGAAATGAAAGCCTTTCAGGCTGGCAAAATATGTGTTTGCAGGCTGAAGAAGACATTTTGAAATTTATTTATCTTTAAGGTAATAGGGTTTAATGGAAATAGCATTTGCCAGGAAATCAGAAGAATTATATTAGAGTCCCTGTTCTGACACTAATTAGCTTAAGTATCCTTAGGGAACATTGCAAGGCCTCGGTTTCCACATATGTAATATGAGGGAATGAAATTCTACCTCAAAAACCATATGATTTATTATAGAGTAGATTGACTTGACAAGTGCTTTAGAGCTCTAGGATGTACAAAGTAGTACTGCTCCTACATATATATATATGTCTTTGTACAGTCTCTCATTGTAAAACCCTGATTTGTTACTTCAAATCTTTGACAACTTGTAACTTGGAGTTCAGGATGTGAACTTCTGGTGCTCAGATTTTCACACAGAGTTGAGCTTAGGAAATATGGAACTTGAAATGGGAAGTACAGTCATATGTGTTTTCAGGGTGCTTTTTTGATAGAATTCACTGTTACTTATGGTACAGTTATTAGGGGAAAAAATAAGGCCAGGGGATACAGCTAAAGCCTACTAGAGTTTTGTTTTTTCTCATTATCTTAGATATTGATAAACCCTACAGGGAAGTTATTGGTCCACTAAACTGCCTGGACTTCTAGTAACCTAAAAGTTAACATTGCCTTCGGTGAAGTTTTAGACTAGCTACCACCTGGTGTGTTACTATCTTTAAAATTAGTTAAAATTCAAAATAGATACACTTTTCTGAATTTTTGCAAATAAATATGTTGTGATGTCTTAAATGACTGAAATATTTTTATTTTTTTTTTTCCCTAAATGAACCAGGAAAGAGAAAATCAGGTCCTGATTTTTAAGATCCAGAATCTTCAAGAGGAGGTATATTGAACAAGTGAAACACTGGTACAGACAAATGTAGGAAAATCACATAGTGACTAATCACAGTGAAGTTACTAATGGGTGGGCATGTACAATCTCTTTCTGTACGGGCTACTGGTTCTCTCCATTTGTGGAGTGGTAAATGGAAAAAGAATTTTTACATATGAACTGAGAGAAGGTATCAAGTGCCCTGAGGAAATGAGATTCAGGGGGAAAAATTCAAGACTCCTGGAAATTCATTTATATAGCATTAAAAGCAAGTCCCATTATGCAAAGAGGGGCTCTTAATTATACTGTGAAATCTGAGAGGACAGAAATTGTACCATTCTTCTTTTCATCCCTCACAGTATCTAGCAGACCACCCTGTGCTAACAGATTCTTAATAATTATTTGCTGAATGGAGAAGTAAATAAGTAAATATTAACTAATGAGTTTCTAATGTGTGGCATATGTTGGAGCCATTGGGTAAGAATATGAAGAAGTATTTTTAAAATGTAAAAAAATGCAAGAGAATACTTAGCTTTCCTATGACTTTTATGGAGAAAACAAATTCCCTCTCAACCTTTTAAGCTCAATTGTGGTTAAATGTTTCTCATTTTGCCTATGTGCAGCCTATCTGCTACCATTCTCTGTTAAATGTTTGCGTGAGATATACAAAAGATAAGCCAGGTGTTTGATGTAACACTTCCTCAATAGGCTGGGTAAGCTTCTGGAGAGGGACCCCAACTTTGTGTCAGTAGAATTGAAGTGTCACTCTTTTTCTTTACAATCCAAATCCTCAAGTGAGATCCATTAGGTGTTAAGATGTCTAAATCGGATCAGTGAATTATATTAAACAAATTTAAAGTTGTTTTGGAGGAACAGGAGAGAGAGGCATAAGTAGGGAAAATGGAGGAACAGTTTCTAAATTGCTTCCTTCTAATATAGTCTTGTAAGTATTTATATTAGGAAGTATTTTCAGCTATGCTTGACAAGTAGGGCGTAAAAGAGGTTGATCCACTGTGAAGAATAATATGCAAACTTGTTTCTTTTATTTATGTCTTTTATATATCTTCCTCTAAAATATTGGGCTTTGGTGACTTCCAAAAGAAGTTATTTACCAGTGCACGACTGAATGTTACAAGTATTTTATACAGTCATATTAAAGATATAAACAAAAATTGCATAGGGTTAAGACAGCACAGAGAGCTTGTGATTTCCATTGGTGAACCACCCATACAGGTGAAATTATGAGCGATTGAAATTTTGTAATGTCGTATTTCCAGCTAGAGATGGCCTGAAATCCTGGGTTCAAGTCCCGCTTCCTGACTCATATTGGCTGTGTGACTCTGGAAAGACCTCTTAATCGCTTAATGCTCTACTAGGCAACTAAGACTAAGTTGCAGAGAAATTTCTAGCCTGCCTTGGTAGAGGGAATAGCCTTCCACAAGAGTTCCCTATGCCAATGAAATCACAGGTCTTATCCTACAAGTAATTTAAATCATTGAAGCTTCACTAGTTTCATAACTTCCAAAGAGTATTGTTTTCCTTCTGGGCAGTTTTGTGTACATGTTTGTTTGTATTTTTTGTTAGAATAAAAGGAATGTCATGGATATAGATAGAATGGAAAGGAAGATTGAAGAATTAACTAAAAGTGAGATCGAACACCGAGTTAGCACTTCCCAAATACTGGTAAAAACATTTTCTTCTGATAGCGACATGTGATATTGATACTCTCACCTTGATTGTAATCATTAAAAGTTACTTACCAGTTATTTGAAATCTGGGGGAAGAATTATTGTTATTATTTGAAAGAATACCTAATCATTATAAATTGCTTCATATTCAGGATTGTATAACTCATACCCCATAAAGAGATCAATATGGTGAAGAATCTTAGAAAACCTGCCATGAACAGCTCTGCTAGATGTCTGGATTCTTTTCATATGTCATATATGTACATTTTATGTGTCTAGATCTATAGTTTACAGTAAACAAAAAGGAGCTATTTGCAATTTCATTAATTTGAATCATCTTAGATTTTAAAAAATCGTTTATTGAGCTGAAATCACCTTCCTCATAGCATATTAGCATTTATTTGAAATACATATGAATTTCATAAATTTAACATTTTCTAGAAGGGATCCAGACTCCTTGAATATTTTTAATATTGTTACATGAAAATAGTTATGAGTATGTATTAAGTCTCTCTTAACGATGGGATTGTTGGGAATGCTAGTTTCTGAATTACTGTTTGGTTTTTCCCTGTGTATGAACTGAAGGCCTATGCTCATTTTATGCAAATATAGAAGGATCACTTCTATTCTACTATTATATGTGTGTGCTTATTTTGAGTTTTAGTGGTATTTAAATACCTTTGAATTGATCATGTCTGAAGAAAATCAAGGATATTTTTTTTTAAGTTGTGCTTCTTACAGCTAACTCTGACCTTCAAGGGGAAGAGACAACTCTGTCTTACACTTGTCGGTTTGTAATACATCTCAAATATATATACATACACTTATACGTATATATATATGTATGTAACACTTTCATTTTCACCGAGAAAGTGTGGGTTTTCTATCTATTCTCATGTAGAACTGTTATTCTACCATGGAAAATTCCCTCTGCAGGAAATTAGATAGGACTTTGGGGAAAAAAAATAGTCTCAGAGTTCCATAGGACCTGAGAGGCCATTTAGTCTAATCCATTCCTGAATTAGAATCCTCTCTACAACATCTGCAGTAAGCAGTCAAAGATTTCTGTGAGGACATACTCATTACCACTTGAGACAGTCCATTACACTTTGAGGGAGCTCTAAATATTACAAGGACCCACATGTAGCCTCAAGGCCACAGGTTCTCCACCCTTGTTTGAGACCGTAAAGTCTTTGAAAGCCATAAAAGGTGAAGTCAAATGATTCCAGACAAGAAATCTGTTACAATTGACTGTGCTTTTTCAGCATGCCTGGATAAAAGCATTCCTTTATAAAGGCATCAGGTTAGCTGGAAACAAAATGAACGAGACAGTCCTTGCCCTCAAGGAGCTTATGGTCTAATGGGGGAAAGATACAATATTTGTCACATGACCAGTAAGGTAGCAGATTAGTCCCTTTCTCCAAACTTTTTCACAATCCTCCAATCCCGCCCCCCCAAACAAAAAGGACATATGCACCTGATGTACAATAAGTACAACTTAACAGAAGAAGATTGACTCCCAAACAAGGTAAATTCCTTTCATAATTAACAGAAGAATTGTAACACTTAAGAGTGTTCACTCAGCATTCCTCCCCCATCAGTCTCCATGTGTTAATGGCAGCAATAGAAACATATCTTAGGTTATATGTGGGGCCCCATGCTAGGATAGACCACCACATTGTTGCAGTGACTAAGTCTGAACAGCCCTTCACCTCCCACCATTAAGAAGCAATAGAAGTTGATGATGCTCAGGGTAATGAAGGAAAAGAGGAGGAAAGGAAGGGAAGCTGAAAATGTTACTTTTTCACTGGGACTAA
The DNA here is from genome assembly GCF_028372415.1 of Notamacropus eugenii. Lineage (NCBI taxonomy): Eukaryota > Metazoa > Chordata > Mammalia > Diprotodontia > Macropodidae > Notamacropus > Notamacropus eugenii. The sequence goes on along the minus strand of NC_092874.1, from coordinate 180,694,307 downwards.
GACCCTAAGGCCAGTGATTTGCCTGAACACATCTGTATATGCCTGCTGACCTTTGCTTTGGTGGTCTCTGAAGATGTAAAGATATAGCTATCCATGACAAGTATGACATTCAGTTGGAAGATCATTTGAGGAAGGCTTCCCACCTAGCCATGGCATTATCTCAGAAGACTATGGAGAGGAACCAAAAATGGTTTTAACAGCTTCACTGTTAAAAACTTCTGGGGGATGAGGTCTTGCTATGAAATTTTGATGTGCTGGGGAAAATCCAAGATAGCACACTGACAGAGAGCCACCGCATACCAAGTGGTGGAAAGAGTAGGTAATAGTAGGTAATTCTACCAAGTTACAGAATTACTCCAGAGAGTGATCAGAACCTTTCAGATATTATACATTTCAGTTATCTATTGTCCATGGAAGAATGTCACCCTTACCCTTAATAAGTGAGTAGTAGAGGGACAGGAATGCAGGAGATACAAGAGCTTCCTCCACAATCACCTTTTATTCATTCTGAATATAAACTCCTTCAGGGCACAGAGCATTTTATATTTATCTTTGTATCCCCAGTACCCAGCACAGAATTCATTATATAACAGCATTTAATAAATGTTTATTGATTGGTTAATTTTGTAGCACTGTCATTCACCAAAGTACTATAGTAATTGAATTCAGCAGGCATTATATTGGGAGATGAAAATGACAGTTTTTGCTATCAAATTAGTGAGGAACAAGACATGTTTATATCATGTCCACATGTAGCATGGTTTAGAATGAGGGAAGTTCATAGGAGTGACCAAATTGAGACAGATTCAAGGTTAAGAAGAGGGAGAGCTCTCTCCTAATGAGAAAAATCAAGGATGGTCTAATCAGGGGAATGGCTTCCCTTCCATTTGTTTCCTTTCAGATGAAACTACACATATGTGAGAACACTTTGCTTAATAAAGATGCAAGTCTTCATAAGGTTGGTTTTCTTTTAAAGTTATGATGCTCTAGATTTGGGGAGAAAATAGCAAAGACAGAGTAAGTCATGATTTTTATTACATATTAAAATAGTTCATATTTAATTAAATTCTAATGTCCTCTTAGCAGACTTCTCTTTACGTCGTTTATGAAAAAATTTCCCTCAGTTTTTTTCCTGGGATGAATTTAAATATCTCTATGTTTGGAAAAGCTGGAGTGCCTTTATCCATTTATGAGAACATAAATGTACATATTTTCTATTGTAATACTAGAAGGAATAAATATTGTTAAGTCTTTGTCATTAAATGGTATATACAATTAGATCATAGGATCATAGCTTTAGAGCAGGAATGAATCTTCAGGGCTTCAATGCCACTCCTTTCATAAGGAAGATAAAGTAAGTAAAGCACAGAGAGGCTGTGACTTGCCCAGAGTCACAATTTAGTAAGTATGAGGCAATGTTTCAAGTCATCCCAACTACAGTGCTCTGTTACTCCATTGGGTGAACCTGACTCTGCTTACCATTTTAACTTAACTCAGTTTGGTGATCTTTGACCATCTTCCAGAAAAGATTCTGGTGAGAAATGACTGAAGGTGGTCTGAGAAGCAACAGGAAGTACACAACCAAAGCAAGGGGTTTTCTGAGTAATAAAATCTAATTAATGTGAACTCTTTGTGGGCGGGGACTGTTTTTACCCTTTCTTGTATCCCCAGCACTTAGCCCAGTACCTGGCGCATGAAAAGCACTGAATAAATGCATGCTTGTTGACTGACTGATAGAGGAAAAGTCAGTGGGAATGGAACATTGTTTGACATTCTTCCTTGTTTTTCCTTGAGAGAAAAGAAGTTTTAAAGGTCCCACTTTCTGGAGGAGTTGGGCCAGTTTCCTGACCAGAGTACTAACCAGAAAGCCTTTGGAGATGAAGAGTGAAAACATCATAACCCCCTTTCCCTTCAATCTCTGCTCTGTGGCATTAAGATATTTCTTTGTGTCTCTGATTATGTTGCCCCTGACTTTTATTTACCACTGTGACTAGAATGATTTTAAGGGAGGTGTGAACTGAGATTGTCAGTGTTTAGTACATAATAAATAGTTTCTTGGGTGCAGATATAACTTGATTTCAACTTAAATTCAGTTTGAATAACTATAGTTTGCACCTGAACTTGTGGGGATGTCTTTTGTGACAGAACTACTTTTCACTCTGATTTTTTAAAATGTCAATATAACTAGACAAAGTCAGAGAACAATATGGCTAGAGGGGAAAGGATATCTTACTTTTGCTACTTTTTTTTTCCTTGACTCAGTCTGTGATTTCATTGGTGTAGAGAATTCTCAGTGATGAAACTACCTTCACCCATGTAAGCTGGCACCTGATCAGAAACTTAAAAAGTCATAGAGAATTTCCTGGGGGCATTAAGAGATTAAGTAACTTGCCCAAGGTCAAACCCATTATGTGTTAGAGAGATAGGACTTCTTGACTCTGAGGCCTGCCTTCTAACCACTAGAATTAGCTGTCTCTTCTAGACTATCTTAATCTGTGTTCCACAGGGACTCTAGAATTCAAATACAGAACTTCTGAGGTCATTTGGTTCATTGTCAGTAACTGCCGTGTTTAGTTTTTAAGCCATAAGACTGGCAGTGAGTCTCAGGGTGAGTAGGTAGATTCAGTTCACCTGGTACTGTAAGACTTATTTGCTAAAGTAGGTTGATTGGTTAGTCTATTAACTCTCTATTCAACCTTACAGAAAGATTTACACATAGAAGATCTTAAGTCAATCCTTGTGGAATACAGCACAGCCATAGAGGTAAGTAGCATGGTTGTTTTATATCACTGGAGAGGTTAAATATGCTCTTAAGTAAGGGCTGACTAAGTAACTCAACTCATTATGCCTGTGATTCTAGAGTTTACGAGGGGAGAAAAAGCAGTTGGTGCATGAGTTGAAGCAATCAAAGCAGAAGCTTCTGTTGTAAGTACACTACAACCTCATTCTTTTGATCTGGAATACAGTAATATCCCAAAGCAATCAGTCTGGTTTTTTTGTTTGTTTGTTTGTTATGTTTTCTTTTTTTGCTTTTAAGAAATGGATTCAACTTGCATTTCAATGGACAGCTTTACCGAGGCATTCCTGAAGGGGAGAAATCATTGCACTCAGAACTTAGACTCGCTCAGTTTACAGAGGTATGCAGTCTGAGTTAAAACTCTTCAAAATTGGTCACACCTGCCAGGGAGCTTAATGTTTAGTATCTCTAGTTTACTGAACACAGAACCCTATCCCCTCTTCTTTAGAATGAGTAAATAATGCTTATTCTGCAAGTGAAAATGGCAATGTAGGCTAATTGACGTCTTCCAATTGCTGATAAGTTTTATGCTTAGACCTTAGTTAAAGGTTTTGTAGAAGTATTTATTTGGTATATTAAGAAATGCTTTACTTGGAAGATAGTTTTCTTTCACTGCCTTTAAAGGAAGCCCTATACTAGATGTTACAGTAGACAGAGTCCTGCACTTGGAGTCAGTTCAAATCCTACCTCAAATACCTACCAGCTGTGTGAGCAGGCAAGTCCAGTTTTCTCACCTGTAAAATGGGATCGGTAATAATATTTACATAATGAGGTTGCTCTGCGAATCCAACCAGAGAACCTGTGTAAAGCACTGTGCAGCACCTTGAAGCATCATACCTCTAATGTGGCAGTGTGTTGAAGAGGGAGGAAGAAGCCCTCCACAACTCTTTTTGAATTGCTCCTGCCAGGCTGTCCATTTCTGAAGCCATCTAGGGCAGCCTTAGATTCCTGCCATTCTGATTTCAAATGCACAATGACAATGAGATGATGACAAGCACAATCTGCCTCTGTCAGACTTTTCCTTTCATCCTTCTAGACAACTAGGCCAGCTTACCAGCTCAATAAAGCTCTCTGTTTCTAAATGTGACCATAAAGCTGTGAGTCACTTTATGACATAAGATGGGCTACTTTATAGCCAGTTGCTATAGGTTTGTGCTCTGTGCGTCTTTTTTAGGGAAAAAGAATTAAATTAGCCATTATGATATTTCTAAAAGATTTGGGGTAGAAAGAAGTGAGATAGATGGAGGCCCAAAAGCTTTCTACTCAGACTTTCATGTGTTAGTCAACAATAAACATTTCAATGGCAATAAGTAAAAATAAATAATAATCCTGCAAATTTTTGTTTTATCTCCCCCTTTAGTTTAAAAACTGAAAGTAACCGCACAGGATTTTAGGTCTATCCATATGGAAGATTATGAGGGATCCTGGTGTCTCTTGAATTAGTGCCTTTTCCTCCCAGTCCTTTGTTTGAAAACTCTCCATTAATAAGCACATCATCCTATAGGGGAAGGCATCACCGTTTCCAAGTTGAAATAGATGACAGGATGATAGATCTAGAGCTGGTAGGATCCTCACAGACCATCTAATACAACCCATGCCTGAGCAAAAATCCCCCTAAAATAACCCCAAGTGATCTTCCTACCTTGACTTCAAGTGAGTGGGGAAACCTGCTCTTTTTGCCATGGTCCATTTTGCTCTTGGAGATCCCTCTCTTTCTGTCTCTGTCTTTGTGTGTGTGTCTGTGTGTCGGTCTCTATGTCTGTTTCTCTCTGTCTCTCTATTTCTGTCTCTCTGTCTCTGTCTTTCTCTGTCTGTTTCTCTCTATCTGTCTGCCTGTCTCTCTCTCTCTCTTTGCCCTCTCTCCCTCTCTCACACATACACAAACAGCTTGTCCAACTCTCTTCTTTAGGCATGAGGCAACTGACACCCCTAGAGGGAAAATGACTTTGATAAGCACACAGATAACAAGTGTCAAAGCTAGGATTTGAGCCTAGGTCCTTCAGCTTTAAATCCAGCTTGTATTTGAGACCAAATTTGAGCTAGGGTCTTCCTGACACTAAGCCCAGTGCTCTTTCCACTGTGTTGCCTGGTTGACACCGTTATAATCCAGTTGAGTAGTTTAAGTATAAAACAGTTACAAAACATGAAGATGTAAAATATTATCCATCTTTCCTATATGAATACATAGAAGTAGCTTGGTACAGTTCAAAGGGTACTGGATTTGGAATACTAGGAGATGGGCTCAAATCCTAATTCTATACTTATTATTTTTATAACTTGTTAATCATTTGACTTTTCTGCATCTCAGTCTTCTATAAAATGAGGGGGTTGGACAAAATGACTTCTGTGCTCTCTGCCAGCTCTGAAACTATGTCTCTGTGATTCCAAGTATTGAAGAGACATAAAAAAGTCAGAGAAAGCTCCTAAGAAGAGATCGATTTTGAGCTGGATCTTGAAGGGTGAAAGATACCAATTGATAAGACAGTAGGAAGAGCATTCCAGCTTGAAAAAATGTCATTGAATAGTCAAGTCAATGCATATTTATTAAGCACTTGCTGTGCTAAGCACTGGAAATACAAATACAAGCAGAAAACCAATCCTTGCCCTCAAGGAGTTTATAGTCTAAAGGGGGAAGATTAAACAATAGGAGCTAAAAAGCGTATGGAGAAGTAAGGATGGAGAGGGTGAAGGTATCTAGCACAGGAGCAGAATAGAGAAAGCCCTTTGGGGATGAGTTAGCAGTATAGTCAGGCGGGGAATGAAGATATAGTTGGCACAAGCCTCTTCCTTAAAATGTCTGATTTTGGAAGAACCAGACAATCTGAGGGAGAGACCACAAGGGCAGAAGGGTATTTCCACTGTGAGAAATATTGCAGGTTTGGACTGAGCTTCTAGGGTGAAGACATTTCTGTGGCGGGACTGTGGGGATGAGTCAGTGGTGCAGCCAGGAGAGGGAAGAGGAGCAGTGAAGTATCTGTTTGGAAAGAGTTAGATAGGGAATAATAAAGAGATTGGCTTGACTAGATCAGATGAGTCAACATGGAAAGTAATGAGGGGGTTATGTAGGTGGTGGTAAAGGGGAACCAGCTAATAGAGAGTGTGATGCTAAAGGATACCTATTTTATATACTTAGTCATAAAACCATGTATCAGTTCTTTAGCAGAGTAACAAGAAACATAGCACTGGTGGCTCGAGGATGATTATAGAGCATATACATACATACAAAGACTAGACCAAATGAAGTGTCATTTGGGAGGGGATCCAAGAGGAGACTGTCAGGTTTAGGTGCCCACTTGTTTGCTAACCTGCTGAGAGACTTCTCTTAAGAAGATAGAATAAACCCTTGACTCATGCTATAAAAGCTGCAGTTTTAAAAGCTTTAGTTGGAGCTATTTTATGTTTCAAACTATATTGACTTATTTAAATAATGCTGTTAAAACAAAAGTAGCAGGTATGCTTTAAGAGAATGACTTTTGGTTAATGGGGGAGATTGGGGGTGGGCATTGGTTTCAGGTCAGTGGATCAGAATGGCTATACAGTTCAAACAATTCACCATCTCTGGATGACATAATGGACAAAGAGAAGATGGTGTTGCTGAGAGAAACCGAGCAAATGGGAACAGAATTTACTGCTACCCTTCAAAAACTGGTATAGTATATAAAGCATAGATTTCACTTTGACTGAGAAAAACCACTCCCAAAATCCTTTTAATCTTTCATGTTATTTGTTAAGGGACCAAAAAGCAGTGTGGTACAGGGGATAGATAGTGGGCCTTAAAATTAGAAAGATCATTGTCTTAAGTTCTACCTGACCTATGTATTAATCATGTAAACCTGGATAAGCCACTTAGATTTTTGGAGCCCAGAAAACTCTCTAAGATAGCAAATTGCCAATCTGCATTGATGGAGAGAATTTACTTACTGAGTAAATTCACCAGTAAAATTACAGGTCTTGACCAAAAAAAATAAAAAAGTTAAGAGCCCATATTCCTGATCAGAACACAACTCTGATATAAAAAAAACATTTTCTCCCCCTAACCTTTCTGAAGTCAGTGTTTTAATTACAGATCAGCCAACTTCAAATCCCACTTTTCATTAACATGACATTCTTCTACTAGGACTGACTGTACCTGGAGAATTCTCTGGTAGCTACTGGCTATCACCTCCTTCCTTCATGTTGAGGTTTCTACCGAAACCGCTAATGTTACAACTTAGTGTTTTAAAGGGATCTCCTCTCAAAGGAAAACATTTTGCCCCTCTGTTATATGGCAATAGGGTGACCTTTTTTTCCCCTCCCTGAAGGTGGTCCTAGTTTGACTTGTACATTATTAAGGGAAACAAACTTTTAAATGGGTGAGACTCACCAAGCGCAGAGAGGCTCGAAGCACCTAATACACCCTCCGGATTTTGTCCTAAATTACTTCTTGCTACAAAACAGCATGTGTATTTCACCTTAATTACTAGTTGGAGGTTTGGAAATCTCTTACAGCATGAAGAAGTCTCTGAAGTTGAAACACTTATAACTGCTTCTCTTCAGTGGGTAACTGACCCAGAAATAAGCATGAAGGAGAGATGGGAGGACAAGCTTACAGCAAGTATCCTGTGTTTTGTATTCTATGACTCTTCCAGATGTTTCTCTTTCTTTGTCAATTATTTTGATGTAATGATTCTTAATCGCCATGTTTGATTTGGGTTCTCTACTTCTACCTTTAATCAGATCTATTTTATCTATTTTCAGTTCTATTTCTGAGAAGGCAGGTTAACTAGTAAGTGGGGACTTAATCTCTGTAACTGACATTTTGCCAGCTGAGAACACATCTCTCAGTTCTTTCTTCTATAAACAATTTTTTAAATTATGAAAGACTTTATTTTATTATTTAAATTGTTTCCATTAGAAATCTATTTTCTCTCCTCCTACTTTAACCCCCCAGGAAAAAAAAAAGAAAAGAAAACCCTTCTAACAACAATGCATAGTCAAATACAAGAAATTCCAGCACTGGCCATGTAAAAAATAATCTCTTCACCTGAAATCTATCACCTTTCTCCAAGGGTATAGGTAGCATGCTTTATCTCTGATTTTCAAAGGCAGTTAGGTGGTACAGTGAATAAATAGTATGCTAGACATGGTGTCAAGAACACCTAAGTTCAAATCTAGATTAAGACACTGCCTAGCTATGTGACCCTGGGCAAATCACTTAATCTCAGTTTGCCTCTGTTTCTTCGGCTATAAAATGGGTGTAATAATAGCACCTATTTTGAAGGGTTCAAAAGAGATATTTATAAAGTGGTCAGCACAGTGCCTTACACATAGTAAGCACTTAATAAATGTTTCTTTCCTCTGGAATCATGGTTGGTCATTACACTAATCAGTATTCTAACCTTTCAAAATTGTCTTTATAATGCTGCTGTCATTAGCTGACAACAGTGAGCTGGTTCTGCTCACTTCATCTGTATCAGTTCATACAGGTCTTCTCAGGTTTTTCTGAAATCGTCCCTTTCATCATTTCTTATGATATAATAGTATTTCATTACATTCACAAATTTTTTTTAGAAAAGAAAAAAGAGGATCTTTTTGTAAGAGAGACAATGGTTTAAAATAATTTTTTAAACATATGGCCAATTCAATCTGTAATTTTTATCCTGACCCACTAAAAAAGAATCATTTGTGGAAAAATATGGGAAAAAGAAACATTCCTGAAGGCAGAAGGCTTGGGCTTTGATAGCCAACTCCAACACTTAGAACTGTGTGATCTTCAGCATTAATGTTGGACATATAAAGAAAGAAACAAAACAGTCCCTATGCTCAAGGAGCCTGCATTATATCAAAGGAGACAAGTTCACAAGGCTATTTGTGGGAGAAAGGATGCTTAGCACTTGTGGGGAGGGGCAGTGATCAGGAAAGGGTTTATGTAGAAAGCACTCCAGTTGGAGACTAGGGAATCTAAGTGTAGGTGAAGTGCTAGTGTGTCCTAGGCATGGGGGACAACCAGTGCAAAGGCTCAAAGATGGGAGATGGAGTATAAGAGCAAGATGGTCATTTTAACTCTACCATAGATAACATGAAGAAGAGTAGTATCTAAGAAGGCTGGAAAGGTTTGAGAGGTGTTTGGGTTTGTTCCTCTGGGTAAATACTATAATTTATTGAGGACTGACACTTTTTTTCCACACAATTTCAAAATATTTTTCCAGAAAGACTAGACCACTTCACATCTCCACAAATAACGTATTACTGCATTATCCTCCTGCTTAAAAGGTATTTTGAGATTGTATTCATACAAAGGAGCTAGATGGTACAGTGAACAGATTATTAGACTTGAAATCAAGAAAACATGAGGTTGAATCCAGCTTTAGACCCTTTTAAAAAGCTATGTGACCCTGAGTGAGTCACTTAACCCCCCCTTTTTTTAACCATGGTTTCTTTATCTGTAAAAAGGGGATGATAATAATAGCATGTATCTCCCAGAATTGTTGTGAGAATAAAATGAGATAATATTTGTTAAAAGATGGGGGGGGGGGTTGACATGCAACTCAGCAAATGCTTGTTGAATTTGGATAATTATTAATCAGTCCCTTAGTGATCAGAAATTGGATATGGACTTAAATATAGTTACTGAGGCATCTTGAGATAATGAGTGCCACCAAAGGGAAGCTAAGAACATTTTATGCTGGCTGTGTGATTTGTTCATCTTTAGCTTTGTGTGACGCAGAATTTTGTTTTGTAACTTTCCTTGTAGGATCTCAAACATGACCTAGAAACAAAGCTAAATCTCTGCGTTCTAAAACTGAGCCTCTTGGGAAACTACAAAGAATCTCTTGATAAAGAGTTCATTAAAGTGGTAGAGAATCTGAAGAGATCCAAGCAGGAATATCACCGTGTCGAGAAAGAATTACATTTCAGGTAACTTTCATTAATTTCTTAAGAAATCTGTGCTCCATATATATAATTAATTTGTAAGTCTGGGATGTGGTCTTCATTTTTCTTCATTCAGGTTGTGAAAATATGTCATTCTCATAAAATCCTTTACTTGCCAGATATGACATGTTATGTTATGTAATTAGCTTACAAGTTCTAATATGTGAGCAATAAAATGTCGAAATCTATAGATTATAATGTCATTCCTCTACAACAGAAATTTTAGAATGGAATGGAATGGAATTTTTAGACTTAAAAGGAATAACAAAGATCACAGGTTCATAGCTTAGACCTGGAATTAGCATTGGAAGTCATCTAGTCTAACATTCTCATTTTACAGATAAAGAAACTGAGTTCCAGACAAATCCTCAAAGCAATTACATTCTAGTGAGGGAAACAACATCCATAAAAGATAAATGCAGAAGTGATGAAAGCATAAAAAAGGAAGGCACTAGCAGCTTGAGGGACTGGGAGAGACCTCCTGCAGGATATGATGTTTGGAGTCATTCTTTAAGGAAGCCAGGAATTCCAAGAGTCAGAAATTGGGAGAGAGAGCATTTTAAGCATGGAAGGTAGTCCTTGCAAAGGGGAAGAGATTGGAAATGAAGTACTGTGTGTGAGAAATATCAAGTAAATCAATATGGTGAAAATAGAGTAGGCAAAGAGGAGTAATGGGTTAAAATTTCTGGGAGACCAGATTAAAGAAACCACTGGAGCTTTCTGCTCTTTCTCTTCCTACAGTAGTGTGGGTTCATTACAGACATGACTTCTGGGAAGTAGGACACCCTACTGGATTTGGGATTTTTATGCCCTGGGAGACTGGGAAGTCATGTAAAAGCTCAGACCCTCATCCCCTGGATCACCAATTCTTAGGAGCAGCTCCTCTGCCTTTTAAGGAAATATTAGCCACAGCACACATGGCAGGGAGTCAAATAGATGTTGCTCCTACCACACCCAGACCTTAGTTTATCAGTAAAACAACGGAGGGTTAAAAGAGGAGAATCTAAAGTGTCTTCCAGCTCTGGTAGGCTATGTGTATATTCTATTGAGCAATTTGGCAAACATTTATTAAGTGCCTACTACATTGGAAAACATTGTTTAAGAAGCTGGGAGTACAAAGACAAAATGAAATATGTTTGATTTACTCAAGGAGCTGATATTCTTTTGGGGGGCACAGCATGTACACAAATAAGTAAATAATTTTAGGATAAAGATAGCACTTACAGCTAGGAGGATCAGCAAAGGCTTCCACATCTGAAGTCTTGAATGAAGGGAAGGATTCTGGAAGGTAGAGATGAGAAAGAATATATACCAGGCTAGCTTATGTAAAGTCATGAATATGCAAGGAATAGCAAGTAGTTCCATTTCTCTTGAATGCATATTTGTGAAGAAGTACAAGAAGTCTAGAAAGACAGGATCATAAAATTCATTTATTCCAACTGGAAGAGACACTGGAAGTCATCTAGTCCAACCTCCTCCTTTTAGAGATGAGGAAACTGAGGCCCAAAGAAGTCAGAAGACTTGTCCAAGATCACAGAGCAAAGGTGAGCAGAGGTGGGATTTAAATTCAGGTCTTCTGACTCGCATTGAGCCAGCTCATAAAGGACTTTAAAGACAAACATGAGGAGTTTAGATATTAAGCCAGGGGCAAAAATTTGGTTTCTCTGAACTCAAATGTATGTAGAGCTCATAATTACAAGAAGAAAGCAGCCAGGAACATAGAGTTCCATATTTGAAGGAGATAACTCAAGAAAGAATATTTTCTTTTCCCGTTGAGAGATAAGGTACTGAGCATACCAGAAAGAGCATATAAGGCATGGATCTTCTCTTTTCCCTAAAGATCAGGGAGTCCAGACTTCCTCATAGCAGTGGGTGGTGTGGGTATGTGACTTCCTTAGAGAGACAACAGCCCCCTCTGCTAGGATTATCATTATTCCCCTTTCAATCAATTAAGAATAGTTAAGAGATAAGTATTGGTCAGACTGTGCTCAATTAGAAATCAGCCTCACGATACAGATCTCCTGTTACATTTGATCTGAGGGTTTGTGGCATAATGGAAAGACTTGAAAAAACCTGATTCTGAATTCCTTTTCTGCTGTTGACCAGATGTATATTTCTGGACAAGTCTGTAAAACACTGAGATTCACTTTCACATCCGAAAATGGGGCATTCATACTTGAGCTTCCTTACAGTTGAGGATTGTGAGAAAAGCTCCTGGTAAACCAAAATAAATACATTAGTAGTATTATCTGACATCAAATGAGTCCATTTTAATGCTCATTAAGTCATTACAGCCTATATGTAAAAGTTACATCGTGGAATATATTGATTTAATGCCCTGTTGAGTGTGGCCCTGTGTTACATAGTTACCATCCCTTCCCTTACAGTGGACCAAGGTCTGGGTCTTCAGTCTGGACCTTCAGTCTGGGCCTGCAGTCAGGAAGACAAGTTCAAATACAGCTTTAGTCGATAGCTATAACCCTAGGCAAGTCACTTAACCTCAGTTTCCTCAACTGTGAAATAGGAATGATAATAACAATACCTGCTTCCTAGGGTGGTTGTAAGAATCAAATGAGATATTTGTGAAGTGTTTAGCACAGTGCCTAGCATATAACGGATGCTTAATAAATACTAATTACCTTCCTTTTTTCCTACTCTCCTTCCTTCTTTTATTAAAAGATTGACTAAGAGAAAATGGGAACCTAAAAATGTAGTTCATTTCTAGGTCTCAAAGAGAAGTGAGTAAAAAGAAGTTCTAGTTTTCTGTTAGCACATATTAAGTATGACAGTCTATATTTCATTCCAGAGAAAACATCAAGAACAAACAAAAAAAATGCCAAAGGATTTATGGTAGTTCCAATAGGAGATGCAATTGTCCTTCCCTTTCTGGGGGGTGTTTTCTCACAAACAGGAAAGGCTTGTCAGCTTTACCGTATAAACTGTTTTTGGAAGAGAAACTTGCTTCCACAGTGTGTAATAAAGAAGAAGAAAGGTGGGCATGTTCTATCATACAGCCTAGATTTGTGGAATTCCAGGTTTCAGTGGAAGGATACGTAGAACGTCATGTACCTAAATTCTGTGAGGGAAGTCAGAATGAGAGGGAAGATGATTAAACAGCTAAAAATAGATTATTTCTTTTTAAAAACAAAAATAGAATATTCTTCTGCAGACTTAGAGTAATGTTCAGTTCATTCCCATTCTCCTTGATCTTTCATATATTAATAAAAGTGGCTCAACAATTACATCTAATATTTCTGCCAGTCCCCAAGGATATAGTTCATCCAGTCCAGGTGATCTGAATATCATCAACGACAGTTAGATACTCTCTTACTCTAACATTTCTTAATTGGGTATCAACTCACCGTTACTAAGGTGATTATTGTTACAATTGTAACAAAAATAAAATTTTTAAATAGGTGGTGATTATAAAGAGCAACATAGGTTTATCAAGAACAAGACATAACAATCAGCCATATTTTCTTTATGTACAATGTTAATCAACTGATTGATTAGAATTTCTATTTTTTCCTTATATCCCTTTTAGGTTTATAAAGCACTTTATTCATGATACCCTGGTGAGATAGGTATTGCAATGATCAGAAATCGTACTTTACAGATGAGAAAACAGTGGCTGACAGGTTCAATGACTTGCTGACTACCTGCCCAACCTACATTTTTTAAAAATTTTAATTTATTTTTTGGTTATATTTTAAATTCCTGTCTCCCTCCCTCCCTTCCTTCACCTACACACATATTAAATGTATGTATGTATGTGTATGTGTGTGTATATATGTATACATGTGTATATATATGTATATGTGTGTATGTATAAAACCATCCTATGAATACTTCTATTTATCAGTTCTTTCTCTGGAGGTGGGTAACGTCTTCCTTCATAGGTCCTTTGTAGTTGATTTGAATATTTATAATGCTCAGAATAACTTAGTTGTTCCAAACCATGCATCAAACAGTATTGCTGTTATTATGTATCAAGGTCTCTTGGTTCTGCTTTTTTCACTCTTGATTGTTTCATGCAAGTCTTTCCATGTTTTTCTAATATCGACCTGCTGCTTATTGTTTCTTACATCACAGTAGAAGACCATCACAGAATTTCATAGATGCAGTTTGCCTAGATTCTAGCAAAGAATTTAATGAATCTGTTAATATTTATTCTTCTGTTCAAACATGGAGAGATGTGGGTTAGATGATGGTATGATCCCATGGATTTCTAACTGGTTGGTTGAACTCATAGTAGTCAATGGTGGTTTATTGTCAATGTGAAAGGTATCCACAGTATAATTCTAGGGATCCATGCTTAGTCCAGTTTTATCAATGACACAAGACTGAGAGGGAGAGCTAAGACTGGCTGACAGAGGCAGGGTGCAAATAAATAATGAGAGGTTGGAACTTGGGGACTGAATCCAATAAGGTGAAATTCAGCAGGAATAAATGTAAAGTCTGACACAATTCAATAAATCGGTGTCATAAGTATAAGATGGGGGAGGTATGATCAGATAGAAGTTTGAAAAAATATCTAAGGTTTTTTTTAAAATTGTGACAAGAGTCTGACATGGCAGCATAGGTTTTGAGAATAAAGAGATGATAATTTCTCTGTACTTTGCCCTGGTCAGGCCACATCTGGTCAGCTGCTTTCAGATCTGAGGGGCAGAGTACAGGAAATAGACTATGTAGAGAACATCCAGAAAAGGCACACCAGGATGATTAAAGGAAGGGTGGAAACATGCATTTATTAAGTGTCTACTACGTGCCAGGCACTGAGCTAAGTGTTTTACAAATAGTGCCTCATTTGATCCTCATAACAGCCCTGAGAGGTAGGTGCTGTTCTTATCCACATTTTAAATTGAGGAAGCTGAAGCAAACAGCCCAGGTCACACATCTAGGAAATGTCTGAGGCTAGATTTGTACTTGAGTCCTCCTGACTCCAGGCCCAGTGCTTTATTTACACCCTGACCTTACTGTTTCAAAATCTTGAGATAATGCCTTTATTGAGGGAACCAAGGATATTTAACCTGGAAAAGAGAGTGGGAGGAAGATCACACCTGTGTTCAAGTATTTGAATACTGTCATATAAAAATAGCATTAGACATGTTCCATTTGGATCCAGAGGGCAGAACCAGGAACAATAGGTAGAAGTTTAAAAAATGAAAATTTAAACTAGATGTCAGGAGAAAAACTCTCCTAACAATCTGAGCTATTCCCAAGTGTGGTATACTATTTCAGAGGGTAAGTGTGTCTTTGGAGATCTTCAAGTAGAAGCTGGATGACTACTTATGGATATGTTGTAGTGGGGATTCCTTTTGACTCATAGGTCAAGTTAAATCCAATCAACAAGCGTTTAAGTGCCTACTACTCAGTGGCTACTAAAATCACTTCCAGCTTTAAAATTTTGGGGTAGCTAGAGAAGCAGTCCTTTGGTATTTCAGTAAATTCTACTTCCATCCTGATGGAAAACCTATGGCTTTCATTAGTATCCTAAGTCTTTGTATTCCTCTGGAAGGAGAACAAGAGTGACATTGCTTAGAGAAGCAAGGCCCTGAGAATTGGGTTTGGGGCTTTGGTCTGTTTCAGTTCTTTTCAGTTCTGGGCACAGGCAGTGGATGGATTCCTAGACCTGAAGCATGAGCCAAGGTAACCTTGGAGTTAGGATTGCAGGAGGAATGTTGCTGCCAAACAAGCAGGGAATCCCCGAGAAGCCAAGGAGTCACGAGGCAATGACTGTGGTAGTAAAGCTTTCTTTTGTTTATTTGCTTGATTTGTGTGTGTATATATGTATGCATGCACGTGCATATACACATGCATACACATATAATACACACACATACTCATGTGCATATGTACATATACACACATACATATATATGCACATATGTATGTATACACACACACATACACACATACACATTGCTTTCTTGCTTTAACTCCTTTGCAGGCTGGTTCCTCCCTCCAGGAACTCTGGCTACTCCTTGGGAAGGGGCTGGTTTCAGTACTAGCTCAGTCACATTTCCTCTCCATAGCTGCTGCCTCTCACTCTGAGTGGTTATGTCATTGCCTTTCTGTAGGTGGATTTAGAAAATGGGTCCAGGAATTCCCCTTTTATGTAGAGGAGTCTAGGTCATACAACCCCATTTTCTCCTGGGGCCAGGTGGTTGAGAGACCATGTTCTATTGTGGCCCCTTGCCCCTTGTCTCCTGAAGACCCAGCTTTGCTCTCAGGTCTTCTCCTGCCTCTTCACTAGTTCTCTCTCTAGCTGTCCAGATTGTATATCTCTCCACATAAGCAATATGACACTATTCAAGAATTTTGAGCATAGTAATAACATGATTACATCTATACATAAGGAAAATGTCTGAAACTTTGAAAAATAGACTTGAGACGGAAAAAATAAAGGCAAAAATGTATTTCAGGAGGATATTGCAATATCCAAGTGATTTATAATGGTCTGTACTATGGTAGGTAAGTGCAAAACCCTAGAAGAAACTCTGAGGGAGCTATGATTAATGATATAATGCCTGCTCTCAAGGAGTTTATAGTCTAGGAGGGGAACTAAGATTGTTACACAAATAACTACAATACCAAATAGCACATAATAAGAGAAAAATAAACAATAAGGTAAACTTCAAGCCAGGGGAATCATGGAAGGCTTCAGGTAAGAAGTGCATTTGAACTAGTATTTGAAGGATGAGAAAGATTTTAATAAGCAGAGGATGGGAAGATTCCAGGCATGTGGAATATTGTAAGTAAAGAGAAGTACAGAAAGTGTTCTAGAAGCAGTGATGAGTAGATCATCAAGCTGAGGCATAAGGTAAATGGCAGAGGAGCATGTGTGGAAAGGTTATGGAGGGCTTTGAATGGCCGTTTGGGCAGTGTGAAGTCTATGGGCAATTAGAAAACTTTGGAGATTTTTGAGCAAGGCAGTGATGTTATTTGAGCTATGTATTAGGAAGATTGATTTGTAAGTCGGGTAGAATGAATGGAAGAGGGAGAGACAGGAGGTGAAAGACTGGTAAGGAAACTATTAAATATACAAGTATGAAACATTCTGGGCTAGGAAAGTGTATTAATCTTCCCTTACAATTAGCAATTTTCTAATTGAACTAAGCTCTCTTTGATAGAAAAGGGAGAAGAGGTGATATTTTTGGTGTTAGAAACACACAAATTCAGGTCAGCAACTCATTTGTAACTTCTAATCTTAAAAATGTATCTTGTGACAGTGAGAGGTAAATTGAATTGTATTAGAGATAGAACTTGGACTCAGGTTTTTCTAATTCCAAAACTACCCTTCCATACATTATGACATGAACTTAGAAAACAAATGACATGTGTGCTAGCTTTTATATCCCAAGTGGTCAGTCTGAGAGGTCAACTAGCTTCATATAGTTCCATTGGAGATCCTGTGAGCCCAGGAGAAGCTGATATTGTTATTGGGACAATATACAGGTAAAGAAATAAAACTGTGGTGTCATCATATGCAAAGATGAAGTGATTGACCCAGTGTCAGTAGACTATGTAATTTCAAGAAGTATCGATACTAAGCTTTCCAAACTTTCTGGTTTTCTTTGTATCTAGAGCTGACTTCCTACACAGGTGAAATAGGTAGCCAACTCCCAGCACGATTTGAAGGAGAGTTAAAAGATCCTGAAAATATTTTCCTGTATCGATTTGTCATGGAAACTGATATATCAAAAATCATTTATTCTCCTGAATTAAGATATTGTTTTCAGGCAATTACTATGAAAATGCCAATACATTACTACATTAGCTCCTCAATTTGGATTAGTTTGCCATATTCTTCAGAAAAAAATAGAACCCAAAGGAAATGAGAGACAGGATAAATGTACTTTATAGAGGATTGGGAGAGAACACAACCCAAGGGTAGCATGATAGAAGCTTTGAAGAGGGGAAAGCACACTGAAAAAAAGAGCAGTGGCATCTGTTTCACATTTGTCTCAGCTAAACCCTACTGAGCAGTCTCACATATTTTCAAGATGGCTAACTAGATTGTATTCCTGGAAAAGAAGATCAGGAAAAGACAAGCATATCTTATTGTAGTGTTATATACCAGCCAACTGGCCTAAATTTATTTAGGAGAGAGTTATACGAGATGATATTTGTAAACACTTGGTATAGTACCTGATATATAGGAAGTGTCTAATAAATGCTTTCTCCCTTCTCTGCACTCCTTCTGTAGTCAGTCAACAAACACTTTATTAAGCACCTACTGTGTACCAGTGCTAGGTGCTTAGCACTGTGCTAAGTGCTGGGGATACAAAGAATGACAAAAGACAGTCCCTGTTCTCAAGGAGCTCACAGTCCAAGAAATAGTTTGCAGCAAAAATAAATAAAATGAGTCACAAACTGCCATTTCTGACTGAAATATACAATGTGTATGTCCTTTTAATTTGCCCCTAATTTATGAGGAAGTACATTCAATTTGAGTTTATCAGAACTCTCCAGGTGTGTGACATTTGAAATGTCACTGACAGCTTGTGGTTTGCACTTACCCACCACCCTCCTCACTCCCTTCCAGAAAGAAACAGTTAGACGCCATTAAAAGGTCACAAGAAGATGCAGTGAATGAGGGAGACACACTTAGGAAACAGCTCCGAGAAGCTATCAACCTACTGGAGAATGCTGAGCAGCAGGTAAAGGAGAATTTGACTCATTTACCCACCACCTCTCCTTGGTGTGATGAGGCAGAAAAGGAGGAAGAGGGGAAAAAAAAGAAACCCAAAGGGGAACTGCTCAGTTCAGACCCCAGTTCTCCTGCTCTAAGCAGAGGAAGTAAAAGGGGGAGTTGTAAAAGCAGTGGTGTTAACAGCCTAGCTAGCCTGCTGATGAAAGAGGCAGCTTGGCACATAGAGACTTCTACCGTTGCAGAAATAGCTCAAGCATACCAAACCCATGCAAATACAGAATTGCAGAAGTTCAGTAGGAGTCGATCACTCCCCTCTTATCCCCCCAGAAGGAAAGCAAATTTTGAGTTTTGTGCGTGTGTGTGCAGAAGGGAGGTTGGACTGACCACCAGTTGTTTTCAAAGTCTGCTGCTTTGTTAAAATTCAGTGTTCCCACTGCATGTCCAGGCTGAGGATCAAGAACAGGCCTTCCATGCTGCCAAGGAAAAAGCGGAGTCTTTGCAGCGCAAGTTGGAGGAAGCTGTTTCTGAAGAGCAAGATTTCCAAGCATTAAATATCACCTTATCAAATGCTTGCCAGAAACCTGGACAGAAGACCAGAAAACTAAAATGTAAGTATTACTTAATCCTTTTGTTTCATCCTTAAATATAACAGAAAGTTGGACAGTAGATGAAAACCTTGCTTTCTAGTTCACTATTGATATTATTGTCATCCGGACTGGTGACAATGATTGACCCTGTGGCCTAGGCTTTTATGGGCTTTCCTAATGGGTGCTTACTCTCTGTCACCTAGACAACATAACTTTCTCTTCTGCACTTTCGTTAGGGACTGGATCTTCCAGTAGCTCTATTTCTTAAAAACGAAATTCCTTTAAGACCAAATGGAGGAGATAACAAACAAAAAAAAAATCAAGTCTGTATAGTCTATCTCAGTAATTTTATAAGTCATGTAGTTAGTGTCCAGAGAATAGAAGACTTCTTCACATTGATGCATAACCCACACTGTGGGAAGAAACAATGTCATAAAATTGTTTAAGATCTTTCTGTAATAGCTGGTATTCTATGAGTAGTCATTAAATTCCTGAGAAAAAAATCACCCAACAACCTTAATAAAACATTCTTACTCAAAAATTTGATAAAATAAAGATGCTTTTCAAATTTCTCTTACATTTATGGGTGTTTATCTTTACTAAAAAATTACTTCACCATTTTAAAACTGAAGGATTTCATCTAAAATGAAATGAAAGGTTAACTAGAGGGTAAAGGGTGCACTTGCACTTCTTTTGGGTTTGCTGTAGCTGTCTTTTGCCTTCTTTTGAGAGAGATGTTTGGGAGAATTGAAAATTAACTTTCTGCTCCAAAATGTCAGTGTTGATGTCCTATAAAACACACAAAACTTGCCAGCTTTCCTTAAATTCAGCTGCAAAAATTCATACATATTTTGTATGAAGCTGTCAGATAACATACGGTTTGCTACAAAAGACTGTCCTTTTTTCCCCTTGTAAAATTTAATGATTGGAGGAAGATTTCACATTATTTGGAATTGCCTAAGCGTGGCAAAGCTACATTACAGGCATCCCAAATATAGCTTATACAACTGCTGCTTAATTCATTGCAATTTAAAAAATTTTTTTGATGTGCTTTGTTTTTGCATTACACTTTCAGATTACCCTTATATGGTAAGCTAACTCACTTCTAAATGTGATCTTTTAAGGCTACTTAGTAGCACAAGATATGCAGGAATAAAAAAAAATGTTATTAATCAACAATCAGCTTAATATGCATAAAATTTAGTGGGACTTTGTGAGTTCCTATCATTTTCCATTATTTCCCTTTGTATGTTTTAGGCATGGAGGTGTTTCAGTCTGTCTTGAAGGATAGGAATACTCACAATGATGAGGCCTTGTGTTCTATTGAAGTATATCTTAAGTGGACCTGTCTCTAGACAGCCTCAAATACCTTCTTGATCTATGTATTCATCTCCATTTCTTCTCTGGAGGTTTTTCATTAACATCTTTCAAATAGCTGAATGAGTAAAGTATTCAAACTGAAATAAAAAATTGACCTAATACATTTCTAGTTTGAAAAAAGTACTTTGGAAACAGTGGCACTTCATGTGCTTCCAATACTTTCCCCCCAGTAGAATGTATGGCAAGTACTGTCACACAGTAAGCATTTAACAAATGCTTGTTTCCTTCCTTTTTCTTTTTTCATCTTTGTATCCCCAAATCTACTGAGGTGTCTTAATAATGAATAAATGCTTGTTGAATTTAATTCCATGTGAGAAGGGTAGAGCTATGTAGTGGAAAGAAAGCTAGATTTAGAGTCAAAGGATCCGAAGTCAAATACTGTCTCTGCTGTTTGCTCTGTGATGTTGGGCAGGTCGTTTAACTTCTCTGAGACTCAGTTCTCATGGATAGGATGATAAGGTTGACGTAGATAATCTCTAAGATCCCTTCTGGTTCATAACCTACAATTCTATGATATCTTACAACTTGCTACCCATAATAAACTTTATTATTTATCAGTGGTATCCTCTGCCTCTAAAAGGCCAAATCCTGCTTTTTTATACCATTTACCTAAGAAGCTTCTTCTACGCTACAGCATTTCAAAAATGGATCTCATCATAACTTTAATAAAGGTCATAATGAGTTTCCAATAAAGATCTCCAAAATCCATTTCCATTTCTGATGTTCCCTATTTCTGTTGAGGGTACCACCATCCTTGTAGCCAGATTCAGATCTTTGGAGTCATTTTTTTTATTTTTATGAAGTTTATTACTATATTTTGCAAGGAAGGGAGAGAAGCACATTTTCATATCTTTTTTGAGGGGGTCTTTGAAAATAAAATTTTAATTTTTTTTAAATTAGTAAGCATTTATTTTCTCTCCCTCCAACTATGATCTCCAAACTTAAATAAATAATTGAATAAATGAAAAAGAAAATTCTTAGAACAAATATGCATAGTTAAAATAAATTCTAGCACTTGCCATTTCCAAAACTTCATGACTCATTATCTGTCTGAGTCTGTGACTTTTCTGTCAGGTGGTTAGTAACATAATTCATCATCAATCCTGTGGAGTCATGGTTGGTCATTGCACTGGTCACAGTTCTTAAATCTTTCTAAGTATATCTTTGTAATGTTATTATGGTTAATCTTGTTGTTGTAGCAGTTGTTCTCTTAGCTTTGCATCATTTCATACAGATCTTTCCACATTTCTGTGAAATCATCCCCTTCATAATTTTTTTTCTGCAACACACTAATACCTTTGCACTGTGCTAAGCACTGGCAGTACAACAGAAAGCAAAAGTTCCTGCTCTCAAGGAGTTCATAGTCCAATGAGAGAAATAACATGAAAGCAACAGTGTAAAAACAAACTATGGACAAGATAAATTGGAGATAATTGACAGAAAGAAGATGTTAAAATTAAGGTGGATCAGAAAAGGCTTCCTGTAAAAAGTAGATATTTATCAGGGATTGAAAGGAAACCTGGAGGCAGAGAGGAGGAGGGAGTAGATTCCAGGCACAGTAAATTGACCACCTATGAAAATGCCCAGAGTTAGAAGATGAAATTCCTTCATTCTTTGAACCCATGCTATACTCTCCTGCCTATTTGTTTTTCCCTTATCCCTACATCTGCTTGTCCTATTTTCTATTTTGTTTTTATTGTTGTTAATACTTTTTACTCTTTAATAAAAGCTAGAATAGTTGGGCAAAATTTTATCCCTTATTTTTTATGGTTATTTGGCTCAATTTATGGACAATTATCAAGTTCATTCTTAATAGATCTGTGCTCTCATCAATGTAGGTACACCCTCTTACACTGATGATTATAACCCATTCATGCCTTCTCTTATCCATGTCTTCCTGTAAATCTTCCCTGGGATTGGGCACCCAGGAAAATGGAGACCTTTTTCTAGATCTCTTGACATGGTCCACAGGGAAAGACACAACATAACTATGGATTCTGGCCCAGCTCCTTTTGTAATTGCATAGCTCTTTGGTATTCTGTATACTACTCCTGCACTGTTCTTCTTTGGTAATATATTGTAGCCTACTCTTACCATCTGTGTACCAAAGGTATTTGGCACTAAGGTATAGGAAATCTAATGAAGAGACTGATTTGAAGAATTCCTTATAGATCCAACCTGGGAGTATTATACAGCTTCCTAATGAGAACAATAATCCTTCATAAGAGCTCATCATATATCCAAAAAACTAAATGTGTATCATCTTCCTCATCATTATTGTTGTGGCTCTTTTATAATAGACAAAATTTAAATAGAAGAAAATTGAAATAAAAAGCCCTATGTTTTAAGAGCCATCTCAAATTCCTTGGTGAAATTATTCCCTGATTCCTCCAGATGAGTGTCATCTCTCCTCCCCTGAACCCACTTTTGTATCACTTTTATGACATTTGACCATAATGACCTGGTCCTCACTGTTTGAAAGCCCATATGGAACATTTCATCCCACCCCAGTATTCTCCAGCACCCATATGGAGTTTGGGGATGTTTAGGCTCTCTGCCAATGGCTCCAACCTCCCATCAATGGTGTTCCCTCATTTGTAGGGGTCTCCTTTACTGCAGTTTCATTTAGCCACTTAACAGTCAGGTTAGCTTTTATAATGGAATATTTACTTCAAAAGCATAGCAAGAACAAATGTATTAACACTTCCCACCACTACTTAAGAGAGCATAATTCCCCACCTCCACCCTCCACCTCTTTAGTCTCTGGGAAGGGAAGGGGTATTAGGTTCATAGTTTAATCCAGCTGCTACATAGCATAGTTCTACCAAGTTCAAACTCCAAAGCTCTTCTTGGGTTCAAGTGCCAGGTGCTCTGGCTTTTCAGGGCATCCAGCATCTGACCGAGGAGCCTTTCTTTAAGGGCATCCTAGCTGTACTCCATGGGATTCTGGGATTAGATAGATAGAACTGGGATTCTACCTATTCCTAGAATGGTTAAAAAAAAAAAAAGACAAATAAAACAGACCAGAGCAAAACCCCAAGCCTATTTCTCGGAATTATAGACACCAAAGGGGGGAGGAGAGTAAGAGAGTCATTTCCCCCATGACTTGTGGTGTCCTCATGGGAGAAAAGGACTCTTTGTGGAAGCAACTGTACAGAAAGAACATGTCCCTGTCTTGTACTTTAAGAGATGCAGCCTGTTCCAGCTATGTAGTCAATGTAAAAGTTTGGTAAGAGGAAAAAAGAGAAGAGGAGAGTGTGTTAACTTCTACTGTAGCATGATACAGAATTCACTGGAGGCCAAAAGAAATAGGGCCTCCTTACCTAACTTAAAAAGAAAGATTGACCTTCATGGGAGTACTTTTTTTTTTAAAAAAGGTGGTTTATTTTCAATAATGTTAAACCTTTAAAATTGCTTTTCAACTATTTACATTTAACTATATGAATTTCTACTCATAAAATATAACATTTTTATTCTTTCCAAGTCTCTATCAATAGACTTATTCATGCATTTTTTTATCCATTCCAATGAGCTTTTTCAAAAAGTGCTTTACGTAAACTAATGAAGAATGAAGTGAGCAGAACTGGCAGTAAAATTTGTACAATAACAACACTGTAAAAACAAGCTTTGAAAGCTCTAAGAACTGTGATCAATGCAATGGCCTTTCAGGATTCCAGAAGTCTGATGATGAAATACACCATCCATTTTAGAGAGGTAGAGTGAGACATAAACACATGTATGTAACCAATGTGGTCATTTACTTTGTTTGCCTGTATATTATTTTGTTACAGGAAATTTGTTTTTCTTTTTTTTTTTCAGTGAGGTGAAGCATGGGAGAAAGAGAAAATACATTTCTGTTGGGGTTTTTTTTAATTGAAGAGATGGGGGATGGTGTTACATATGGGCAATTCTGTGTGCACTTGCAGATGAAGTCACTATATTGCAAGTTTTACTTTTTATTTTGTTCCAAGATACCTCTTATGAAATGAGAGCAAACTGTAAATGTTTAATGAAAAAAAAACAAAGGATATCAATAAAACCTTTAAAAAATTAAGTTTTTTACATGCAACTGGGAGCCAATGGGGTTTAGAAATCTATCTTGCCCTACAAGAAATAAAGGGGATGGGGATAAGAGAAGGGAGGAGTGTGATAGAAGGGAGGGCAGATTGGAGGAAGGAGTAATCAGAATCCATGCTGTTTTGGGGTGGGCAGAGGGAAGAGATGGGGAGAAAATTTGGAACTCAAAATCTTGTGGAAGTGAATGTCAAAAACTAAAAATAAATAAATAAATTTAAAATGAAAAAAAGGGCTTTACATATGTTATCTCATTTGACCTCATTATACCATCTCACATATAGAGCTTTATATGTTTTTTCTTTTCTTAGGTTTTAAAATTCTCTCTCCCATTGGCCTCCCCTAATTGAACAATTAAAAACAAATTTTTGCATTGCACATATCTATGTTTTATTAACATACCTATGTTTTATTCTGGATTTTAAGTCTATCATCTCCATGTGGCAGAAAGTAGGTGGTGCTTTGCTGGGGCTCTAGAGGTCAAATTGGCAATCATTTTAAAAGTTTTTCTCTGTATGATGTAGTAAGAACTTATTTGCCTGTCATCATTGGGAAATGAGATACTCCATATATGTGAATTTTCCAGAAACTGATATTTTTTCTTTATGTGTCAAACTGTTTTTATTTTTTATAACTTTTAATGAAGATCTTTCTAAATTACATTACATACTCATCTGCATGTACTTTAACTTCTTAGTAATTTTATTGGGATTTCCATACCATGCTGAAATTCAATGGTGAATCCTTCAGAGCTATTGATGTATAGGACTACTTATTTCTACACAAAGTCCTCCCAGATCTCTGCGCTTAACGAGTTCGAATTTTTAAAAAATTGTTTTAAATTGTTTTAAAAATTGTCTCTTCCTTCATTGTCATAGTATCATCTGTCACTTTTAACTCTTGTCATTGTGCTTGTGTCTAACAACACTCCTTATACCTTTCCACTTCTTCCTTCCCCTATACTCTTTCTAATTTTATTTGCTTTTACTCTTCTATGTGATCAGTAACCAATTACATGTAAAGTCATGATAGAGACAGAACTGGAAAGACCGTTCTCTGGATAAAGTACTTGTACTTTCCTGTACGAATTTTGTGATAGTGTTTTCCTTACTCAAACTACCTTGTATTTTTTCTCTTAGAGGTGAATGTAGCACAGTGCAAAGACGCTGCAGTCGGGAGACATGGGTTCAAATCCCATGTGTAATAATGAATAAAAAATACAGTGAATAAATCAGCATATACCTTTTTGGTCTGGGACAAATAATTACACCTCTCTCAGACTCAAGTTTCCTGCCAATAAAATGTGAGGCTCAAACTAGAAAACTTGAGAAGTCCTTTCAAGCTCTAAATTAATAATCTGTGAAGCTCTTGGAGTCTCTTGGTTTCCTTTTCTGTAACATGAAGATAATAATATACTACTTACCTCATGTATTGTGAGGAAAATGCAATGTCATTGTTCCCTGAATCGTTGGAGTCGCTTTGTATGAGCGAGAAGTTATTGTATAACCCATATACTTAATTAGTTTTATAAAACATAACCCTGTTCTAAAAAACAATCCATTAATACTTTCATGAACTGATGCAGAGTGAAGTGAGCATAACCAGGAGAAAGTTATACGTAATAACAGCAATATTGTACAATGGTCAACTGTGCATGACTGAGCTTTTCTCAGCAATACAGTGATCCAAGACAATTCTGAAGGACTTAGATGAAAAATGCCATCTGCCTCAAGTGAAAGAATTGATGGAGTCTGGATTCAGATTGAAATATCCTTTTTAACTTTATTTTTCTTGGGGTTTTCTTTTTGTGTTCTTGGTCTGTATTTTCCTTTGCCACATGGCTAATATAGAAATATGGTTTACATGACTGCATATGTATAACCAATATCAAATTGCTTGTCTTCTCAAGGAGAGGGGAGGGAGGGAGAGAATTTTGGCACTCAAAATTTTTAAAAAATCAATGTTAAAATTACTTTATATGTAATTGGAAAAATGAAATATAAAAATTTAAAAATATGCATATTTTTAAAGTTCATTCATATTTAACAGGGCAAATAAGAGAGAGACCACATAGTAGAGTAGAGTTTTGGTCTCAGAGTCAGGAAGGCCTGGGTTTAACTCTTGTATTGGTCACATACTGGCTATGTAACCCTCTCATTGCCCTCTCAGGTATTGTTCTAATGCTCTCAATTGCCATCCTATACTAGTAGAGAGATTGCACTAAAGATTTCCTTTAACCAATGATGTTACAGGTCTGGTAAAAAAAAATATGACGAGGGTATTAATTTTACATTTTTGAGAGTGATAGTCTATTCACCTTCCAATTTTTCTCTTCTGTCCCTATTTTTTGACATTTTTTAAAAAAAACACTATCATATCTGGAATGCTTTTCTCTAAAACAGTGAACTACCTTATTGTTGGTTTCTGTTTTCTTCTCCTTTATTATCTAAAAATTTAAGCGGATCAATAATATTATGAAATGACTGGACACAAGATAAGTGATATTCCTACTGAAATGATTGTAAATATCTCTTTGTAGCAGCTTTTGACTCACGGAGAGAGAAGTTATTTAAAGGGCAACTCTATGGAATACCTTGTCAGGTACAAGTGATTTTGTTGGTGGTGGAAGCACATGACTGTGATATCTTTTCACCAGTGGAAAAATATCTGGCTCTCATAAATTTCGAAAAATATCATCTTTAATAGATTCCTGTTTAAAGACCGAATACAAATACTAGTAGTTTACTAGTAGATAAATATTAAAGCATTCTAGAATGCTCATTGAACTATATTTTCAAATTATTTGTGCATGCAATATGTGGAGAATTGAGAATCTGGTAAATTAAGTGACTTAAAAAATAATGACTCAGTGGTAGAGAAATTTATTTTAACTCCTAAAAGGGAATATAATAATATGGAAGCCTTAAGAATCTTTATTCTTCTGGGTGGTGTGCTTTTACATCTGCTTTTTATCTCTACTTATATAGTGAGAGGTTTAATTTCAAGAGCTTCTGAAAAGATTTTTAGAGTTAGCAGATCACTTTTCTCCTGAGTTAACATTCAAAATCATCCCAGCTTATACCTCCAGATACCAAACTGGACATTTCATCTTTTCGCAAGTACAGTCTCTGCTTTATTTTTGTTTTTCTACCATGCTATGTGAGACCATGGTGCAGTAAGGCAACAAAAGAACTATTCTCCTCCCTGTGTTGTTAATAGGCTAAAAACAACCTATGGTACTGTAAGGTGAGGGTGATAGATTTGCATGTGTTGGTCTCTGGGATGTAACGTTTAAAAAAAAAAAGATTCAGGAGGATAAACTAGGTAGGTTGTTGAAATTCAGTGAGAATGACCTTAGTGTGAACCTGTTAATGTTAGGGCTTGTCCTCTATTGATGATCTCCAGTTTTTGCCATATACATATTGTATACATATCATTGTTTACATATTATCTCTTCCCCATTAGACTATGAGCTCCTTGAAAGCAGAGACTATCTTTTGTCTTTCTTTGCAATCTCCAGCATTTAACATAATGCTTGGTATATTTTTTGTTTTTGTTCAGTTGATTTTCAGTCATATCAGACCCTTGTGACCTCATTTGGCATTTTCTTAGCAAAGACACTGGAATAGTTTGCCATTTCCTTCTCCAGCTCATTTT
Organism: Notamacropus eugenii; assembly: GCF_028372415.1. Taxonomy (NCBI): domain Eukaryota; kingdom Metazoa; phylum Chordata; class Mammalia; order Diprotodontia; family Macropodidae; genus Notamacropus; species Notamacropus eugenii. Next base: position 180,666,244 of record NC_092874.1, on the reverse strand, counting down.
ACAGAAATTGAGGCAAATAGGGTTAAGTGACTTGACCAAGGTCACATAGCTAGTAAGTGTCCAAGGTCAAATTTGAACTCAGGAAAATAAGTCTTCCTAACTCCAGGCCTGGCACTCTTGGTGCTGAATAAATGTTTCTTGGCTTCTTGGGAACAACATGTGCTTCAGAAATTCAAAATATCCATGATCCCATTGATATGGGTGTTCCCTTCACTAGTTTTGATCCTAACCCACTCATGTTTTTTCATCCTGCATAATTTTTGTCTGAATTCTCCTATCAATCATCCCCAGACAATCCACCAAATGTTATGGAACTTCCAGCCTTCCTCTAGCATGACATATACATCAAGAAAAGAAAATGAATACTTTCTGTCCTATCAGAGTATCACTGTGACATTAAATACAAAAAGATTGATATATAGAAGCCTCTAGTTCAAAATATGATTTAGTTACTTTCAGGAGTAATAACCAGAGAGTGTACACCACTATAGTAAGCATGTCTCATCTCTGAGACCTGAGGATTTAATTTTTCAGCTTTAACATTTTTGTGTACCACACTAATCCATGATTAAATATCCAGTGAGGTTTAGTAGCCTTTCGTATGAAGACCTCATTGGTAAGGCTGTCTCAGATTCTTGATATTGCCATATTGGGCTCAGAATTGGTTCCAACAATTGGGGAGCAACAGTGAGGCATCCCACTTTCCAGTATTAATTCCTACCAACAGTGAGAGCTGCAAACTTAAGTCATCTTGGTGAACTTCACATCTTATTTTAGTTCTGATTTTTACCTTCACTTTGTTTTCTGAATAAAGTTCTTCCCTTTCTCCATTTCAATTTTTTTTCTACTCAATTTTTCTCTTAACACAGAACTATTTAGATGGAAATTTGTCACGTCATGATTTCTTATCCACCACAGGTTTAATTCAAGAACCACTAAAAGAACAAGTGGTAAGCCTAATTGTCACTGTTTGGGTGCCACCTGTAGACTAGATTCTGTGCAGACCCTAAAGACCTAGTCCTTGTTTGACAGCTTTGGGGTTTAATCATACTCCTTCTGTTTGGTTGAAAATCTGATACAATGTAGAAAATGATTACTCTGTTACTCAATCTTGGTTGTAAGATGACCAAAGTATTGAGAAGTTAGGGGATTTGGTTAAATTCTTACAAGTTTTGGGGTCATGCCATTACATTAATGTTGACTAATACTTCTAGGAAAAGAGTAATTATAATAAAATAGCACTTTATGGTGTTTAAAGTGCTTCCCCTCATAACAGTTCTGGTACATGATATAGAGATTATTTATCATGATTTTATAGGTGAAACAGTTGAGGTCCATCTGCATGCACATAACTAGTAAGTATAAGAAATAGAATTTGAACCCTGTTTTTCTGACCCCAGGTTTAATGTTTTTCCCACCATGCCATACTGTCTCTTATTATAGGCTGTTAAAACATTTTTTAAAGTTTAGAAAAAAAATAACTTTAACTTCATGATTAAAACCAATTAGATGAACTTGTCTCCCTTCCCTTACTACATTTTATAAAAAACTGATTAAGAATTATTTGTTGAATAAGGTACAAAATATTGAAGTAAAGGCCCCGAAAAGTTTGCTTCTGGAACTGAAACATGAAAGACTTAATTTTTAATTGAAAAATAGTGCAATCAACAAGCATTTCAGTGCCTACTATGTGCCAGATACTGTTTTAATCACTAAAAATATAAATGCAAATGAATAAAACAGTCCCTTACCTCAAGGAGTTTAGATTTCACAGGGGAGATAAAATATTTGTATGTAAGGATATACAGAATATATGCAAAATGAATATAAAATATTTTGAGAGTCAATACCTGAAGGAACCAAGAAAGACCTCCTGCAGAAAATACCATGTGAGCTGAGACTCGAGAGAAGCTCAGGACTTCAAGAGGCAGAAGTCAGGCAGGAAAACATTCAAAACATGGGAAACAACTAGTACAAGGGCACAGCTGGAGATGTATGAGTAAGAGCAAGTAGAACAGTGTAAGTGGACCATAGAGTGTGTGGATGAGACAAATGAGTAAGAAGACTGGGAGGTAGAAAGGTGCTCAAAAGGAGGAGTTTGTAGATGAGCCTAAAGGTAACTGGGAGCTACTGGAAATTATTGAGTAGGGAATGAAATGGTCTATCTTAGTTTTAGAAAAATTACTTTGGCCACTGTGTCGATGGTAGATTGTAATAAGTAGAGACCTGAGAATGGTCTATTGCAATTGTCCAAGGGAGAGGTGCTGAGTGATTAGACTGGGGTTCTGGGCATGTAAGTGAACAGAGAGAAGAAAGAAGCAGTAGATAGTGTATGATTTCAGAGTTAAGACCAGGGTTCACATCTGTGCTGAAACTCTTAGCTAGCTGAGTGGCTTTGGATATATCATATAACCTCTTGGTTTCATTTTTCTCATCTGTAAAATAAGGAGGTTGGTCTTGATGCTCTGTAAGCTCTCTCTGCGATGCATGTGAGAGATATTGTACAGAGCAAAGATGCCTCAAGATTTGGCAGCAGATTGGCTAGGTGGGTGAGTAAACGGTTAGGGGATGAGAATGACAATGAAACTCTGAACCTAGGTGACTGAATGGATGGTAGTGCCCAAGAAGATTGATAGGAAAGCTCAGGAGACAGGTAAGTTTTAGAAGAAAAGGGTTATAAGATTTTTTCCTCCCCACTAGAGACTATTCTGCCTCAAGAAATTTTGTACTCAAAAAGCAGGAAGAAATAAGCCACCCTTGATCTTGGAGCTTGCAGGCTGGTACACACCTCTGCTAGGTAAGCATGAATTGTTACAGTCTGCCTAATCAGATAGTGTCAAGGACAGAAGGTATGTGAGCATGTGTTGGGATAAAGGGCATGTGTGTTTGTATCCCTTTTAGTCAGTCAACCCATAAATATTTATTTAGACCATACTATTCAATTTATTTCAACAAGCATTTATTAAGCATGCGTTCTGATGCTAGATGCCAGCTGCGCAAAAACAAAGCTTATACAGATCCTTTCTTCATGGGAGGCCTTTGCACTTGCCATCCAGTTTGTCTGGAATGTATTCCCTCCTTACCACTGCCTCATAGAAGCATCCCTTTCTTCAAGGAGCAACGTGAGCATCACCTTTTACATGAAGACTTCTTTGCCTCAGGCACTTACTAGCTGTGTGACCCTAGGCAACTTATCTAACCTCTGTTTTGCCTCAGTTTCCTCATCTGTAAAATGGGGATAATAATATCACTTACCTCTTAGGATTATTATGACAATCAAATGAGGTAATATTTATAAATTTTTATAAATTGCTTAGCATAGTGCTTAATACTTGTTTCTGTCCTTCTGTCTGATCTATCCCAATAATTTGTATCCTTCTTCTCCAACTACTATGTATTTATTCTACACACAAACACACACACACATACACACACACACTTCTATATTGTCTTCTCCAATAGAATATAAATTCCGGGAGAATAGAGATTTTCATTTTTATGTATCTATGTCTCCAATGCCTATGAACCACGAGGCATTTAATATATGATTGTTGATTGATTGGCCAAATGATTATAAGCCCCTTTAATACCTCTAGTAAGGCTGACTCATGAATAATGTGTATAATTATGCAAGACACTATATAAGAGAACATCAGATTGTAAAGGAGAAATAATTGTAAGAAATAATTGTAATTCATTCATCTTGAATGAATCCTTTATTCAAAGAGTTTGCCATCTAGAAGTAAGGATCATTGAATCATTGAAGTCTTAGAGACTATGCAGTTTAACCCCTTCATTTTTCAACTTAAGAAACTGAGGTTCAGAGGTCATACAAAAAGTAATAATTATGTAGGGCAGGAAATAAGAAAATAAGTGATATGGGACTTTAAAAGCTGGAGACTTTGGGCAAGAGTGGTCTTAGAAGCTGTCCAGTAAAACTCTTTCATTTCACAGATGAGGGAAAAGGGATTGTGACTTGTCTATGGTCATATAGCCATTCAGTATCTGAGGAGAGATTTAAACTTAGATCTTCCATCCATTATATGGTACTGCTTCTGTCCCCTTTCCTATAATCACATAGCCACTTCTCTTGTTGCCCTCATGGCCTCTCTTTCAGACCATCCCTGCCTTAAGTCTCTTTATATTAGTCTATTTCCACACAGTTGCCAAAGTGATTTTCCTAAAACACAGGTCTTAATGTGAAATTCCTCTACCAGTGGGCTAAAATAGTTGCCAATTACCTTAATAATCAAATATAAATTCCGCCTTTCCTTATTTAAGTGTCTTCACAACTTGACCCCTTCCTACCTTTCCAGTCTTACACATTATTATCTTCTACTTACTCTCTGGTCTAGACATCTTGCCTAACTTGGTCTTCCCCACACACAGACCTTCTCCTCCAGTCACTATACCTTTTTGTTCTGCTGCCTCCCGCTTCACCTCTCCTTCTTGGAGACCCTGCTTTCCTTTGAAACACAGCCCAAATGCCATCTTCTTCAGCTTCTTCCACCTCTCCCAGGCTACTAATCCTTTCCCATTCAAGGTTACCTTGTGTCTGCAGTGTGTCTTATTAATGAGGATATGCTTGTGTTCTTGTTGCCTTCCTGGTTAATTCTTTGAGAACAGGGACTTCACTTTTATTTTTGTATTCCATTGATTACCACAGTGCCTGGAATATAGTACATATTTAAGTTTTTATTGGTTGATTCTTTACTAGATACCTGAGCAAAAGATCATTAAAGAGCATTTAGGGCATCTTCTTCAAGGACCATTCTATGAGGTGAAGGTGGAGACCTCTCTGGGGATCTTTGATAAGATTATATTTAACCCAATTGGCTTCTGAGAGTCGCCAACTAACCTTGCATAATTTTTCTGCAGTTAGTTTTTAAAAAAATATTTTGTTAAGTTGTCCTGGGCAAACTTTGGTTCAGGAAGTATCAATTTATACAGTGTGTATTTGTACTAACCAACAGGTTGAATAGTCAGGCAGGTCTGTGGTCAGCCAGGTGTGGGGGCGGGCTGCCTTTTTCAAGGTAGGAAAAACAATGATGGTCTTCAGAAAAGACCATCTGCTATCTAGATGGTATTGGTTCGGTTCTCTGACCCTTCCCACTACTCCCATACATTCACTTGGGATAGAATCGATATGCAACTATGACACATCAGACTATTCTCATGGTTTTCTTAAAAAAATCTAGCAAACAGCCTGCTATTCAATGTAATTGTTTTTCCATTACGGTAATGATGTAGTAGGTTTTTTTAAGTGGAAGGCACTAGATTTGTTGTGTTATTTTTCAGAAATTAATACTTATTTTCATGTATACCTGTTAAAATACAGATGCCTTATATCTGGACAGCTTAACAAAGACACCGAGACTGAACAAAGCAAATCTCTCATGTATATCAAACAGAGTTCATTTTTCATGTGAAAGCTCAGACTATGGAAAAGTGAAAGATGAGTCTTCTTTGGACATAACACCCAAAGGACACAAGTAAGACAACAGATGATGGGTTGAATATATGTTATTGAACAACAATTAGATGTTTAGAGGTCTGTCAGATCAATGTTTTTCTCAGTATTTTTTGATAGCAATGTAAGTTCTCTAATTTCTAACAAGTTAACCTTTTAAAAATAGGAATCAATTTCCACATTTCTCTGCAACTAGTACAATGTCTTGCACAGTATAGGTATTGCAGAAAGATTTGTTGAACTGATATCGAGTAGTATTCTTTCTCCTTAAACATGCATTTCAAAATTTCAAAAGCAAATTGGCCTACTTAAAATGTTTCCTATTGTTCCAAACCTACCGGTTTACTTGATCAAACAGAATAAGTATTTCTGCTATCAATTCCTAGGAAAGGCAGTGTTAGCTTTTGAAGTCTTCTCTGATCTATATTCCTGCTAGGGTCTGAGTACTTGTCTGGATTACATGACTAACTTCTCCTAGACTCAGAAATTTAATTACATTGCTGGCCATTGCCTTCCCCAAAGAAGCTTCACTTCAGCAGCCAAGAGTGAGGAAGCAAGGTTTTGAATTGCAAACTCTTTATTTTCATTTTCACCTGTCATCTCTGTGGCTTGTCAGCTTTAGTTAACAGGTTTGAGAATGTTTTTGCATAATGCTTCATCCTTCAGGATTTAGAGAATTTGAAATGAGGCTATTTTATGATTTAGGATGCTGCCAAAGATATACAACTATTCCTAGTTTAAATACAAGAGGAGATCCTACAATTAATCACTTTTAAATACTCAATTCTAACTTCTACTGCTAGGTGCTCAGTCATCTCAGTTGGTGTCCAGACAACTGCATATCCTGTTTCCACCACAATGGATGATCTGTGTATGAAGGTGAGTATTTGATAAGTTTTCAATTCTTTTCTCAGGTCTGTCTTAATCTGTTGTTGCCTTCATGAATATTTAATGTTTTAGTATTAAAAAAAGGAAAATTGCTCAATGTCTACTCTCTAGTTCATACTGAACTTAATAATCAGTTAAATTGACAAAAATTAATCTAGTGCCAACAATATGGCCAGCATGTGTTAAACATTTTACTGGACACAGAAGATATGTTTCTTCCTCTAAAGAAAGCAGTAGTAACTGGGGAAAAATAAAATACTAAATAAAAAATAAAATTCAGAAAAAGTAAAGAAACCAATGATCTAAATAGCAGGCAAAATTAAAGAGAAAAATTAAGAATTTAACTATGTGAAAATTGGTAATTAGTGGAATAATTGTTCCAAAAAAAGAGATAAATTGAACCTGAGAAGAAGCTTTGTGAAGAAAGCGGGTCATGAGCTAAACCTTAAAAGATATGTAGGATATGTAGGAGTATATGTATATGTGTTGAGGGAAAGACATTTCTGTTAGGACAGCATGAAGACAGGTGCAGAAACAAAAATGATCATGGCATGCTTTAGGGGAGGCATTTTTTTTAACCATTTTACTAGAGCACAGGAGGAAGGAGTGTGTTGGAGAGTAACCAGAAATAGTTAAATGAGTAAAGGGGCGTCAGAGCATGGAGACATTTGAAAGCCAGGAATTGATGATATAGGAAACAATAAGTCATTGTAGGTTCTTGATCAGAAAAGTGACACGAAGTAAGTAGTATTTTAGGAAAATTCGTCTGGTATCAGTACATAGCATAAACTGAAAGGAGGAGAATCAGAGCATTTAGGCTGTAACTGAGAGGCTAAATTAGTTCAGTAGCTTCAAGAACACAGAGGAAAGGAGGAGATCCTAAAGACATTTCCAAGGAAGGAATGACACAGCTTGGTGATGAATTTTATATAAGTGATGAAGAAGAGGATTCATTTGACAGTCTCCAACGTTTTCTCATCTGGGAGATTGGAACAATAATGCTGCTGCCCTTTGACGTAGGAAGTGAGTGGGAGGGAGGGAGAGAGAGACAGAGACAGAAAGAGAAGACAGGGAGGGAGACAGAAGAGAAAGAGGGAAAGACAGAAGATTAAAAAGAAACTGAGAAGAAGCAAAGAGAGAGAGGGAGGGAGGGAGAGAATGAAAATGTGAATATTAGTTCTCTAGATTCTGAAGAGAAGTATGGGGAACCTATTTCCAGTTTTAGAGCAGGCTGCTTTGGCCCTCAATTAACTTAGCTTGTTGGTACTTAGAGGGCCGTGATGAGACCATGTAGTGGGTGAATTTTAAATTCTTTATAATCATCAAAACCTGGAAGGTTTCTGAGATACTCTGTGGCCTGCCTAATGTTGATATTGAGGATAAGCAACCTTTGGGAGGAGGGCTGTTTTTCAAGGTCACAGCAAAAAGTACTGGGCTGAAAATGGACTTTGCAGCTTGAGTAGGGCACATAGTGCTTCTTTGGATAAGAAAACAATACTAAGAGTTGTGAAAAGGATATGGTGGGATCTGTTGCTCACATACAAGGGTATCTGGTGAAGCCTAAGGACTTCTCATCAAAATGATTTTAAATGCATAAAATAAAATACTTTAAATTACAAGAGAAATAAATTATGTTGAGATATGGTTTTCAAAATTAAAAAAAAAAATTCACAGACCCCAGGAACTTAAGAACTTTTATTCTAGAGTATTCCAATTCCATAGAGAATAGGATAAAGGCGAACTGTATAATGAAAAATTAATTAGTGGAATAGTTGTTCCAAGAAAAGAGAGATGAATGGAACCTCAGAATAGCTTCATGAGGAAAGTGGGTCATGAGCAAGGATTATAGTAGAATTATATGCCTATGTATACAGTAGAATTATTTGTCTATGTATATGAACCTGCTGTCTCTTAATTGCCAAACAGAGAGACATTTTCTCACTCTTGATCCTTCCTGACCTCTCTGATCACCCTCTTCTCCTAGACACAAATACCCCTCTGGGTTTTCATGGTACTACTTTTCCCTGATTTACCTGCTTGACTGCTCCCTTTCTGGATCTTCATCTAAGTCATACCTACTAACCATGTGTGTCTCCTAAGTCTCTGTCCTACTCTTCTCTTCTCCCTCAATTTTGTATCATCAGGTGATCTCATTAGTTCCCATGGATTTAATTATCTTTTTTGCAGATGATTCTAAGACCTATTTGTTTAGCCCTAACCTCTCTTCAGACCACTAATACTGCATCACCAATTGCCTATCACTAACTGGATGTTCTATAGACATGTTAAATTCAACATGTTCAAAGCCTATTGTCTTCTCCCCCAAAGTCTCTCCCCTTCCTAACTTCCCTTTTACTGTCAACATCCTCCCGGTGATCCAGGCTTGTCACCTAGGTGTCACCCTCACACTCAGCCCACCATATCCAATCTTTTGCCAAAACCTGTCATTTCTACTTTTATTTAATAAATTCCATTGGCTCTCTATCACCTTCAGGATCAACTACGCAGGACTTTGGAATTTTAAAGCAGTTCACAACCTGGCCCCTTTCTGCTTTTTCACTCTTTCTACATTTTAATCCTTTTCATGTATTCTGTGATTTAGCTGCCCTGGCCTTCTTTCTTCTCCTTGAACCCAGCATTCTCTCCCTCTTCTGCCTCCTGCCTTCACTGGATTCCTTTGAGACTCAACTCAAATCCTGCCTTCTACAGGAGGTCTAGTCCAGTCTTTCCACTATTAGTGTCTCTCCTCTGAGATTTCATCCTCAATCTAGCCAAATTGGCTTTTGTTTTGTTTCTCATCTGTGACACTTCATCTCCCATCTCAGTGCTCTTGTACAGGCTTTCCCTCATGCCTGGAATACACTCCTTCATTAACTCCACTTAACATAGTCATTCTCTTCTTTTAAGATACCGCTCATCTGTCATCTTCTACATGAAGCCTTTACTGAATTCCCCAACTAATAGTACCCTCCTTTCCAAACTACCTTGTACCTCCTACTTTGGATTATATTTGTTTATATTTGTCCACTTTACGTTTATGCTGTATATATCTATTTATGGACTTGGTGTGTCACCCCGACACCTCCCCATTATGAGACCTGTGCAAGTAAGTTCTTTTTGACTCCCAGTACCTATATCCACAGTACCTAGCACAGTGATTGGTAGATAATGGCACTTAGTAAATACTTTTTACTTGGTTATTTGGTTGATTGATTCATCAAGGATGCTCTTAATATTTTTGTAGATTTTCTCATAAAGATTTTATAGTTATTGAGACTTTTAGGATTACTTTTTTCATTAGTAAAAATGTCTGAGATTTTTGATCAATGTTTAGTATTTTCCTTTATTTCAGATATCTTGAGAGCCTGACTCAGTATTCTCAAAATTGTTTCACTTACACCATGGAGCTCCTTTATGAATACTGTGACACTTGCAATTGTAGTTTTCTTTTTCTACCATTTCTATTTCCATATGTAGCACTTCAGTAATCATAATGATCCAAATATGGTGGCTCCACAGTCATTGATGGAAACCTTTCCCATTTTTCATTTATTTGTTGTCCTTGTAGTTTCATCCTTAAAAGCCCTCAGCCTCTTCTGGTTTAATTGTAAACTTATTTCAGTGCTGGTCATAATTTTGTACCCTCTTAAGTAATATTTTATAAAAAGAGTTTGTATTAAAATGATTTTTCTCTTAGCTAGAGATTAAATTTTGTTGACTGAGGTAGTTTCTAGCTTTCTCTGGCCTCTTAATTGTGGCATCTGATTTAATCAGATAATCATCCTTAGAAATTAACATGGGCTAACATCTGTTCTTTTATCCATATCCTATTTTGGGTAGCTTATAAATAAGTCAAGTTGGAGCTGTTTCAGTGTTCGTTGTCCTTTGGATAAGAAAACAGTACTCAGAGTTGTTAAAAAGAATATGGTGGGATCTGTTGCTCACATACCAGGGGATCTGATGAAGCCTAAAGACTCTTTATCAAAATGTTTTTAAATGTATAAAACAAAATATTTTAAATTATGAGAAGTGAATTATATTGAAATATGGTTTTCAAAATTAAAAAATAGTAAGTTCATAGACCCCAGCTTAAGAACTTTTATTATAGAGTATTCCAATTCTATAGGAATTAGGATAAAGACAAATTGAATAATGAAAAATTAATTAATGGAATAATTGTTCCAAGAAAAGAGACAAGTAGAACTTTAGAAGAAGCTTCATGAAGAAAGTGGGTCATGAGCAAGGTTTAAGAGACTGCTAGGGTTATATGTCTATGTATATGAACCTGCTACCTCCAGAGCTGCTAATGATCTAATCGCCATATATATAGGCACTGAACATTGTAGGACAAACTTAAATTTAAAAAAAATATATCTAAAAGAGTCTTCCCATACATGTAATTAAAAAAAAATTTATCTTAGAATAAGGGCAAAGGAATCTTGAAAAGTAATCTAGTTAGACTAATTTATTTTTATATGATAACTTTCTGGTTATTTCTTATTCTATAAAGTTTATTACCCATGCTTGAACATGTGTTTCTATTTTTCTGGGATTATTCTGTGGCCCAGTCCATGGGAGAATCTGTTTCACCCTTTGCTTCACTCTGCGCCACCCGATTTTGAGGTTTGTTTAGCATGAAAAACAAATTTCTATCCCTTGGATTTCCATTCAAATGTTATGCAGGTTAATATTTGAATGCCTTGAATAGGATGAGGGTGTGTTCCACCATGTTTATTAGAATATGCAGTATTCAATGACTTTTTCGCCATGTAAGTAAGCCTTGTCTGTGGACTTTTGTTTTAGATAGTTTATTTCTTTTAGCCTTTGTCTTATCTTAATCCATTCATTTATGCTTCCTGAATTTTCCTATAATGACTATGGTATAAAAAGTTCACAGAGGTTCTTTTTTCTTTTTGTTTTTTAGTCTGGATTAGTAGTTTGTCCAGAGGAACCTTCTTATACTAATAATACTAATTAAATAAGCAAAGTTATATGAACACTTTGATAAATTTTATCCATGACTGGTATTTGCCTATTTTGACAAGCATTGTTTTAGCCATTATTACTAACTTAAAAGTGTCTCACAACTATTATATCTAACATCTTTTTTGAGCTCTATCTTGGTTTTCTTAGATTTCATTAGAAAAATTGGTGGATCTAGTTTTTTTTTTCTAAGTTCATGTTCCCTATATACTCAAGTTCATTTCTAATGGCTTGGATTTATATAATTAAATGGTTTGGGATTTATATCAAACCCATTTAATCTGTTTAACCCATAATCATATGCACAACTACTGTCTATGTTACTTGTCTAAAAATTAAAAATTTATTGTGTCTCTAATGAGATTAGATGTTTAGAATTATCAAAGTCACTCTGCTATATCTTTAAAAAGTCTCATTGAAATGTTCCTATTCTATTGAAGGAGTCAGAGGAATTACTCAAGAAAATTAAGGAAATTTTTGTTGTTGCTGAAAAAAGAATTGAAACTGCCATACTCTTTTCCTATGTCCCTTTCATTTGACTTTTTTAAAAAAATAGAACTTTCACAAACTGTGAGGTATTAAAGTATTGGGATAGTTCTGTTTTTCTCCATTGTAAAAACTGAAGAAACTAAAGTACTTTGATCAAAAGAATAAAAATGAAAACCATATTCTACATTAAACCTCCCCAATTCATATGAGCATAAATAATATCAATGTGCATGAAGTGAAGTCTTTGTCTGATGAGATTTTCTTTTTGGTGGTTGTGAAATAATGAGAAATATCAGTAACGCAAGTGAAGGGACAATTCCCATTTTACCCAGAGTGCTGACTTTCTCTGTAGAGAATCACTTCTCATTGACTTTGCGTGTTGTGAGGGTACCTTCAACAAAGAGAACGAAGGGGAGTACTTGTCACCAGAGTGTTTCCTTCTTTTCCCCTTTCTGACAAGAAATCTGCCATTTGACTGTAACTAACATTAGATTAATTTACAAACAATGAAGGGCTGTGGGATATCCCTTGTCAATTCATTTGCTACATCAGCAATTTGAATCCATACTACATAATAATAATAATGCTAACAGAATATTAACTGCCATCATTTAAGTGGCAATAGCATATAAAAATGGATGATCTGCCATCACTAACTTTATAGGAGAGATAAGTGTATTATATAAAGCAGTGGACAAATGTAATTCTTGCATTATCTGATTTGATGGGCATGTTACAATGTGAAGTTGCAATTAAAAATTCTTAATATATTATCAACTTAATTCAAATGATCAGATAACCTTTCACCTCAAGGTGGTAGCTTGGGTTGTATATTTGACAGGCATAACTCTAACAAAGCCTTTCAAAAGCTTTACTCAGTTCTTTTCTCAGTCAATAAGTATTTATTAAGGCTTACTATGTGAAAAACACCGTATTGAATGCTGGTGACATAAGTACAAAAAAATTAGATTAAACCCTACTTCAAAAAACATACATTTTAGAGAGGAAAATGAGTATCTGTATAAACATAAAATGAATATGTACAAAGTAATTAAATACAAGGTAATTTGAGAAGGAAGGAACTACCAGTTGTGGAATCAGTAAAGGCTTAATTCATAAGATCATTATTAACTCTGTCTTAAAGGAACAATACTTTGTTAGCTGCAGTTAAAGAGTATGTTCCAGGCATGTGGGGTAGCCATAGCAAAGGCACAGAAATTGGGAGTAGAGTATGGTGTTAAGGAGCAGAAAAAAAGGTTAATTTGGCTGTATCAAAAAGTGTTAGAGGAGGACTAATTTCCAGTGACTTTTTAGAATGATTTGGGATGTGTTGGACATGGGAGAGAGTTGAGGCTATGAGAAGACTTTTGCCTTTTCTAGGTGAGAAGTGATGAGTGCCTAAATCAGGAGTGGGCAATCTGCAGCCATATGTGGCCTTCTAGGTCTTCAAGTGTGGCCCTTTGAGTGAATCCAAACTAAACGGAACAAATTTGTAAAGTTTGGATTCAGTCAAAGGGCTGCACTTGAGGACTTACAGGGCCACATGTGATTTCAAGGCTACAAGTTCCCACCCCTGGACTAAAATAATGGTTGTATGAATGGAGAATAGGTCACATGTGGAAAATGTTGAGGCAGAAACAGCAAAGTTTGGTAATTGATCATATATGTGGGGTGATGAGTAGAAAAGACCAGGATAAAATTGAGGTTAAGAACCTTGGATGATGAGGAAAATTGTGGTATCAGCAGAAATTAAGGATGTTTGGAAGAAAGGAGGGTTTGGGAAGATAATGAGTTGTTTTAGACTTGTTAAGTTTGAAATGTCTCTTAGATTTCAAGTTTGAAATATCCACTAGACATTTAATAAAATAAGACTGAAGCTCAAGGTAGAGACTGGTACTGGAAATATACATAGAGAGAGAGGGTGTCCCAAAGTCTTAGAACAGTTTTAAAACATTAGGGACACTATATGTCAATATGCTTGTATGTGTGTATGAACACATATATGTATTGTTTGTATATGTATGTATGTCATCTGAATGGAGATGAAGTTATGGGAGCTGTTGGGGTTACTAAGAGAGGCTGAAAAAGAGAGAAGAGAAGTGAGTCTCAGACATAACTTTGGGAAACATCTACATAATAAGTGGTCAATAAGGAGGCACTCAAATGAATTTTATTATGAAGTATGTTACTGTCCTGCTCTGATAGCTGTGAAGATTATTAGGAGTCTTCAGAGACTAGTGCAACATAGCATAAACACTGGCACATCTTATAAAGCTGAAAAGGCTTGGGTTGGTGACATTTTGTATGACTGTTTTCCAAGGGATGATGTGGCTAAAGTTTAGATATACTCATCACCAGGTCATCATTATTGTCAGTAAGTGACGAATTTTTTTAACCATTCCAATTCAAGAACACCATTTACTAAGGCATGGAAATGCTCTGCGTCAAAGGATTACCTATATTGATGAAAACACAGGTCGTTTTGAAGATTTTGAAATGAATTAGAAGGCTATTTTGCTAAGCACTTGTTTAATTTGGAACAAGATGCAAACCACAGCTTTTCAGAGTTGAAACGGATTTCAATCACCATCTGATCCAGTTCATGCCTGGAGGGGAAAAAATTCTTCTCTCAACATACCTGACAAACAATCATTTTCTTAAGGACCTCTCATATTAGGGAACCATTATCTCTCAAAGCATTCCTTTCCATTTTTGGATAACTCTAATTATTAGGAAGATTTTTTCCTTTATATTAAATCTAATTTTCTAAATGTTTTAGAAAATTGTCCTTATAGCAAGCTTGTACTCGGTAGTCTATGAAATATTGTTGATATTTTAAAATTACAGCAGTTTATAACTGTCTGTGTAACAGTGGGATATTTAAACAGCTACTTTTCTGCTATGCCTTCGGTTTTCCTTAAAGAAAAATCTATGCCTATGATTCCAACTAAAGTTCGGTAACATGCCAGAAGTGATTTGAATCATTCCAATTAGTAGTTTACATTAAGTTTTTGGATTTTTTTTGATTGATACTTTCAACTCAATTAGCATTTCTTTAATTTAAAAAAAATAAAGCTATGCAGCAGGGATCATTTCACCTGGGAAAGAAAAGACTTAGGAGGTGATGTAATGAAAGAGTTTTCCTCCCAATTCTGTCTTGTGAAAGAGTATTTGTTGTGCTCTCCTTGACTCAAGTAGATAGAACTAAGGAGAGACAGAAACTGGAAGGAGGAAAATTTGGGGTTGAGTTCAAGAAAGACTTCCTAACATTTAGACCTATCTAAAAGGCTACCTTGGGTGGTAGTGGTTTCTCCTTTTTTTTCTTTTTTCCTTTTTTTTTTTTTTTTACCACATCTTCGGGCAAAGGATTGATGACCATATATTGAGAATCTTTCACGTATGAGTTGGTCTTGGAGATCGATGAGATCTGACTCTAAAATCCTATAACTGCATGATTTCCTGATCCTCCCAATTGCTGGTATTCTCTTCTGCCTCTGACTTCCTCGCATTCTATCTGTTGACATATTGTTATCCCCCTGGGAGAATATAAGCTCCCTGACAACAAGAATTGTTTCATTTTTGACTTTATCTCCCCACTACCTAGCACAGTACCTTTCACATAGTATGTGCTTAATAAGTATCTGTTAATTTGAATTGAACATAAACCACAGAACTCTACTGTGGTTTTGAATGTTTAGGGAAGTGAAAAGATTGAACAATGGATAAATAAGCTAACTTTTGTTAATGATATACTTTGAGGTTTTCTTTGCTTTAATAAACAGGTTGCCATATCTAAATACAAATTTTCAAGTTGCTTTGAAAATTTAATTAAAAATTATGAGACAGTGAGAATTCTAAAGTTACAGAATCAAAGAAGCAACACTTGGGTATTAAACTCCTCCCAGAATTATTCATTTGTGATATAGAACAAAAGATACAAATTAGAGTTTGAGATGTTTACTTGGGAGGCTGAGGCTGCTGTTTACATAAAATTTCTTCTGTTCACTGGATTTTAACGTGGCCAGCTTGCTTCCTTCCTTGGGTCCTAAGATCTATGAAGTATAGATCAAATTTAAATATTGTGATTCACTTTTACAGGAACTCAGAACTTAACTTGAATCTTCAAGATAATTGTTTAAGGTTGACCATATATGTATAAACTTAATATATTTTGCTTGTGGAGATTTGCTTCCAAGATAATTCAGTATATTGTGTTGTTACAAACATCTCTAACCTGGCTATTTTGAAAGTCCCCTAAGAATTATTAACATTATATGAGTTTTCCTTTAAATTTCTATTTAATTATCTAAGTTACCTAATATCTAATAATGGAATTATCTAAATTCTACCGTTCCTAGTACATTTAAAACAATTTACAGATAAATTTTGAGAAACTATGCATATCAGTGGTTAGAAACTTAATATATGTATATGGATTGAGCCAGTCTAGTGTATAAATTAAAGATTATCACAAAAAGTATGAAATGATTTGAAATCACATGAAAACCTTTTGAAAAATGAACATCAGTTTGAATATCCCTTTGTGATTTTTTTTTTTAAAGGAGAGCCCCGTTCATCAGTTGCCACCTGAGAGTTTGCTACAGGCCAGGTTTGCCCATCTTTTTTTCATGTTCATTTACTTTCTAAGGTAATTCTGTAGCCATAATAATGCTTAAAAATGCTACTTTCCTATTTTGGGCAGTGAGTATCTCCCATCACCCCCTGGACACATTTCTTCCATGAACAGTACTATAGCCTCCAGTGGTAAGTAATCCTTGTGTACTGTGATGAATGTGCAAACAAGTGCTTAGGCAAATGACACATTTGTATTGTATTCATTTTGTCTGCTTCCTCCTTTTTGTAGATTCAAGCTCTGGAGTTTTGACTGTGGCCTCTGATCATCTTGATTCCAAATTGCACTTTGAAAAAGAGGAAATAGCACCATCAGCTCCTACAAGGATAGCGAACCCAGGTGAGATGTAAAATGGCATAAGGAATTTTTTTTATCCTAAGACTGCACATAATAAAACTATTGTCTATGAGAATTTTGTAACAAAAAGTTGAGGACCTCTGATTAACATCTAGAACTCGTAATCTTCTCCCCCAAATCCACTTCTCCAAACTTCCTGTATTTGTCAAGGGTACCACTATCATCCCAGTGATACAGGTTTATAATCTGAGTCATACTTAATTCTCCTTTTCCCTTACCCCACATATCTAATCAGTTGATAAGTCTTACAGATTCTGCTTCAATAACGTCGTTTCTATCTGTCCCTTTCTCTCCACTCAAGAGTATGGTCACTATACTTGCTGAACTTGCTCATTTTACTGATGAGAAAATTGAGGACTTGACCAGTCTCACTGATAGTATACCTCAGAAGCAGTATGTTGTCTGATTCCACAGCTAGTTTTTCCATTACATCATGCTGCAACTGTCACTGAAACAATCCATAATTTGGTCCCTGCCTAATTTTCCAGGTTTATTTCATATTGCTCTGAGTTTCTCTTAACTGTGTTCCTCTTAACTCAACCTTCTATACCTGTACTGGAATATTCTTCCTGTTCCTCTCCTCATCTCAGACCATGGGTTAGTTCAACATGCTGATCAAGTGCTAACTTAAACTCAGACACTTCCTGATTCTCTCAGCTGTCAGTACTCTTTCTCTCCTGAAATTACCATGTATTTGTTTCTCTGTGTACATATTGTTACCCCCTGTAAAATATCAGCTTTCTGAAGAAAAGGACTGCTTTTTTGTTCTTCATTTTTGTCTTTGTATCTCTAACTCTAGCACGGGGACCTTTCACGTAGCAAGGGCATGATAAATATTTGTTAAATTGTAGTTGAGTTAAATTGTAATTAAATTGAGTTAAACTGTAGGTAAGAAAGCTAAGGGATAAGATGGCCTTGTTTGCTGTTTTTTGCTTCCTCTGAGGACAGAGTGAGAGGAAATGGCATCTAAACTGCAGGATGAAGATATTTGATGAGACTTTAAAATTTCCTGATAGTGATGGCAATTTGACTCTGGGACAGATTACTGAAAGAGGATCTACTTCCCTGAAGATATTTAAGATACTTAAAATCAAATCTAATCTTTTCAGAATGATTTAGCATCCAGTGTACCAAAAAGGTAATGATATTAACTGGATGACCTTTGAAAATGCCCCTGCAGCCATGTGATTCTGAGAACAAGCCATGGCTTTTAGCCACATTCATTGAGAATCTAGGCCATTGACCAAATAGGGGAAGGAAAATAAACAAACTTCATTTCCTGAGGCAAAGATTATTTCAGATGGGTTAGTAGTAATGTATATATTGCAGATTTGAATTCTGTTACATAGCCCAGCAACCAAAAGTAATCTCAGCACTATATAATTAATTTTTATGATCTACCTGGCCCCAAAGGAGGTATGAGAAACTGTACCTCCTTCATGTTGGAAAGCAATCTGGAACATGCTCCCAGGGTAACTAAACTCTTCATACTCCTTCATCCAGTAATACTGGTGAGATCAATAAAAGAGGGCATATATAACATATATATATGTACAAAATATTTCTAAAAATTCTTTTTGTAGTAACAAAAAGCTGGAAACTAAGGAGATAACTATTTATTGGGGGATGGTTAAAAACAAATTGTAATACATGAATGTAATACAATATTGTTGCTTCATTTTTAAAAGAAACAAAGTAAATGGTTTAAGAAAGCAGGCTTAGATGAGCTGACACAGAGTGAAATGACCTTAACCAGAAGGGCATTTTATATAATAAGAACAACACTGTAAGGAAAAACAACTTTGAACAACTTAGGAACTTTGATCAATCCAATGGTAAACCACAATTCCAAGGAACCAAAAGTGAAGTGTGCTACCCATCTCCTGACACATGGTGGCCTTAAAACACAGAATGACACACGTACGTTTGAACATGGGCAATGTGGGAAATTACTTTGCTTTACTATTATTTGTTAGAATTTTTTTCTTTTTTTATTCAATTATGGTATGGGAGGTAGTAGGGAGAAAAAATAGGTGCTTGACAATTAAAACTTTTAATGTCTTCTAAAAAATACATATCTATGGCCTTTTTATCTAGAGAGAATTGCATTAAATTAAAGGAAATCACTTTTATATACCAGCCATACATATAGAATCCCCAATATATATTTATTAAATTACAAAAGATAGCTTTGATTCTGAAAATTGTTTACATCCCTTTCCCAATTTCTTATTGATATAGTAGTATACAGTTTATGTATCTCATTATCCCTTTTAACACAAATATGGTTATTCTTTCACCTGTTAAATTATAAGCTCCTTGAGAACAAGGGCTGTGTCATCTGTCTCTGTATCTCTAGCGCCTTATATATGGTAGGCACTTAATAATAAGTATTTGTTGAATTGAATTTATAAGAGTGAGTAGCACCTCCCTAAATAAGTACCATGCTGACTATGCACTATCATTTCGTTTTTATTAGCAAATTGTACACATTGCCTTTGAACATTGAGGAATTATTTCTGTGGATTTTTCCAATTCTAGTCAACTTTAAATTTTAGAGCTTTATATACTTCTATGTATGGATACGTGTGTGTATGTATGTGTATATATATATGTACATATATATATATATGTATTCACTTCTTAAAGACTCATAATGACTGTTTATGTCCCCCTCATCTCTTCCTTCATCTCTTTCTATTCACCTTTTTTCATTTCATCTACTGTTTTGCATCTTTTTCTCACAGGTGAAAATTTAGCTAATGAAGATATTCCTCTTCATATTTCTATGGATGAAAAGAAAACCACATTAAATTTGGTAAGAGACTAGGACAATGCTGTTAATTAATGATGATCATAGTAGCATCAAATTAGATCTAGCAGAGACTTTAGAAGCCTTCTAGCCCAATACCCTCATTTCTCATACAAAGACCTGTGTCCTACAGAAGTTGTGACTTGCCAAGATAAGTCAGTGCATAACCAAGCTGGGCTTCAAACACAGGTTGATTAATTCCAGATCCAAGGCCCTTTATGGTGATAATGGTGAAGATAATAATCAGGATAGCATTCCACATTTGTATTCAACTCTTTACTTTTTCAAAGAACTTTCACAAACATAATGTCATGACCTCACAGATTCTACAAATAGAATTTATTAAACCCATATTTTGAGACTCCACTGTTTATTTCTTTCAATACTTCAAGGATTCACAGTTGTACCATTCTAGGTACTTTTCTCCACTCATATAAATCATAACCCTTCCGCACCCTTCTAAACCAAATTCACCAAATGCTATAACCAAAATCATTCCTCACAAAGTAACTGAGCATATGGTAATGAACTTCTCCCTACTTAGCTGGCTGCGTTTTGGATAACACTGAATGCCCATCTCCAGGGCTTTATTTGAAATCTTTCCAGCTTGGTAAGACTTGCGAGGCTTATGCTTTACTGGTATAGCCTTTGAGATTCTAGGTTTTCCTCTACCCCATAATGAGACATCAGGGTAAGGCTTTAATGATGATGACCCTGGAGTTGTAAAAACTACGCCAGCAGAGTAAAGAATGATTTCTACAGGTAATAGAAACACTGTTCATTCTTCTTGACTACTGTTCTAACATGTAGTAAAGATTTTTTAAGGACTCTCTTATTCATCCTTGTATCACAAGTGCCTAGCACAGTGCTTTACATATTGTAGGGCTCAATGAATATTGAATGAATGAATAGAATATTGTGAGCATTAAGTAAGTATTGTTAAATAAGTGATTGTGATTTCATAAACTCTCAAATGTACCCTCCTATGCAATATAATTAGGACTCATATAACAGTCCCACAGTTTCAGTTATGAAAGAGGTAATAATTTTATGTCCGATGAAAACAACATTCACTGCTCGTGCATATGCAGTAAAAGTCCTATCTACCACTACTTTTCTATCTCAGCACATTTCATGATAGACTTTGTGTCAAAATAACCCTCAAAGGTCTATGCTTTCCTGCCCCTCTAGAAGTGAAGTATTATGACGCAGTAGGAACAGCACTGATGTTCAGTCTAGGAGACCTGTGTTCAAGTCTTGGTTTTTGTTATTTTTCTAGCCATGTGACTGAATAACTAATAACACCTCTCTGAACTCCTCTCCTTATCTGTAGAATGGGGATAATGATAGTTTTTTACTGCCTTCCTCTCAGGTTTGCTGTGAGGAAAGTACTTTACAAGTTGTAATACCTTATGTGAATGTAAGCTATTATTGCTAATAATGTTTTACTCACAGTATTTCCCCCCTCTCTATTCCATACCCCCTTTCCATTCCTCTCTGACTAATATCCAGATTCTAATCCCTTTTCTTCCATGGAGCTTTGTTAGACCATTCTGGGCCCCCAGTAAGTGATCTCTGCCTTCTCTGAACTCACAGCACTTGTTGCCAATGTCCATTGATCTAAGCGAATAATCACCTTATGACTGATCTTCTTTTGCTACCTTTTACCTATTGACTTTTCAAGGCTTTATGCCTTGTCTCCCTAACTAGAGTATAAAACCCCAGAGTGTGCTTCTTTTTAGTCCCCAGGTTTTCAGACCTTGCCTTGCGTATGCTAAACGCACATTAAATGTCTGTTGATAGGAAATAAAGACCCAGTACTCTGGTGGTTCTTAATTATGTCTTTCCTCTCTATAAATTTTAGGAAGCTAAAGAAGGCCCTCAAGCAGTTACAGAGTGTAAAGAAGAATATGCCATTGGAGGAGGTAAGAGGAGTTTTCTCTCACTTCTGTGTGGATGCGGAATCTCACTAAGAGAAGCTAAAATCTTGTTACTTGACCGAGGGCTAAAACAATAAATGAAAGCTGATATGTGACTCTATTTTTATTTTCCCACTTTGAAACTTCAATGACTTTGTGATCCAATTGATAATGGTATTCTCTCTCGAAAATCACCCACTCATGCTTTTTTCCCCTGTAACAGTCTGTAAACCCTTCTCTAGGTCTCCTGATAGTCCACAGGAGAGGGTGGTCCATTGGTTAGTCTTTGTCCTCACTACATAACTAGTGACTTGTTTTTTCTGATCATTCGTGTCTTTGATGATAGCCTTTATACCAGCTCTCCTGCACAATTCTTCTTTGGTAATTTGAATAGATTTTTTGGATGACCCACTACTCAGACTCTTCTCAGACTATACTGTTCCATAACTTTCAATCAAACAGTCTCATCTTAAGCATATCAGTATTAAAAATATAAGTCTTTGTTTGAGGGAAAAGCTTGGAGTCATTAAAAGCACAGCCCAATTTCAATTCAATTCAATTTAGCCTCCCCTCCTCCTTTTATTCAGTTTTGCTACCTGTTCATTATCCATCTGTAGTATCTGTTCAAAGTATATATGTTGATTAGGGTGGCACCATGGATAGACTGCTGAACATGGAGTCAGAAAGACCTGAATTATAATCCTGCCTCACATATTTACTAGTTGTGTGACTTTGGGTAAATCACTTAACCTCAGTTCCTTCACCTATAAAATGGAGATAAAACCAGTCACAGAGCTATTATGAGGACTTTACATTACACACATACACATGCATCTGTAGTGCTTTGCAAACTTTAAAGTGTCATATACATTCTGTTACTATAATTACTGATGGGGCAGCTCTATGAACTTCCTATTCATCTGTATATCTTGGTCTGGAGAATTGACATTCTTCAGCCACTTGGCTTTTCCAGTGTGAGTCATTCAGCTCAAACTCTCTTGAGTGATTCTGGGTCTCACCAGGAGGCTTTGCAGTGTTCTAGATTTTCATGCTGATGATGTACAGAAGGGAGAATGTGGAGGACCTCACCATTTATAGGGAATCTCTCTTATTGTCCTGGATATCATTCATGATAATGGCAAACACCTTTGGCAAGAACTTGTCTCCCTCATTTAATAGTAACTATTAAGGAACATTAAGTACATTTATCTCCTAAGGAACATTAAACACATTTATCTCCTTTTATATATCTTTCGAGAATCTTATATGATTCTGTTAACTGGGTAGGAGATATTTTTAATATATTTTTATTTATTTTGTTAAATATTTCCTAATTATATGTAAAAATTTAACATTCATTCTCTAAAATTTTGAGGTCCAAATTTGGAGATACTTTTTTGAAAGAGAACTGGAAGCAGCTTTTTGATCTAGCAAATCAAATGCTTTTTTTGTAGCCAGCAAACAATAACCACAATGGAGACACTGCATTCTCTACATCTTCCAATTCATTTGTATAACTATAAAGATGAAGTATATTATGGGATATCACTTAGAAAAACTTACCTGTTCCCAGTGATGCAGTTATGCCTCAAAATGTTAATGCAGAAGACTATCTTTCATTATTCCCGCCTTTCTTAGGATCTGAAAAGTTTTAATTGCCATTTCAATTTTGTGAGCTACGATTCCTGCCATATTCATGAAACATACATGAAACACAGGCTTCTGCCAAGGTGGTGCAAATTCTAACATCTATTTCTTGTAGAGGAATCACTAATCTTCCTTTTTTCTTTATTGAGAAATACCTTGGTAAATATTCAGTCAAGAATTTATTAAGGGCATTGAATTTTGCCAGTACATGTTACTGCTAAGAAATGGTGTCATATTTTTCAGCATTCAGCTCCAATGACAGCAGCTGCGATATCCATGAACTTGAGAGACTCAAGCCACATCTCAGATATTTCTGTAAATCATAGTGTTTGGTTTCATCACAGGAAACAGTGTGGTCATTTTAACATTCTGACTGAAATTGTCAGGACTTCAAGTTTAAACAGTGGTACTATAGCTGACTCTTTGTCACTCTTTGAGTGACATACTTTTTTTTTTTTTTTGCTACTCGTTCTTTAGGGGATATAACTTAGCTAAATGAAGGAACATTAAGTAGTTAATGTGATTTAACCAAATAACATCCTTTTTGCCCCTTATTAGAAACAGCTGCATCTGCTATACCAGTAACCAGCGTTAAATCAGTCAACTTCAGACAAAGTGACCAGTAAGTTCAATTTTTACCACAGTCCATGGATGTTTCTTATTATTGTGCTGGGGGTTTTGTTTCAATTCCTTCTCCTTCTTGTTCAGCAGCATTTCTACAAATGAAAAAGATGTAGAGGTAAGAGTGAAACATTTTCTGTTTTTGGCTTTTACAAAATATAAAAAGATCCTGAAGTTCACACAGATATAATGGGGTCACAAATCCTATCTTGTTTGGTTGGCAACACTGGAATTTAGCTTACTAATAAGCAACTTCATTAAGGCCCCTGCATATATCAGATTCATATATGTCTCCTGATGCAGTCTTTCTTTACATTTAAATCTTATACTAACTTTCATTTCTCTCTTCATTCCTATACCCTTTTTATTTTATTTCTGTAACAGGCTGAATTTCTTAGATTATCTTTGGGCTTTAAGTGTGACTGGTTTACGTTGGAGAAAAGGGTCAAGCTTGAAGAAAGGTCTCGGGATCTGGCTGAAGAGAATCTAAAGAAGGAGATCACTAACTGTTTAAAGTTATTAAAGGTTAGACTAAGAATATTTGGGACTTTATTTCTATACTCTGGAACCTAGAGAGGATTCAAAGTTTGAGTAGCACAACCAACAGTTCTTTTTACCTTTTAAGAAATTTTGATTTTCCTCTAAGTCTTCTCTAATGTTTCCAGTTGTCTTCTCTTTCCCTTTCCCTTTAGCTTGAAGTTATTTATTTGTGTTTGCACATTTAGCTGAAAACATCTAGAAGGCAGACACTTTTATATATAACAGAATTATTTGCACACAGTAGGTATTTAATGTTTTTTTAAATTCATTTGAATGTAATCTAAGATCAAATTTGCTATTTTTTCCCTACCACACCATACCATTAGTTCATTTGACTTGCAATTCACTGAAATTATTAAAATCCTGAGGTTGATTTTTTTAACAGAAACATAGGAGTTTATCTTAATTACATTTCATTTTCTTAGATTCAGCCTGTTCTAGCTTATTGAGATCCTTTCAGATCCCAATTATTCATCTAACATGTTAGATCCAATATGTTCTGTTATTACTTCTCACTTGGAGCTTTACAAAGATGTTTCCCATTTGTGTGGGGGGAAGGGGGGGACGGAAGTATATACGTACACAGAACGTTGAGATATTTAATCATTCTATAGATATCTAGAGATATATCAATATCCGTAGTTCAATATCTCAACTTCCTGTTCCCTACCCATGTAATAAGTATGCCTTTTCTGTGTTTATACATCTATTGGTAAAATTACTGAGAAAAAATGCTAACAGTATAGAGCCAAGGACACATTTCTGGAATGCTCCATTAGAAACTTCTCTAAATATTGACTAGCATTTTTCTTCCTTCTTGGTCTGTTATGGAATGATAGCAAAAAGAACACCGCCACCACCAATGAAAAGTCACTTTTTTTCCTACCCTCTTGTCCCTGAAGCAAGAAGATAGATAGCTCTTTGTCTTGTTTATTTCTACCAATGAAGATAAAAAGTCAAAAAAGTTCTCTCCTCTTTTTTCATTTAGACACCAAAGAGAAAGTTAAAATACAGATAAATAAAAACAGTAGGTTTTGGCATTCAAAAAGGACTAATATATATTTCCCCCAGATGTAAAAGGAAAAACAAAAAACTGAATTGAATCTATCTTACAAATATTTCACTACAGAAGTGTATTGGGCACAGTAGTTGGCATTGAGGGTTTAGGCTAAAGTGTAGGATAGGTAAGAGTATGAGACAGAATTAGGGGACTGGATCTCCTGTTGCCTGTGAAACCAGGGCTCGGCCTTGGGAAGTAGCAATGGTTGGTAGTGAGAAGGAGGCAGAGCATCAAAGGATTACCATACCTCTCTTTATCCTCACTGATCCAGTCACTGCAGATTCACTAGATCAGAACTGGGAAGAGGTAGAAAATGAGCATTGGGTTTGGAAGGCTGGCCCATACTGAAAGACTGTAGAAGAGGGTGACCGGGATGGTGAGGGTTCTGGACGCTGTGCCATACAGCATGTCCCTAAACTTAATGAACTAGAAACATTATGTGTCAGAGATTTTATCTTTAAAGGAAAAAAATGATGGCTGTCTTTAGGTATTTGAAGGACTGTGAGATAGAAGAGGATTAGACTTATCTACTTGGTGTTAAGTGCTAAACTAAGAACACTGGGTACAGGTTGTAATCAGGGCAAGTCTTGGCTTGACATAAAGGAAAAAAAATCTGTGACAATTAAAACTCTGAAAGATGGAATAGTTTATTTTGGCAGGTGACAGGCAGGTTGCCCTTCGACTAGGAATCTTCAGGTGATGGCTGGATGACTCTCAAAAAGGAGATTCCTTACAACTCCTTACAAGGAGATTCAAATACAATTCCTAGTGCATATCTATTAAGTAGCCTCTGACATCCTTTTAAGCTCTGTTCACTGGGCCTTGATAACCAAAGAAATGGGGTGAAAGGGAGAAGGTATAGACTGAAAACACAGGGGAGAGTTATGTGAACAAAAGAATAAAAGGCATTTATCAGGCACTGATTATATGCCAAGCACTGTGCCAAGTGCAGAAGCAGACACCATACCTGCCCTCAAGGATCTTACATTCTAACAAGGGGAGAGTATGTATAGAGGGGAGTGGTGGCTAGGGAGGGAGACTTTTGTTTTGGAAGAATTACAGTGATCATGAGTGGAACCATAGAGGGGTAAACTGGTACAAATTAGGAAAAATCCTTGACACTCCTCAGTTCAGCACTTGAAACCCCTTTGCCTCCCCCTTCCCATACTCCCGTACTCTTCCTGACAGAGCCACTATCTCAAACCACAACCTTTGGGTTACATTTGGAACACGGAGAGGAATCTTTGTTTTATGATGTAGCAAATGGTGGGACAGTCCTTAATCTTGCCTGCAGGCTGCCCTACAATGTGTACAATATTCTTTTTCTATGGAAGAAAATGCATAGAAATTTTTTACTGACCTAATTACTAAAGAAGTTTTCTTTAATAAATCTTTGCATTATATAGGGACTGCTATTATGTTTTCATTTCAGTGTATCTTTACCAATAAAAATGGAAAAAATATGAGAGCTAATTTTTGGTAAAGTACATACAAATAAGAGAACGACTTTCTTAGTTCATTCCATATTGCTGCTAACATCTATTTTTAATCCTGCTTGAACAGTTCTTTTAGCTGTAATAGTTGATTTATTATGTTTTGGTGGGATACTTGAAAACTGTGGACCTGTGATTTTATTGATTTAGCGAAAGAATGCCCTCTTCCAATGCAGAGCTGCAATTGCTCTGAAACCTAATGTTTTAGAGAGTGACCTGGGGCATTGAGGGGTTACATGACTGGCCTAGTATTAGGTAGTCAGTAAGTGTCATAGGTGGAACTTGACAGTCAAGGTTCTTTCTGACTCTGAGGTCTGCTCAGACCCTTGTTTTACTGCCCCCCTTGTAACCACCCTGAAATCCAATATATTTTTTCACTCATTTCCTCAAAGCAAAACATATACTATTCTTTTCTTAGGGAGTTTGTCAGGACAAGAAGTTCCTTAAGAATTAGTGCAACCAACAGTTATTTATATACGCATGTCACCTAGGTGGTGCAATAGAGTTCTGGGCCTGGAGTCAGGAAGACTCATTTTCCTGAGTTCAAATGTGACCTCAGACAATGACCAACTGTGACCTGGGCAAGTAACTTACCCCTGTTTTCCTCAGTTTCCTCATCTGTAAAATGAGCTGGAGCAGGAAATGGAAAACCACTAAAGTGTCTTTGCCCACAAAACCCCAAATAAGGTCACGTAGAGTTGGACACAACTGAAATGACTGAAAAAACAACTTCACTTGATCAGGTCCTAGACCATTGACACTAGAAGTAGATGAGAATAAAAGAAAATGAAGGGGCCAAATATGGTCATTGATCAACTGACTAATTCATTTAACATTCAGTTACCAACTTTTTAACATACATCTACTAATCCAAAGCACTATCCTAGGCTCAAATTTGAAAATTTTGTAATATGGCACTATCCAGTTATATTATTCCTTTGCTTCTTCTAGGGCATCATAGTATAATGTCACTTTGAATAAAATAACTAGTATTTTTGTAGCACTTTAAAGTTTGTGAAGAACTTTACATATATCACTCATATAAACCCTTGTTAAACCAAAGTCTTCCTAACCCTGTGTAAAGTATTTAATATGGTCTTGACTTTTGGCCAGAAGATTTGAGACCTTGCTCATCTATTTATTAGCTGTGTAACTTTGGACAAGTCACTTAACCTCTCTGAACCTCAGTTTCCTTTTCTGAAGAATAAGAGAAAGACATGTACTGCCCATATTACAGAATTGCTATGAGAATCAAGTGAGATAATATGTTTAAAGTAGCTTGGTAACCATGTAGCGCAATATAAATATATGTTGCTGTTCTCTCCACCATCTTAATCCCTCATATCTGAACAATAATCCCTTCTATGAAATTCTCAAAAAGTCACACAGCTTTCACTTCAAGATCTCTAATGAGGAGGAACCCACCATGCCCTATGGCCACCCATTCCATTTTTAGATATCTCTAATTGTTAGGATATTCATCAGGTCTAGAAAGCTTGGGAAATTCTATCAGGTCTAAATGCCTGTCTATAATTTCCACACATTGTTTCTAGTACTACCCTCTGGAGCTAGTGAGACCACATCTAATTCCTCTTTTATGCAACAGTGCTGTAGTACTCAGAGATAACTCTCACATCTTTCCTAAATCATCTCTTCAGCTTAAACATTCCCATTTGCTTCAGATAATCCTCATGGCATGTGATCATTAGGTCCTCTACTGTCCTAGTTACCTCCTTTGTATATTCTCCAGTTTAACAATATCCTTCCTAAATGGCAGCACCCAAAACTAAATACAAAACTATTGGTCAGATAAAATCTGTCCCCACTGGAATACAGTTGGGATTGTCACCTTCCCAGTCCTAGACAGAAACCATTCCTGTTGTAATGCAGGCTAAGATAAAATTATATCTTTATATATTACTCTTTATTTATATCATGTTAACCAATATGATATAGTTATAATATAACTTTGTAATATATATACTATTATAATATATTAATTTATTTTAATTATTATTAACATATTATATTATAATAAAGTGAACCAGCACTTTCAGATATTTTTTTAAATAAAATTCTATCTAGCCATACTTCTTCCATCTTGTAATTTTGAAGCTGTTTTTTGGAGCCATGTAAAAAAGTACCTCTAGCACTCTTATATTTCTCATTTTCAAGTTCTTGTTTGTCTGAAATGCAACATTTGTTATCCCCCATACATAACAGTTTATTTTCCTTTTATACAGTCTTTAGTAACTCTCTGTGAAGATGATAACCAAGCCCAGGAAATCATTAAGAAGTTGGAGAAGAGTTTAAAGTTCCTTAACCAGTGCACAACCAGAGTTGCTAACAAGGCAGAGATGCTGGGAGCCATTAATCAGGTAATTCTACATTATGCACTTTGCAAGTGGAATAAATTAAAAGCTTTGGGTTCCCAAGTTGCTAAATTATCCAAATTAATAGTCACTACAATTTGAAACTTTAAGAATTTCTCTGTCCAAATCTATGAGGATTTTTCTTGTCTAAATATATATTGTACTGGATTTGAAGGGCTGATTTTCAGAGGCTAGAGAAGTAATCCTTCTTCCCGCTTGCTATTGTAACACTCAGTAGTAAATGCTTTGTAAGTGAAACGTTCATGTGGTAAACATGTGCACCACCAAAGAGAAAGCACAACCCAGTCTGCTACACATGGATGCAAGCAAGGCTTTTGTAGAAGGATATGGTAACTGACTGAATCTCAGGTCATCAGGGAGTACAGGAAATCTAAAAAGTACCTCAAGTACTTTCAGATTAGGGGCATATTCCTCTCCAGCTGTAGAGTCTCAAGTTACATACACGTAACAACCTAAGAACCAACATTTTTGTGGTTCAGTAGATCCAGCTCGTCTGCTTTTAGGTAGAAGAGGCCTTGCTTCTGATATGAGTAATCAGTGTCTTTTGAGATCTTGAGGCAGTATTGGCTAGGACAGGGTCTCTGGGCTCAGTTTTGGCTATCTGAGAATTCTAGGCCTTTATTATTATATAACAGCCTAGGGCTTAGGTCTGGTAAAGTGTCCTTATCTACTCTACAGCACCAGGGCAATTTGACCCTCCCTTCTGGTTTATGGATGGACATTATCTGTGAGATAGAGAACAACAAAAGAAAACAAAGGAGCTATTAAACATTTGATGAAGTCAGGAAAAGTATCTTTTTAGATTTGCATATATATTTACAGAATGTGGGATATGTAACACAAAAGTATTGAACTTGAAATTTCCTTAAAAAATATTCTTTTTACAGCCACATGGTACACATGTGCTAGTGTTACGCTCAGTATAAGAGCTTTAGTTTACGCCACTGCTTTGTAGCCCTGAAGTTTTCTTTTTTATTTTATGTATATAAAGCTGCAGTTTCTGGGACAGCACATCAGGCAAGCAGAAGTACAAATGGTTTTTCTAAGTTGAAGAGGAGAGTAGATTTAAACAGGATACTACAAATTATCAAGCAGTCAGTGAACAAACATTTATTGCGTACTTACTATGTGCCAGGCATCGTCCTAAGTGCTCGGATCATCCTCATCATCATCATAAAAGGCAGTCCCTGCTCTCAGGAATCTTACTTTCCGGCTTTGTTTCTCACCTAAAGATGATTTCATTCCCCAAGAAAAATAAGAATCTACATTCCATCTAAAAATTCAGATCTATTATTATAAGATTCATGATTCTATTAAAGCCAATGATCCTGTACACTCTCCAGAAGCAAGAAATGCTTATGTTTATATTCATAACGGAAAGAATGGGACTTACAGTTATAAGTACTAAATTACTCTTTATAAAATGTTTACCATGGGATGGGTTAATGCAGTCATAAAAATTGTTGGCCAAATAATCTCCCAAAGCATATATTACATTTCAGTTCAATTGAACAAACATATGTTGAGTGCCTGCTATAAAGGAAGCTGTGGGGGAATATGTAAATACAATTTTTGCCCTCTCTCCTACTTTTGGAAGAAACATAAGACATAGACAAAAATGATTATAATATGTAACAGTATACTATAGCAGGTAGAGTGCTAATCTTGGTATCAGGAAGACCTTATTTTTTTTCTTAATATCTAAATTTTAAAAATTAAATCTTATTTTTTCTAGTCAGTGAAAAATCTTCCTACACTCAAAATCTTCCTCAATTGAGAAAGAAGAACAAAATATTTGTGAGACATATACATATCCACAAGTATTTTATATCTAGTCAAAACAACGCATTAGCTATGTCCAAAAAAAGTCTCAATTTATACCACGCGTCTACCAGAAGATGGCTTGTATGTTTCATCCTGAACCCTCTGGAGTTCTAGTTGGTCATGGCATTGCTCATCATCTTTAAGTCTTTCAAAGTTGCTTGTCTGTGCAATATTATTGTTATTGTATAAGTTGTTCTCCTGGTGCTGCTCACTTCACTCAGTACCAGTTTATACAAGTCTTCTCTGTAACCATTCCCTTTATCATTTCTTATGGCACAATGGTTTTTCTATCACACCATGTACCATAGCATGTCCAGCCATTCCCCAAAGGATGGGAGCAACCTTAATTTCCGATCCTTTGCTGCTACAAAAAGAGCTGCTCTA
Organism: Notamacropus eugenii; assembly: GCF_028372415.1. Lineage (NCBI taxonomy): Eukaryota > Metazoa > Chordata > Mammalia > Diprotodontia > Macropodidae > Notamacropus > Notamacropus eugenii. Next base: position 180,634,731 of record NC_092874.1, on the reverse strand, counting down.
AATATGTTTGTACAGTCTTAGAGTTTGTTCTGTTTCTCCATTAATCTACCTGTCCTCTCATTTCCTTCTTCCCTTTCCCCTCTTCTAATCTGTTTTCCTGTTGAATGAAACGTGTTTCAATACCAAACTGTGTGTGTATCCTTCCTTTTGACTACTTCAGATAAGAATAAGATTAAATTCCTTAACCTTTTCCCTTTGTTTTTATAGACTTCTCTTGTGTACTCCAATTATGTAAGAAAATTTCCCTGTCCTTACTCTCCCCTTTTCTCTCTTAAGTTATTCCTGTTGTGCTTATATTACAGTCTTCTTTCAAGATCATTAAAAAAAACCCTAACAACCACTCCCAGCCTTTTCTAATTAGATTTCCTCTGTGCTCTTTGATCAGGTTTTGAAGGGACATGTGTCATCTCTCCATAAACAATGTAAACATTTTATCTTTTTTTAGTCACTATGATTGTTTGCTCATATTTACTGTTCTATGTTTCTCTTGACTCCTACGCTTTCACTTTATAGTTTTGACATAGCTGATCTTTTCATCCGGAATGCTTAGAAGTCCTCTATTTCATTGAAAATCATTTTTCCCCCTATAGAATTATACTCAGTTTTTCTGGGTAAGTTATTATTGGTTGTAAATCTATATCCTTTGCCTTTTGGAATATCATATTCTAAGCTCTCTGCTTCTTCATAGTGATGGCTGCTAGACTGTGTTTTATCCTGACTATGGCTCTTCAGTATCTGAATTCTTTCTTTCTCCCTGCTTGCTGTATTTTTTTTCTTTGACCTGGAAGCTCTGGATTTGGTTTATAATGTTCCTGGAAGTTTTCATATGAGGGTTTATTTCAGGAAATGGCTGGTAGATACTCTCTGTTTCTACTTTGCCCTTTTTTAAAAGAGATTTTGTTGTAATGAGATCCATGTTTTAAGGTTTTAAGAGATCTGAGCAGTCTTATGATTTCTTGAAGTATGATGTCTGGGTTTGTTTTTTTTTTTTTTAATCATGGTTTTCAGGTAGTCCAATGATATTAAAATTCTCTCCTCAACATGTTTTCTAGGTTGACTGACTGCCAAATCTAATTGACTCTCCCTCCACATCATTTCTTATAGCTGTCCCTTCTCTGCATTCACATAACCACACATCTAGTTTGGGCTTGTAGTACTTCTCATCAGCTTCCTAACTTAGTTTCTCTGCTTCCAGCCTCTCCTTTTAATTGTTAACAACAAGAACAACAAATCCCAGTAATTCCACATAGCTGCCACAGTAATCTTGCTGAGTCACAAATAGGATCATGTCACTGCCTTGTTCCCAATCAGGTTGAATGCAAACTCAGCCTTGTATTTGAAAACCTCAACAATCTGGTTCCACTCTATCTTTCCACCCTAATTTCACTTTATTCCCCTGGTCTGTATTCCAGACAGAATGGATTTCTGGCTATTCGCTAAACTCTGAATTCTATCTTTGCCTTTGAACAAGCTATTCCCCTGACATGCCCTTTCACCTAATTTCTGCCTCTCAGAATACCCAACTTCAAGATTCTTCCTCTTTTGTAAAGGATCTGATTCTAGATTCTCTGATCTAGTTACTAACTGTCTCTTTCTTTTCCTCTTTCTCTCTCCCTCCCACCTTCCTTCCCTTAAATTACCTTGTATTTAATATATCTTTGTCCATTTTATACCTTTACAGTAGAAGCTAAGTTTCTTGAGGTCAGGGACTTTTAAAAATCTGTGTATCTCCAGTACCTTGCACATAGTAAATTTATAATATGTGTTTGTTGAATTGACTTCAGGTAAATATGGAATAGGAGTAGAGAAGAGACCTGTGATTTACTTGGTAGAGGGAACTTCCTCTGCCACTGTAGTTCAGCACCTTCTCTATAACTTAGTCTTAGGCAGCTGTCCAGAGCCCTGAGAGGTTAAAGGTCACATGATTAGTATTTATCTGAGGAAGGACTTGAACCTGGGTTTTCTGGGTTCCAGAAGGGGTCTCTAGCCACTATGTCATTCTATTTCTGAATATAGAACATATTAATTATAAATATGGAATTCATAACACAGATTTATTTATTTTAGCATTTACTGGAAGAATATAGATATGCAAGATGAAAAATTGCACCCATGGGAAACAGAGGGTCAGTAGAAGGGTAGACTAGGGATGAGTACAGGAGATAACAGTAGGAAGAGACTAGAACTTAGCATAGAAACTGGGTCACAAAAATAGAAGTCAGAAGAACATAGCATGGGAGGAAATAAGTTTACTGGTGGGAAAAGTTTTGTTTCCTTTTTTTTCCTAAGTAGGTAAAATATCATGTAAATATCCAATTGGAACCAAAATTTATTCCCCCCAGTGCTAGACTCTGGATGCTCATTTCTGATAACTCAGACTTAATGACAGAATTCTTCAAAACATAGCAATTCTTAAAGGGGTAAAGAAGCAATTAAGTATTAACCTTGTTTTCTCCTTTTGCTTGACATCCAATAACCTGTTCAACTTTGCAGAAAAGTACTGGAGGGGGAGGGGGAAGAATGACATATAAGTTGAGATTTCAAAGTCTTCCAAACTCTAATTGAAGAACACTGGATATGGAGGCTGAAGACCTGTGTTGGAGTCTGGCTCTTCTATTTACTAGTTGGTTTTTTTGTTTTGTTTTGTTTGTTTATCTTGAGGAAGTGTCTTCAGCTCTAGGATTCAATTCCTTCATCTATAAAATGAAGGGCTTGGATTTGGTGACTTCTAAGGACCTACTTATAATACAGGATATTATACTTCTGCTTATAATACCGGGTAGCCTAAAAGTCTTAAACCAGTTTTAAAACTGCTCCAAGACTTTCAGGCCACCTTATATTTAATAAATTTATTCATGGTTCAGGATCTCAGAAGTGTCTGCAGGCTAAAATTAGAAAACTTGGGTCAAAATCTCCATTCTACGACTTACTAGCCCTGGACAAGGTTCTTAGCTTTAATTTAATTAATGGAGATAATGTGTCCACTGCCTACCTCAGAGATATGAAGAAAGTGTTTAGGAGTCCAAAAATGTTAGTTAAATAGGATCTAATTAGTGATATTTTGTTGTGAATTAAGTTGATATTTATTATAGACTTAAATGAGAAATAAGTAGTTTTGTGGTTTTTTTTCCATTTTGACTTCTTGCATAGTCTCCTCCCCTATTTAACCTCACAAAAAGGAACTATTTTTTTTAAACATTTTTACCCAGGAAAGCCGAGTCAGTAAAGCAGTAGAAGTAATGATTCAGCATGTTGAAAACTTGAAGCGAATGTATGCCAAAGAGCACGCGGAATTAGAAGAGCTAAAACAAGCTCTTCTTCAGAATGAAAGGCCTTTTAGAGCCCTTGAAAATGAAGGTAATCAAAAATATTTTTAAAACTTCCTCACTTATGTTTTTCTAACAGTCTGCATTCATCCTCCTATAATATATTTGAAATAATAATTTATGATGGAGACTTTACTAATAACTCTTGCTTCTGCAGCCATGTTATTTTCACAGTCAAAAGGTGCTTCTATGGGAAAATGGAAGGGATGTCCTACTAGCTTCATCAGAATGGAAGGAAGATATACTGACTATGGAACATTTGGCTAATACTAGTGTTCCTTTAGGATACTTTTGGCCCAGGTTATTATTGCATCTGTTTCCATGCATGTGCTAAGAAATGGGGGGGGGAACCCCAGCATCATGTTGTATGTGATCCTACACCATATGATTCTGTGCTCTCCAGAAAGACATATGACATGCTTAAGCAACAAACTGAAAGGATCTGAAGAGTCAAGGATGGGTGTGGGTGAAATGGGTAGATAGGGCAGGTGTGACAGGGAGATAGCAGTCCTCAGCAAATGCCATATTATAAGATATATATGAAGCTGGCCTCTGATTGTCTTATTGTTTAAAGTAAAAAACAAATGTATAAGGTTACATTGGATAGATTTAAGTGATACTTACCACTGATCAAATTTTAACAGTCTTATTCTCAATAGAATACTACGAATAATCCTGGTAGAATCTCTTGTTTGAATTATCCACTAACTTTTGAAGAAATAGTCTCACACGACAGCCTTGATCTGTAAATATGAATGAAATGCCATAAGAACGTTGGTGTTCAGGGGAGGCGTAAGATAGTAACATTTATTTTATTTTTATTTTCACATCCAAATTTTCTCCCTTCCTTCACTCCCTCCCCCATCCATTGAAAAGAAAGAAACATAATACCCATTATACTCTGAAGTCAGGCAAAACATTTTCACATTACCCATTTTCTAAAAAAAAAAAGCATGAAAAATAAAGAAAAAAAAATCTGCTTCATTCTGCACTTTGAGTTCATCAGTTCCCTAATTGGAGGTGGATAGCATTTTCTATAATGAGTCTTTTGGAGCTGTGGTGAATCATTTTATTGATCAGAGTTACTAAGTCTTTCACAGCTGGCTATGATACAATATTTCTATTATATATGACACCATCTTCCTTGTTTTGATAGCTTGATGTACTGCCATAAGTTCAGTGTATTGACTACTTCCACCTATCCCAGTACTTACCAAAGTCTGCCTAGTATATGGGTTATAGGCTACCACTTTCCAGTGTTCTTTGTGGCCCAAATATTTTGCTGTCCTGTCAGTAAACCATTCATGTTTCTTTTGTTCTTGAGTCAATCCAGCCTATCCCTCATTCCATTTTACCAAGGACTGTACCAACTATTGCTTTGGTTCAGGGGGTGTACCATTTCCTTCAGTATCTATGTTTGCTATAGATTCATGTAGAGCAGAAACTCCACTTTTGCCTGTTTTAGATCTATTTCGAATTTACCATTTCCATTTCATTATGCTAGCCTCTTGTGCTTGTCTAATTCTGTGAGAAGTTGGGGTGCTTATTACCCAGGTCATAATTGGGATTCCAGGCCTTACTATTACTTCATGGCCCAGAGTCAGTTGTTCAGTCTATCAAAGCCCAATGTGCAGCTTAAGAGCTGCTTTTCAAATGAGGTATATTGAACTCCAGATGAAGGGAGTTTCCTAGATCAAAATCCTAAGGGTACATTTCGACTTTGTTGTTTTTGCCATAAACTCCAGTATGCATATTTGTCCTGTACAGTCACTGTAACTCCACCAGGCCACTTTGCATAGACCATAAATCTAGGGCTAACTGTATGGCAGCCTTTGCTTCTTCAAATGCTTTACTATGCTCAAATTCCCAGTCAAATTCTTATTTTTTTCCTAGTAACTTTATATAAGGGTTTCAAAATCTGTCCTAGATGTAGAATGTGGTGCCTCCAATATTCAAATAATCCTATAAATTTTGGGACCTCTTTTTTATTGGTAGGAATAGGAAAATCCTGAATCTTTTGTCAGACTTGCAGGAGAATCTCTTGCAATCCCTTATTCCATTGTATACCCCCAAAATTTTAAGGTATGAGCTGGCCCTTGAATCTTTGCAGGCTTAATTTCCCACACTTTGCTTTTCATATGCTCAATTAAAAGTATCAAACTCTTCTCCACTTCTTTTACATTTTTTTCCCTGTATCATAATATTATCTATGTAGTGGGTAAGCTGTATACCAGATAGCTCTAATTCATCCACATGGTTAGCCAAAATCCTATGACAAATAGTGGGGCTATGCAGATATCCTTGTGGCAAGCATGTAAAAGTATATTATCGGCCCTGCCAAGTGAAAGTAAGTTGGTTCCATTGTTTAGAATCTATTGGGATAGTTAAGAAAGCATTAGCTAAATCAATAGCTGCATACCAAGTCCCATCACATTTTTGGATCCTTTCTGTTACGGTAACTATATCTGAAACAGCAGCACACAAGGAAGCAGTGACCTTATTCAATTGTCTGTAATCCATTGTCATCCTCCCTGCCTCATCTGACTTTCATACTGGCCAGATAGGATTATTCCATCAATTGGTTGTAGGACCTAACACCCCTGCCTCAACATATCCCTTTATAGTACTGGTAATTTCATCTTCTCCACCTGGCACATGATACTGCTTTAAAGTAATCACTTCAGAAGGTTCAGGTGAAGTGATTGGGTCCATTTTTATGTTTCCCACTAAAACTTTACTATTTTCTATCTTTCTTACTACAAATTGGTATCTCCCCTCAGGTAAATTTAGAGTCATACTTCTCAATATATCTATTCCAATGATGTATTCAGGAATGGGTAGTTACCATGGCATATTTTTATCGGTAACTGTCCAATTTTCATTGTTAGTTTAATTTGTTTGGCTGATATTTCAGCCTCTCCCAGTCCTGTGGTGATGATAGGAGTTTCATGTTTAAACTTATCAGGGTTTCCATATATAAGGGAGGCCTCTGCTCCAGTATCTATTAATGCCCTAGTTACAGTATTTGATCCATTTTTCCAATATATGGTCAAATTAATATGGGGCCTGTAATCCTGTCTGTGTATTTCTTTAATCTAAGCTGGGGCTTGGCCCATTTCCTATTCTCCCTGAAGATGCGACAAACTTGGATACAATGGTTCAAGAAGATCTAGAGGGGCAGTTCTTACTTCTCTATTCCATCTGGTATCAAGTCCCTTTTCTCGGTACATTTTTACATAGTTCATTAGTTGGAATACCATCTATGCTTCCCAAATCTACCCCTGTTCTCAATAGAACAGTAAACATATTTTTCTTCTCAGTCTAGTCTGACTTTGAATCTGCTGGCTCTTTACTCTTCTCTCTCCGGGAAATTTATCTTTTCCCCAGTCTCCTAAGTCACTTAACTGTGAAATCTTGGCCAGCACCTCTGAAAGAGGGTGCCCTGTCTCCCCAATTAGTAGAGTCAGAATTAGGTGCTTTTAAGCAGGAGGAGCTGTCTTCACTATTATATTCATATGGGAAACTGCTAAGGGGGTATTATAGTACACATCTGTGTTTCTGATCATTATAGCAGTCTTCATTACCTCCTCCTTAAATTTTCTTATACAGTCCCTAAGTGGGGCAGTTAGGTGCAGTGGATAGAGCACCAGTGCAGGAGTCAGGAGGACCTGAGTTCAAATCTCACCTCAGACACTTGACACTCACTAGCTGTGTGACCTTGGGCAAGTCACTTTAGCCCAATTGCCTCATCCTGGGTCATCTCCAGTCATCCTGATGAATATCTGGTCACTGGATTCAGATGGCTCTGGAGGAGAAGTGAGGCTGGTGACCTGCACAGCCCTCCCTCACTCAAAACAAAGTCAAGTGCAAGTCATGCCATTATTTCTCTGATGGCATGGTCTTCTTCAGCAATGAAGGATGAACACACACACACACACACACATACACACACACACACAAACACACACACACACACAGAGTCCTTAATTGAATTCCAAGGTCTATCTCCACTAGGCCACATAGAGTCAGTAGCACATTGCCTATCACATTCATCGGCTGCTAAAGCTAATAGATTGGTCATGTTGTTAACTCCTTGCATATAGTAATCTCTAAAAGCTTGCTGTACAAGAGGATTCTGACTAATACCTATGAATTTCAAGCCTTGTACACTCTCTGTTGAGACTCCTCTGGGCCGACTCTCATTATCCAAAATATTAATGATTCTCTTATCCTTTGGATGAACCAACTCAATGTATCCGTGAACTCTTGCTGAGTAAAATCCTCAATTATCTCCCTAATCACTGTGTTGCCTTCCTGGTTCTCCTGCTTTTGTCTTAGTATTAGGCATGCTTCTTCCTGAGAAGCATCTTCCTCTAACATTGTTTCATTTTCCACCTCTTACTTTGTTACATTTTCCTCCCATGCACTCTCCTGGCAGTCGCCATGGCAGCTAGGCTCAGCCTGTACAAGGGCTGCATGCATACTCCTTTGGCCAGCTTTTTGCTTCTTCTTCTGAGCTAAATGAACAGATTTTTCTTCTACCACTTGGCACCCTCTAGTTTGCTCTTTTAAAGGAGAGCTAAAATGCTGAGAATTTCCACGCAAACTAGATAACTCTTTTTCCATCTGAATTTTTTCCTTCCTTTCATTCCTTCCTTCAGCAGCTCATCTCTTCTTTTACATATACATATGGGTAACCTGTTAATAAAATCCAGCCTCTCATACACTCTTCTGCCGGTTCTTTCCCTGGTTTTATTGGTATTCCTTACAAACATCTTTCCAAATCTCTAGGTTCTCCCTTCTATAACCTCAGTTCCCAGAGTCTGATGCTTTTAGCCCATTCCCTTGCTAGGGAGGAAGAAGGTAAATTCTCCCATCCTGGGATATCCATTTCTTCCTCTAAAGTCCTTCTGTCTCTAAATAGAGATTTTATACCTTCCAGTCCTGTTCATGATGCCAAATGTATTGCCAAGGCAATATTCACAGCACTGACAATGACTATGAATATGCTGGCATGGTTCTGAATCACAAAATAGAACAGACTATCTATAGAGAAGGCAGAAGAAAAACATTTATTCATCCACCAGAAAGTCAAATCCCAACACCAGAAAACCTAATCCATCATAGCAACAAAGAAGTCAATATACATTATCACTGCAGGGGACATTGCCATTCCCAAGGCTTCCCCATCTTGCTGAGGCCTTCCCACAACAAACACTCACAATCCTAGCTGTCTTCTTGCCTGTGTCCTCCCTCCCTCTCTCTCTCTCTCTCTCTCTCTCTCTCTCTCTCCCTCTCCCTCTCCCTCCCTCCCTCCCTCCCCCTCTCCCCTCTCCTCCCCTCTCCCCTCCTCTCCTTTCCTCTCCTCTCCTCAGACTGCTCTCACTTACTTCCACTTCTGTTCCACCCTACCTGTTTACCTGTTCAGTAAGCTCCTCCTACTGCTTGTGACTTAGGTTTCCATGTGATGTCAGTAGGTCACATGGGCCTATTAATGGATGGGAAAGATCTTCAAATTAAGTAAAAATACATTAATAATTCAAGGTTTTTGAGAGAGCTCCAAAAAAACTCTTACTTGTCTCTGCACCTCTCTTCATCTATTTAAATAATAAATTTTACTGATATCTTTTAACTACCTTCAACCTACTCAGTTACCCATCCTTTGTAGCCACGGAAAACAGTTAAAACCAACTGACACAGTCACAGTAGCTGTCATTATATGCCCTATTCCCAACAATTATATACCCAGAGTTTCCCAAATTTTCAGTGATTAGAGGGAGGTACACTTCTTCATATCTTGGGGCCAACATTTATCATTATAATTACAAAGTGTTCAACTTTATTCTAATTTATTCTAATTCTTTTCTTTTACATTACTTTACTCATTGTGAATGTTGCTTTCCTTTCACTCTTCACTACTGTGTTTCTCTGAATTCTTGTTTATTCTTATGGCATAACAATAGTCCATCATATTCACATTCCACAGTTTCTACAGCCATTCCACAACTGATGAAAACACACTTCAGTTCTAGTTTTTGATGTGAAAGAAAGTGGTCCTACGATTATTCAGAAAGCATCTTTCTTTCTGTCTTTGTCCTCCCTACGGTACATCCCTAACAGTGTTATCAAAAGGTATGAGGTTCAAAGGGTTGAATACTTGTGATTATTTTACAAACAGTTCAATTTATTTTCAAAAATAGTTGACTCAGTTCACAGGTTCACCAACAGCATGCTAAGTTACCTCTCTTCCTGTGCCCCTTCCAACGGACTATTTTGACCTATTTTGACTTTGGTTTTTGTCAATTTGAAATTTGTGAACTGACTCACAGTTACTTTAATTTACATTTCTCTTATTAGTGATTTGGGGTAGTCTTCTATGTAGTATTGATAGTTTGCAAATCTTTTGAAAACTTCATAGCTATCCTTTGATCTTTTGCTTATTAAAAATGGCTATTCAGCTTTCATATTTGTATTAATTTATCAGACTTGTAATAGTGATATTTTCTTATTCTAAATATTTAATTTTATGGTGCAAAAGGTATGGACTTAGTCCTCATTCTTTTCAAAAGAGGTGACATTTGAACCTACTGGAGTTAGTCAAACTTGAAAATCATAACTTTAATATAACTGTATACATAACTTCAGTAACATGTGTGCTTTTCCCTTCAGATGAAACTCAAACTAAAAAGCGTTCAGCATCTCTAAATGCTAAGGTAATTAAAGCTTCATGAAATTTCAAAGAGTTTATGAGATGTATATTGCCATACTATTTATTCCACAGTGTTCTGGTATAAACTATCTTTTAATCTTATCAAATACATAAAAATCTGGATAGCATAAAATTATAGACTATTTGAATTTGAAAATTTGAGGAGACCTTGGAGGCCATGTAGTAGAATATTTTCATTTTGCTAAAATGAAGCTACTGAGGGCCAGAAAAGTTCAGTAATTTGCCTGAGATCAGACATCTAGCTTAGAGCCTGGTCTAGGATTTAGGTTTTCTGACTCCCAATCTATTCTTCTTTTCAGTATATGCTGATACTAAGAAAATTATGGGGTAATTACTTGTTTCATAAAATTATTCACAAGAATATTACATTAAGTAATAAGTTCATTGAGTGTATTCAAATGACTATTAAATTTTTACTTAAATGTTACTTTTAAATAACATGTCTTGCTTACATAGAGTAGATAGATCAGCATGTGTTTAAAATGTACAGTGGGAGAGGGTATTGGCCTTAGCATCAGGAAAACCTGGATTCTAAGTTCTGCCTTTGGCACATAGAAGATATATAACTATAGCTAAGTCTTTTAAGTTCTAACATGGCCTTAGGTAACTCTATAAAAGTTGGGAGATTAACTGACAACCTGCACCAGGGGGGGAAATTCCACACCAGGAATCCCCTATAAACTATGGAAGTAATAGTTTTGGAATAAAAACAGATTAAATAAATAAAACAAAACTCAATTCCAAAGATGTCAAGCATCCAAAAAACAGGGTACACAAGAAAAAGAGATCCACTTAAATAATGAAATAGATTCTGTTGTATATTGCTAAGATCTAACAAGTACTTAAATTATAAAATATACTCATAAAACAGTGCATCTGATTCCACAAAGCCATATATGAAATTTTACTCTTCTTATTTTATAGGTATACTTCATATATACTTCATGTATCTTATGGAAGGAAGCTTGGATTATAGCAATATTTTACAAGAGAATATCTCCTTGGAAAATATGAATCTAAACATTTTAATTACCTAGAAATCTGGAAACATTTCAGATAATTTATTTTATTTTGTAACTAGAAATTTTTCATAAATTCTTTTTTCAAAAATCAAGTTAATTTAGGAAATATCAAAATTATAAAATCTTTACATATTTTTGTTTACCTAAAAACTGACTATTTGCAAAGTTGAATGTTTCTATAAATTCTATGTGAATTTTCATAATTCTATATGAATTTAAAACATAGTAAGAAACTACAACCAGAATTTAAATGAAAGTAAATGATTAAGTCCATTTCTTTAATTTTAATGTGATTTCTAAAAAAAAAAAGATTAATTTATAATTTTGGAAATTTGCTGTTTATTCACATTTGCTAAAACAAACCCCAAACAACTTTATGTGGGATGGGGATAATCATTTCCTTATTCCTATATTAGTCAAAGTTAATTGAATATCAAGAATTTGACTTTACAGGGGTTGGGTCTATTGAAAGCTAGATAATGTCTACTTCTGTTCCTTAAAACATCAAACCCAACAAAGATAGGTAGTTGAAAACCACTAATAGTCCAAATTGCCCAGATTTTAAAACTTTCAGGATTCTTTATTCTACAATCTTCTCTGTGACTTCAAATATTTAATGGAAATATGCTCACTGCAGAGAGAAAATGTGAAAGTTTTCTTTTTGGGACTGCTACAAAAAACCTCTCATGTCATTATTGCATATGGCATTCTTCCAAAAGATGCAGACATTACACTATAAAAAATTGGGAGGCTTGGGACTTCATCACAACAAATATTCAGATTTTATTTTCTATGCCAGCTTGAAATGTGGTTTAGACTTTCACTGAAATCACTTTCAGTACATTGGAATAGATTTCATTTATCTAAATAATCTCTGGCAGTCATTAAAATGTATCACGGAGTCTTGTAATTTTAATTTTTCAAAGAATCGTAATCATGTGTGCATGTGTGTATCTGTGTGTATGTGTGTCTATAGCCATCGTCTCTTCGAAGGGTCAGCATTGCAACCTTGCCCAGAAATTTTGGAAATACAGGATTGGTAAGAAAATTCCTAAAGTTTCGCTTTCAAAAGCAAAAGTTTTCAGATAGGAAAATTTGAAACTCATTAAATTCACATTCTAATTTTTCTTCTCAAACCTCAATTACTGAAGATATCAGGAACTGAAAAAAATGACCGCTTCAGTAGGAGGTCAAGTAGTTGGTAAGTTTATAATAACTTTGTCCACTATTTGGGAAATTTATGCCTATTTTTAATTGGGTAAATTTGTATTTGAAATATGTATGGTTATACACTGTAATATTTAACTGATACATTAGTTTTGTAAAGTCAACTAGTACAAAAACTTGGTCTGTCCATGAATAAAATGTTTCAGATTTTCCTTTGGTTTTATGTGAAACAATAGCTGTGTAACTAGTTTCAGTGATGTGAAATGAGCCATATTATTTTTTATTCAGGCGTACTTTGGGATCGAAGCAGAGTGAGCACCGTCCATCACTTCAGCATTTCAAAAGTACATATTCTTGGGCTGATGATGAGGGAGAGAAATGTGATTCAAAGTAAGTAAAGTGTAGTAATGTAGTTACTGAAAGTATACATAAACCCTTCAACATAAGAATAAATATTTTTAAACTATAATGAAAAACAGATTTTTAAAATTAATATCTTCTAATAATCATGGCGGGGGGATTTGCTAATGCAATGCAAATTTATAATGTGAATGCATATGTAAACAAAAGGCCAAATTATTTGTGCTCCTTGATATGGGAATGCAATTGACTTTGACTTTACATCTTATTTTCCTTTAAAAATTAACCGAAGAAAATTTATTATAGATCCCTTAGGGACAGCTCAGACTGAAAAGAAAATGTTAAATGCCACAACCCACTCTGGTATTCTAATTCTTTGTTGCTGGACAAAGATGACTTTGAAAATTCAGATCCAATAGATGGATACTACTCAGTGAACATAATGAAATGATTTAATTTTTAAAAAACTCTTTAGTCATGATTAGCTTAGTGAAATGACAACCTCCAGTTTGCAGAATGGAGCATAGGAATCTTCAGGTTGCTTGTTCAAATCCAGTCTGTGGGAAAACAGCCATTATCAGTTTAACAGTCAGCATGGTTCCATGGAAAGAACACTGGATTTAACCTAGATGATCTCAGTTCCAGTTCCAGTTCAAGTAACACTATTTGTGAGAGTGTGGCCAAGTCACTTAAACTTTATGAGCCATAGTTTCTTGATCTGGAAAATGGGGGTAACAATAACCATATTATTTATCTCCTGGGTTTGTGAGGTTTGCAAACCATAAAATGCAATGTAAATATTAAATATTATTTTGATGCACTTTTTCTTTCCCAGAAGATCATACCAATTATTATTTGTTTAAAACTGCCAATGTTTCTATAAAATCCTTTTCCTGGTCAAGTTATTCAAAATGTTTTAAGTATTTCAAATTAATGAGGTCTTTTGGGGGGAAAAGAACTGAACCATCATGCTTTTGATACTATAAAATGTTAAGTGTGACCAAAAAATATTCTCAAAGATTTTAAAATCAAACACACAAATAAAGTTAAGAACTTGTTAGAATAATTTTGTAATCACAGTTTTCTAAAAATATGTTTTAAATCATAGTCACCTACTATAATTTAACATTATTTTCATCTTAAATGATGAACTCATATAGTCTTAAATATTAAAACTGACTTATTTAAAGAGATAAAGAAGAACCAGAACCACCTGCTGAGGAGATTTTAGAGGAAACAAGAAAGCTAAGCCTTTCTGAAAAGAAGAAAAATCAATCCAGATGGGATGTTTCTTCACTGTAAGTTGTGTATTTGCTAAAAGATGTAAATTCTGTATATGTGTATATGAAGGATTGGAGGGGAAGATGGAGGAGGAATATGTTAACCTTAATATCCTTAATCAGATAACAACACAAAACAGACAACATATCTAACTGTTGAAGTTTTATTTAGCAGAAAACTTAGCTTTGCATCACAGTCTTTTAAGTGAAGCTGTGGTCAGTAGCATGGCATCATACAAAGTGAACTTACTCAATTTCAAATTTGTCAGGGGGAGGGGAGTGCTTGAATCTTTAAGAATTAGAATTCTAGTTAACACCTGGATACATACAATAGTAATCAGAAACAACAAAATTAAGTAAGAATGAATATGCAGGGTATGATGAGAAATGGCTTAGTTTCCATGAATGTGGCTAAAAAAAGTCTCTTAAATTCTAAGTCCCCTCAGTTCTGAAAAGAAAATGTGTGTGTGTGCACATGTACAAATCTTATGGCACTATATAAATGCTAGGTATTATATGCTATTAATAGTAGTACCTTTATACTTGTAGAAGGTAAAAACCTCTTGATTTTCTTCATGGAAGAAATTTCATTTAAAGTTGTTATCTTAAGGAGAGGGTAGCAAAATAATTTGTGGCTTATTGCAATGATACAGTCAGCACTGATGTATACAGAGTATTATATAAAGCATAGCAAAGATTATTTAGTATATTTAACAAGAGTAGCATTGATAGCTGGCAGATATAATGCACTGGTATGATCAGCTTCCTGTATTTGTGGTTTCCTCATAGTTATGACATAGGAGCAACCTGGGCGTGTGATCTCAAGACCTCCTTCCAAAAGACAAATCTAACCCTCTGGATTTCTGTTGTGTTTATTGTGCTGTTTGCAGCTTTTATGAGTTTTCTCACAGGCCGATTTTTCCAAAGGCCTGTAGACGCTGCTCCTGTTGAGAAAGGGGGCTCCTGGACGTCGCTCCAACAAACTCTGTGGCCTTATACCAAACTTCAACACAATGGGCCCCCTCCAGTATAAATGGCAACATGCAACAGCAATTATATGTTGAGTTTTAAATCAACCTCTAAATCAGTCATTTTACTCTGGACAGTTGCTTTATTATTTTAGTATAAAAAGTGAAACATAGAAAACTTCCACTTTTTAGAAATGTTTCTGTCATTCTTATGTTCCCAATAATTTTCTAAAACTAAGATAATGAATATTGTTCTCTTCTCAAAGTACATAGGAAATCTGTGATTTTTAGTGAACCTCTTCGAAGAAAGTTTGTACTGTTTTATCCACTGTGAAATGTTAAAGAAATAAATCATGACAGTTTTAATACAATGGTAGTTGAAATTCTCAACATGCCTAAATGTTCTATCATAGTGCTTTCATTCAGAAATAAAATGTCTATGTAAAAATGTTAAGCAGATAACTTTAATGGGAAATTTAAGGTATACTTTTCTTTAATGTTGAGCTGAATGAATACCTGATTTTTTTTCAAGTGTACTTGATTCACCAAATTAACAATGTGTAGGCATTAAGAATAGGTTAGCACTCTAACAGAGAGTAGAAGTTTGCACACGGCATCAATAAATTGGTAGCTTGAACTCCTGATTTTCTCCATTGCTGCTTCACAAGTGAAGTCTTTGATCATGTGATACAAAGTGGAATGAAATTCAGTATCATCTTGTAATTCTTCTGAAAACGCCTCACTGAATTCATTAATCTTGAGTTTTTGTGCTCTTTCACCATTGAACATATAAAGGGACCACTCATTATCCTCAACATACTCTTTTTTGAGAAGCTCACTTGCCTACAGAAGAATGAAAGGACAAAGAATTCTAAGAGTCACAAAGTTACCATACTGCCCAATAGTGGAGGATTATGTAGACCCTTACTGACACTTGTCCAACTACCAAAGTACATCAAAAATAAAAAGTTATCTATATTCTAACTATCCAGTTATGAATTCTCTTCTCAAAACTATTTACACTCCTGGTATGAATTTGATATTATGAACATTCAGGTTGAATTAAAATGTGCCCAGCGTTAAGCTGCTGAACTTTGGTAAGATGCTGAAGGTTTTTAACTCAGACAGTTCTGAAAACGAGAGGATGCTTATTCATCCCATAATTCTGTCAGAGGTACAAGTGCCACAAACATAGCTATGATATCCATATGTAAAAGGCATATAGTTTGACTCAGTTTTGGAATCACTGTATACAAGACACAGATACCACGGACATCAGCTTTAAATAAAATGAGTTGGATCACTTGGGGATCTCAGCACAGTTTTTGACTTAGCATGGTTTTTGACAAACTGAGACGGTTTTAAGTTTGTTAAACTACAATTTTTAAAATGTTTGCAAATATTCCTCCTTTTCCTGTCATTAACAAAATCCCCTTCTAGTTTCTGGGCTCTCTGTGGTAAGGCCCTATATCCTCACCCCCCTGTCCATAAGAGGTTGCTCTTTCTCTCATGCATCCTGATGGAACAGATTAGGAGGAAGAGGAAACAAATCCCTTGTTCCCCATGTTCACTTCCAGGCTTTCCCTTGGCTGCCATCTCTTGGCAACCTTACTTCTTTTGATATTCACTCCATCCTAGCATATTACTCAGTCTAGATCCCCGTGGATATACTGTCAGTTTCCTTTCCTTTCTTTCTAAAAGAGTTCAGTATCTGGACCACAGTGTTTCTCTCCATCCCAGGTGCTGCTCCTCATACCTGGTAATTTTAACCTCCTCAACTCTCATTCTGTACATCTTCATTAACTTCAGCCAGGTGGGTAATATCATAATTTAGATCCTCAACATAACTCATAATTATGTCATCTCCACCTTTACTGAAGCTGCACTCTCAAAGATTGCCAGTAATCTCAACTATTAAACCCATTGTCACTTTTTCTCAGTCTTCAAACCTTCTGAACCTTTTCTACTGCTTTTGACACTTGCAGCTGTCCCTTCCTCTTGGATACTGTTTTCTCCCTCCTCACTCCTCCAGTCCCTCCTCTTCAGGATCATCATCTCCTGTTCACCAAGTGTAGGTATCCCACAAGGTTCTGTGGTGAGTTCTCTTTTCTAGCTATACTTTGTACTTAATGATTTCATCTGTTCCCATTGATTTATTATCACCTCTCTAAAGATAACTCCTAAATCTATGAGTCAGCTAGGTGGCACAGTGGATAGTACGCCCAGCCTGAAGTTAGAAAGGTTCATCATCTGTCACTTACATCTGTGTGACCCTGGGCAAGCCACTTAACCCTGTTTGCCTCAGTTTTGTCATCTCTAAAATGAGCTAGAGAAAGAAATGGCAAACCACCATAGTGTCTTTTCCAAGAAAAGCCCAAATGTGGTCGCAACTGAACAACAAAAATCTCTGTATTCATCCTTAACATCTCTCTGAAACTCCAGTCCTACATCAGTTGTCTGTTGACCATCTCTGCCTATGTGTTCCATCAATATCTCAAACTCATCTCCCTCCACACTCCCTTCTCTACTTCTTTAAATTCTTCAGGCTTTTCTATTTCTGTTCAAACTTTGATTCTCATCATCCAGGGCCAGATTTGGAATCGTTCTCAACCTTTCCCCTTCCCTCACCTCCTATACACAGACAGTCACCAAGATCTCTATATTATTTCCCTCTTTTGTCCCCTTTATTCACAGAGCTACTACCCTATTTCAAACCTTCATCACTTGTCTGTGCCATTTTGATAGATCTCTAATGGTTTCCTTACTTCTAATCTCTTTCCTTTTCAATCTACCAAAATAATCTTCCTGCAACATAAATCTAGCTCTGCACTCCTTTAACTTAAAGATGTTCAGTAATTCTCTTTCCTCTAGAGTAAAATATAAACACCTTCACTGAGTTTTTAAGCCCTTGCACAGTCTGGGTCCACCCTACCTTCACAGCCTTCTTTCACAATAGTTCCTTTCATATTCTCTCTGTTCCAGGCAAAATGGACTCCTACCTGGTCCCCAGACTCGGCACTGGTACAAGCCATCATGCTGTGAATGCCCTTCTACCTGATCTCTGCCTCTCAAAATGCTTATCTTCCTTCAAGGTGCCACCACGTGCCACCTCCTTTGCAAAACTTTCCCAGATTTCTTTAGTCATTAGTCCTTCCTCAAATTCCCTTCTATTTACGTATCTGAGCCCATACTTTATTTTCCCTCTCCTACCAGTAGAACAGTAACTCCTTTTAAGTTAGGGACATTTTCATCTTTGTCATTCATTTTAGCGTCTAACCCAGGGCCTTACACTTTTTAGTGGCTGAATAAATGTTGAGTTGCTTTTAATTAGAATTTTTTTCATACTTTAAAAGGATACATTAACTTTGTCTTTCCTTTTTGTTCTGCTCCTACCTAAAGCATTATATACAGTATCTTCTTTGTAATGATATTGTAGGTTGAACTTGGACTTTTTAAAAAATATACCTTAAAAACCATATTTGTAGGACCTGATTGCTTATTCCATTTACTCCAACTGAAAGAAAAGGCAGATGCCAACAGGGCCATTTGTCGATAACACTTCATTTCTACTAATGGATCCTACAATGTAAACACAAAAGGAATTAATCATATACTATAAAAATAAACATTAACACTATATTCATCACTTGGGGGAGAGAAGATACTTTGGGCAATGTGACCTACTTAGGCATATTTTGTTATACAAATAACACATTTATGTCATGGTATATCTACCCATGCTATTAGTTTTCTATAATTTTCATGAATATTTAAATTCAGATAAATTGACGTGTGCAAAATGAAAGATCTTTTTTCCCTTTCTTTTTTAAAAAATTTATTTAGTTCTTTATTTTTCCCCAGTTACACATAAAAACAATTTTTAACGTTCCTTTTTGAAACTCTGAGTTCCAAATTTTCTCCCTTCCTCCCCACCCCCATTGAGAAAGCAAAGTTATACCTGTGTAGTCAACATATCCATAATAGTCGTGTTGTAAAAGAAAACATAGACAAGAAAAAAACTCAAAATAAAGTAAAAAGGTATGCTTCAATCTATATTCAGACACCTTCAGTTCTTTCTCTGGGGATAGATAGCATTTTTCATCATAAGTTCTCAAAATGAAAGATTTTTAATGACTTGTTTTATACAGTCATTCTGTCTACACTGCACAATATGCCTTGCCTAAAGATTGGATAGATCAAGCTTCTTTTTTGTGCTAAGGGTACTTTGCCTACAGCCACAGGATTGATGGTACAGTATTCTGACAAGGAAGTCATACTAAATAGGATGCCACAATGATAAAACGTATCTATGAAGGCATTCGGCAAAATGGATAATTGCCAGCTCAAATGCAAATTACAACTCAGCTATGACATAAACAGGGAGCTGCCTGCGGCATATAGAGGGCATGCCCAGGTCACAAAGTCACACAGCACATGTCCGGGAGGAGAGCTTCTTGATTCTGAATTCTCTTCAATAATAATAATAGTCCCTATTTATATGAAGCTTTAAGATTTACAGAGAGTTACATATTACTATATTATTAGTATTTTCCTAATAAAGACGAGGAAATTGAGTGACAGAGGTTAAGTGACTTGTCCATCGTCATACAATTGGTGTTAGAGCTTTGACACAAACCTTGGTTTCTTCTAAATCTAAATGCAATGAAATTTCCATTCACCATACCACATCATCTTTCTAAGCCCACAGGATTATAACACTTAAAGCTGGTTCCCGGGGAAGGAAATCAGTTTTAAAAGCCTTTCTCATGTTTATTGGAGCAGTTTCTATCTATACTCCCACATGCACGCCTGGTGATGGAGATGACATATACCCATTCCTAGGGCTTACAAGTATTCCAAAGGCATTTACCAAATCCCACCCTTAGAGGGCAAATATCACAGACCGCAGATTTAAAACCAGAAGAGAGCTTAGAGGCCGACAAAAAGCACCCCCTCACTGAACAGAACATCCTGGGGCAGAGAGAGATGAAACGACAGCTCGTAAGTAAATGTCTAAGCCCTAAGGCAAGAAGGGAATTCAAGTCTTCCTGACTCCAAGCCCCAAACTTACCACAATGATCTTAGTAGTGATGACAATAGTAATAAAAATAGCTAGCACTTCAAGGTTTGCAGAGTGCTTTATCAC
Source organism: Notamacropus eugenii (assembly GCF_028372415.1). Lineage (NCBI taxonomy): Eukaryota > Metazoa > Chordata > Mammalia > Diprotodontia > Macropodidae > Notamacropus > Notamacropus eugenii. Next base: position 180,614,732 of record NC_092874.1, on the reverse strand, counting down.
TGTCATCTCATTTTGTCCTTGCAACTACCCTTGGAAGAAGAGAGGCAATATTAGTGTTTCTCCCCCGGGTGCAGAAGGCTTGGAGGACAAAGTACCGAACTCCTCCCGGTGCCTTCTTTAGAGAGGGAGAAAACAACTGTCTGATGTTCTGCTGATTTCAGCTCTACAGAAGATGCTTCTGCGCTGGCTACACTCTGGTGACTCCCCCTGCCCCTCACATGCCCCCATCCCAGGTCTGCCCCCTCCCCCCTTGTTTTCCTCTGTCCTTGTTCTGTTGTCTCCCCTGTTAGGTTGGAAGGTTCTTGAGGGCAGGGAGTTTTTTCTTTTATTAATTGTATCCCCCAGCATTTAGCATGGTGCCTTGCACATAATAGGTGCTTAATAAATGTTTATTGGATTGGATTATTATTCCCATTTTACAGACAAATAAACTGAGGCCCTGAGGGATGAAGTGTCTTGCCCTATGGCAAGAAATGTGGGTCACACAGTAAGTATCTGAGGTCATATCTGAATCCAGGACTTCCTGACACCAACATGGCTGCTGTTGTCCACTGGTTGCAGGCTTGGATTTCTTGAGTGTGGCGATTTAACTGAGGCCAAGTTTTACAGAACAAATCCTTTTTTGAAAAGTTTGGATTCAAGCAAAGGACTGCACCTGAGGACCGAGAGGGTCACATGTTGCACCCCTGACCTAGCCTCTGAATGCTTCCTCTGATGTTTTCTGGGTGACTGGATAATTTAAGGCCTCTAAGACTGTTTCCTCACTAATAATATAGGGACAATCATACCTGTAAAACTTCCTTCACATGGCCTGGAGGCTCTAATGAGGTCATGGGCTTATGGCACTTTGCAAACCTTTAAGCATCATATGTCATTTACTATTATTGTACATGTTTGGTTCATACCTTACATGGCTAAGTGGGGATGGTCTGGATTTTTTCATACTAAACGCCTTTGATGGGACTGTGTATTTTTATTAGAGGACTGAGCTTCTGAGAAAAGGAACTGTTATAGTAACAGCATTTAGAGGAAACACTGGGAAGTTACAGACCTGGACTAAGTATTTAATCCTGTCAATGATTCCCATCTAGTAGAAGATTAAAGATTAAATTAAAGATTAAAGACAAGCAGAGTTTTCTTTATTTATACCTCCCTCTCTTTCTATGCCTGGACAAGTGAGGCTGTCAAATATTCTTGAATTCCTTAAAATATGAGCATGTATACATGTATATATACATATGTAAAATGTTATATTCAGAATCAGCAACGAATTCAATTTTAAAAGAACTATTTTTACCTTGTCGTTCACAGCAACATAAGCATGAGAGTACTCAGATGGGAAGATATTTAATCCAGTCGCTTTCATAGCAATTATTAAAGACGTAAGATTCATCCATTTTCCTAACAAATGAGAGAGCTCATAGTCACCACCTAGCTCAACGGCAGCTAGCATACACTGGTTATCCTGTTTTCAAGGGGAAAAAAAAATATTTTTTTCAAAATAAAATACACTCCAAAAAAGAATAAGCTTATTTGAGAAAAATAATTTACATTATCTTAAAAGTTTTAATGAATCTTTTTTAAAATCTCATTATGCTATTTCTAATCTTCTAGTTCCAGTTCTGCCACTGATTGTGTGGTCTCAGGAAAAGTACTTAGATTCTCTATCTATAAAATGATATATAAATCTATGAAATGATAAACTTAATAGGTTATAATAAAATAGATAAACTTAAAGGAACCCTCCAGCTTTAAATTCTATGATTTAACTAATAGGAATTGATCTACTAAATTATATGTTGTGTAAAATTTTGAATATTTAGCTAAAATAGTCACTCCAATGGAAACCATTTTTTAAAATGTCCAATTCTATTAAATTTTAACACAAGGTTTTAAGTTATGGTCAAGTTTCTCGAGTGCATTGATTGTGGTAGGAGGTTCTTACATAAGAGTTCCTAATTAAATGAAATAATAGATCTGGACCACCATCCTTCATGCCATGCCTGCCCCAGCCCACTCCATTCCCCCCCAAAAAACCTATAATAGTGATAAGGAAATTTATCCAGTTCTAAATATAGGTAAACTGGAAAATATGTCTATTATTATCCTACTCAACTGGAAGTTGAGCAAGACTTAAGTTTAATGTCTCACAGATCTTTCGGCTAAATTCATGTAGTGTGTAATGTCACAGATACAATTTCTCTTTGATGGGCAATATGGGGTTGGCTGTTGTTTAGTCATGTCTTACTCTTCATGACCCCATTTGGGGTTTTAACCTGGGTAGAGATATTTTGGAGTGTTTTGCCATTTCCTTCTCCAGCTCTTTTTACAGATGTAAAAACTGAGGCAAACATGATTAAGTGACTTGCCCACGGTCACACAGCTAGTAAGTGTCTGAGGCACTCTATCCACTGTGCCACCGAGTTGCCCTTATTTTAGGGTTAATTGTAAAGTAAAGCAACTTTAAGTTAGAGATTTCAGTCATAAGGTTGAGAAATCAGACTACTTCTTTAAGGGAAGCTAGAACAGAAACAGTTCTCATTCATTATTTTGTTCTCTTTTTTAAACTATTTCATTAATGCTCTTTTCCTTTCTATATCACACTCAGTTTATTCCTATTATTGGGAAATGACTAAACAAATTGTAAAATACGAATGTGACAGAATAGAATATTATTGCGTCATAAAGAAACAATGAAGTAGACAGTTTCCCAGAAAACTTGGGCAGACCGAAGAACCTAAAAGAACTAATGCAGAATGAAGTGAGCAACTAGGAAAACAATTTATACAATGATAACATCATTGTAGAGAAAAACAACTCTGAACAATTTTCATATTCGGATCAGTGCAGTAATAGCCATTAGTCCAAAACAACGAAGATGAAATATGCCATGCGCCTAACTGCAGGGCTAGCTCTCTATCCACACTGTACCACCTAACTGCCCCAATTCCAATTTGGGATAGCTCAAATTGTATTAATTTTTTTTTCCTTTCCATCACACCAAAAATGTAACACTCTACTTCTACCTCTTGTTTCTACTTAGGTGCTCAGAAACCAAGGAAAATATAAGTAAACTGACAGTTTTCATTCTTCTACATGACAAATAAAGCTAAATGCTTCTTCCATTTGAAGAGTTAAATTGTCACTAAGACAAGTCAAGGAGTTATTAGCTGCTTTGCTTTCAGCAAAGAGTGAGGATGGAGGTGTGGTAATACATTTTTCTGATGACCACTTTTATATTGTTTCTCTTATGTGATACCTTTAGATATGCTGAGGCTCATTCATGCCCACCATGAACTTCTCCACTGCCCCTAAATTCAATTCCTTAGAGTCTATGGTATTATGGTAATCTGTAACTCAAAGCCATATGTCAGCACTGGAAAGATACTGGGTTCTTAAAAGATGGCCCTTTGCTTCAGAGAGAAACTTTGGATGATTAAAACAACCATGTATTCCTTGGGAAATCCATAATCTTCCTCTTAGTCAATTCTTGACCCAGCTCATTGTCACTTTCTGAAGTCTGTCAAAGAACTTGGACAAAGTCTATGGATGATTGTCTAACTTATTAAATTCTATCACTATAATAATTTCTAATTCATAAATTCTGAATGAACACTTTTAAATGGGATTATAAAAAAGTAACATCTTTAAGCACAAAGCACAAACAATCACAAGCTAGGCACTTATATCCATTTTATAACATAAATAAAAATACCTTAACATACAACTTTTAGGCAGATAACAATTTACCTTAATTTGTATGTCAATATCGGTAAATGTTGTAGTAATATTTAAAATTGCTTCATTCAAATGAAGTGGTCTCAGTTCCCATGATTCATATGGCATATGAATGTGAGTATCTTGAATCAATGTGATAGGATGAACAGACTCCAAACTTAATGCCAAAATCTTTTCCTTCATGTTGTAAAAGAGGCTAACAAAGCCATCAGTTCGCCAACCTTTGCCTTTATAGTGGACAGGGGAAAAATTACATGAATTTTTCATACAAAATAAATTCAATAGAAATTGAGGAGCTCTGAAGTGGCAGAGTTTTCCGACAGAAAAATTCTCTATTGAGAAAAAAGCATTTTCCTTAGGAAATGAAATAGACACAAATCCTATCACCTTCCATGTTTTTATTCAGTTGCTATTATATGTGTGTTAACATTCATTCCATCAACTTCTGAGTACATGGTGTTTTATAACACAAAAGCAGGGATGAATTCATTACATGTCACCACCATCACCTGTGTGAGGTGGCTTCTTTGATACTGTTGCTGGAAGTGCAGACATTCTACCATTAGATTACGTAGCAGGACAGTAAGGCTGTCATTCCAGCATAATCAAAATGGTGAAATAAACCAATTTTATTACTCTTGTTTTTTAGAACTTTATTATTAACACATAATCATACAACTAGATATTGATTGCTACCATGTTAAATTTAATATGTATTTAAAAACGAGAGAGGACAGAAGGGAAAGGAAAGGGAAAGGGGGGAAGGATGAAAATGTTACTACCATCTCCCTTTTACAGATGAAGGAACATAAGGAGATAGAGTGACTTGCTAACAGTCACAAAGCTTAGAAATTTTAAGAGACAAGACTTCAGTCCTGGTGGGTGCAATTTCCATTCCCTTTTCTTCCCCCATATAATTGCAGTCCTAGAATTGGTTCCACATATTTTGCAAACTTGATTCTGAATGAAGCACTTATCTTTTCTTACTCTATTCCTAGGTGTAATTTCATGACTGTACCTTCTGAATCCCACCATGCAACCATAGGTTTCTCGAAAAACACGACACTATTATTCATTTCAATGACAATCTCGAGAGGTGGATAAGAGTTTTCTGTTTCAGGAACATCATCTGTGATCTCTGGAGGATACACGAATTCCTGTAATCCTCCACCGATGAGCTTTACAAAAAAGACAAACATGGAATTTCTAAATATTAGAAATAGTATTAGATCTGATAGAGATCAATGTCTTAAATGTCTTACAAAAGATGGCCATAAAGTTACATTGGGGAGAGTTAAAACTACCGAAAGCCCAAACTTCCTGTTGTCCAATCCTCAGTTTTCTCATGGATCCAGCAGTTAGGGCCAGGGAGTGGCCAGGTAGCTGACCTTGGAGCCAAGACACTGTAGGGTTCAGTGCTGCTCCTGTCATTTCACCTCACGGTGCTCCCTGAAGACTCCCCTGAGACTCTATGCTGCAGAGAAGGTGCTGGCCTACATTAGTAGACAGAGTCTCCTCAGCATGAGCAACATGTGCTCTGTGCTTATCCCTATCTGGTCTTCTTGCAAATATTTAATAATTGGCTGTTATGTACAAGTGCTAGATGCTATGGACAATTCAAATAAGTAAAACACATCACCACATATAGGGAGAAATGGGATATATTCAGGGAGGTGCTGGTTCTCCAAAAAACATACAGATAAACGAAGTGCACACTTCTAAGTTTAATCTGTATTATGAACTTCCTGTCATCACTTTCTTAACTTAGACAATAAATAAAACAATAAATCAAGTCCTGATTTGTAGCATTTGCTGATTCCCCACGGCATAAATGCTCATTTTGAAAATTTAAGTCAGTTCTTTTAAGTTGTTTTGCAGTGGCTCCAGAATACACACACACATGCACGCATGCACATATATAGTTAGTATATATATGTGTAGAAAGTATATATATATATATATTATATATGAAGTACAGTCTCTTTACCTCACTTTAAAATCTTTCCCACAATCAGACCCAAAACTACTTTTCTAACTTTACTCACACTACTTGCCTTGACATAGTCTATACTAGATGGACTGTCCTGCTTACAGTTTTATGAGCACAAATTCTACTTTTATTTGTCTGTGAATTTTTCCATGACATTTCCTATATCAGGAATGTCTTTTTCTCACATCTATACTTATGTAAATCCTATCCATTCTTCATGACTCAACTCAAACACTACTTCCTCTAGGAAGACTTTCCTAATCTCCCTAGCCAGAAGCAACCAATCCATCAAGCGACAACCACTTATTAAGCACCTCCAATATGCCAGGCACTTTCTAGTCATAATACAAGTACAAAGAATGAAATAATCGTTATTCACAATATTCTTACATTGTAATGGAAGAGAAAGTACCTATATAAATACATAACTACATGCTTACTTAAATATGTTTGTTTATCTATATACACAGAACATGAAAATAAAGTTAATAAATACAAATATATACAAAGCAGTTAAATATCCAGTAGTTTGTGAAGTGGGCCATTAGCAATTAAAGTCTTGTCTCTTGAGACTTCCAAGCTATGTGACTGTTCAAAAAAGCTTCCTAGAGAACCTTTGTCTTCCACTGTATGGTACCACTAGTAGTACCTCCAAGCAGCCTTTGTAAGGATGCTCACAGGAGGATCTTACTGTATAAAAGTGAAGCCCACTACCACCCTAAAGCAATCAATCAAGAGGATTTATGAAGTACTGTTTAGTGTGCCAGGCCCCATTCTATGGCGTGGGGATCTAAGTACAAAGGATGAAAAACCTCTAATGTAAGCAGGAGCTCACATTCTAATAGTGAACTCAGATGGAATTCTGTCCTTCTCCTATGTACTTACATGCTCAATTATATTATAGTTCTTTGTGAATATGGCAGGTTATATCTATGCCCCAAATAACAAGCTTGGCTTAGCCTGGAAGTGTGAAGTTTCTAAGGATGGGAATGCGAGAGGTGAGGGGGAGAAGAATTGGAGACGGGGGAAGAGGGGAGTTGAGCCTCTGCAAAAGAGTCAAAAAGCAGCTGGGATAGAAATGACATGGATACAGCAAGAAAGGAGACAGGTGCTAAGTAAAGACACAAGAGAAAAGAAAATAAATGGAAGATAAGGCGAGAAGAGTTTGATCCATCTCTATTTCTGGTTATGAGGCTGCAGTGTCTCTAGCTAAGAGCTGGTTTGCAAGTCTGTGTTCGTTCATTTCCAAGGAGGATGATGACATCAGAGAGATGATGATGGGACTTGCACTTGGCTTTGTTTTGAGTGAGAGAGGGCTGTGCAAGGTCACCAGTCTCACTTTCCCCTCCTGAGCCATCTGGATTCAGTGAGCCCTCCCTCATTCAAAACAGGATTGGGCACAAGTCATGTCATCATTTCTCTGACGTCATGGTCTTCCAAAGCCAGGGACGAGTACAGACCTGTGAGTGGACCGAGCTACCTGCATGGGAACCCAGCCAGCTGGATGGCTCAGCTCATCTGCTCCCTCTGCCCCTCCCCCCCCACCTTCCTTCTCCTCTCCAAGTGAGGGTGAATTTGGATGGCCAGGGGATGACCAGTTGGTTTGGGGTTTGCTGACTAGATTTCTTTCATTCTCTTTCTTTCTCTTTTCTTTCTCTCTTCCTCTTTCTTTCTTTCCTTCCTTCCTTTCTTTCTTATGTTCCCTTCTTGTCTTTCCCAAAGCCTTAAACCCAGTGCCCCCTGAAGCCCATACATTGCACAACAATGGGTCCTTGCCCAAGCTCTACTTAATAGCTGTTTTCTGGACCCTCCTGGCTTTAGAGTGATTGTCAGTAGTGGCTGTTGTTCTTTCCTTCCCAGCTTGATTTACTTATTGTTTTCTTTTGCTCATTATGGGGGCCATTCCCTGATTGCTTCCGAGGCTTATTCACTGAATGGCCATACCTCACTTTATGTGAGTACCTGAATAGGCCAAGGTCTCCCATTGCATCTTGGGCCTTCTCCAGTCATCCTGATGAATAGCTAGTAACTGGATCCAGATGGCCTAGGAGGGAAAGTGAGGCTGGTGACCTACACAGCTCTCCTTCACTCAAAACAAAGTCAAGTGTAAGTCATGTCATCATTTCTCTGACGTTATGGTCTTCTTTGAAAATGAAGGACAAACACAGGTTTGTGAGACCGAAGCTGAACTGCTCTGAGGCAAATACAGGTCCTTGTAGCTGTTGGTGAGTCTGTTTAGTCTTGCAATTGAGAGAAGCCTGCTACAGTCAAATTGCCCCAACTTGAGTTTCCTTAAATCAGTCAGTCAATATTTATTAAGCCTTTGCTATGAGCCAAGAATTGCACTAAGTGCTAGGGATACAAAAAAGCAAAACAGTTCCTGCCCTCAAGGAGCTTATGTTCCAGTGCAGGAGACAACATATAAATAACAGGTATATTCATTTATTTACAGAGATGATAGAGGGTCATCTCAGAGGGGAAAACATTAGTATGTGAGGGGACCAGGAAAGGGAAACCAGGACCAGATAGATAGAGATGAACATTAAATCCATAGAAGCTGATGAAGTCACCAAATGAGAAAGGGCTCAAGACAGAGTCTTGCTAAACCACAATTAGTAAATGATTTAAAAAATAGGAGATCCATGATGATCCATATATAGGAGAGGTCAGACAGACAGGAAGAGAATCAAAGGAGATCAGTAACATTAAAACCTGCAAAATATTTTAAGTTTAATGAATAGTAATATCTTTCTAAGTGCCCTCTTCACTAAAATTACATTTAGTCTGGGCTACATACACAACTACTTTGAGCTTACACAGAGTAGGTATATCATAATTAAATGAATTAAATTTTCTGATGAATAAGTTGGTCAAAAAAAGTGTAATCAATAAAAACATTCTGTTTATCCATCTATAATATATTCTAAGGATTAAAAATTGGGTTAACAGCATGTGTTAGATTTGACTTTATAATTTTCTCTTCTGACAGATTTTCCATTTAACATTTTATTTATATTTTTAGAGTCTGTAAACGTAAACACTTTTTTTCCTGTATGTGCTATTATGTTAGGCCCTTTAAGTAAAGGTAAAAATGAACAGGATAACTTTTTTAAATGATAGTGTTCCAAGAATCTACCTACTTCCACAATGGTCCAGCCTTTTACTTGTTTACACTGTGGAGGAAGCTGCAGTATATTCAAATAGTATATTCCACCCAGGGGCGTGAATCCTTTTAAGTCCACTACATCCTCATCAACAACAGCTTCAACAATAACTTCTGGTAATTTCTGTGGTGATGGTGCCACTGGACCTAAAAGTTGATCATATTCTGAATTAACTGAGGTCCTGAATATTTAAAAAATTATTTTCTTGAGAAGATTATCAAAAGATTACGAAGATACTGTAAATGAAATAATTCGGATTTAAACAGTTACTAATATTACAGCTTTTTAATGGGTTAAATGCTCAGAAATCACAATCTTCTGTATTTTAGCAGTTTTTAAAATTTTGAACATACTGAGGCATCCCCCAAATTAGCAGAATTTCAAACTGGTCAGATAAATTTATTTAAATCAAATTTATAAATCATTGAAGCTCTGTGTAGATTCAGCAAGATAAAGCATGCATTGTAAAAAATAAATAAGAGAAGGATTGGATTAGACACTCTCTAAAGACCATTTCTTTGCTTCTCAGCTAATAATCACAGAAAATTTGCAAGGCTGCCTAAAGCATTCAATTTTTTTTAACGCTTTTTATTTTTATATCACTCATGTACATATAGAGACCAACACAGCAGCCCAGTGAACTTTTCCTTGTAACTAAGAAAAAAATCAGTAAAATCAGCTGATGCTGTCCAAGTAGCCTTTGCAATATTCTATACCCATAGTATCTCATCTCCTCCCAAAAGGAGAAAGCCATACTTCCTCATCGCTTTCTCAAAGGACAAGTTTGATCAACTACCGAGGATGCAGCATTATTTTTTTTAATTAATTGATTCTAGAATTTTATTTCATTATTCCTGGCTTGTGTATTCTCTTAGAAAAGGCTAATTTTAAAAAAATTAATTAATTTATTTTTAGTTTTCAACATTCATTTCTACAAGATTTTGAGTTTCAAATTTTCTTCCCATCTCTCCCCTTCCCCCGCTCTGAGATGGCATGCATTCTGATTACTCTTTCCCCAAGCCTACTCTCCCTTTTATTATCCTCCCCTCTTATCCCCTTCCCCTTTACTTTCTTGTAGGGCAAGTTAGATTTCTATATTCCATTGCCTGTATACCTTATTTCCTAGTTACATGTAGAAACAATTTTTTAACATTTGTTTTTAAAACTTTGATTTCCAAATTCTCTCCCCTCTGTCCTCCCCACCCACCCTCACTGAGAAAGCAAGCGATTCAACACATGTTATACATGTGTAGGTAATAGGTTATACATGTATGCAGAACATTTCCATAATAGTCATATTGTGAAAGACCAGCTATATTTCCCTCCATCCTATCTTGCCTCCCAACTATTTTTTTCCTTTGATCCTGTCCCTTTTCAAAAGTATTTGCTTCTGACTACCCTCTTCCCCAATCTGCCTTGTCTTCTATTATCCCACCCTCTTATGCCCTTCCCCCCTACTTTCCTGTAAGGTAAGAGTGTGTATGTCATTCCCTCCTTAAGCCAAATCCCATGAGAATATGGTATATTGATTCCTTCTAACCTACCCCCTCTTCCCCTCCATTGTGAAACCTTTTTTTTGCCTCTTTTATGTGAGATAATTTACCCTATTCTATCTCTCTCTTTCTCCTTATCCTAATATATTGCTCTTTAACCCCTTAATTTTATTTTTTAGATATCATTCCTTCATATTCAACTCACCCTGTGCCATCTATCATCTATCTATCTATCTATCTATCTATCTATCTATCTATCTGTCTGTCTGTCTGTCTGTCTGTCTGTCTGTCTGTCTATGTATGTATGTATGTATGTATGTATGTATGTATGTACGTATCTATCTATGTATCTATCTATTTATTATATCTATTTCCTCCAACTACCCTAATACTGAGAAAGGTCCCATGAGTTACAAATACCATCTTTTCAAATAGGATTGTAAACAGTTCAACTTTAATAAGTCTCCTGATTTCTCTTTCCTGTCTATCTTTTCATGTTTCTCTTGATTCTTGTATTTGAAAGTCAAATTTTCTACTCAGCTCTGGTCTTTTCATCAAGAATGCTTGAAAGTCCTATATTTCACTGAATATTCATTTTTTCCCCCTGAAGGATTATACTCAGTTTTGCTGGGCAGGTGATTCTTGGTTTTAATCCTAGTTCCCCTGACCTCTGGAATATCATATTCCAAGCCCTTTGATCTCTTAATGTATAAGCTTCTAGATCTTGTCTTTCCACAAAGGCAGAACTGTTTCTTTCCAGGTGTTTGCAATATTTTCTCCTTGACCTGGGAACTCTGGAATTTGGTTACAATATTCCTAGGAGTTTTTCCTTTAAGACTCCTTTCCAGAGGTGATTGGTGGATTCTTTCAATTTCTGTTTTACCCTCTGGTTTTAGAATATCAGGGCAGTTTTCCTTGATAATTTCTTGAAAGATAATGTCTAGGCTTTTTTTTTTTTTTATCATGGCTTTCAATAATTTTTAAATTATTTCTTCTGGGTCTATTTTCCAGGTCAGCGGTTTTTCCAATGAGATATTTCACATTGTTTTTTATTTTTTCATTCTTTTGGTTCTTTTTATAATTTCTTGATTTCTCATAAAGTCATTAACTTTTATTTGCTCCATTCTAATTTTGAAGGAATTATTTTCTTCAGTGAACTTTTGGACCACCTTTTCCATTTGGTCAGTTCTGCTTTTTAAGGCATTCTTCTCCTCATTGGCTTTTTGGACTTCTTTTGCCATTTGGGTTAGTCTATTTTTTAAGGGGTTATTTTCTTCAGCATTTTGGGGGTCTCCTTTATCAAACTGTTGACTCAAGTTTCATGATTTTTCTTGCATCAATCTTACTTCTCTCCCCATTTTTCCTCTACTTCTCTTACTTGATTTTCAGAAAACCTTTCTGATCTCTTCCATGGCCTGCAACCAATTCATATTTTTCTTGGAGACTTTTAATGTAGGAGTTTTGACTTCATTGTCTTCTTCTGCTTGTATGTTTTGATCTTCTTTGTCATCAAAGTAAGATTCTACAGTCTGAGTTCTTTTACAATGTTTACTCATCTTTCCAGCCAAATACTTGACTTTAGGACTTTGCTTCCAGTGGGGGTGGGGGTGCAGGTGGGTGTCCCAGGTTTCAGAGATTTTGTATCAGCAGCTCAGTCTCCCACCGTCTGTGGGCGCAGAGCTCCAGAAGCAGCCTCTGCCACTGATGTTGCCCCTGGCTGCTGCCATCACCACCCTCACCACCTTGGGGATTCAGGCCAGATCACTCCCTACATCTTTCACCCAGGTCCCACAGAGTTTTGCCATTGACCATTTTGGCAATTGGAGGTTGAGGAGTCAAGAAACTGACACAGCTGCCAATGATTCAGTCCCCTGAGGCCTGCTCTGGTCCATCTGTGCTGGTGTAGCCCACACCAGACTGCACTCCACTCCCTTCCTGGTGTGAAAGACCCTTCCTGTCAATCTTCCAGGTTGTCTTGGGCTGAGGATTTGTTTCACTCTATTATTCTGTGGGTTCTGTAGGTCTAGAATTTGTTTAGAGTCATATTTTACAGGTATTTGGAGGGCTTTGGGGGAGAGCTCAGGGAAATCCCTTTAGTTTGCCATCTTGGCTCTGCCCTCTAAAGGGTTCAATTTTAAACTTTTTTTCTTTTTCACTTTTTTGGTAAATGAAGGTTACAGTTGGTTTTAATCTGTGGAGACCAGGCACTTAATTAAAACTCCTAAGGAAGCTTTTAATTGAACCACATGAGGTATGCGACCTTCTCACCACTTTGGTCCACTCTCCTCTCTCCTCTCATCTTTGGTTAATTTTGTAGTCATCATTTCTTGGAGGGCAAGAAAGAATACTGTCCCAAAATGATCCTCACAGAATGAATGTTAGCTACTTTTAGAACATGTTACAACAACAGTGTTCCGTTGAGAAAAGTTTGCTGCGTAAATCAAGTCATCATAACCTAAAAGATGAGTCATTTGGTTATAAGAAGCTTACTTTATTTTTAAAAATTATGGAATGACTATAAAGATGGTAGCATGGATAAGCAGAAGGAACATGACACTGTTAAAAATACTGGATTTGGAGACAGAGGGCTTCTTTTCAAATCCCTGTTCTGCCATTTACTATCTGTGTGAACTTCAGCAAGTCACAACATTTCTGGATCTGTTTCCTCATCTGTAAAATGAGATGCTTGCATAAGGTCCCTTTCACTGCTCAACCTATGAACCCATGATCTTGTGGTCTCATGTAAATTAAAGACTCCCCAGTCTTTTAGGAAATTAATCCACTCATCTTTGGACCTCCTAACCTAGTATTTTGACATCTTGATTGAGGACTAAGTAAATGGAAATTTACTTATTATTATCTAATTGACAATGCTTCCCCTTCATATCCCATCTACCTTACCTACTCAGGCGATTTTGTCATATTCCTGAAACCTTGTCCTTTCTACACACACACACACACACACACACACACACACACACACACACACACACACACACACACACACACACACACACTTTCCAACTCTTGTTCTGGGGACAGTAATCAAATCACAATTATTGCTTCCTGAAACTTTATGTCAATTAACTGCCCAAAGGATCATCTCATTCTTCCTTTGACACCCCAGAGCAAACTCCTTGTTACTGGCTACTACTCCACTGGATGTGTAATCTTGCCCTATTAGAATGCATGCTTCTTGAGGGCAGACATCACTTTTTGCATTTGAATCCCCAGCACTAAAGCTCAGTGTTTGGCCCATATTAAGTGTTTAATGTTTTTTCATTCACTGATTAAAAATTTCCAAATGTGTTCTGAGGAGAGGGAAATGATGAGGCAGTGAAAGGAACTGTTATGAAAGTATACTAAATTATAGAAAAATTCTCAGAGAGAGAAACATTACAAGAAGATGTAAAGTGACTTAAGTACTCAGATACATAAATCTTGAAGGTCTTGACAATGATTCAGAACACAACCCATCTATGTCTGCCCAGCTTTGTGGCTCTTATTTACATCTTCCAATACATTCACCCAATGTGGAAAGGACTTGCCTCACTTTCTCCTGATATCACAAGGATATCAGTGGAACACCTTGGCTATCCACTTGTTGTCCCTTGCTTCTGACACAAGACCAGTTTTACACCAATCTATACACCTCCTTTCAGGTCTATATAAAAGGTCAAGTTAATTAGAGCATATTTATATATACATACAAAGATATATGACTGTCATTTTCATATTTCCAAATTATGATAGTAGTTATTTAGATGACTTCTAAGTCCCTTCCAACTCTTAATCTTATTTTGCTGAGAAGAAAAAAACAATTAAATCCATAAGCTTCCATTACTCCAAAGAATGATAATCTGAGTGCATACCTACTGAAAATAATTCAGCCTTTGATGATTTTGTTTCAGTTTCCTCTTTTTTTGCTTCAGCTTCTTCTTTCAATGTGGTAGTACTCTAGGAAAAACATATTCACAAGTAGATTAAATTCAACTCAATAAAAATTTATTAAAAAGAAGAATATTATGGGCAGGATGCTATGTTAGAAGATGGGGAAGATGCAAAAAAAAAAATAAGACATTATTCCTGTCTTCAAGAAACTTACAACACATATGCATATAGTCATAATACAAAATGGAACATGGTAAATACATAAAAGCAGTACAAACAGCTGAAGTAAATATTAATGGATACTTGAGGTCAGTTCTAGCTAAAGTTGTAAAGAATACAAACTGTTTTGGGGGTAATACCTCCAGTCCTGCTTCAGTAGCTCCCATTCCCTTTGGCAAGCCATAGTACTTGAGGATGGCTAACTACTCTTCCTCTCACAATCCTAGGGATAGCTTTGAGAAAGTACTGCTGTTCATGAGCCCCCACTCAGGATGCTCCCCACTGATTATTGGTTGGCCAGTCAGCACTAATGAGTTTTTTTAGGAAGGGATATTTACTAAGCAGATACAGTATCTGCCCCAAAACTGAGGACATCCTCTCCCCTTGCACATGCAAGGTCCCTGGGAAGAAAGGACTCAAACTTACAGAGTACATGTGACAAGGAGTAACTCATGGCTCCTAGTTTACTGGAAGCCTTTTTTCTCTTTTCATGGATTTTTCATGGAGTTTCTCTTAAACAGAACTCTTTTGGACTCAGAAGACCTATCGCTTTGTGATCTCTGTATGTCTACCTTGTCCATGATGTGTCTCAACCCTAGTGCAGACACAAAAATCAGCCACTTTTGTTTCAGCTATATTGCTTCCAGTGATGAGGTGTGTGTGTGTGTATGTGTGTGTGTGTGTGTGTATGTGTGTGTGTGTGTGTGTGTGTGTGTGTGTGTGTATCACTCCTCTACCCTTACTGCTTTCTAATATTGGAGAAAGAGGGTCTTCTTCAAAGACTGTTTTCTGCTGGAATCAATTCTGATATACATAGCTCAAGATGTAAGTCAAATTCTCTCAACCAGTCCTGATACTTGTCCTTTGTATCATCATCTAATTTCATCCAATGACTCAAAAGCACTTTGCCACTCCTAAATTAAGGACATATTAACACTTAGTTTATATCTCTGACTGATGATTCTATAACTCAAAGAAGTGCTATTAACTGATAAAGGTATGAGGTCATAAAGCATCTTATTCATTACTTTAGGGGCTCAAGAGTGTATATGCTTATGCTAGTACTTCCCAACTTCCAAAAGCATTCCTATAGACCTTCCTTCCTTCCCTTGGGTGTCCTTTACCTTTATTCTCTTGTTCCAAATTATGCCCATCCCCTGACCCTGAAACCCTGGAGTCTCATTTTCTCAGGGCCATGTGTAATGTTAATGTAAGGTTAATGGTGGGTGGGAGGAAGAGTTAAAGGTCTTCCCTGCCCAATAATAGGTTTCAATACCTTTTACTAATTTCTATTGAGTCACTGAGTCCTAGGGTCCTACCCTCCTCTGAAAAATGTATAAATACTCTGGTAGTACAGTAGATAGAGTACCAGTGCAGGAATCAGGAGGACCTGAGTTCAAATCTCACCTCAGACACTTGACACTCACTAGCTGTGTGACCTTGGGCAAGTCACAACCCCAATTGCCTCATCCTGGTCATCTCCAGTCATTCTGATGAATATCTGGTCACTGGATTCAGATGGCTCTGGAGGAAAAGTGAGGCTGGTGACCTGCACAGCCCTCCCTCACTCAAAACAAAAGTCAAGTGCAAGCAAGTCATGTCATTATTTCTCTGATGGCCTTCTGGTCTTCTTTAGCAACAAAGGATGAACACACACAAATTCTTTTGTTCATTAGGGAACTTTCCATAATATCTGAAATCCTATCACATAAGCCATGCCTATTTTGTCCAGCATGACTGATCTTGCAAGCAGTAGTAGACTGAGTGCCAAAGTATGTCTTCAGAAAACTTCAACATTCTAGGACCAAAAACAGCTTCTAGGATTTCTTAAATAGTAATGCTAAATATTATCAAGTATGAACTATAGCATAGGGAATAATACCATATTGGCAGCATTGAAAGAATTTTGTTTTTTAATTTTCCTGGAAATGGATTTTTGCCATGGTAGAATTTGCTGGATCTGGGCATTTGGCTTTCTAGGAGGAACAATTCTAAAACCTACATTTAGGTATGCAATAAATTAGATAAACCGTGGACTCTATAAGGATGTCTCTTTTATAGGAAGCTTCTATTCTCCCCACCCCCACCCCAATTAATGTAGAACTATGTACCACATCGTGTTATTGTGACATGATGAAAGAACACTGGACCAGGCAGTCAAAATCCCTGGATTCTAATCCTGGCTCATAAACTGCTACCTTAGACAAATCATTTAATAATAACAAGTAACATGTACAGAGTGCTTCCCGTGTGCCAGGCACTGTGCTAAGCACTTTACAATTATGATCTCATTTGATCCTCACAGCAGTCTGGGGAGATAGGTAGTATTATTATCCCTGTATGTAACTGGAGTAACTCAGGCAAACAGAGGTGAAGTGACTTGCCTTGAAACACACAGCTATTAAATGTCTGAGACCAGATTTGAACTTAGGTCTTCCTGACTCCAAGCCTGGCTCTCTGAATTTTTTGTTTGTTTAAAATAAGATTCATATAAAGGCACTAGACTTACATTGAGCTATTTTAAAAGTGTAATATGTAGTAACTAGAAAGTCAATATTGTCTTTTTCACAGAACAAATACTCTTTGTATAGCTTAATAACTATTCTACTTCCTAAAGGTGTGGGAGGTGGGGATGAGGGGGCGGGGTTATAAATTAACTGAAACATGGTATTCAGAGCCCTCTACTGGCAAATAGAAATAGTAAAAAAAAAAAAAACGTCAATGCTACATTATTTGTGGCATATCTTTATTTGTACCATATCCAAGATTATCTACCATGCATGAGTATACACAAAGAGATAGATTCTTTTGTGTCATCAAAGAAATGTATGACTGAAAAAGATAGAATGATCATATGGCAAGAGCAGAGGATAATCAGCCCATGGACTGTATCTGCCTCTGGAATGTTTGGTAAAATCAAGGAAGGCTCCAGCATATTGCCCAGTAGTGAGCTTATTAGAACAGATGGTGGGAAATCCAGAAGAAAAAAGTAATTCCACAAGTATAAGCAGAGCCTGAAAAAACAATATCCTAGGAACAAAGACAATAAGAGTATCCAGAGAAAATGAAGTAAGATATAAAATGCAACGTTAAATGTAATTATATCAGGGGAAGAAAGAATGGGAAGGAGAAATAAGAGCTTAGAACAAAAGATGATAAACCACCTTGTCCAAGAATTTGGACTCCCTGAAAACCAGAATGGGCCCAAGAAAAAGCAATGGCTACATGACAACCAGAAATCTTAAAGTAAAATCAAGATAAAAAAAAAAAAAAAACCATAAAGAAAAGAAAGTATACAGTACATGCTATTCAAAACAGCTGACTTGGAAAGCAGAGGAAGAAGAAATAATTTTTAAATCATTAGCTAACCTGAAAATCAATGATTCCAAGAAAAAAATCTCATTTACCTTATTAGGATACCATAATGTAAAACTGCCCAGAAAAAAGAAAGTCATCTCACCATTTTACAGAGGAGAAAACAGGGAGATTAAATGACTTGCCCACAGTTACACTGTTAGGAAATCTTGGACAAAAGATTAAAGCCTAGGTAGACATAATCTCCATTGCCTATTTTTCCCTCATTCAACTATCTGTCCTAGAATTGGCATAATACAACATGCAATCTGTTGGTGGAATGGATAGTTCTGGACCTGAAATCAGAAAGACTCATCTTCCTGAGTTCAGATTCAGCCTCAGTCTCTTACCAATGGTGTGATTCTGGGCAAGTCACTTTACCCTATTTGCCTCAATTCCTTATCTGCAAAATGAGTTGGAGAAGGAAATGGGAAGCCACTCCAGTATCTCTGCCAAAAAACCCCCAAATGTAGTCATAAAGGGGTAGACACAACTGAAAAGACTGAACAAAAACAACACCGAGCAATCTGAATTCTGAATAAAATCATCTAGCTTCCTGGGAGTATTAAGCTCATACTTTCCTTTTCACTACCACCTTTTTACAGGGTAAAGATAAGAAAAAGTACAAGAGGACTAGATAGAAAGAAATACACAATTATTATTCATAATCATGAAGATGAATGTAATGAATTCATCCATAAACCCCAAAATGAAAATTCCCTGGAAACCTGTAGCCAAAATCTAGAGTTTCCAAGTCAAAGAACAAAGACTACAAGCAGCCAGAAAGAAACTACTAAGAAGCTATAGTCTGAAGATAGCATAATGGATTAGAAAGAATTCAATGAGGTGGGGGGGGGGGGCAGAGCCAAGATGGTGGAGTGAAAGCAGGGAATGCCTTCAGCTCTCCCCCAAACCCCTCCAAATACCTGTAAAAAATTACTCTAAACAAATTTTAGAGCAGCAGAACCCACAAAATGGCAGAGGGAAACAAATTTCTAGCCCAGGACAATCTGAAAGGTCGAAAGGAAATATCTGCTGCAGCATTCTGAGAAAGAAGTGCAGTCTAGCATGGGTCCACCAGCAAAGACTGGCCAGAGTAGGCCTCAGGGAAATGAATCACTGGCAACTGTGGTGGATTCCAGTCTTCTCAATCCAAAAAGTCCAAAGACAACCTAGAAGGTCAGTAAGAAAAGTCTGTGGGACCTGAGTGAGACAGAAGTATGTCTGGCCCTGGCCCCAGCCCCAGCCCTAGGGAGGCAGTGGTGGCAGCAGCAGTAGTGGCACTGGTTGCTTCTGAAGCTTCTAGTCCACAGACAGTGTGGGGATCAATCAGCTGGTCAGAGGGGGATTGCAGGGATCTCTTTGCTGGCACTGAGGCAGAATTCTCTTGCTTTTCTCTACTTGGATCTGGGTTGCAGGCCTGGGTGGCAGTTCTAGGGTGAGGAGCTAGCATGGCAGAGCTTGTGGTGGTGGTAGGAAGGGAATCCTCAGAGTTTCAAGGTACAAAAGAGTGACTGTGGTCATGCAAAGACAAGGAGAGGGGTAAATACCTCTCCTTTGATCATACAACCTTGGAAGAACTAAAAATTTACAAGTCCCTAGAAATATCTCTGAAAATAGCTGCGCAAAACCCCTGAAGCTTGGGACAGTGCACTCTCCACTCTGGAAGCAGAGTCCTACCTTAACAAAGAGCTAAAAAATAAACTGGTCAAATGAACAAACAGCAGGGGAAAAATCAGACTATAGAATCTTACTTTGGTAACAAGGAAGATCAAAACATATAACTAAAAGAAGACAACAAAGTCAAAGTTCCTACATCCAAAGCAACCAACAAAAATATTGGTCTCAGGTCATGAAAGAGCTCAAAATGGATTCTGAAAATAAAGTAAGAGAAGCAGGGGAAAAATTGGAAAGAAAAATGAGGTTCAAGAAAATCATGAAAAATGAGTCAACAGCTTATTAAAGGAGACCCCCCCCCCCCAAATGCTGAAGAAAATAACACCTTACAAAAGAGACTAACCCAAATATCTAACCCAAAGAGACTAACCCAAAAAGTCAATGAGGAGAAGAATGTCTTAAAAAGCAGAATTGGCTAAATGTAGAAGGAGGTCCAAAAGCTCACTGAGGAAAATAGTTCTTTAAAACTTAAAATGGAGAAAATGGAAGCTAATGACTCTATGAGAAATCAAGAAATTTTAAAACAAAATCAAAAGAATGAAAAAAATAGAAGACAATGTGAAATATCTCAATGGAAAAACAACTGACCTGGAAAAGAGATCCGAGAGAGAATTTAAAAATTACTACACTACCTGAAAGCCATGATCAAAAAGAGAGCCTAGACATCATCTTTCAAGAAATTATCAAGGAAAACTACCCTGATATTCTAGAACCAGAGTGTAAAATAGAAATTGAAAGAAAGAATTCAATAATATATTGTTTACAAAAAATATACTTGAAACAGAAAGATTCAAACTAGGTTAAAGTAGAGATTTTCATTTTTCTGAAGCAAATTCTGTTATGCTATAAGTGAACTCTCAGAAGCAGAGGCAGCAATCATGCTTTTAGGGAAGAAGACAGTAAAAATATCATTAAAAGACTTAACCAAGGCAATCAGAGTCTGTTTAAAGATGCCATAGACAAGAAACCAACACCAAGGAGGTGGAGATTAGACATTCTGGCTGAGCTCTCCTAACTCAACCCTCTAAATAACTTTTTAAAAACGCCTCACATCAAATTCTGAGTGGGATGACAAAAATTTTCAAAAGTTAATATCTCATTTTTCCAACCTGGGAAAGCTTAGGAGGAGCAAAAGAGAGACCAGCCAATGAATGATGGGGTAGGGGTAATCCCGAGATCAGGTGGAAGAAGTAGCATGGGCTATGGGACCTTGAAGAGGAGGCAACACCTGCTGCTACAGCAGTAAGAGCACCAGGAGCAGTAAGCAGTCACAAGTAAGCAGAAAGATATTGCAAAGTATCACTGTGTTAGCCCTGGGCACAGGAGCAGGTGCCATTTGGCAGCACCTTTACCTCTTACTTGGTTCTGGGTCACAGTTTCAGGGTGGAGAGGAGTGGTTAAGGTCTGTAGTGAAGAAGGAATAGAGGCCCTACCTGGGTAAGAAGCAGAGCTTACAGCAGGAGAACAGTAACCAGAACTCTCCCTGGATCACACCACCTTGGAGGCACCAAAACCTACAGGCAACAGAAGATCAGCCTAGTCATCCCCCACCTGTATCCCTACCCGCAGAGGTGAGCAGAACCCAACTATCATGGTCCAAAGACAAGAAGTAAGTTGGAAAATAAGCAAATAGCATAACAAAAACAAAAACAAAAAAACTTGGCCATAAAAAGTTTCAATGGAGACAGGGAAGTTAAAAACACAAACTCAGAAGACAATGACTTGAAACAGCTACAAGCAGACTCAAAGAAAAATTGAAATTGGACATTAACCCAACAAGAATCTACTAGTGTGCCAATTTTTCCAGATTCCACTGACAGACATATACCTCAAGGAGGTCATTGAGAAAAAGAAAGGATCCACACATAATATATTCATAGCAGCATTTTCTGTGGTATCAAAGAATTGTAAACAAAGAGATGTCCATCAAATGGGAAATGGGCTAACCAAATTGTAATACATGGATATAAATAAATATTAGTTTGTCAAAAGAATGAGCATGATGAAAGCATAGAAACATAGAAAGACTTACATGAATTTATTCAATATTAAGTAAGCAGAGCAAGGAAAATAGTAAGCACAATGACTATAACAGTGTGAACAGAAAAAAAACAATCACCAGAAAACAGTTAAGACTGAATGTTTCAAAATGATAAAAAAAAATATTTGTCAAAAAGAAGAGTTATAAGAAGGTGCCCCTCTTCTCTCTTCCAGGGCAGAGGTTGGAATCCACAGATGTGGAGCACTGCATACAAACTCAGTGGGTTTTTTTTTCATTTCTTACTTTTTCTTTTCTTTTTTTAATTTGAAAACTCTTTTGTTAAAATACATGGTTTTCTGACACCACAGAAAGTAAGAGCTATGGAGGGGAAATCCAGGCAATTTAAAAACAAACAATGCTAATAAAAGGCTTTTTTTTTAGAAAGATAGAGTCAAAAAATAGAAATAAAATGAAAATGTCAGCAATTGGACAACATACTAAAATATGGCATGGCAACTAAGGAGAAAATTTTATATCTCTAAGAACTTTCATCTACAAAAGGGAAAAAGAATGGATAACAACAACAACTATCACTATTTACATAACGCTTTAAAGTTTGTTGAGTCGTGTGCGTCATCGCTATCAATGCGTGGGACCTGTAACTAAAAAAATCAGAAAAGCAATAAATTAAAAACAACTAAACTCCAAATTAGAAATTCTGAAAATAAAAGAAGAGATGAACAAAATGGAAAGAAAAAATTTAACTAAATAATAAAATGAACAATTAAAAAAGAACTAGTCTGAGCGAGTCTGAGAGGAAAACCAAATTGTATAAAAAAGAAAAATGAAATTTGACAACTGAAATAATATGAAAGAAATGTCATAAACTATTTTGCCCAATTAAATGCAATAAAATTGAACGCTGAAATAAAGTGAACAAGTATGTGTAAGATTATAAAATATGTAGATTGGTTGGTTATTGTCCTTTGTTCTAGAAGAGGACCAAAATGATATCACTATGTTAGAATACACAGATAAAAAGAATAAGAAATATGTTATTTAAATAATCTGAAAAAGAAAGTTTACAAGGCATAAATGAACCTCCAAAGGGGAGGAAAAAAGACTAGGTGGATTTACATGTGAATTCTACCAAAATATAAAGAACAATTCCAGTATTATATAAATTGTTGGCAAAAATATAAAGTAAAGATCCTTCAAAACTTTTTCTCTGAGACAAACTGGGTCTTGATATCTAAACCCAACAAATACAAAACAGATAAGGAATATTACAGACCAATTCCAAATGAATATTGACACAAAAATATTAAATCAAATACTGACAAAGAGCATATGACAACATAGTTAAAAAGATTTTTTACACTCTGATCAGGTTACACAATACCAGTGAATGCAAGGTTTTACTAGGAAAACTATAAACGTAATAAAGCATCTCTGCAAAATGATAATAATTAAAACGTGACTATCTATAAATGCTGAAAAGTTTTTGACAGTCTAACATTCATGTCTATTCAAAGCAATAGAAAGCATAGGAACAAATGGACCTGTCCTTAATATCAAGTATCAACCTAAAACCAACAAATGTTATTTTATATAAGAGAAAAAGTGTTGAGGCCTTTCCAATAAGATCATGTATGAAGAAGGACATTAATTATCACCATTATTGTTTGAAATAGTGCTTGAAATGCTAGCTATAGCAACGTAATGAGAAAAAGAGATAGGTGAAGATGTTGGGGATGGAAGCTCAATTCCATGTGGACAGTCTCGGGCAGGTAAAGGTGGGAACTTCTAAATCTTAGAGTTCTCATGAGGCCCCCCAGAAAACAGCAGGGAATCGAGGAGTGAGACCGAGCTATCTCGTGTATTTCCGCCTCTTCCCGTGAGAAACGTGATGGGAGGAGCATCCCCGCCCTCAAGACTGTCCCGGATCTGGGCACACCTATTGTTATCTAACAGGCACGGTATTCAGGTGCAAACTACGCGGCCGGAGAGCTTAATTAGGGTCAGGAAAGCCTGAAGGCGCTCTTAGCGCGGGAGGGGCCCTTACAGGACAGAAGGCACCTCTTCCCTCTTTCCTCTCTTCGCTCTCCCCTCCCCCTCTCTCCCCACTTACACTTCTGCTTCCAATCTCTCACTGTAAGATCTTTGCCTCCTTGGGAGATTTCTCTAACTCTCCTAAGGAAGAGTTCCCCCTGCACATGTAACCGAGACCCTGAATAAAGCCTAACCCTTGTTCGACTCCGGAAAGTCTCTTCTCTTATACGTTTATCCGGTTTGGCCAACCGAAGACCTGGGACAGGTAAGGTAAGACTCGGGTAGCCCTCAGGCCTCTAGGCCTGGCAGTAGCAGAAGGAAAAGAGAAAACAAAGCTGTCATTTTTTGCATATATGATGTTCTACCTAGAAAACTCCCAAAAATTAACTGAAGGATTTACTAACACATGTAACACCTTTTAAAAAGTATTATTTCTTTTTTTTTTTATTTAACTTTTAACATTTATTTTCACAAAATTTTGGGTTACAAATTTTCTCCCCTTTTATCCCCCCCCCCCCCAAACCCAAGCATTCTAATTGCCCCTGTGACCAATCTGCTCTCTCCTCTGTCCTTCCTCCCTGCCCTTGTCTCCGTCTTCTCTTTTGTCCTGTAGGGCCAGATAGCTTTCTTGACCCCTTAACCTGTATTTCTTATTTCCCAGTGGTAAGAACATTACATTTGATCCTAACACTTTGAGTTCCAACTTCTTTAGCTCCCTCCCTCCCCACCCCTTCCCTTTGGAAGGCAAGCAATTCAATATAGGCCAAATATGTGTAGTTTTGCAAATGATTTCCATACTAGTTGTGTTGTATAGGACTAATTATATTTCCCTCCATCCTATCCTGGCCCCTATTACTTCTATTCTCTTATGATCCTTTCCCTCCCCATGAGTGTCGACCTTGGATTGCATTCTCCCCCCCACCCTGCTTGTGCCCCTGTCCCCCACTCTCCTGTATTATGAGATAGGTTTTCCTATCAAAATGAGTGTGCATTTTATTCTTTCCTTTAGTGGAATGTGATGAGAGTAGACCTCATGTTTTTCTCTTGCCTCCCCTCTTTATCCCTCCACTAATAAGTCTTTTGCTTGCCTCTTTTATGAGAGATAATTTGCCCCATTCAACTTCTCCCTTTCTCCTCCCAATATTTCTCTCTCACTGCTTGATTTCATTTTTTTTTTAAGATATGATCCCATCCTCTTCAATTCACTCTGTGCACTCTGTCTCTGTGTATGTGTGCGTGTGTGCATGTGTGTGTGTGTGTACTCCCACCCAGTACCCAGATACTGAAATGTTTCAAGAGTTACAAATATTGTCTTTCCATGTAGGAATGTAAACAGTTCAACTTTAGTAAGTCCCTTATGACTTCTCTTTGCTGTTCACCTTTTCATGGTTCTCTTCATTCTTGTGTTAGAAAGTCAAATTTTCTTTTCAGCTCTGGTCTTTTCATCAAGAAAATTTGAAAATTCTCTATTTCATTGAAAGACCATTTTTTCTCCTGAAGTATTATACTCAGTTTTGCTGGGTAGGTGATTCTTGGTTTTAGTCCTGGTTCCTTTGACTTCTGGAACATCCTATTCCATTCCCTTCGATCCCTTAATGTAGAGGGTGCTAGATCTTGTGTTATCCTGATTGTATTTCCACAATACTTGAATTGTTTCTTTCTAGCTGTTTGCAATATTTTCTCTTTCACCTGGGAGGTCTGGAATTTGGCCACAATGTTCCTAGGAGTTTCTCTTTTTGGATCTCTTTCATGCGATGTTTTGTGGATTCTTTGAATATTTATTTTGCCCTCTGGTTCTAGAATCTCAGGGCAGTTTTCCTTGATAATTTCATGGAAGATGATGTCTAGGCTCTTCTTTTGATCATGGTTTTCAGGTAGTCCCAGGATTTTTACATTGTCTCCCCTGATTCTATTTTCCAGGTCAGTTGTTTTTCCAATAAGATATTTCACATTATCTTCCATTTTTCGAATCTTCACGCTATGTTCTGTGATATTTGTCTTTCTCATAAAGTCCTTAGTGTCCATCTGTACCATTCCAGTTTTGAAAGATCTATTTTCTTCAGTGAGCTTTTGAATCTCCTTTTCCATTTGGCTAATTCTGCTTTTGAAAGCATTCTTCTCCTCATTGGCCTTTTGAACCTCTTTTGCCAATTGAGTTAGGCTAGTTTTCAAGGTGTTAATTTCTTCAACATTTTTTTGGTTCTCCTTTAGCAGGGAGCTGATCTGCTTTTCATGCTTCTCTTTCATCCCTCTCATTTCTCTTCCCAGTTTTTCCTCCACCTCTCTAACTTTATTTTCAAAATTCTTTTTGAGCTCTTCCATGGCCTGAGCCCATTGGGTGGGCTGGGACACAGAATTCTTGATTTCTGTGTCTTTGCCTGATGGTAAGCATTGTTCTTCCTCGTCAGAAAGGAAGGGAGGAAGTGTCTTTTCTCCGAGAAAGTACCCTTCAATAGTTTTATTTCTTTTCCCTTTTCTGGGCATTCTCCCCAGCCAGTGGCTTGACCTCTGAATATTCTCCTCACACCCACCTCGCCTCCTGGTCCTCCCAGCCAGCGTTTGGGGACTGAGATTCAAATGCTGCTTCCCACCTTAGGGCTTTTGGCGGGGACAGGGCTGCTATTCAGTGTGAGAATTAAGTTCAGATGGTCAGGTTGGGGCAGGGCCGCCTCTCAGGCTCAGTTCCCTCAGGGGTTTATGCACAGACCTTCCACAATGGATCCAGGCTCCCGCCCGCTTGGGGAGCCCCTGTCTGTAGCCGCCTCTCAGCTTCTATCTCCCAGGGGGGCCTGAGCCATGGGGGCACCCCACTCCCCTCTCGACCCGCCAAAGAGACTCTCTCACCGACCCTCGTCACCTGTGTGTGGAGGGGCTTGTGCCGCTGCTGGAGATCCCGTCCCTAAAGCTCTTGGAGCCGCGGCCACCGCAGGTCTGTGCTGGGCTCCGCGTCTGCAGCGTGATGGACCTTTTGCGAGAGGTTTGCAGGTCCCTCTGTGGGTGGAGGGACCCTCGTGGCCGCAGGATATCTTGTCCCCGTAGCCCGCTCGGATCTTTTCCTCACGGTGTCGTGGCCGCTGCAGGGCTGCACTCAGCTCCCAGTCCTGGCGCCCAGTCCACATCGCGAAGGATCCCCCGGGAGATGCTTGCAGGTCTCTCCGGAACAGAAATCTCCCTCGCTCCAATATTCCGTGGCCTCTGGGTGCAGAATTCACCGTGGGTTGGTTCCCTCTAGCCGTTCTGTGGGTTGTGGGTTCAGAGCTATGTGTATGTGCGTCTTTCTACTCTGCCATCTTGGCTCCGCCCCCCAAAAGTATTATTTCTTTATATTATGCACAAAACCTAGTAGGAAGAGACAGACATTCCATTCAAAATAACAAGAATGCATAAAGTATTTGGGAGTCTACCTATCCAGATACACATAAAGGAACTATATGAATACAGCTACAAAACACTCTTTCAAGAAATGAAGGCAAACTAAAATAATTGTAGAAATATGCATCCCTTCTGACTTCCGTACGAGCACCTGCCTTGTATGGGTTTTCCATAAAAGTCTTTTAGGCAAACGTCAGTTTGGTATTTGAACAATGTGGCCAGCCCATCACAGGTATACTCTCTGCAATAAGAGTTTGAATGATTGGCAGTTCAGCTCAAGAAAGGATCACAATTTCCAATACATCATCTCACCAGGTGATCTTCAGAATCTTTCTAAGACAATTCAAATGGAAGCCATTCAGTTTCCTGGCATGGAGCTGGTATACTATCTAGATTTCACAGGCATATAACAATGAAGTCAGCACAATAGCTCTGGAGATCTTCAGTCTGGTAAGCAGTCTGTTCTTTCCCACACTTTCCTTCAGAGCCTCCCAAACACTGAGCTAGCTTTGGCAGTGTGTGTGTGTCAACCTCATTATCTATGTGTACATTCCTGGAATGTATACTACCAAGGTAAGTGAACTTATCCACTGCATTCAAAATTTCTCCATTTATCATAACTGATGATTCCACGTATGGATGGTGCAGTGCTTGCTGGTGGAGAACCTGTTTTCTTGGTGTTAATTGTCAGGCCCCAATTAGCACAAGAGTCAGTGAATATTGAATATTGTATCTCAGTCTCAGAGGCTGAGTGCACAATCATCTATGAACAAAAATCTTGCACCAACTCTCCCTCCACTTTATTCTTGGTTTGTAGCCTTTCCACATTAAATGATTTACCATTATTATGGCTGCTGACCTTGATATCATTTTCTTCCTCACTGAAGGTATCTGACAACATTGCTGAAAATATGCTAAAAAGCATGGGAGCAGGAACACAGCCCTGTTTCACTTCCACTGGTGCCAAAGAAAGCATGAGAACATCGTCCATTATCCAGAACTTGGGCAAGCATGCCATTATAAAACTGGCATACAATACAGATGAACTCCAGGCACCAATTTTTGTCTTGATCTTCCACAAACCCTTTACAAGGTCTTGGTCAGATCAACAAACATTGTGTACAGAACTCTGTTCTGCCCCTGCCATTTCTCCTGGAGTTGTTGGACAGCAAACACCATTATCTACCATTTCTCAGTCCTTTCTGAAGCCACACTGGCTCTCAGGTTGATGACTATTTTTCAGGTGAAAGATTAGCTTATTAAAGAGGACTCTGGCAATAATCTCGCCAACAATGACTAAAAGAGAGATCTCCCCCCAACCCTACCCCCCATCACTGCCACATGGCAACCTATTTCCTTTGCCTTGACAATGGAGAGACATCTTTGAATTTTTGGGGAATAACCTCCTCTTGCCATATAATCCAGAAGATTTTAATTAGCTTTTGTAAGAGTAATAGATGCCCTGCCTTGCAAATCTCAGCTAGAATAAAATCAGCATCAGGCATTTAGCCACACAAGAGGAACCTGATGGCATTCAAAACCTTCCTCCTTAATGTATTTAAAACTACAATATGATAAACAAAAATCAGTTTATACACAGCTTCAAGAGCAAACTCACTGTATAAAATTGTACATATGGACTGGGAATATCAATCTGACTCCTTTGTAATTAATTGCAAGGAGAAGAAGAGCAAAATGAGATAAAGGAAAGGAAGTTTAAGTTGGCAGAAAAGACATTTCACTCAGACTGCTTTACAATATTGTAAGAGGAATCATGAGAATTTTATAAGACACCAGTGACACCAGTGATCTGAAAAGGTTTTGTTTTTGTTTTTTTTTTTTTTGAGATCTTCCTACCTTTTTGAAATCAGTAAAGGATTCCTCAGTTTTTATTTCTGGTGCAAGGACTGAAGAAGTCTCTAGTTCTTGATTTTCAGTCACCTCTCCTGGGCTTGCCTGAGGAACTTCTTCATCCTTAGGAGTTTCTTTTTCTGTAGAATCTTCAATAGCTGGTTCAACATATGCTGGCTTTTCTGGTCTTTGAATCACAGGTAGTGGAGAAATGTGATCATAACTAGTGTGAAAAATACTGAGAGCAATATCACTTGTTGCTAGTGCCTTTGGAATATCAAATCTAACTTCTGTGTTACCAAATTTAATCCTTTTATACCTGTTAATAACAAATTTAAATAAAAATTAGTTTCTGGGAATATATTTATCTTATAACTAATAACTGATGATAAAAATAAACAACACTTTAAGGTTTACAAAGTACTTCATATATATGTGTGTGTGTGTGTGTGTGTGTGTATACATATATATATATATATATATATACATACATATTACCGGTAGGTGCTAATTTTGCAGATGAGGAAACTGGTCATTCATCTAGCTAAGTGTGTGAGGCCAGATTTGAACTCAGGTGTTTCTGACTCCAAGCCCAGCACTCTATCTATACCAACTAACTGCCCCTTAACCACCTTGCTAGTGCCCAGGGTCACAAGATAGTAACTATCTAGAGCTGGATTTGAACCCAGGTCTTGAACCCACTGACTCCAGGTGCAATGCTCTAAACCTCATACCACCTTCTTTCTCTCTCTCTGTCTGTCTTTCATAAAATAAGAATATTTTAAAAGAAATAAAAAGGATTTCTAAAATAATGAAGGGAGTAGGAAAAAAATGGGAAAAGAAATGAGACCTAGGGAAGAATGATTCAGAGAGATAATTAAAAGCTGGAACAAGAAGTATAAGGATACCAAGAGAGACTCGCTCCAATATCCCACTCAAAGCCAGGCCTGGTGCACCTTAGCAACACATCCTATCATGTCTCAGAATAGTTTTTCCTAAAATATATGAATATATGCATATATATGTTTAAAAATTTTAAATGCCCCTTTTTAAGTAAAACCCTTATCATTACCGTACTCAAATTGTATGACCCACACCATCAGATTTATTTTCTCCTACAAATTCTTGGGTCCTTTCTCTAATATATTTCCTGTGTCATCATTGCTGCTTTCTTCAGCTTATGAGTCAGTATCTTTATCTCTCTTATTTCTCTCTCTCTTTCTTCAGTGTAATGCCTCCAGATCAGACCAAGTCTTTAAGCAAATGTATTTTTCTTAGTCCTAACTGGATATATTTTATTCTCAACCTAAAGCCACATTCCTTTATTGTAAGACATTGTCTTGAAATCCAAACCCTACTTTTCAATGCCATCTTTGTAGCCAGCTGTTTGTTCTCCTTCCGCATCCTTTTTCTCTTACAATGTGCCCAACATTCAAATGGTAGCATTAATGAAAATAACACCCGTGACCCCAATTCCTTCCATTTACGGCAAAGGACTTCATAATCCATTAAAATGCTTTCTGTTCTGGGTTTATTCCATTCCCACACATGCATAGAGGTTGCCAGGCCTGACAAGTCTCAGAGAGCTTTCTGAAGCCTAAAACTGAATTCTTTTGTGGCTTCCATGTTACACGGTTGACTCATATTGATCTTGCTGAAAGTTTCACTCAACTCACATGAAACTGAAATGGCAAGAAAAACGCTAAATAACATTGTCTGTGAGTGTACGTTTCATGAGGGCAGACATTTTTCATTTGTTTACTCGTTATGAGTCAAGTATTAGGGGATTCAACTTGGGTTAACTGCAACATTTTTGTGATTAGGAAATACAGGGAACATTTCTTTTATTTATAAGAGAAATCCCCTTTAACTTGGTTATGACAGTTTGACTACTCATTTTTTTCTGCCTAAAACAAAAATATTATAGAGTTACTTTGGATTCTTCTTGAGGTTTGCCCAAATGTACAAAGTGATGTTTTCATCTTTAATTATCTTCTCCATATTTCCACTGTCAGTATCCACTAAAGAACTGGCTTCCTGAAAGTCAACAACAAAAAGTAAAAGTTGAAAACCTAGGAGTCTCCTTACTATCCAACAATCAGTAGATCAATCAAAAGGTATTTATTAAGCACTTACCATGTGCCAGGCACTGTACTAGGTGCCAGGGATACAAAGGCAAAAGCAACACAGTCCCTGTCTTCAAGGAGCCTATATGCGATTGGGGAGGACAACATGTACATATGAAAATAAATACAAATCAGTTTTGAGGGAGAATACTCTAGCTGCTGGGAGGAATAGAAAAGGTCTCATATAAAAGACAGTATTTGAGCTGAGTTTTGAGAAACAGTATGAAAGCTAGTATGACAAGACTCTGGAGTGTGTGAAGAGGAGTGATGTATAATAATAAAGCTGGGAAGGTAAGTTGGAGGAAAGTTATGAAGAACTTCCAATACCAAATATAAGAATTTATACCTGACCCTAGAGATGCTAGGGAACCATGGGAGTTTATTGAGTAGGAAACACATATCCTAATCAAGATTATTACTATTTAATCATCTCAGTAACGACAATAGGATCATAGCAATAGAGCTATAAGGAACCTCAAAGGTCATCTAATTCAACCCCTACATTTTTGATATGAGGAAACAAAGGTCTAAAGAGGTTTGCCTCAGGTAGTAAGACTCAGAAGTGGTCCTTTGACTCCAGAGCCAGGGTTCTCTCAACAGGACTACGCTGCCTTAGTAATAAAGATGAAACAGATGGAAAGAAAGGAAGAAAAAGAAAAGAAAGAAAAAAAACCAAAGAATATGTCCTTTGGACTACAAGCTCCTTGAGGGCAAATGCTGTGTAGTATAAATTGGAAGGTCAACAATTTTGTTGCTGATATGGATATCAGAGCAAAAGTTAGTAGTCCCATCCAGTTCCTTTCAGTCTTGGATATTTGCAGTCTAAAAATGATTTACCTGGCCCACAAGGGGCATGAAGGAGACTTTCAAAGCTGTGTGGTCCAACCCATACCTGACACAGAATTGCACTATAATCAATAACCTCTACAAACAGACCATCCAGCTTTTACTGGAGAATTCTGAGTGACAGTCTGTTCTCTCCCAAGACAGCACATACCATTCCTGAACAACTCTAATTTTTAGGAAATATTTCCTTACATTTAGTTCCTCAGTGATTGCAACCACTGCACCGTCCTTCCCTCTGAGGTCAAGCAAACCATGATTACTCCTGAAATTTTGAGGACAATGGAAATGTCCTAAGTCTTCTGCTCTCTGGGGAAAATATCCTCATGTTCTCTCAGTGATCCTTATAGAGTGTAACCCTTTGTCACCCCTCCTTTGGTCACTCTCCAGATTATTTCTGTACCACCTAAAATATGGTCCCCCAAACCAGAAAAAAGCCCTTCAAATGTAGTCTGACTATGGCTAAGTACAGCAGTAGTATTTCCCAAAATTTGGATACTTTGCTGTTGTTCTTCAATCTTTTCCACTTCTTTGTGACCCCATTTGGAGTATTCTTGGCAAAGATACTAGAGTAGTTTGCTATTTCCTTTTCTAGTTCACATTACAGATCAGGAAACTGATGCAAATAGGGTTAAGTGATTTACCTAGGGTCACCCAGCTAGGAAGTGTCTGAGGTCAGATTAGAACTCAGGAAGATGAACCTTTCTGACTCCAGGCCCAGCATTCTATCCGCTGCACCACCTAGCTGGCCCAGTTTGGGCACTATGCCTCCTTTAATGCAACTTAAAGATTTGGTTAAACTGCCACATCACATTATTAATTCATACTGAGATGGCAGGGCACTAAAGCTTTCAGACCTTTTTCAGACAAACTGCTGATGGGAAATAATTCTGATATGAAGGGAAAACAGCAGACAACTAAGATTTCTAAATACATGTGTATGCGTGTGTGTATGTATATGTATACATATGCATTTATGTGTCTATCTACCTATTTATTTATGTATTCATTCATTTGCCTATTGTGATGAAAGCAAAGGCAGATACTCAAGGATGAATACAGAAGTATGGCATGCTTCTCTAAGATTAGGGTCAAGAATATGAAAACTCATCATGAAACTGAATGTTGAAAACTAAAAATAAATATTTTTTAAAAAATAACATACTAAACAAAAAAAAAGCGAGGCCATATTAGAGTCATCTTAAATTTGTTTACCAGGATTTGTAGCATTTTACATTGGATTAAATGTTTCATAAATAATTAAAAATAGAAGTGAAATAATTAAAACATCAGATTTCAAATGGGAAGAAAATAATATTAAAACTCAGAATGAGCTGATGCTAATAAAAAAAATAAGGACAACAAATTAGGGTGTGGTTTTTTTTAAAGTTATTTGCTGCTGTCAAAGGAGAGATTGTTACTTTGTTTTTGTTTAATCTGTCAAGGAGAATTGATTTGGACTGAAAGAAAAGAATGGAAATAGCTAGCACAGAACTGACTGTCAGTGAGAGAGCAGCTAGTTCTCTCTCACCTGGTCCAGATGAACTACCCCAGTTATGTAAACAAGTAGCAGATGTGACTGCTGATTCAGTGATTTTTGGCAGATGGAGACTAGGAGAGGACTGGGGAAGGGCAAATCACATTCAGACTTTTTTTTTAAAGAGAAAAGGAGAGAATCTGCAAACAGTAAGTCAGTAAACTGTACTTTAGTGCCTAAGAAAATATGGATTACTATTAAAAGTTGGTTAGTGAGTATCTTGAAAAGAAAGTGGAGGTCACAAAGTTATCATGACTTTGGCAAGAACAAATCAATGTAGGGTGGAGTCATTCCTTTTTTAACATTCCCTCTAAAGTTGGACATATAGTTTACCTACATTTGAGTGACAAGCTTAATTATGTAATGCTGTACTTGTGTGTGTGTGGGGGGGGAAAGATGAAGAGATGAAGGCTAAATGATAATATAATTAGACACAGTCATAATCAGTGAAGTAGTTGGAGCCAAAAAGAAGTTATTAATTATTCATTATCAACTTGGAAGGCCATTGTTGTTGTTTTATAGTCCAAAAACTATTCAGGAGAAGAGGGGATTTGAATATTTCTAGCTCCCCTTTATCAACAGCTACTGTGATCCTGTACACATCAATTAGCAGTCTCATCTTTCCTTTGATCCTCCTCTTGAACTTTCCATATATCTTACAAACACTGAAGAGGTGCAGGACTTGTGAAATCAAGGTGTATAAAATGGTCCAGATGTCTCAAGGAACTTCTTAATATAGCTTCAGCATGCATGGTGGCTCTGATTAAAGAGCTTTCACGCTTCCCTTACCAGGAGAGGTTCTAGCTGTTTCTGTAGTAGACTGCTGGGAGCTACTATGATTTGGCTGACCCTAAAGAGATGAGCCCAGAAGACAGTACTAGGGAGTAGTGCCTAAAAGAGATGCTGATAGTAGCAGAGAAACCTGCCAGAGGAAATTAGATGCCAAGGCCAGCCAAGACTAGCAGAGGAATGCACCCAGGACCAACAGACACAATGTGACCAACAAGGAGCCTAATGGCATCGCCAGAAGACATCAGGGATCCAGCAGATACTCAAGGTGTGAGTTACCCCTCCACACATATGCCCTTTGTGTGAGCCCTTGATGCTTGATCCCTATCCATGCTCACTGTCCCCATTGCTGGTGTGTCTATTTGTGGGAAAGCATTCCCTAGGTTTATATGGGGAATGTCCTGGTGCAAATCTTCCTGTACTACTGCATTAAAAAGCTTTTGCTTTTAATTAATTGAATCTCTGGCTGATTAGAAAAAAAAGCCAATGCATCAGTGGAGGGTTCATGAGGTACTATTTTGAGGGGCTGTTTTGTTATAGAGAATCTTAAACTTGGAGTAGCTATTCTGGGGGACCCCATGTAAAAGAGATGCCTCAGATGATATATTAATATTGAATGATAATATGGGAAAGTAAATATATTGTATTCCTGTAGTAACTGTGGTTGTTGTTTTTTGCCAAGTTTATATCACATATTATTTAACATAATTTTGTCAATTCTGGCCAATACTGTGCATGTGGTGAGTTTTAGACTATGAACAAAAGAATTGGATTTCTTTACTGCACAGCATAAATTTCCCGTACTATTTTTATTTCAATTCAAAAAGAAATAAGCATCGCTAATAATGCATCACACTTACTTTTAGGAGAGTTTCTATGGCTCCCTTGAATTTCCAGTGAAGAAGTTCGCGTAGTTCTAGGATTGATCCTTGGTATTGTCTGACTTGTTCATCTGTCAGTTCGTGTGGTGGAGTATCCAATAATATTAATTCTAGTTTCTCAATTAGCTAGAATGTAAAAGCATGTCCACATTAACCTCCAAACAAAGGAGGAAAAGGAGAAGTAGAAGGGAATAAACGTACTACACTTTATATGGAGCAATAATATATTCTTCGTATATTCACAAAACATATGCACAATTTCTTCAGAATTCTGGACAAGAGAAAAGAAAAAATTTCCCAGGTATTCATTCCATCAGCTTCAAAACCTCAACAGTTTTCCATCTTATGAAATTCCCAAACCAGGGTGCACAAATTCACTGCAGGAGTTAGGAATCCCTCATCTCCTTCAGGTCCTACCACTCTATTCTCGTTCCCCTTCCTCTGCTTTCTCCCTTGTTCCTCCTCCTGTTGCTGCCATTATCTTCCTATCCCAGTTCTCCTGGGAGTCACAACGACTGTTTTATACCCGCTGCTTCTTCTCCCCACACTTTGACAAAAGGCAAAGGCCCCATGGAAAGTCAGAAGGATCATGATGGTGCTGACAAGAGGAACAGGGTTACAAGTTACAGAGAGGGTTACAAGGAATGAAGGAATCAAAGAGATATGAGCTGGTTATGATCATAAAAGGTGAAGATCATGGACAAAGACATAGTGGGATCTAAATTATGAACACTCCTATGTGCAGCCAAGATGGTGTAAAGATGAAGGTCATGGAAGACGGATGAACTAAGTTTCATCTTAAAGTTCTAGGAGGTTGATGAGGACAGGACCCCGTTGGGAGACATCAAGTTCCCTGAGTATGGGGACAGGCACTGAGGCAAAGAGGAAGATTACTTGGGAGCCAGTTCTCAACTCTTTTGAGAAAAAAGGAAAAGTGACCTTGAGACCAGAAGATAATTACACAAAGGATATGGATAGGGGGCTATAGATGGAACGATGAACCTCATAAAAGTAGAAAGTATTAGTGATGGCAGAAGAAGGAATTCTGCAACTGGTAGTTATAATAAAAGAGCAATGCCTACTTCTAACTCAGTTTTTGTTTTGTGTGGCAAGGTGGGGGAGTAGTTGTACTTGGGAAGGGGTAAAAGTATCATCCAATGATGAAGAGGGTGGCCAGTGATGTAGTGCTTTCAAGAGAAAATATATGAAAAATATGTAGAATTTCACTTTCCTGCCTACTTTGCTAGAATGAAAGTCTTTCATATGTAATGGAGACAGTTTTAGGTATTTTTCTTCCATTCCACTTTGCTAGAAAGACATTGGTGCTTGGCATCTTCCTGATCCTAAACGTGGCAGGAATGAGGCCCAGGTAATTTGGATAACCCTTCCCAGCTGTACCCAGAAGCATTCAGAGTGACATGTGTATGTATGAGATAACTGGAAAGAAATTCAGATGCTTGACGAAACAAACATCTACCATGCTTCTCAGTGTCTTACTGTTCTCTGCTTGGGTGAAGCGGGGGCAAAAAGGGGGGGCAGTGAGAGAGGAGGTGGGCAAGCACAAGTGACAAGATAGTACAGCAAGAAAAAAGTGTCTCAGAGGTGGTCAGAGGCTTGAGAGACAGATAGGAAATATGGCCTACCTCTCATCTAGAAACTTGTACTGAAAAGGCCAGTGTAAGAGGGGGGAAAGACAGGGGACAAAAAAAGGTGAACAGAGTAAGAAGGGTTTCTCTTTACGTTGGCTCTGCACTCACCTGCATACCTTTGTGTGATGATGAGTTCTCCATGGTAAAAAGAAATCAGAGGTACCTACCAGTGATAAAAAATCAGTGCAAAAGGTATAGACTATAAGAGCTTCAATCTTTACTTGGTTCCAAGGCATCAAGGAAGAGAAGCCAAGTTATGGATCCAAAGTTTAGGAATTTTTACTTAATGACTGGTCCCGCATGATGACATGAACAAACATCATTTGGGAACTATACTGCATTATCCATGCTATCTTGTCTGCTCATAGAATGAGTGACTGTGGACGCCTGAACAAACCAACCTTTTCAATGATTCCTGGGGTCAGGGTGAGATAGATAGATAAGGCAGATAGACAGATAGATACAGACCGACAGACAGATTGTGTGTGTGGTCTGAAGAATATGACTATCTATGCCATATGTTTAGGGTTCAGTGAGAAACAGTAAACTCAGAAAAGAGGTAGGGTTTATGAGCAGGCTGTAGATTCAAGAGCTATTTCTGACTGCATAAATTCACATTAACCACATTCCATAGTCTAATGTCGAGAGAGTTTGGCCACCCAGAAAAAGAAGCTGAGGGACACAAAGCACATCCACTCTCTGAGAACTATAGAGAGCTTGGCACTTCCCTCTCAGAAGGGTGAAGCACAGTAGTTCAGTTCTGATTAGTGAGGATAATGGTAAAGTGGTCTCATTATTTGAATTCACACTGTATATTTTCATTGGGTTGGAAACAACTGCCATATTTTACATATACCCTATTTTACAATATTTTAAATATAAATTTGAATATTTTAATTTCAGATAGATGTGACCACTTCATAGGATTCATTATTCTCACTAATCAGAACCTAAGTATAATCATCAGGATGTGTGAGTCTTTTCTACCTTCTCACTCACTGAACAGGACTGGTTAGTGGCTAGCTAAATTCCAAATAGTTACTCTCTTTTTCTACTTAGACATGTCCTTATTTTCTCCCCTATTAGAGTACAGATTGTTCTGTTCGATTACCAATGCCTAGCACAATGCCTGACACATAGTAGAAGCCTAATATACAGTCACTGTCTGCTAGTTAAAAGTAGATTAGGAGTTACCATCTCTTCCTACTGTTGGTGATAATGACCTACTTGGCCATAGTAGGGGCACCTATTCCTGACCAGTGGGTGAATTTCTGTGAGATCACAGGGGAATGGTAACCCTAACCTCTTCCCCACTCCTGCCTTCTTTCTCTGGCACTGAATTAGAATAGTAACACAAATAGAACAAGTAGCACCTAATTAGGCAGGAAGCTTTTAGGTTATCCCCCTCTACACTGAGGTGAAGGAGAAGGCATTTAGTGTTTTTCTTTAACAAAAAGAAGGCAGTAGTCAACATTCTCCTTTTGTCCAGAACAGCCAGAAAAATCTTCAATGAGATCAATGCTAGAATCAGAAAAGGGAGTACGAGCACCTATGCCACTTATTAGGAACCATGGTGACACTGACATGCTTAGAATTGTCCAATCTGAACACAACAACAATTTTCCATTATAGTTTTGTTTAGGGGGAAAAGTCACTGTTTCCTGTTATCTGAACAACTGAAAGTCAATTTGACTTTTAAATTAAATAACTCAGCTATATGGAAGCATGGTGTGCTTGTCTGTATTATCTATTTTATCCCTTAATCAGAACTTAAGTATAATTGAACTGATCTACATTGGCAAGATTGTGAAAGTTGTAAAAAATGCACAGGATTACAGAACGTGCCCATCCATACTTAACTAACCTTATATTATGAGGCTAATTATTCTCAAAGAACAATAATGTACATAAGCAATTTTATATTCCACTTCTTGATTGGATATTTAAAAATTAGAGAATTATACTTTAATGCTTACATTTAGCACTAGTTTACTCTCTTTCATCACAGTATCAATATCTTCATCTGTCTTTTCTTTCCATAAACTAATGAAAGTGTTCATCTCTTGGGCTACATAAGGATCAGGAGTTCCATCACACTCAATATAATGATGCCACTGCAAAGAAAAGTTAGTCAAGCTCTCCACTGACAAAATCTCTACCAAAGTACAAAATAAAAAATTTAAGATGAGCTTTATAAAATTTTGTTTTTTTAACCAATGAAAAATATGCACATTTAATCTGTAACAGCTTTAATAATGCAAGATTATTGCAATGATCAACTGAAATCAAGTATGTAAAGCACTTAAAAACCTTAAAATACCATGAACATTATTAAATAAGAGCAACCTTGTTTTTCCAGCTCTATTTGGATCTTTGGGTTAAACCAGTTAGCAGTAGGAAAACTCTCCCTCATCCACTGTGCTTGATGGCATCCTATATATCCAAAAAAACGTCCCATATTTATTGGTTTACAAAGTGGGACAGCTCCCCCATAGTATCTGACCTCTCCACCTTCTCTCTGAGAGGTCCCTCCTGTTGATGTGAATGCTTTTCAGAATTTTTTCCTCCTGGGCCAGTGAATTTAGATGTATAATAATTGATACATAGCACTTTAATGTTTTATGAAATGTTTCATTTGAACCTCATAACAACCCTATGAAAGTTACTATAGATATTATCCCCATTTTACAAATGAGGAAACTGAGGTTCAAGTCATCAAGCATTTATTAAATGTCTACTATTGCCAGGCACTGTGCTAAGTGCTGGAGATACAGAGGGGGAAAAAACCAGTCCCTGATTTCAACAGAGCTCACACATTAATGGTGGAGACCACAAGAAAACAACCATGTACAAACAAGATATGATACATCCAGGATAAATCAGAGATCATCTCATAGAGTGCTAAGATTAAGCAGGACTGGGAAAGCCATTTTTGCAGAAGACTTTAGCTTAGTCTTGAAGGACACCAAGGAAGCCAAGAGAAAGAAACAAGTTCTCTGAATGAAGAATAGTCAATGAACATGCTCATCTGCCCCAGGGTGGTCACATCAGGGGTTATATGACTCATACAGCTAAATATTAGAGGTGGAATTTGAACTCAGGTCTTCCCAACTGCAGGTCCAGTTGATCCAATACATCAAGCTATAGTGCTTTACTTTTTTCTTTAAAATTCAATTTTATTTTAAGTTCCAAAATCTCTCCCTCCTTCCCCTTCCCCACCCATTTAAGAAGACATGAAAAACAAAACCCATTATAAATATGTATAGTCATGCAAAATTAATTCCCTCATTAGTCATGTCTAAAAGGAAAGAAGAAAAGAAAAAGAGCAGAAAACATGCTTCAATTTGTATTCTTTAGTCTACCCATTCTCTACAAGGGGATGGATAGCATATTTCATCATGTTATTGTATTAAGTCATTTCAGTCATGTCCAACTCTTTGTGATTCTTTTTGGGGGTTTTCTTGGCAGAGATACCGGTGGTTTGCCATTTCCTTCTCTAGCTCATTTTACAGATGAGGAAACTGAGGAAAACAGTGCCTAGCCCAGGGTCATACATCTAGTAATTGTCTGAGGCTAGATTTGAACTTGGACTTTCCTAACTCCAGGCCTGGTATGCTATCCACGGCACCCCTGGCTGCCCATTTCGTAAGTCCTTTGGAACTGTGGTTGGTCAATGTGTTGATCAGAGTTAATAAGTCTTTCAAAGCTGATTATGTTCACAATATTGCTTTTATGGTATAAACTGTTCTCCTGGTTCTGATCACTTCACTTTGCATTAGTCCATATAAATCTTCACAGATTTTCCTGAAAGCATCCTCTTCATCATTCATTTATAGTATTCCATCACAATCCTGTAACACAGCTTGTTCAGTCATTCTGCAATTAATGGGCATTTTCTCAATTTCTAATTCTTTGACACCACAAAAAAGAACTGCTATAAAAATTTTTGTACATATAGGTCCTCTTCCTCTTTCATTGACCTCTTTGGGGAATAGTCCTAATAGTGATATTGCTGGGCCAAAGATTATACAGTTTCACAATTTTGGGGTGTTACTTCAAATCACTTTTTAGAATGAGTGGGCCAATTCACAATTCCATCAACAATGCATTAGTGTACCTGTTTTCCTAGATTATTTTTTTCACAATTTTATTAAAACAGGAAGCCTCAGAGTAGCTTGTCCTTAGTCATAGTCACAGTTTTTTATGAAAAATCAAGTTTTAGACTTTTTTCCTCCTTCCTTTTTCCAATTAATGGGAATAATATAGTATTATGGAAAACGTAGCCAGAAATCTTGGATTCTGAGTCCTGCTTCGTCCACTTATAATGCTGTGACTGTAAAGAAGTCATTTAACTTCTTTAAGCCTCAGTTTCCTAATCTGTAAAATGCAGACTATAATATTTGTACTATCAACTTCATCAAGCTGTTGTAAAGAAAGACTGTCAATTGGAAATCACTACATAAATATGAGATGATTGTTATTGGGACCCAATGAAATCACTCAATTTGCATAATCCTGATCTTCCCAGAAAAATCCAATTTGTCAAACATTCATTAAATGCCTACCAAGTTGTCAGTCAATCAGTTAACAAATTAAGTGCTTACTATGTGCCAGGCACTGCAAAAAAAAAAAATGGCCTCTATAATCTAATGTAAAACAACTATGTATCCATGAGATTCAGTGAGAGGTAATCTTGAAGAGAAGGCAAGCAGTGAAGAGGAATTTGAGCTATGTCTTGAGCAAACAGATCGTGCCTTCTGTAACTTGGGAAGGGAGCTATTGGAGTTCTCAATACATATTAATGACAATAACTTAAATTTATAAGTGGGGTACCAGATGGGGAGCTTTCCTTGAAGCCAGGAAGACCTGAGTCTAAGTGTTGTCTCTGATACATCCTGGTTGTGTGACCTCAGACAAGTCACTTAATTTCTCAGTTCTCTAGAAAATTCTATTAATTAAGGTGTAGATAACCTGTATTGGTAGAGAGTTTTTTTATCTGGAAATTTTGTATGCTATTGAAATCACAGATCAGGTCACATCCCTATAAAGGGGTTTCTTTATGACAATCCGAAAAATCAGCATTATAATAATAAGCATTAATCCCACTTTACAGATGAGTAAATAAATTTGAAAGAATCTAACTTATCCAAGGCCAAAATTAATAAGAAAAAAATCTGTTGAGCATAGTTCCTTTGAGTCTTTCCATAGTACCACAGTGCCTCCTTAACACCCGTCCTAACACAAACGTGCCTTTCAAATATTGCTATAGATACAAAATTTAGGTGTTTTATAAAAGTAGTCTTAAATTGGTGGAACTGTGAATTGATCCAACCATTTTGGAGAGCAATCTAGAATAATGCTCAGAGAGTTATTAAACTGCCTATACCCTCTGACTCAGGAATAGCACTATTAGTCTGCTTTCCAAAGCTATCAGAAAAAAAGGAAAAGAACCTATATGTTCTAAAATATTTACAGCAGCTCTCTTTGTGGTGGCAAAGAACTGGAAACTGAGGAGAATGCCATCAGATGGGGAATGGATAAACAAGTTGTGGTATATGATTGTGATGGAATGCTACTGTGCTATAAGAAATGAGGAGTTCAGTGATCTTAGAAAAACATGGTAGGACTTGCATGAAATAATAAAAAGTGAAGTGAGCAGAAACAAGAGAACACTATACAGTAACAGTAATATCATTCAAAGAATAATTGTGAACAACCAAATTATACTGAGCATTACAAATACTCAAATCAACTACAAAGAACCTATGAGGGAAGATGCTATCTACCTCCAGGGAAAGAACAGATAAATAGAAGTATATACAGTATGGTTTCATATATATATATATTTGTAAATCTGTATCAAATAGTGGCTTTCTCTACTGCAGGATGGGGGGAGGGAGGGAGACAAATCAAACCTTAATTAACAAAAATAAAATTAAACAACAACAAAAAGTAAACTTACTTTAGAAAGGACTCTAACCTCTTTTTTCCATTTCTCTGCTTCAAAAAAACATTTCTCTAACAAATAAAGCTCCTC
The DNA here is from genome assembly GCF_028372415.1 of Notamacropus eugenii. Lineage (NCBI taxonomy): Eukaryota > Metazoa > Chordata > Mammalia > Diprotodontia > Macropodidae > Notamacropus > Notamacropus eugenii. The sequence goes on along the minus strand of NC_092874.1, from coordinate 180,572,088 downwards.
AAGTTCATCAGTTCTCCTCTGTAGATCCTGTGAGCACAGGAGCAGTAGTTAGAATTGCTCAACTTAACTTTTAGTGGTACATTTTATAATTAATATCAAAAATTAATATTATTTGAATAGTTTCAAATATAACACTAAAATGAACACAAATATAAGTTATATTTTTAGGATTTGTCCCTTTCCTGGTTACATTTTGTGCTCCCACAGACTTGTCAGCTCTTCCCTCCCCTTCTACTGTACTTCTACTGTGCCCTGGTGAAATCCCTATTCTCATCAATTAATCTAGAAGCATTTATTAAGTGATCACCACGGGCACTTAGTTGCTGGCATCATGCTAGACACTAAAGATACAAAGACAAAATGAGAACTTCCCTCATCCTCAAGAAGCTTATCTTCCAGGAGGGAAATAAGATATGTGCATGTAAGTAGACTGTGAGTCAAACATTTATTTAGCACCTATTGTTTGCCAGATACGGTACTAAGCACTAGGGAAACAAAAAAGTGAAAAGACAGTGCCTGCCCTTGCAATCTACTGGCAGAGATAAGTCAATAAAGATGTACAAACAAGCTATATACAGGATGAATAGAAGTGGATAGGAGAGGGAAGGCACTAGAATTAAGGCAGAATAGGAAAGTCCTCCTATTAAGATGAGACTTTAGTTGGAATTTAAAGGAAAGAGGGGAACATCTAGAGAAAATGCTCAGAGCAAAAAGGTGGAATGTCTTGTTTACAGAACAGCCAGAAGGCCAGTATCACTAGATTAAAGCATACATGTTGAGGAAAAAGATGTAAGAAGACTGGATAGGGAGGAGGGACTTAGGTTATGAAGAGCTTTGAATGCCAAATGGAGCTTTTTGTACTTGATCCTGGAAGCAATGGTGAGCCACTGGGTCGACTGAATTGGGCTTGTGGGAGAGGTTTATATGGTTGGACCTACGCTTTAGGAAAATCCCTTTAGTGGCTGAATGGAGAATGGACTGGAGTGGGAAGACCACCAGCATAAAAGTTCAGGCATAAGGTGATGAGAGCCTACACCAGAGCTGGCAGTATTAGAGGAGAGAAGGGAACATATTCAAGAGGCAGTGCAATGGTAAAATTGACAGTCCTTGGTAACAGATTAGATATCGGGGGAAGCGGGGTTCGGTGAGAGATGAGGAGTCAACAACAACACCCACAGAAGCCTCGGGGAATGGAGGATGGCAATGCCTTCTACAGCAGTAGGGAAGGTAGGAGCTTCTTGATGTCTCATGGAGTCATTGGTTTCTGTTTGGTGTATTCTTATCAAGGAGTCCATTACTTGGGTAAGATTTCCCACATTGTCTTCTAGGTTATTCCTTCCAATTCTTTCCTCCATAATTTGACTTCTCTTTTTTGTTTTGTTTCACTTCTTTTAGTCATTCATGTAGTCTTTATAGAAAATCCATTTTTCCTTTGAGTTTCTGTTTACAATGGTTACAGATTTACTTTCTCCTCCTTTTGGAGGATCCCTAGATCTGGAGTATTTTTTTATACTGATCAGTACTGTTGTTGGTTTTATCATCTCTTCATCTTTGGTTTGTAATTAGCTCCTTTTGAAAGGGTCAGGCTCAAACCCATCTCTTCCACATCCCGCAATTCCCCCTACCCTCTCTACCCCCTGTACTTTTGGAGAATGTGGTCAGCCTTCCTTGGTCTCGCCTTGATCCCCCAGGTTCTTCACATCCTGGCATTTATTTTTCACAATTAGGCCACACTGGATCTTGAAAATTCAGTGCGCTGGATTCTCAGGTAACTCTATGACATCTTAGGACAGAGGGTCATGGGCCTTACAGACCCTAGATTATGGGCTTTCTCCCCATGAGCACTACCATGCTGTGCTACTGCTCCCCACAGGGATTTCAGGGTCCCTGCTCTACAGTTTTCTGCCCATTCTGGTGTTTTTTTGGAGCTCCTTGGGACTTTCCCATGAGTCCTTGCTCTCTTGTTACTACCTTCAGAAATGGGGTCCTGCAGCATGCATGTGTTTCTGACCCATCTCTGATCACAATGAGCAGCTGCCAATTTGTTTGACTGCACTGACTGATGTTAGGTTTGGTGGCAGCTTCTGGACTGATTTTGTCAATTATGGAGTAGAACAAGTCATTTACTGTAGTTTCTCATTGGATTTTTTTTTTTATCATTATTCAGTCTGATGAAAACTTCATGTTGTCGCTAGAGTAGAAACGCGAAAGCTGCGTGATCTGCCTCAATTCAGTCAGACATCTGGCCTATCCCTGACTGCTGCTTCTCAATCCCCTTCAGAGGTACAAAGGAATTTATCACCTCCTATGTGTGGGTATACCCCAGGGCTCTTATCATGGGCTCTCTTTTCTCTTCACACATCCTCTTATCTCATAAACTACCAAGGATTCCACTAGCATCTCTGTGCAGATGACTTTCAAAATCTATGTATATATTCCTAATGTCTTTCTTGAACTGTGTAGTCCCACATTATAAATGGCCTATTAGATATTAGATATTCCCAACTCTATGTCCTATACACTTCAAACTCAATATGCCCAAACCAAACTTGGAATCTTTCTCCCAAATGCCCTCTTCCTAATTTCCCTGTTTTGGTCAAGGACACCAGTCACTGAGATTTGCAACGTAGGACTCATCCTTAACTCTTTACTCACACTCACATGCCACATCCAGTCAGATATCTGTGTGTGTGTGTGTGTGTGTGTGTGTGTGTGTGTGTGTGTTTGTCCTTCGTGGCCAAAGAAGACCAGGCCATCAGAGAAATAATGACATGACTTGCACTTGACTTTGTTTTGAGTGAGGGAGGGCTGTGCAGGTCACCAGCCTCACTTCTCCCCCAGAGCCATCTGAATCCAGTGACCAGATATTCATCAGGATGACTGGCGATGACTCAGGATGAGGCAATTGGGGTTAAGTGACTTGCCCAAGGTCACACAGCTAGTGAGTGTCAAGTGTCTGAAGTGAGATATGAACTCAGGTCCCCCTGATTCCTGCACTGGTGCTCTATCCACTGCACCACCTAGCTGTCCCCAGTCAGATGTATCATCTTGTTGATTCTACCACCATAACATCTTTCCCCTTCTCTAAATCACACCACAACCAGTCTCATTCAGGATCTCGTTGTCTCTTACCTATACTACTAAAGCAGCCTCCTAATTGATCTTCCTGCATTTACTCTTTCCCCTTTACAATCCATGTCCCAGACTGTGGCCAAATTGATATTCCTCAAGAATAGATCAGACTTTGTCTCTCCCCTGCAAAAGAAGCTCCAGAAGCTGCCTGTTGTCTCTAGGATCACAAACAAACTCCTCTATTTGGCAGATAAAGCCCTTCACAAACTGACTCTAGTCTATCTGTCCACACTTATTACACATTATGCCATGCATTCATTCTACATTGAGGTCAAATTGACCTTGCTTCCTATTGCCTGAACACAACACTCCATCTCAGTCTTAGTCTTTCAAGGTTCAGATTTACTTCAAGACCTTTCCTGATTCCTCCAGTAGATCATCTACAGTCTCCAAATTAGTGTGCATTTATATTTATTTACTTATCAGTGAACAGGGTGTATGCCACTAGTAAAATGCAAGTTTCTTGCACTATCTTGTTTCTTTATTCATGTTCTCAGCCCTTAGCACAACACCTAACCTAAAAAATGCTAACTGACATACTCTGATTAACCAATGAAGATACTTTAATGTTCTAAAAACATATGATAAATTGGTGGGAGATGGTTTTTGTGAAGGAAAAGATTGTGTTTTCTTTATCTTTTAAAAGGATCCTTGAAGCCTGAGAAGGTTAATTGTCACACAGGCAGCAAGTGGCAGAGCTGAGATATGACCCTAGGCCTCAAAACTTCAGAAGCACCACTCCAAGTTTGGTATCCTTTCCAATGAGCCATAACTGAATTAAAGAACTTGAGAGTTGAAAAATATTTCAGTGACCATCTTATCTAATCCAAATCCAAAAGGAATCCCCAACTATAACCTACCTTTGACTGACCATCCAGCCCTGAAAAACTTTCAGTAAGAAAGAACCCACATCATGATGAGGCATTCCCTTCTCATTCTGAACAGCTCTGATTGCTAGGAATTTTGACCTGATATATATCTAAATTTGCCTCTCTCCAACTTTTACCCATTGCCCTAGTTCTGCCTCTTGGAGTCAAACAGGCCAACTCTAATCACTATTTCCACAAGATAGCTCTTCAAATAGACTTCTCTTTTTCAGGCTGAAGATTCTTAGTTCCTTCAACTGATCCTCATAGAACATGGGGGAAAGAAAAGGAATAAGCATTTATATAGCACCAGACACTGCTAAGTGCTTTTTATAAATATTATCTCATTTGGTCATCACAAAAACCCTAAATAAGACATAGACAAAAGCTTTCAGCATCCTGGTTGTTCTCATCTAAGCACTTTTAAGCTTATACGTTATCAATTCATTCCAACAAAAATTTTGCTCCTGCTACTTGGAAGTCAGTGTTATGTGCATTTGTTTTACAAGAATTTGAGTTTCAAATTTTTCTCCCTCTTCTCCCCTCTTCTGAAAATTGTAAGCAATTTGATATAGGTTTTGCATGTGCTATCAGGTAAAACATGTTCCATATTAGTCACAACTGTGAAAGAAGAAACAGATCAATGGGGGGGGGGGGAACATGAAAAAGAACAAAGTAAGTGAAGAAAGTATGCTTCAATCTGCATTCAGAGTTCATCAGTTCTTTAGCTGGGATATAGACAGCATTTTCCTTCATGTGCTCTTTATACTTGTTTTGGATCATTGTGTTGCTGAGAAGAGTTGAATCATTCACAGTTGATTATCCCACAGTGTTGCTGATACTGTGTACAATGTTTTCTTGGCTCTGCTCATTTCACTTTGCATCAGTTTGTACAAGTCTTTCCAGGTTTTTCTGAAATCTGCCTATTCATTATTCCTTACTGCACAATAGTATTCCATTACATTCATATACCACAGTTTGTTCAGCCATTCCCCAACTGATGGGCATTCCTTCAATTTCCAGTATTTTGCCACTATGAAAAGTACTGCTATTGCTATTTTTGCCCATGTAGGTCCTTTCTCCCTTTTCAGCTATGTTTTGAAGGAAATTAGAGATTCTGTGAAGTAGAGATGCCAGGGCAAAGTCACCATGTCACTGTAGTGGGTGAGAAATAGAGAGAAGGTCAATTAGGCTGGAATACAAATGGTGGGAGGAAGAAGAATGTAAAGGAAGACTGGCCCATAAGAACAGGTAATTTCAGTAGATCAGCTTCTGGAGTGCCTAATGACATGGAATGGAAGGTCCCTGGTCTCCACTTCAGAACATACATGAGTATTTTATGAATGTTTCTGGTCCACTTACCACGTGGTAACTTTTAATTGGATGCTGAGCCAGAATTGGGTGTACCTTCTTCTCCAGGCTGCTCTCCTGACTACCCTACCACAGAAAACTTCTCACCCTAGAATGGCTGTCCCTGCTATCCATTCTTCTGATTGGCTCTCTCCTCCCCAAACCTCCATTTTAAGGAAAAAGTCTAGTTCAGTCATGTCTTTGTTCCTCTCTAAGCTGTATTCCTGTCTTTCTGGCCTTTCTCTACCATTCACTTCCTCTCCCTTTATAACTCTCTTTTACACATTGTCTTCCCCATCAGAACGTAAGCTTCTTGAGGAAAGGGACTATCTTCTCCTTCAGTTAGTATTTCTATTCCCAGTGCTTAGCACAATGCCTGAATCATTTTTGTTATTGTTGAGTTGTTTCAATTGTGTCCAACTCTTCTCCAATATTTGGAGTTTGCTTGGTAGAGATAATGAAGTGGTTTGCCATTTCCTTCCCCATTTCATTTTACAGATCAGGAACTGAGGCAAAGAGGGTTAAGTGACTTACCCAGGATCATACAGCCAGTAAGTGTCTGAGGCTAGATTTAAACTAGGGTCCTCCTGACTCCAAGGCCAGCATTCTATCCACTGCCCATCTAGCTGCTTTCTGTATCAGTGTTTAATAAATGCTTGTTGATTTGTTGACTTGACTTTCAAAAGGGACTAATTGGCCCAAGTCAAGTTTCTCTGGGCCCCTCTCTGGCTACATTCAAGTAAGGAGGCAAGGACTACTGTAAGCTTCTGTGTGGGGAGAGAGAGCTGTTACTGATGTCCCAACTCCAGTTGGGACAACAGATAGACCCATGAACACACAGTACACCTGTTGTTTCCATCCCTATTGTGTCTATTCTTTCATGCCTTAGCATTGAAAATGGAAGATATTAAGCTGTGACCTTATGAGTTTCAAAAGGACTAGAGAACCTCAAGTAGTCTCAGAGCAGGATTCCATATCAGAGTTTATAGGCAGCGGGGCCAGTGGAACAACCAAGACCTAGGCCAGCAAATGACTTACCCTAAAGTCAAGATTCCAAGTCTTACAAGCAAGACAGTAGTTCTGCACATAAGTTAGGCTTCATTTGGAAGTAAATCTTGGGGGACCAATGCTTTGCAGAAACTGCTTAAAGGCTGAGCCTACACCCAAGGAGCTGAGGTAGAATAAGTGAGTGTGTTCCTGGGTATTGAGGGAATAAAGCAAGGTTTATATTTTTGTTCTACTTACATCATCTCAGTAAATATCCCTTTGTAACAGATAATTTATATTAATTTGATAAAGAAACTAAGACACTAATCACTGGTGACTAATATTGGGGAGAACATACTAGAATGAAAATATGAGATTATAGCACTTCTAGGGCTAGAACCCTGAGGGAAATTTTTAGCCAGTGTTCACTCTAAGAACTCGACCAGCTAGAGCATGTGTATATGAATTGGCAGAAGTGCAGAGTCTCAGTATATTACAATGAGGCTAGAAAGATAGGTTGGGACTAGGTTGTAAAGGCTGACAAAAGCTAGGAGCTTATACTTTCTCCAAGATGGAATGGGGCCTCTTGAAATTTATTAAGTAAGGAAGAAACACTCACAGATCTGCATTGTAAACTTTCCTTCTTTTGAGGTTCAACCCATCTACCAACATCATTCCATCTAGTTTCATATTGCTGTAATATACCAGTCTTCACATCACTCCACGTCCATTGTTTATGTTTATAGCCTTATCTTTAATCTTTCTTTTATTTATAAGAGGTAAGCAGTTGGTATTTGTCTTAATTTTCACCCGCATTATATTAAGTTTTAAAGGTTTCCACAAATTTTGTCAGATTTACTCATTCTTTAACAGTTGACCAAATTAAAAGATAATGCTAAGTATTTCTTAAACTTAAAAAAAAATTCTTAATACCTCATTCATTGTATTTACGGGTTTTTACTTTTTCCATAGAGGAAAAAATTCAGTTGTTATTCAATGTTATTTATGTTGTCTACCTGTAACTTTGACGATACCATCTTTGCTGATAAAATTCTCTGTGCTATTTGATTTCTATTAGATGATAAAGGAAATATCATGAATATCCTAAGCATCTTGTGGAAAGTTCATGCTTTCCCTTACGATTCAATTACTGTCTTTAATCCACTCCATAATCCATTTTATTATCCAATCTAAATTTCTCCCTGTACTTGTAGTACATTACATGGCTGGTTCACTATACTTTTCCTGTAGGAAGCTATGGCCTCTTCATAAAGTATTTGGGAAATTTCACATTGAACGTTGTCCTGTCATTTATGTAGTATTTTCTGATTTCAAATATTTGAAATAATACGGAATTACCTGTTAGAACCAAAAAAAAAAAAAAGACCTTTATGAAACCATCATTCAGGGAAGAAACCACAACTAGGGAAAATCAATAATAATTCCCCTTCTTTCTTTTGCTTTATAAGTCATCAAGTACTCCAACTTCATCCAAAATAGGGCAATCATACTATTCATCAAAGCCAAGTGTCTTTTTTGTAGTCATCTACATTAAGGAATGAATTAAATGCATACTTTAGCATGTCAGTCCTATTCTCAATAGAAGTCCTTTACCTAGTGTGGTCTTTCTGCCCCTTGATGTACCTGTGAGTAGGAATTTCAGATGTTTCATGTTTTCAGCAGTTAGGGGCTACCCACTCTCCGCAAAAGAAAATGAAGCTAGGGGCCCCCTACATTTTTAATGAATTCAATGTCTGGCCCCTAGTCTCTTTCTCCACTCCAATTCCTGTACTTTTATTTGAAGAATTAAATATGCATGTTGATATCTCCTCAAATACCCTGGCCACCCTGTTCAGTAAACTCACCTCCTCTGACCTACATCTTTACTTTACCTCCACTACTCACAAAGGTGGTCATAGCTTAAATCTCATCATTATCCATAATTGTGACACCATCATGATCTCTTATTCTGGAAGAATTTATAGATGTGACTGCAGATGTGACCACTGTCAGCAATCTTTTTGAAATAACAGAGAACAGGGATGGTTCCAAAAGATTAGTGAGAGAGACAATTTTCCCCAAATTTTGAAAACATGGGAAAAGGCAAATTCCAGAAACTTAGAAATGGAAATGATGATCACTAGGAAATGGTATGGGTTTACTACGAAACAAGTTATGCCAAACTAATTTCATTTATTTTTTAATACAAAGTTACTAGACTGATAAGATCAGAGGAATGCTATCTACATAATATACGTTATTTAGCTTGAAGAAGAAACTACTTATAGAGAGATTAGATATAGTCTCTACAGCTCCACGAGTGAGAAATAAAAACAGTGGGTAGAAATTACAGAAAGAAATTTGGAAGATTTTTGCTCAGTATAAGGAGGAAATTTCAAACCATTCAAACTTTTAAAAATGGAATTGATTGTCTTATAAGTTTGACCCCAGAAATGTTCAAGCAGAGATATACTGACCATTGACAGTTACTCATTTAAAATTAATTAAATTCAAAGTATCATATTCTGAGCTGAAAGGCCCCCATAGGTCATCTAGTCCAACTTAACTCAATAGTGGAAGAAACTGAGGCCTGGAAAGCTGCCCTAAACTACACAGGGAGTAAGCAATAGGAGCAGGACTGGAACCCAAGCAGGTCCTCTACCTTAAGGCCCAGAGCTCTTTCCATTTATTCCAAAAAACTTAATTAAAACAAACCTGAATGCCTGTTTTGTGCAAGGCATTGTGCTAGGTCATGACATAAAAACAAAAATGAAACAGTACCTGTCCTATAGATCCAACATTTTACCAGGAGGATTCAGCAGGTAAAACACTAAGTAGAGTATTTCTATATATGATGGTGCCCTTCTAGGGTATAAGGCTAGACTAGGTGACCTGTAAACTTTCTCCAACTACTAAATTTTATGATTCTAGTATTTTTCTACAAAATTCCTTAAATTCCTAATAAAAATTGTGGACTAACCTTTTCTACTAACACTTGCCACTTACGCTTTTCAATTTGTTGTCTTTCAAATCTCTCTGCTGCTTCCCGTTCAGCTTTTAAACGGGCTTCCTCTGAAGAGAAAAGCATTTATCAGTCATGCAATCACTACCTGATTTTAAAGAATATTTACAATTATCTCAACTGAAGAAGTAATTTAGGACAAACAAAATAGCCTAGTAAAAAGACAATACAGAAATAAATAATTCTTACCCTGAGATATTACATAGGGAGAAAATATAAATATGTTCAGGAAGAACTTAAATTGGCAGATGATTGATAGAGTCATAATATACTATTAAAGGGAAAGTGGACTCTTCAATGTATATCTCTAATCTTTTTCCCTGCTATAGCTACGAAACAAAAATGTTGGTGGGATCATGGGTCTGCTCCAATATGACATTTCTTACATTCAGTTTTCTAATAAGCAGAGAGACGTGACACTATTTTCCTATTTATAATGAAAATACAAATGATTTATACCAAATTACATGAAAAAGGCAATACAGGAATTTAGGTTAGAATTCTGAGTTTGACTTTATAGCCTATATTCCAATCTACTTTTTAAAAAGTCACTTATCCGTAGTCATTATTTTTTTAAGTATTTTAAATTACTACAAATATTTTAAGACCTCACAGCATTTTCAAAATATTCCAAGTTTTTACTGAAGACTTGGAAAATAAATATTTTAAAAGTGCCAGACCCTCCTTAGGTTAGAAAACTATATATAAGTAGAAAATTACCTTGAGGTTTAAAATATCATCATAACTAATTTTGGCTAACATAATTAGTTTTTAAATTGCACTTTTGGTGTTTCGATCATGTGCTATCTTCCCACAGACCATAAACTACAAGAGTCCAAGGCTTATATCCTAGTTGTCTCTATATCTCTAGTACCCAGCCCAATGCCTGAGTACATAGCAGGTGCTTCATAAATATTAACTGACTGACTGATGTGTCATCGAAGTATCTGTCATATATGTTGCCATAAAGTTCAACAACAAAACGATCAGTTTAGCTCCTAAGAATCCAAGATCTATCAGCTGCATTACAACAATATTAATTCTGTGTACTGTACCTTCTTCCTGCAGTCTTTTTTCTTCTTCCTCTTGTTGCTGTTTCAGTCGCTCAAGTTTAGTGAGTTTTTTTTTCTTTTCAGTACCACCCTTAGTAAAAGTTTCACATATAACAAGACTGTTATCACAGTTACAAACTGACAGCATCATTTCTCAAAATAGTTTATCTGAAATACATTTACTTTCAAAAACCATTGTCAGAAACTGTCAACTATATGTTTTCATTAAATAGATTTTATAGTATCTTGACAACTATCTTGCTAAGTACCTAGTGACCAAGAATAATAACAACAGCAAAAGTTACCTTTATATGGCACTTGATTAACAAATGACTTTCCTCACAAAAGTTCTGAGTTAAGTAGTATCAGCATCATTAGCCAGGATTATAGGCTTAGAAGAGAACATGAAGGTCATCCAGTTAAAACCCTTTATTTTACGTAGTGAAGAAACTGAGGCCTAGAAAGGTTGGGTGATGCCAAACCTGAGCCCTAGATGTATGTAGGCTTGTTCACGACCACTTGATGGAAGAGTTAGGGTCAACACTTAAACTCAGGTCTTTAGACTTCACTCTACCATATGAGTTGATATCTTGTCACATTCCAATTAGTTAATTGAGTACCCACAGTTTTAGATTAATAGCCTAATAAAACTGTCAAGTTAATCTATCAAAACAGTAATTTCATTGATATCCTGTTTGGTCTCAAACCTGGCTGAAAGGAGTACTACTGCATGAAGGACAGAGGCGAGAGTAAAGACAAGTCATGCAACCAGAATTACAGTGGTAAAAAGACCCTGAGGAAAAGAGGCTAAATTAAATTCCTTTCCTCTCTCTCTCAACAATTCCACTATGGCCAAGCTGGTTGGAGAGCATGAAGAAATGCTACCCCTTATTTCAGTGACACCATAAGAAAGGGAAGAGGCTCAGGTTTGAAGATGAAGAACTCAAGGTACAGTAATATGACAAACAACATGCTCCTTTGAGGCCAAGAGTCTTTCCCTTGATGAGCTGACCTAGAATCTTTTTTCCTGTGCTGTAACTGGAAGCCATTACAACTTCATGGCTAATTAGTTGAGTCCTTTTGGGTTAAGAGCTTCAAAGTCATGAATTACAGACTTCAGCAGAACCCTGGAAAGGCATAATTTCCATGCCTCACCCCCCCCAACCTAGACCCCTTGATCATCTTGCATTTTTCTATTCCTAGTAGGTTTTTTCCCTAGAGCTTTTTTTTTAAGCTCCTTGGGTCCTCAGACTGTAGATATATAGACATATATGTATCTATATCCTGCCAGCTTTGTTAATCTAATGTACTAGGGATCTCAAAGTATTCCAAATTTCAGAAATCATTCAATAGGATTCTTGGCATAACAAAATATACCATGGATCTAAGTTACCTTAGGCAAAGAAGTTATCTACCTGATATGAATATTTGCTTTTTACTTAAAATTTTCCAAAGTTTTAGTCCTGCTTGATAATTGCCCATTTTTAAACAAGTCTATGTATAAGACAGTATGTGAGAAAAAGATGAGTAGATGTAAACAGACAGAGATAAAATGGACAATTGGCAATCAGCCAAGATGTACTATTCATTGCCAAGGCTAAAAGAATCCTCACTTATAAGTTTCTTTTTCTTTTTTTTGCTAGATAAGCTTAGTGAGCAAACTCCATTAATAATCCCTTTGATATTTCAATAGATCTGTGATCATATTAATGTGAGTACTTTCTTCAATGATGCAGATCACAATAAAGGTACAAGTTTTAATTTAATTTTATATAACATGTACAAAAGAGGTCAACTTTGAGTTGGAAAATATCTACTCTCAATATAGGAGTGACTTGCCACATCATCAATCCAAATAAGCTCGCACATATGAGTAGTGTTATTGTGCTGCTGTTGTATTGAAGTGTTGGAAATACATTCTGAAAGTTAAACAATCTTTGTACATTCTGAAAGTTAAACAATCTTTGAATATATGTGTTATGAGCACCATGAAATCTGTTATGTTTCTCAATGCCATTTATATTAATAAAAAAACATAATAAATTGGCTTCCTCTCAAATTGTAATTTGTAAAATATTGAAATAACTCAAGAATAATTATAGGTAAATTCAATAATTCAATTTAAATTTAATGTCCTTTAAAGTTTGTCTTTAACTTTTTAAAAGTAAAACAATATCCCTTTCTAATAGATAAATGCCTAACTAATTTGAAGGAAAAAATCCACTGCTATAAGCAAAAACAATTTAAGAAGCAGAAAATACAGAAATAAAAATTCAAATGCATAAAATACAGTCCACTATAGATAGACAGATATCACTGGAGTTCACAAGTATTATTACTGATAAAGTAGGCCATTGAAAGACCACTGTCTTTGCTTTGTGTGAATAGATACAGATGGTATGAAACCTAATGTATTGCAACACCTTGAAAATATACATATAGAACGTTAGCAACATGAGGATTTTTTCAGAGAAAATTACATGTGCTTTCAATAAGAAAATTAACTTTTTCAAAAACCTTGTTTGTGACATCACAAAGACTGCTTGAACCATATAAAGTTGCTTTGGGAACTGCTAAGTTAAAAAAAAAAAGCCACATTCCACATGAGAAATGTTGGTTCTGCCAACAGCTATTGATAGATACAATGGGATTGATGCTTGCTGATTGATGCAAAGCAGTTTCAACTAGTTCCATTTGCAGACAATATAGTGGAAAGGAAAATTACTCATGTCTGATGACTTTTACAATAAATTTATTAAGAAACTAAAACTTCCCTGTTTCATTGCCAGTAGATGAAACAACAGATGTAAAGATGTCCATTTGATTTTATATGTGTGGTATGTTAAAAATTAATGTTAAGAAAGATTTGCTAATTTTCAAATCTATAGATGTCAAAACCACATCAAGAGAAATGTTTGATATAATTGTCATATTTTTTCAAATGACAATGATTTAATGTGGGAGGATTTTATTGAACACTGAACTAATGGAGCTCACTTGACATATGAATGAAATGTAGGTCTACAAGTACTAGGTAAAAATGTCCCCTGTACAATCTGGTCATATTACATTTAATTACTATCTCTATGCTAATCATTTGACAGACTTGCCAAACATACAGGCAGTCGAAGTAGTACAGGAATGAGAATAAGTGAAGAAAGATGATGGAATGACAAGGTCAGAAAAGGGTTAGCATTATTTGAAGAGCTTGAGTAAAACACACTATGTGAAGGAGAATAATATGAGATGAGGCTAGAAAGGTATATATATGAGCCTGAGTACTTATAAATGCAAGGCTAAGAGACAATGGGAAAGCTGCTGAATTCCCCTGCTTCTGAGCAAAGGAATGGCATGCTCAAAACTATGCATTAGGAACATTAGTGTCTGTGGAAGTAGGGTAGGTTGCAACATGTTATCACTATAGAAATACGCAGCCACGACATAAAGGATTAACCAGAGAACTATATAACCAAAAAAGATGTTATGTTTGGGGAATAGCACGTAGACCAGCTTGGCCAAAATAGAGTGGGTGAGAGGGAGTAGTATGTAATCAGCCTGGAAAAAGCAGTTAGGGCCTGATTATGAAGGGATTTAAATGCCGGGCACATGCACTGGAAATATCAACTTGGTGGCTGTATGGAAGATGAACTGGAAAAGGGAATGACAGGAGACAGGAAAACTAATTAGGATGTCATTGTAATAGCGCAGACTAAATGTGATGAGAGCCTTATCCCATTGGTATATTCCTCTCAAAACTTCCATTCTGAGGAATGGCTCAGACAAGCCATCCTTAATTCTATGTACTTAGACATTATACTCTCACCTCCTTTTTATGTGTTATCTGTGTGTCACAACAGAATACAAGCATCTTGATGGCAGGGGTTGTCTTTCTTTTTGCATGTACTTTTATCTCCAGCTCTTAGCACAAGCCTGGCCTATAGTAAATACTTAATAAATACTTGTCTATTTGACTTGAAATAGGGTGGTGACCCTGTAAGAGGAAGAGACATATATAAGAGATATTGTAGTGATAGAACTGACAAAACGTGGCAAACTATTGAAGATGAGGAGTTAGCTAAGCAAATAAAGAATCAAAGAGGACTCCTTGATTGTGAACCAGAGTGACTGAAAAGACAGTGATGTCCTCTACAGGAAGAGAGAAGTTAAGAGAGATGGTTTGTTGGAGACAAGATGAGGAGCTGTTTTGGATATGATGAACTGGAGACTCAAGTGGACAGTCTTTGTGGAGGTATGCAGCAAACATTTAGAAATATAGGACTGGAAGCTCAAGAAAGAGATGAAAACTGTATATGTAAACTTTCAAGTCATCTGCAGAGACAACTAAATACAGCTGTTGAGATCATCAAAAGAGAATAGGTAGGGAGAGAAGAGAAGAGGCCCTGGGGTATATGTCCATACAAAGCGGGATAGGACATGGATGATGATTCAGCCAAATAAATTAAGAAGAGATAATTATACAGGTAGGAAATCAAGAGAGTACAATGTCAGAAAAGCCCAAGGAAAAAAAGAGTGTGAAGATAGAGGAAATGGGCAACAGTACAAAAATCTACAGGGTGAGAACTGAGAAAAGGCTTTTGGATTTGGCAGTTCAGAGATCAATAGTAACCTTAGCAGTCTTAGTTGAGTGGTGGAGGTGGAAGCCAGGATACAAGAAAAAATGAAACAAAGGTTACAAAGCGGAGGCAAAAAAAAAAAAAAGTAAATATCTTTTTTCTATCAGTTGGGCAGTGAACAAAAGGAAATACAGAATAAAAGCTTAACAAGACATTAGAATCAAGTAAAAGGCTTTTTTTTAAGGATATGGGAGATCCCAGGATGATTGGAGGCATGGAAAAGAAGCTGAAAGAAGAAGAGAGAAGGGAAAGAGGGGAAGAGACTAAAGATTAAAGAGGGGCAAGGAATAGTTTATCTGTCAGATCTGTGGAGAAGGGAAGAATTTATAACTAAACAAGAGATAGAGAACATTATGAAATAAAAAATGGATAATTTTGACTGCATTAAATTTAAAAGGTTTTGCACAAGGTCAATGCAACTAAGATTAGGAGGGAAACAGAAAGCTGGGAAACAATTTTTATAGCCAGTGTCTCTGATAAAGGCCTCATTTCTAAAATATATAGAGAACTGAGTCAAATTTATAAGAATACAAGTCATTCCTCAATTGATAAATGGTCAAAGAATATGTAGGCAGTTTTCAGAGGAAGAAATTAAAACTATCCAAAGTCATATAAAAAATGCTCTAAATCACTATTGATTAGAGAAATGCAAATTAAAACAACTCTGAGAAACCACATCACACTTATCAGATTGGGCAACACGACAAAACAGTTGGAGATGTGGGAAATTGGAGCATTAATGCATTGTTGTTAGAGTTGTGAATTGATCCAACCATCCAACAATTTGGAACTATGTCCAAAGGGCTATAAAACTGTGCATACCCTTTGATCAAGCAATACCACTTCTAGGTCTATATCCTAAAGAGATTATAACAAAGAGAAAATGACCCCCAGGTATAAAAATATTTATAAAGCTCTTTTTGTGGCAGCAAAGAATTGGAAATTAAGGGAATGCCCATCAGTTAGGGAACGCCCATTGGCTGGGGAATGGCTGAACGAGTTGTAGTACATGAATGTAATGAAATACTATTGTTCCCTAAGAAATGGTGAGCAAGTGAAATTTCAGAAAAACCTGGAAAGATTTGCATATGATGATGTTAAGTGAAGTGAGTAGAACCAGAAGAGCATTGTACATAGTAACAGAAACAGTGTGCAACAACTGACTTTGTTAGACTTAACTCCTCTGAGCAATGCAAGGATCTAAGACAACTCCAAAAGACTCATAATGGAAAATGCTATCCACATTCAGAGAAAACTTTGGAGTCTGAATGCAGATCGAAGCATATTATGGTTCTCTTTTTTTTTTTGGTTTTGTTTTTTCTTTCTTGTGGCTTTTCCCTTTTGTTCTGATTGTTCTTTGACAACATGGCTAATGTGGAAATACGTTTAATATCATATATGTATAGCCTATATCGGATTGCATACCATCTTGGGAAGGGGTGAGGGGAGGGAAAGGGGAAAATTTAGAACTCAAAATCTTATAAAACTGAATGTTGAAAACTAAAAATAAGTTTTTAAAGTTTTCTTGATAAAGTAAAAAAAAAAAGATGTGGAACTGAGAAAAAATAAAATCGAATAAAAAAGCTCATAAAGAGGGAAGAAGATTGAATTCATAAGAAGTAGAGAAGTTAAGCTTGGTAAGATAAGAAACACTTCTTTCACTTGGAATTACATCAAGGAAGGAAAAAGTGAAGATATTGAGAGGATTTGGAGTGAAGGGAAAAGAAAAAGAAAGCTCCTGATAGCTTCAATCTTCTCTACAGCAAGATCTTCAGGGAGGTAGTGATATTAAATGCTTAAGAAGAGTTTTAAAAGGTTTGGAACAGGAGCTGTGAGGAATACAACAGGAAGTAACCAAGGAAGAGTAATACAATGAGAAGGTGGCAGTGAGAACCCATCTTAGGTCACACACAGCATTTATCTGCAGTAGACTTGGTCAGTGCAGTTGGAGGATTAGCTCCGCCGTCACGGAGCAATCCCTACACAGGCAAAGATAGAAGGTGGGGGTAATCTAGGGCTTGGGTCTGGAAAAGGATGAATGGTCATAGGGAAGAAAAAGACTCAAGAGTGAATCATGGAGTTCAAACGGTCAACAACAGAAAAGACTTGGAAGGAGGGAAAGTGGAGCAGAGCAAGTGATGGACTGGAAAAGGCAGAGGAGCGAAGTCCCTGTTGATTGTGATAGAGTCAAAGAACAGGCTGAGGAAGCAGGAGGCACCAGGAAAATGAAGCCACAGGATGTTTAGCTATGCTTCTGTGAAGCTAGAGCACAGCACTGTTCTTGTTTGTGGCTGAAGTGGCGTGAAGGTTAAAGTCATGGGAGTTCAGAAAGTTGTTTGAGGAGATTCACAGGTATACTGAAGTCCCTAATCAAAAGGGTGGATTTTAGTTGGAGATAAAAGCAATGAGTCAGGTACAGAACTCTTAGGGGAAAAATGCTGAGGGGGGGGGGGAGGGAGGAAATG
Organism: Notamacropus eugenii; assembly: GCF_028372415.1. Classification (NCBI taxonomy): domain Eukaryota; kingdom Metazoa; phylum Chordata; class Mammalia; order Diprotodontia; family Macropodidae; genus Notamacropus; species Notamacropus eugenii. The sequence continues at coordinate 180,554,580 of NC_092874.1, read as the reverse complement.
ACCTGAGAACTAGTAGGTAACTGTTATAATCTGGAAGGGTAAATAAATTTGGATAGAATAATAGTAATAATAGCAAGCATTCACATAACACTTTAAGGTTTGCAAAGCACTTCACAAATATTTCATTTTATCCTTACAACTCTTAGAAATAAGGTACTGTTATTATCATCTAATTTAACAGAGGAGGAAATTGAGGCAGAGAGAGGTTAAGTGACTTGTTCAGGATCAAACAGTAAGTGTCTGAGACCAAATTGGAATGGAGGATTTCTTGAAAACTCCAAATCCAGTGATCTATCCACTGCACCATCTAGCTGCCTCCAAAGTGAACTGGGACGTAGAAGTTACTTGAGTGATGGATGGGAGAAGGGAATGATCTAGAAACAATAATGAGGATCAAGGAGTAAGCCTATTTATTCTCATCTGGGGTAACTGGGGGAGGGCATGAAAAAAGGTACATCCAGTACAGGAGAGCTGTCTTCTAGAAGAGTTGGAAGGCATGGGAGAAGAAAAGGTCTGAAAAAACAACCATCAATCCCCAAGAGAAAAAGAAATATTACAGGCATAAAACAAGTTATTTTAAAATACAACCTTTGTAATCAATAGACAGCATTAAAATTAGATATAAAAAACAGATAGAGTTAAAATGAGATGTTCCTCAGGAAAATGTCTCATTGGATACCCACCAGCCATCTGGGACCACTACGTCTTTTGGCCTCAAATTAGGTAGCGGAGAAAAGGAGATGGGAGAAAGAGCAATACCTCCCTAAAGAGGTATTAGAGAGAGAGGATGGATAACTATCTCCACATGTCACAGGGAGGGTTAAAGGATTAGTGATGGATTTTGGCAGCACAGAAAAGTTTTGGTGTATCAGGTTAGTAAGGATAGCTTAAAGCACCTTCATATAACTCAAAAGTTTTACTTTTTATGTAGAAAGCATCCTATTGCTGGCATACATTAGATGTGTTTAGTTTTTAGTCCCAGGGATTCCTAGGAAATAACTGACTGAATGGGATTACAAGAATAGGATAGAAGCTCATCCTTTTTATCTGGAATTAAGATGCAAATTATCTATAAGAACTAGGGTACTACAAGAAATTATTTCACTTGGGCTGAATTATATATGTAATATGTATATTGTATATAATTATCACAATTTTTGTAGTGTAGAAAAATCTTCCCAACAGTTTGGGAACATATAAGACAAAATAATGAAACCATAAATAAGGAGGGAAGAGGAGATAAAGTATCCTGTGGAGTTTTCTTTGTGTCTTATTAGTTGGACCCTTGCCTAGGGGAATCTTGCTTCTCAAGAAAAAATAGTAGCGCTTTCATTTTTTTAAATTTTTAATTGAATTTTATTTTTAGTTCTAAATTATCTTCCCCATTCCCCACCCATTGAGAAGGCCAAAAAAACAAAACCCATTACAAATATCTACAGTTATGTAAAATAAATTCCTGCATTAACCACAGTCAAAAATAAATACAAAAGAAAAAAAAGAAAAGAAAGTATGTTTCAGTCTGCAGTCTGAGTCCATCAGCTTTCTCTCTGGAGGTAGATACCATAAGTCCTTTGGAACTGTGATTAGTCATTGGGATTGATCAGAGTTAGGTTTTTCAAAGTTGATTATAATGTTGCTGTTAATATATAAAATTGTTCTCCTGGTTCTGTTCAATTCATTTTGCATCTGTTCACACAAGTCTTGTCAGGTTTTTCTGAAACCATCTCCATCATGCAGCATAATAGTATTCAATCATATTCATACATCATAATTTGTTCAGACATTCCCCAATTGATGGACATTCCCTCAATCTCCAATTCTTTGCCACTATGAAAATAACTACAATCAATATTTTTGCACATATGAATCTTTTTCCTGTTTCACCGATATCTTTGGAGAATAGATTTAGTAGCAGAATTGCTGGATTAAAGAGTATGTACAGTTTAGTAGTGTTTTAGGCATAATTCCAAAATTTTACAGATTCTCCCTTTGGGTTTCATATATTTATGTTCACCTAGATTGGAGGTTGGGAGAACTTTCACAAAGATAAAGGCCCCAATTTACTAATCCCTATGCATGTCTATGTTCTCTATCAAACAATACCAACTCTCATGCTCACTGAGGAAAGGCTAGCACTTGCAATTGCAAAAATCTTAAACACATGTTCTTCTATACACCATGCAAAGCCCTGCAGCAATTACAGAATAAGAATGGACAAAAGGACATCAACAGCTATCCATCCATCTGTCTACTTTCTCATTTCTGTGGATTCTTTATGAGAATTACCTATACCAGGGGTGAGAACCTGCAGCTTTGAGGCCACATGTGGCTTACTAGGTCCTCAAGTGCAGCCCTTGGACCGAACCCAAACTTCAAAGAACTGTGAGACAAAGAAACTTCTTTGAAGTTTGGGTTCAGTCCAAGGGCTGCACTTGAGGACCTAGAGGATCACATGTGGCCTCAAGGCCACAGGTTCCTCACTCCTGAATCCGATACACTGGTAAGCCCCAACTTACTTATTTTTCCAGGAAAGCCCTACCCATGATTTACTTCATTCTTTCCTCTACAACTCCCTCCTTCTCAAACTGTCCATCCACCTTCTAACTGCTCACACCAGAGACCATGCACTGGAAGAACCTATACTGTATTCTGCCCTAGTCTGCTGGTTGGTAACTGTCTGTGTAGGGGTGGAGAGAATAAAGTGAAACATGGCTGTGGAAAAGGTGATAGTCAATCAGAACGATAAAAGGACTGAGAGGCATCAACGAGGATCCAATTGTAATTAGATCATATTATGCGGCAGGATCACAGAATCATAGAATTAGAGCTGCAAAGGACTTTAAAGGCCACCAAGTCCAAATCCTTCATTTTGCAGATGAAGACACTGCATCTCAGAGAGGGTCAGTGACTTTGCAGAGTCTAGTAAATTACGGAGCTAGTTACAGAACTAGTACGTATCTGAGGCAGGACTTAAATTCAGGTCTCCAAGGTTCTAAGTCCAGCTCTCTTTATAGAAACATGGTGTGGATGAGGTTTACCTTCAGGGATACTATATAAGCTAGAACCATTCACACTTGACTCTGTCACTTTAATTAACCAGTTAGGAAGTTCAGAAGATACTCTGGCCACCAGAGGGTGCATGGTGGTTTTCAGCCACCAGCCCAGTAGCTGTTTCATAAGTTACTTAGTGTGTACAATTATATGCTGACTTTCCTAAAAGCTGCAGTATAGCCTTTGCTCACTAGAGGGTACTCATCCTACGAACTCCTGGATTACTGTCTCACATACTTCAGCTGTTTCATGAGATAATTTTCCTGATGATGAATTCCATGTAGGCTTAAAAGCATGATCTAGAATGTGCCAAAATTATTAAAATTGAAAACTAAAAATTTAAATAAGAAAAACAGAGATAAAGACTTTGTACTTGAGCCTACCCAAGCTACATCTAAGAAATCCCTTGTTCTCACAAATTAATCCAACCATTTTGAGTAGTGAAAGGATTAAAGGTAAGAGATATGAATCCAGGAGTTTTTTTCAGAGGTCAGGGTCCTCAACCACCTGAGTCAAGGAAATGTGGTAGATGAGCTTTTCATCCCTCCAAGCTAACAAGCTGACTTGGCTCTCAAAAGTTGAAATAGGTGCCCTGGAATTCCTCTTGTCTCCAGCCCTTATTCCTCTAGCAGCACTAACTATGATAGTGTCAGTAGGCAACTACACCTGAGTTGCAGGGTAAAGCTCTTCTCTAGTGTGGCCTAGTTAAAATAGGAAGGAAAAACTGCCAATGCTACCATAGCAGCTGTACCAAAAATGTCAGTCTGAAAGTTGTGGCTACCAATTCACAATAGCCAGATTGGCTGACAGGCATGTACTTCTGTATCCCTCCTTTCTATTCACAGTCTCATGAAAGGAAAGGAATGGAACTGTGAACGTGAAAGCCTGAATGGAAAGAATTTCCCAAGGGCAAAAACATCAACAAACTCTGATGGGGAAGGGACTGGTTTACAGACTCACGTTAAAAGTCTTGCCCTCATCTTCTAAACTTTCATATAACTCTTCCGATCTTTCATTTTACTTTACTGCTGTCCCAAGGGCAATGGACTTTGCCACATTCTCCCTTTCAGTCATGGACTTTGTCATATTCTCCCCTTTATCCAATGCATTATGTGTATCATAACAGATATTAACATTCAATAACTCAAGAATGATTATTCTTAGATCACAGGTAGTCAACCCACAGTACCATTTACATCATAATCACATTGATATTGCAAACGGTCAACATAACACAATTCAAAACATCATCTGACAAGGTGCTTTACTGACTGCATATGTTCAGGGTCAATCACATGCATACATAGCACTGGTAAATATACACCCATAGTATGAAAACAAATTTTAAAAAAAGAGTAAAAAAATGTACATCTAACAGGTGTGCATATAGCTATGGTATTTTCATAATGCAAGCACATAATCAAAAACATTAACAGTAAATTAATTTTTAAAACATAAATCAGAAAAGTAATTTTAATTGATATATAATCAACATATTTGTTGATTTTTGTCCTTCATTCTTGAAGAGGACCAAAATGACATCACTATGCTAGAGTCAAGTTTCAGTGTATCCGACTATGGCTGATCAGACTAACCTGAGATTGAAATGTTCTACCACAGGTGGGGAACAATTAGTCTGTGTGAACATTTGGGGTAGATTATCTAAATTTGCACATCTTGCATTTCTTTTGGGCTATTTCAATTCTGCTTTGCTCATATTGCACAGTGTCTTCTCTGATGTGGGCATGCCATGCTGAGTGGTCCTTTGCCAGTTCACACAATCAATTCCAAAGTTCTTAAGAGACCTTGAGTGTGTCCGTGTTTCACTTCTTCTGACAACCATGTGAATGCTTGTCCTGTGTGAGTTCTCCATAAAATAGTCTTTTTGGCAAGCATATGTTTTGCATTTGAACAACATGGCCAGCCCATCAGAGTTGCACTCTCTGAAGCAGAGTTTGACCGCTTGGCAGTTCAGTTCGAGAAAAGACCTCAGTGTCTGGTATCTTATCCTTCAAATCTTCAGAATCTTCCTAAGACAACTTAAATAGAAGTGATTCAGCTTCCTAGCATAGCGCTGGTATACTGTCCAAGTTTCACAGACATACAACGAGATCAGCAGAACAGCTTTGTAGACCTTTAGTTTGGTAGTCAGTCTAACACCTCTTCTCTCCTACACTTTCCTTTGGAGACTTTCAAACACTAAGCTAGGTCTGGCAATGCATGTGTCAACCTCATTATCAATGTGTACAACCCTGGAAAGTACACTACCAAAGTAAGTGAACTTATCTACAGCATTCAAATCTTCTCCATTTGCTGTAACCAATGGTTCCATGTATGGATGGTATGGTGGTGGCTGATAGAGTACCTGTGTTTTCTTGGTGTTAATTATTTGGCCAAAATTAGCACAAGCAGCAGAGAATCGATCCATACTTTGCTGTATCTCAGCTTTAGAGGCTACAATGAGTGCACAATCATCTGCAAACAGAAAATCATGCACCAACACCCCCTCTACTTTGATCTTGGCTTGCAGCCTTTTAAAGTTGAAGAAGTTATCATCAGTGTGGTAGCTGACTTTGATGCTGCGTTCATCCTCATTAAAATGATTTGACAAATTGGCTGAAAACATCATGCTAAAAAACATGGGAGCAAGCACACAGCCTTGTTTCAATCCGTTGGTGACTAGGAAAGCACAAAAACATTGTCCATTATCCAGAACCCAGGGCAAGGATATAATCAACATATATTGACATAAACAATAACATTTTTGATAGGAGCAAAATCAAGTAGAGGCCATGCCATGAAGGCCAGACTAGTGTTTTTTCTCTAAAGGCAGAGAAACTGTTCTGGAGACTTGACTGGTCCAGAGGCCTAAGGCTGGAGCCATTAATGATGCTTCCTGGTCTTCTAGGGCATAAAAAGATGAACCCTTAGTTTAGCAGATTCCTGTATCTCTTGAGTCACCACACTGTCACTGGAATGGTAATTTAAGGTTAATGGTGGGTGGGGGTAAGTTAAAGATCTTCCCTGCCCATTAATAGGCCTCAATACCTTTTGTTAATTTCTGTTGAGGCACTGGGTCAGTGGGTGTGGCCTTCTAGTTCTGAAAAGTGTATAAATACTTGGAGGTAAGGTTTTACTTTGGGGCTTAGTTTTTGGAAGAAAGTTTGAATGCCAGATGAGACTGGGAAGCTGCTAAGGAGCCTCCAGCTTTGAAAACTCAGATGTTGATGCTTCTCTCTCTGGTAACTATGTATGTATGGTGAGACAGTTGGATCTGTCTGTTGATCTGTGATATATGCATTGCTTGCAGGTCAGACAGTTGGAAGCCCTGTCTGTTGATCTTTATTTCTCTTTTTGTATTTTCTCTGAAGTTCAGGGTACTGACTTTTTCCCTCTGCACTAAATGAATAATATATATGTGCTTGATTAAAGTAGATTGTTGACACCTCAAAAGTTGCTTTCCTTTTAGAAAAGTAGATCTAAGAACTAGTACAGCAGGCCCTCCTGTGTATACCAGGGTCCTTGCTATTACAGTGACCCAACCCATCCAGCTTACCAGTCATATTCCTCTATGAATGGGAAAGGGGAGAGGGCCTATGTCTACCTGAACCAGTGCTATTTTCTTGCCAAATATCTTTTCCATGGTATTATTTGATATGCTTATTTTTTCTTAAATGTCAGATAGTGATTGTCTTATTTCATTCCATTTATTTCATTCTAACTTGAACCTAAAACAGCAGACCTGCTTGAGTAAGGTCTGGCCTGCTTTAACAGCCAAAGCATTTATCATTTCCATAAGCAATAGTATTATTGTTTAGCAATACATGTAAGCCCATCTCCTGCTTTTCCTACACAATATAACTTATTCTTGGGCACTGGTAGAATGGCTCTGCCCCTTTTGGGACCTGCTAACCTATTTGTACCTAGAACATAACTCCCTGATGGTTTGGGTTAATTGTAACTATCTTCAGATCTACACATCTGCATTCCCAAACATGAGTTTGTGGATGGACCAGATTTGATATTATAATTTTCAAGCACTATGAATTATCTATGATAATCTTATAAGTTATACAGCTCAGGCAGTCACTCTATACTTAACTGGTGAACAGTCTCTATCTGGTTCACTAATTGTCCAACATTTTTCCCCAAATAACTAGGAAGACTAACTAACTCCTTATGGGCAATATTTACTCTTTTGGGGAGCAATTTTATAGAGAGACAAATTACTTAGTCTTTGAATTATTTGGTATGGGGTGGTGTTCTATTGCCTGGTTTTCTTTTATTTTACCTTTTTTTTCTGGGTGCTCATATTTTGAAATTTTTTCAGATTAATTTTTTTTTAAAAGAAATACTTAGTTTTCAATTTTATTTTTATTTGCATTTGTCTCTTTTTTCTTTTCGTATTTTGAATTACATTTTTATCTTTTGTGTTTTTTTTTTTAAATCTGTTCTATAATGAGTGGTCCTCTAGTTCTCTCCCTCTCTCATATAAAGATTATGTTGCAATCACAAACTGCTTATGTAAGCAAAATATATTTCAATGCTGTTAACTGTTACATATTAAGTACGACTTAGTTTAACAATTGTTAGGCTATGAATAAAAGTTGCTATAAACATACTGACAATAACTCACATATCTGTTTTATCTAATTTCCTTTATAAGTTTCTTTTATCTCTTGTATTTGTTTTCCAAAGACTGTACTCAGATCTGGTTTTCTCAACAGGAATGCTTCAAATTCCTTTACTCTATTAATGATCCATTTTCTCCCTGTAGTATCACATTTGGTTTTGCCAGATAAGTCATTCTTGGTTATAGTCCTTTGTCTTTTGTCTTCTCATATAATGTAGTCCAAGAGTTCCTGTTTTTATAATAGTTGCATCTTAGTCTTGGGCAATCCTGACTATGGTTCTTTGGTATTTGACCTCTTTCCTCTGCTTTGATTGCAGTATTTTTTTCTTCAAACTGAAAATTCTGGATTTTGGCTATAATGTTACCGGGTATGTTCAATTTGGGGATTCTTTCAGGAAGTGACTGGTGGATTGTTTATATTTTCACTTTATACTCTTGCCCTAATATCTCTGGGCAATTTTCTTCACTTCTTGAAATAAGATATTTGGACCTTTTTTTTTTTTTTTGCAATGATCTTCCAGAAATCCAATGATTCTTAAATGACCTCTTTTTTTGTTTTCTAGTTCAATCATTTTTTATAAGAAATTTCTCACTTCTAATTTTTTTCAGTCTGACACTGTTCTAATATTTCTTGCTGTTTCATTGAATTGTTTGCTCCATTCCATTTTTCATTTCAACTATTTGTCTAAGGTTGTTCACTTTTTGCTCTAACGTCACATACTCTTTATATATGTGTGTATCCAGATACACATATATGTAAAACCATATCTTGTTTCAGCTCTTCCTTCATATTAACCAAGCACTCTAGGAGTCTTTGTGGCTAATTCATTCTTTTTTCTCATTATTCTGGGTTATTGCTTTCCTCTGGGATTTAACCTTAGAATTCTTTTAAATCATAGTATTTCTTAATTGTAAGAGTTTTCTTGTTTTCGTCCTTCAATTTTTCGATTAGGGGTTAGTGCCAGAGCCAGGATCTATACTGCTGAACAGAATGGGTAGGCACTGGTCCTATCTCCTGCTACAGTCCCAGTGTGAAACAACTGTACTGGTATGCTAGATCCTGTCCTCACTAAAGTCTTAAAGTCCCATGAAAACTCTATTTGAGAGGCTGCCTGGGGCCAGGCCTGCCTTCTTCCACCAGCTGTCCTGGATTGTAGTTCTGGACTGGATTCATGTAAGGGGCACTGAACGCCACACCATCTGGGACGCCACACTGACGGACATCAGGTAAACTGAGTCCAGTGCAGGGAAGGGTGAACAAGATGGCATTGGAAGGGACGGCCCCACCCCTGGTTTGTTTTTGTCACTATAGTTCCAGCTTGTGTTCATTACTATAGCTTCGGGTTTGTTTGTGTGTGTTACCATGGTTCACTGGGCTAGCTGGCAAACACTATATAATCAGAGTGCTTGCTTGAATAAATCGGAGTTGCTTTATGACCCGCTCCCCCGCCTCATTCTTTTACTCGCGAGCTCCACAGGAGGATGAGCAGCCTGCTGGCCAGGTATAAGACTTGCTCCTCTCGGTAAGCTATGCTGTCACTATAGCAGATTCAGGATTTGGTACCAAGTTCCACCCACTGACACAGTCTCCTTCACAGTGAAATAATTCTGAGTTATCACTTCATACCTATCAGACTGGTTAATATAACAGAAAAGAAAAATGACAAATGCTGGAGGAGTGGGGAGCAAAAAATAGGTAGACTAATACACCATTTGTGGAGTTATGAACTGATCCGACCATTTTAGACAGCAATTTGGCACTATGACAAAAGGGCTAAAAATCATGCATACTTTGATTCAACAATACCACTACTGAATCTGTATCCTAAAAAGATAAAGGAAAATGGAAAAATACTGATATATGCAAAAATATTTGTAGCAAATTTTTGGGGTGGCAATTGGAAATTGAGATGCCCATCAACTGAAGAATGGCTGAACAAATTATGGTGTATGACTGCAACAGAGTACTATTGTGCTATAAAAAATGATGAAGGGACTGGTTTCAGAAAAACCTGGGAAGATGCATATGAACTGATACACAGTGAGGTGAATAGAACCGAGAGAACATGCAATATTGTAATGATGTTCAGCTCTGAAAGACTTAGCTACTCTAATCAATACAATGACCCAAGACAATTCCAAAGGACTCATGAAGAAAAAGAACATCTATATTGAGAGAAAGAGAAGTGATGAACCCTAAGTGCAGATTGAAGAATATTTTTTTCACTTTATTTTTCTTGGCTTTTTTTTTTTTTTACAGTATGGCAAGTATATGCAAGTACATTTTGCATGACTTTATATGTATAACAGATATTATATAGCTTATCTTCTCAATGGGTGGGGGAGGTGCTAAAGAGAGGGAGAGAATTAAAAATAAAATAATTTTAAATGAATGTTAAAGTACAATTTTAAAAAACATTTGTGAGTGGTGGCAAAATTCAGGGTATATTGTATGTTATTGAAATAAAGTAGAGGAGGGAAGTCAAGGGAATTGAACAGATTGAGGAACCGGGAAATTAAGCAAATTTGAGAGAACATTTATACACACATGTAACACACATATATGTAACATTTATACACATGTGTATAGATATACATATATGTGTACGTGTGTTTGTGTGTATGTATGTAGTATGTGTATGCATGCGTGTATGCATGTGTGTATTTCCCCCTAGTATGAGGGAGAAATTGAGGTGAAGAAAAAGACAGTGAGCCAGACATTAAATTTATTAAGGAGGAAGAATGCCCTAAGGGTTGGGAGATTACAGCCACCAGAATTTGTAAGCTTGACAAATTTGGGTAGCATTGAACTTTAAAAGAGGAGAATCTGTCAAATGATGTTGTTAGAGGGAGAGTCTGGGATTGTCAGTGCGAAGCAAGTATTCTGACTCTCACCACAAGCAGTGGGTAATTTGGGAGGTATGAGAGAAAGGATAGCCAGTGTTGGAAAGAGGGCCAGGGAAATCAGTGCCATTATGAGGGAATAAGTCTCAGCGTTAGAAGATGGAAGGAGTGAGAAAAGAAAACATTTAAGATAGGAGGTGTGTTAATTAGGAAGGGAACAGTGGGAAGGTCAGAAAGATTCAGAGTGAGACACCTGAGGATTAGGGTTGAGACAAACAGGAATAAGGGAGCAGACACCTCAGATAGGGGAACAAAGCAGGAATCATTTCTGTAGGGAGGTCAAGGAAAAAAAGGACCGAAATGACTGAACAACAAACAATATACTAAAACAGGAACTGCTACTGCAACTAGGAAAATTCTCTTCTTAAGTAAAAGAGACACTTTTAAAAAAAAATAATTAAGTGTTGTGTATTGCAGAAAAATTGTCTTTTAAACCTAACTTCTTGTAACTTCTTGGCTTACCTATTAAAAATTCAGGGTTTTTACATTTTTGCTTATGCCATCCCACCCCTGCTTTTGTGAGGACCCTATCAGTAAAGTCTTTGCCCCTTCACTAAGAAAAAATAGTATCTTTTTTAAAGTTCCTTCTCATCCTGCAAAAAGCATCGGCATCTCATTAGAATGTATGTCATCCTTAGGCTAATTCTGAGAAACTGGCTCCCCTCTGAAAAAGAGCTATGCCTTTGCTTAGGGCAGTTTGAGTGTGCTGAGTGCAAAGTTCAACAGCTCAAAAGATTTATTACAAGCCTGGAAGGAACATTCAGAAATAGCTGTGTTTTTTGTTCTCTGGTTTCCCTTTTTTTAGCATCTTGGTAGTAATACTAACACTTCTTTCTACATAATTATCCATGTGTATTGTATTGACTCCTAAATTTTTAGGGAATGAGCAGTTGATTACCTTTCCAACCCCAGAAATTATCCCCTTGATGCTAGGACAATGCTAGACTGAGTAAAATACTAACTTTGGAGTCAAGAAGATCTCTGTTACTTACTAGCTATGTCACTATGAATGAATCATTTAACTTTTAGGGACACCAGGCAATTCTAGAAGACTGCAAATTAGGCTGTAGATCTGCAGTAGTGGAGGGAATTTCCACACTGAATTTCTGATAACATTGAAACATTTACTACATAAGCAAAAGAGAGAAGTCATAAAACATAAATATCATTTTAAATTTACAATTGAATTTTCAGAATGAAAGGACGATGTGAAGCAATATTTTGACAAGTACGTTCAAAATGTTTATGGCACAACAAAATAAAATGCCTTCTTCATAGCTGAGCAAAAAAAAAAAATAAATCCTGAAAGATTTAAACAGTTCAAGATCATTTATTAAAACCAACTACCTTGGAAACAGAGAGACACACAAACACAGAACTACAATTCTTTAGTACAGAACAACATATAGTTCACAATAGGTCAAATCAGGCACATATTGCTCAGGGTGACTCATTTAAAATATGAAAATAACAGGCATCATATGATGGAATGAAGATAATTTAGAAAAGAAATAACCTAAGTTTCCATTATTAATCTTTGTTTTTTTAAGAATGGTTTCAAAGCTCTATCCCGCCTTTCAAATGCTTACATACTGTTAGTGGTCTTAAGTCTTTATTACATAAGTTTTAAAGAACTTTTAAGAAGTTCACCTGCAAAGATGTTAGCAAAAGTAAAAATGAATGAGAGATGAACTCTAAGAAAGTTTTGTCTTTATGCACTTAACTCTCTAATTTGAGAAACCAGTCATTTGAACCTACCTTTTTCGATTTGGGAGCCTAGAAGTTGGGAAAAACAAAAGATGACAAAGTCAGTAAGTATCGATACCCACGTTCCCCCCGACACCGAGAGGCATCCCCAGCACACTCACTACTTCAGCAGCCTCTGTTCTTCCGAGAACTCGGAATACAATGCACTGACTCGCAAGAAGGGGCGATACGAACGACAGCTAGCGCCCCCATGTGGCGTTAAGGTGGGCCACACGCTTTACCTCTTCGTCACTTTTTAATGATTTGTGGAAACGCCGTAAAACACCCAAGGTTTCCATCTCCAAGGGAAAGTTTATTATCAGTGACCACAAACTTCCAGCTCAGGTCCATTGTTTTTTTAGTTTTGTTTTATTTTACAGCAGACTGCAACACGGCACGTATGCCACGAGCAGTCATTAGGTTATTTCTCCCTTTGGCAAACACTTTCTGAATAATTCGGAGTTCCTAACTCAGCAGGGGGGAGGGTCCAAAGAACGCCGAGGCTACACCATCTGCTCGTCCACACCTACCCTTCATCCATCTCTGTGTACACAGTGTCCCAAAACTCTGGATGCATTAAATAAAATTTTTTTCCTTAGTAGCTTCAAATTGCACTAAGACTTTTGGGACGTACAGTTTAGGGATCCATCCTCTAGCTAACCCTGTCTTGAGATCTAATGCTCCCACTCACTTGGATCCTCGTAAGGAGACGACGTTTCTTACCCTTTATTACCCCACCCCCTCCCCGAACCTGGCCCTTTCTTGGGAGTCTCCGGAGCTTACCATGGAACAGCGTCTATCACCGCGGTCCTCACCAGCCGGCAGGAGCTAGCACCCTGTTGACAAATGGTTCCCTCCGTTGCCATGACGACCGGCCTCCTAGCCGCGGCGCCACTTCCTGCGCAGCCGCAGTGAAAGGTTCTGTGGCCGGCCCTGGGCCCCCTGGCGAGGGAAGACAGGTTCCCGCGCTCCTCCAGACCCCAGCAAGCGCTCGGTCTCCGCGCAGCCGCTGTTCGCACCTCACTCTCCCAACCCCCACCGCCTCGCGGCCCCGCCCCCTCTCTCTGACCTTCCTATTCGTTCTCAGGGGAGGAGAGCCAGACCCGGGCACTAGGGTTTTACACCACGGCCGGGCGGGCGGTGCTGCCGGAAAGCGTCGGGTTTGCGGCAGAAGGTGAAGTGTTTTGGACTACTGTCTTGTCAGTGTCTAGGGAGGGGGACACGGTGAGGGGCGGCGCTGGAGGAGGCGGGAGGGTCTCTTCTTTTTCCCCAGGGCAGGGTGGCCTCGCTCCGTCTGCCGTTTTCTCCAGTGGGGCCTGGCCCGGCTGACGTGACGTCACGTGGGGGGAGGGCGGGAGGGGGGCGTCTCCCAACCGGATGTGATCTCCCGCATTGATTGGATGAGGCCTACGGCCCGGAGTCGCTGCCTGGGTGTGGCCTAGCTCCTTCCTCCCTGTCCACAGTGACTGTAGAAGGGGAGAGCCGGGGGCCTGAGCCCCGCGGGAGAGTCTGAAACTGTTCCTAGCGAGTCCCTTGGGCCTCCCCGGGCTAAAATGAGGGGTGGGCGTGGAGGAGATCAAAAACTTAAAAAAACTTGATAACCATATTTGAGTATAACTGCTGTCCTTTGGATCCGTTTATGAAATGCATTTAAAAAGCATTCTGACATGTAGCACGGTGGCCTTCAGCATGGTAAGTAATGAAGGCTAGGTGGCTGAGAATCCCAAGACTAGAATTAAAGTCCCTTCCAGCCCTGAATCCCATGAACGTAGATTCCTGCGCTCGCTCTAAGACAGAAGAGTGTTTCAAAGTGCATCCTAGAGGAAGTATGCTTTTCTCTTACGTTGAAAGTAGGCCTTGTGACAGAAAAGATACTATCTCAGATCAAACATCTTAAAGGATTCAGTTATGCAGTGCTCAGTGACGAATATCACAGTGTTGGCATCTGAGGGAAAATTACTTTTTCTATAATATTGCTTTACTTTTAAAAGAAAGCAAAAGAATCTTATTATTCCGTTGAAGATGGTGAAGGTACGAGGGCTCAAAATTATAGTTTAAGATAATGTGAGCATAACATGAGAAAATAAAAAGATAACTGAGCTTGTTACATGCCACTGGGGAAGAAATAGAAGTGGTTTAGAAGACTGAAATTTACTTCTACATCATATGCTCCTGTTTGTCAAAACATAGCAAATAACGAGCCTCATCACCTAGATTTTTTAGAACTAATGGCATTAGAAATAATGAATTTTGTCCTCTCAGTTTTGTTGATGAAAGTAAGATACAGAGAAATAGTTGCATAGTGACTTGAATTCACTATCTGTAGAACATCTAAAAATATGTCTTTGTATCCTGTATGTATATTTCCAAAAGGAAAACCTCCCTTATTCTTAATCCATTAAACAGGCTTCACTGATTAAACTAATGTAATGATTCATTTAATTCAGTAAACATAGTATGAACAAGACACATATATTGGGTACAAAGGACACAGAAAAGAAGAAACTAGGCTTTGCCCTCAAAGAACTTGTAAACATCTGTCTAGAGGGGAAATTGGAGTATAAACAATAAGTAGAAGATGATTTGAGGCAGGAAGGAGCATTAATACTGAAAGTTTCACCTGTGATCTTGGAAGGTAGCTAAGTGGCATAGTGAATGGAGCACTAGGCCTGCAGTCAGGCCCTGAGTTCAAATTCCACCTCAGGTATGCAGCTGTGTAATGCTTAACCTCTGCCTATTTCTTCATCTGGAAAATGAAGTGCTAATATTAGCACCTACTTTGCTTTGAGGATCAAATGAGATATTTGTAAAGTACTTAGCACAGTGCCTGGCACAGAGTGGGTACTATATGTTAGTAGTGGTGTTACAAGGATTTCTAGAGAATGCATTCCTGGTATGGCTTGTACATTTTGCAGACAGGAGATGGAACTTCAAATTGAGTCTGGTTTAACTGGAACAAAAAGGGAAGTAGTAAGTCTAGAATGGTGAGTTGGAGCCAGATTGTGGGGTACACTAAACATTATGGTAGAGTGCTTTTATTTTTATCCAAGAATGCATAGAGAGCCACTGTAAGTTTTCTAACAGTTTTAACATGACAGAACTAAGTCTTAAATGATTTTGGCAGCTGTGGAGGAAATGAATGTTTTTATGAAAAGCAAAGGTTTCTTATCTACATAGAACTGAAGTTTTTTTTTAATAAGGGAGAAAGTTTTTTTTTCCCAGTAATGAAATATTGGAAGAAGCAGCAAGGTACAACAGAACAAATGCCAGCTCTGAAGTTAGAAGACCTGGGTTTAAATCTTAATTCTGACATTTAATACTTAAAAGCATGTCACTTATATTCCTGGGCCTGTTTCCTCATCTGTAAAATGAGGCCATTGAACAAGATGGACTTTGAAGCCCCTTAGAACTTGTAATCTATGACTATATATCCAACATGGAGTATAGTTCAGGTATTATAACATACAAAATTTTTTGTTCAGAACTGTGATCACATGGCTTCTGGAGTTCTAACAGTACAGATCACAAACCATTCAGGCCTGCTGATTTTATGCTGATTTATCTCCCCAAAAGTACATAGCAGACAGGATCCAACGTGCTGGAGGCCATTTTTGCTTTCTCCCAACTTAAAGAGTTCCAGTAGGCAGTATGGTTTATGTCTTCCTGTTACCCCTAGGTCTTACCACTTGACCAGCCCATCTTGTTCTGATCATAACATAGAGTTCCTTGATGACATTCTTTACTCTTTTATTTTTTTGGCATTATTATAAATTGTCTGCTCATGATGTTCCTTTCCTTTGCCCTCTTTGAGTAACACTTATTCTTAAGAGAAAGTGTCCTTTCAGTTATTGCCATTCAGCAATATTAGTAAAAAAAAAAAATTCTCCTAAATCGTTGGGCATTTACATATGATTTCATTGAACTGAAATTTGAGTGTGGAAACTTTTTTTACCTGTAAAGGGAGGCAACTAATTCTTATGTAATTAATATACCCTTAGAAAGTTTCATGGGGGCACTGAAAGTTAAGTGATGTTAAGACATGCTCAGGGTCATGTTCAGTTGTGTCTGACTTCGTGACTCCATGAGGTTTTCTTGGCAAAGATCCTGGAACGATTTGCCATTTTCTTCTCTCATGGATTAGAGGTTAAAGACTTGCCGAGGGTCACATAGCTAGTAAGTGTCTGAGGCCATATTTGAACTTGGGCCTCCCTGACCCCAGATGCAGTGATTTATCCACTGAGCCATCTAGCTGCCTTGTTCAGTCATATAGGATTTTTCATCAGCTTTGCATGCTACCTTCTACTTGTTCTTTATGAACATCGTAACATTTTTGTTAGAGTAAAAGCTCACTCATTATTGGAGTTAGGACCAGGCTAAATTAGCAAAATTCTGAATGATAGATTTGTGGTAAACTCCTTTATAAGTTTTTAAAATCATAGTTTAAAAACACAGCCCCTGTGTTGACACTATTACTGATTACAAGTTTTAACATCAATTAGGCTATATTTCATTTTATGAATTGTTTTTAAAAAATGCAGTTGAGAAGCAGTGCAGTAAAGTGGATAGAGGGGCTGGCCTTGGATACAGAAAAACCTGTGTTCAAGTCTCTCACCTCACACAATCTCAGTGATCACAGGCTGTTTAATCTCCCAGTGCCCCAGGCCAACTCTCTAGAACTATATAGGACTATAATTTAACTAAAACCTGGGAAGCAAGTCTCCACAAAAGATATGTTCTGTACAATGATGAAACTCAAGGTCCAGACCAAACATACAGAGATACATACATATACATAAACACAGACATAGAAATATATATTCAGTTAGAAGGAATTATATTTCTAGCCTGAAATGCTTTTTAATACTAAACTTAAGAGAATTTTAAAAGTAAAAACATGCTCTAGGGCAGTGGTCCTTATTTTTTTTGTATGATGGACCCCTTCTCATAACATTTTTAAATGTTTTAAAAACAGGATAAAAGAAAAAAACTTATATTGAAATACAATTATTTTTAAAAATTGTAATTTTTTTAAAGTTCGTGGATTTCAAGTTAAGAATTCCCTGCTCTAAAGCTATTTCTGTGCTTTGAGAGTAGTAAAAAGCTTTTCCTTTTTTTTTAAAAAGCCAGTCACAATGAGATTCATTACACTGTAGGAACTGTTTCATTCTTTTATATTTGTATCCCCAGGCATTTGCACATAGTAGATGCTTAATAAATGTTTGATCGATTGAATTTAAAGTTTGTAGGAATTTGGAAGTCTTGAGATTCTTAAATATCTCTCATATTTACAGATGAGGAAGCAGACATGGAGTGCCTGACCATTTCAGGGGCACACATACATAAGAAAAATGTAGCAGCAAAACCAAAGTCTTCCAAACAAGTTTTGAACTAAAATTATTAGACCAAAACTCATTAGGGTTATACATATTAAAATATGGGAGAGGATTTAATAACTTGACCTGAATTGAAAAAGTGAACATGGGTGAAATTTTAACACCTAAGTCTGTACACTTACTACTTCTACAACTTTGAGAGAAAATCGTTTCTCTTTTGGCCTCAAGTTTCCCCATTTGTAAAATGAAGAAATTGGAAAAGGTAAGCCCTGTGGAATAGGTCGTTTCCATCTCTAAATTCTACTGTGTCCATCAATTTGTTATTTGCCAATAAATGCAAAGTTAAATTAAGAAACAAGAATTCAGGTGCTTCCTGTTTCATTTTCCATAAAGTAGCATAAAATCTTCCTTTGTTGAGAGTTGCTCTGAATTTAATATTTTATTATTTTAAAATATGTATTGATAAAATACCCATTTTTCCAGGTATGTGTGTGCATTTATACCTATGAAGACAGTGGAAATTTTCAGTGACAAATGAAAATGGCTAACCCATTAAGAGGAGAAGTTTTGACTCTTTATAAAAATGTAAGTATCTACTACTAGTTCCAATAATCTTAATATTACATGCTGCAACTTATTTAGGAATATAAAACATGTTTGTTTTTAAGCTGCTGTATGTCGGAAGAGAATATCCAAAGGGAGCAGACTACTTTAAAAGACGTTTGAAGGCAGCTTTCCTTAAAAACAAAGATGTGAAGGACCCAGAGAAGATCAGAGAACTTATTGCACGAGGAGAATTTGTAATAAAAGAGCTAGAAGCCTTGTACTTCCTTAGAAAATACAGAGCTATGAAGCAACGTTACCACTTAGAAGATGACAAAACTAAGTGAATTTTCATTGTTGCAAATGTAGAATTACTGCTTAGGCTGTCTGAGCAGTTATTGGTGGCATTTATATGTAAATCAAATACGGCAGAATAACTGTAATGCACAGGATGTACGCAAAAATGCCCAGAATACCTGAACTCTCTCCACTTTAAAAATTATTTTATTAAGTTTCAACTGATACAGCTATAAATTGATACTGAAATCTTATCAGCCAAGATTTGTGTCCTTGTTTTTTAATTATAGCATCTGTCAAAACACTGATTTGGCAACAAAAATTCATTGCTTAATTTAATGAATAGGAACTTTAAACTCCCATCATTAATCAACATTGAAAATTTTTAATGAAAATGTTCACTAGGTCTTAAAAATAAATACTTAATAGATGAAAAGAGCTTTAGATGATGTCTATCTTAGTCTATTTTTGTTTTGTATTCACTGTCACAAAGAAAAAAAGATGGTATTTTGCATTGCAAATAAATTTATCAAAGGCATTAAGATCTAGGTTTTAATTCAGCCAATTCAATATTTCATTTGTTTTACAGTTTTTAAAGGAGTGGACAGTTAAAAAAAATTTTTTTTGCCAAAATTTGGCACATTCACAACAAGGTATTAAAAGTTTCACTTGGAAGAAAACTGAATAGCACCCAGAATTCAAATGGATATTTTCTGTAGCTGCACTACGCAAATTTATAGTACAGAAAACCATCTAAAACAGCTTATAGATATTTGTCAATCTATGGCAGTTAGATGGCAAAGTGAATGCTGGGCCTGGAGTCAGAGAAACCTGAGTTCAATTCTGGCCTCAGACATTTCCTGGCTATGTGACCCTGGGCAAATCACTTAATCCTGTTCGTCTCAGTTTCCTCATCTGTAAAATGAGCTGGAAAAGGAAATGGCAAACCATGCCAGTATCTTTGCCAAGAAAACCCCACATGAAGTCAAAAAGAGTCAGAAACTAATGAACAACAACATCCATCAAAACTGGTTAATAACTGGTAACCTAACTTGCATGTCATGACTTTCTGAGGTATCTGTTTTGGAAGACAGCTTTCAACTAGAAATTGGAATGATCTGGTGATAAACTGATTTTTTTTTTTTTTGGCATTTGGACTGATCGATAAGGGAATCACAGTCTAAAGACTTTATAGTTATTTTGTTGTTACTGGATTCCTTTCAGATTCAGGTAAGTTGCTATAATCATCTTTGACTTAAGACAAAATGCTATCCTACTTTCCTTAAGAAAAATAGAGGGAGTTTTCATTTTTTGCTAAAGGATAAAATAACAATAAACTTACTGTAAATCCTCAAGTTACAGTGAATACAATAGTGTTATGATTAATGTAACTGATTTAAGGCACACATGGAAGCAGGTTTTTTTGTGCCTAATGAATATATATGATGAAATTATTCAATTTCCTTTAGAAGAACTCCTCTTAAAAATATGAGGACATTAATGATAATTGATAGCTGCAGAGTAAATATTAGGATATGAATTTAGATTCTGAAAACAATTCCTAGGAAACAGTAGTAGAGTCACAATAACTTTATTACATTACAATAATTAGGAGCAGTACAGTTTATGACAAAAATATGACAATTTCAGATCACTTCACAGCACATACTCCTGTGAACATTTAAAAGTTAATTTTAGTTAAAACAGTGGTCATTTTAAATTTTTATGTCTGATACAACCAATATTCCTAGTTCAGCGCAACCAAATGATGTAGAAAAACTGGATCACACTGCATATGCCTCCCCCCCACACACAAAAAAAGCACAATGTACAAAATGTGCATGTTTCAGTTTACACTATACAAAAATAGTTAAAATACATTCCAGGTAAACATGTTACATTAAGAAATAGTTTCTAGTGAGAAGTTGGCACTCAAAAAAAGGAAAAAAGCAAAACAATTTTCAACATGGTAACAAAAGACAGTGGAATTAGGAACTTTTCGATCATGTAGCCCACGTGGTATTATGTAGCAAACTTTACCCCCGAAGTCTGACAATTTCTCCAGCCAGCCACCTCTGTTTCTCTAAGTACATCTGTATGTTCACTATCATCATACCATGTAGGCACTTCGAGCTGTCAGACACACAGATCTCAAGCTATGTAATTAACAGAAAACTCAGGAACTAATTTGAATATGTTACTTGGAGAAACAGTATTTTCCCTATTGTACTGAACTAGTCACAATACAATTTC
Organism: Notamacropus eugenii; assembly: GCF_028372415.1. Classification (NCBI taxonomy): domain Eukaryota; kingdom Metazoa; phylum Chordata; class Mammalia; order Diprotodontia; family Macropodidae; genus Notamacropus; species Notamacropus eugenii. Next base: position 180,533,820 of record NC_092874.1, on the reverse strand, counting down.
ATACTATTTGATTTTTCTCTACATCAAATTCCTAACAGCCAAGATTATAACTTAATAGTTAATTAAAAACTAGAATTCCAACTTAATTATTAATTGCTGGTTGCTTTTTTTAGAAGGTGATTATCAAGATTATATATGGCTACCACAAGACATTATTCCTTTCTGACAAGTAAAATTCAATAAATGAATTATCATGTAGTAAATGACTTAAGATACAAATTTTTGTTGCCATCAAAACAAAATCTGAGATGTTCTTAGAAAACATTAAAAGAAATTCACTGGAATACAAATAAGATCAAGTTGTGCAAACTGCAACTCAACATGCCCCAGTTTCCACAAATGTTTAAAAAAACTACACAAAAGTGGCAAAGATTATGATTACAAAAGTTAGGTTCTATAAATTTTTATGCAGTGTGACTCAGTTCAAACAAAACCTAGAACTTCTAATCTTTATATAATGACTCAAAAGCATACTATCCACATCTGCTACATTCTTCCACAAACATGTTATAGGGATTCTAAGACTAGGTCAATTTTCTCAACTTCAGTATTGGATTTTGAATGTTAAGGCTATTATAATCAGATAAATGCTTATCTTCTAGGACTCCTCCTTCCCACCCCACCCCACCCTTTAATTCTACAAAAACTTTTCATCTTCCTCAAACCATTCACAATTCAGGTAATGAAGAATAACTTATCAGTTCTATAGGTTTTTTTTTTTTAATTGCCCTGCTTCATCAAAAATTCAAGAATCCTACAGAAAATACATTTGAATCCCTTTATGCATCACAACTCTTTTGAAGTATGGCCATTTCTTTCCCTTGGTACTGCATATATCTTGATAGCCCCTAGACAATGCTCCATGATCCTAAACTTAGTAAGTAACATTTAAGAAAAGTTACACTTAATTTTATCCAGAATGGAAACTACATTCAATCTCTGAGACATCTTAGTTACTAGTTAATTTTTAACAATTAGAAAGCTAATGTATTCCATGATTCAAATCAAAAGGAAAACTGAGTGAATTGTTTATAAAAAATTAAGTTCAATGAAAGATCTAAAGCCACTTTGAGAAAAAGCAATAAGAAATTAGGATTATGACCTATATGTATGTACTTAATATTTTTCTTTTTCCATCATTAAAGAGTAGTGTCTGAATATAACCTCAAATATGTCCTTCTAGTAAACATGGTGGTGTCAAACTCAAACAGACATAGATCCCTGTGGGTGCTGTTGACTTAAAAAAAAACAACCCCTCAAATTAACATTATCCATGTTGCATCTTTTATTTCCTGATTACATTTTAATCTAGTTCTGGCCCTACCTGGGAGCAAGCAGCCTATAGGCTGCCAGTTTAACACCTCCGCTCTAACATATGTTAGGTCTGCCTTAAAAGTAAAGGCCACTGAAAGAGTCTGTGTGAATGAATCAATTTAAAATAGGAAAATAAAAAGCCTTTACTATTTTCCACTGCCTCAAACATTTTTATTTTATTTCCTTTTTTATAGAAAAAATATATTTTTAAAGGAGTGACTATGACAAATAGTAGCAGTGGAAAGTTTTTAAAAAAATTCTAATTGACATACTTTACATTCATTAAAGGTGATCTGAAACTACAGGACAATGTCTATAGGCTGAATCTATAGGAAGACCATAAGAGGTTCTTACATCCTCAAAATTAATAAAGCCAATCATTTAAGTTTTAATCAAAGTTAAATACCTAAGAATTAATGCATTATCAGGATAAAATAAAACACAGTAAGTATAGGGATCATTTAAAAACTGTGTAACATTATACTTCATTGATTTGCTAAAACACCTAAATTCATTACTGGAAAGAAAAAAATAGAGAGTTATAGCAAATATGCATGCACCAAAAATCCCAAAAGGGAAAATCTCAGATATTCAATTTTTTTTTCACAGGCATTGCTAGTTCAAGAACCAACACTAAGGGAATACTGGCACTTAGAGGAATAAAGTTTCCACTGTCATTTTAAAATAAGCATTCAGATAAAAGTTAAGAGTTTGCATGAAGCAGAAAGAAAACTAGGTAATACTAAAAGCAAATGCTAATAATTTAGTATAATGTACAAAAAATTATCTTAAGTATGCTTTCAGAAAAAAAGTACAAATTTTATTTACATAATTATACACTTTGTCTTTGACTTCTTTTTCTTCTTTTTACCATCTTTGCTCATCTTTTCTTTATGTTTTCGAATTTCACGAACTAATGTGTAAAAGGCATCATCAACACCCTGAAATACATAAGAGGTATAAAATCAATTTAGCAAGAGCTATTATTTGCTGCCATTTAATCTTATATGTTAAATAGATAGGGAAGGGAGCATTTACTGATGGAGGCATTAAGGCTGAGTTTGTATGAAGAACTTTTATATTTATGTATGGAAAAATATACATAAGCACTTGAAAATTCTTAAGTATCATTTTTTCATACTTTTAGGGCTTTTCCCCCTTTTTTGTAATTTCAGATGAGAGTACTTATTCTTGTGTATATATATATATATATATATATATATATGTATATATATATATATATATATATGTATATATATATATATATGTATATATATATATGTATGGCTGGTTAAAACATCAAAAGGAAAAATAATAAGCAAAATTATTAGTAGTGTTGATATACTGAGGTGATCTTTGAACTTAAGGTATATTGATTTGTTTGAAAAAAGTTACTTATTTTAGTATCATTACTGCCTAACATTAATATAGTATGTTTGAATTTTTACACAAGCATAACTGTAATCAAGTTCTAAGTTTTTAAGCTGACAAATAACTAAAACAAGAACCTTGATAAAAACAAGAAGCATCACTACAATTGTCCACTTTATTTGTAAATAAGAGTCTAAATGCATTTTTGTGTTAAATCTCAATCATTTCTAAATTTTAGGCTTCACTATAAGCTATGCAAATGTTACTTCAACTTTTACTTTCATCCAAAATCAATTTAATAGGTAAAACAAAGCATTTGCTAAGTAAAAAAATACATACATTTTCAATAAAATTTTTATATACTTTAAAAATCAGTTTAAATAACCTTAGGAAGGGAAATCACAGTACTTAGTTTATATATACTAGAAAGCAACTATATTTTTAAGTTATATATAACATATCAGGTTCCTCAGATACAGGTACTTTTAATAAAACTACATCCTACAGAGTGCTCTACTTGATACAGAGGATGGTAAAAGAAAAGAAAATCAATTCAAATGGAATTCAGTATGTAATAATTTATAACTAAATGAATTATTTAACTGAATAGCAAAATAGCATAAGAATGCTGAAAAGAACAGTGTAAAACAGAAACAGAGCTTGCCCACACTCCCCCCCACCCCCAAAAAAAAATTACCACGTACTTCTTGTAATCAATTAACATTTAAACCTGGTCACTTTGTCACTATTAAAAAATGAAGTTAGTATAAAATAGAAAGTAAATTACTAATTAGATAAACCTGAAAATGTTATAAAACACACAGACACATAAATACTTTAAAGTCAGACACTAGAGGGAGCCTTAGGAACAAAAATCTAACATTAAATCTAAGTCTAAACACTTTTAGGAGAACGAAGTCATCTCTGTTTACTAATGTTTTGGCAGATTTATAAATTACTTGATTTTATTTAATTAAAGTCTTAATTTTTACCATGTTTTACTACCTTCTGTTATACGTATTCCAAGATGATGAGTTTGACATTTAATGCAGCGTACTACTGAGATTCTTTCAGCTCCGTTAACAGCAAAAGTAGTATAATCATTTCATTCAGTGTCTGTTCTTTCAGGTTACATTAACCCTAACAATTATACTTGGATAGAAGTTCAAGTAGGTATCATTATTATGTGGCACGAAATGTGATTGCTAAGTGGCTTGCTCATGGTAATTCAGTTACTGGCAGACAAGTAGTCTACCTTTCTATATTCAGTAGTTATGACTATGTGCTCAAAAACATTAATAACCTAGAAGTTCTACTAAGGATTTTCTGGTAGCCTTAAAATTTTCACACTGGGCTACAATATTACTAACAAACAGTAAAGAAAAAATCTGCAATTATTCTTTAGCAAATATTTAATAGGCATCCAAGGCAACTTAGTACTCAACTAATTTCAACAGATCAAGTTGTACCAGGTCAAATAAAAGACCACTATAAAGAAAAATATAAATATAAAACATAAAAAAGAGAAAAAAAGCCTCCAAAATGCAGCATTAACATCTAAAATATAATAATACTAAAACATAGCTTTGATTAAAGCTTTGTACTCAATCTTTTTCCCCATCTGCTTTGCTGGGACACAAGTACCATGAAGCTTCTTTCTACCTGATTTGCAGCTGAACCATCCCTACATGTGGAGTCTGCTCTTATTAGATTGTAAGCTCCTTGAGAGCAGGGACTGACTGTCTTTTCTATTTGTAGCAGTGTCCAAATGTATATTATTCAATATTCAAACAATAATAAAAGCGTCACATTAACTATTTAACATACTGAACTGCTATACACATAACATCAAATTGTTATACACATAAAATATTTACTTCAACAAGGTGTAAATTCCTTGGATTGAGTACTCTCTCCACTTATGCAGGTCATAATTCCTGTGACTTAGTAGGTGGTTTTCTAAAGTTGCTGTGACCAAAACTTTTATCAGTCTTTCTGAATTTAACTAGATTCGTTAAACAGCACTTATACACTTGGCTGCCAGGTCTGTACTGGAAGCCTTTCCAACTTATGCTCTGCTGGCATGGTCTTTAAGAACCCAGGTTCACCATCACACCATGAGACAGGTATCTCAAGAGGGCTTTGGTCTTCCTATATATATTTTTACACATGTCTTTATGAAAAATAACTTTAAAAGGGCTGTACCCCTAAGGAACTTATTTAAATCAACACTTAAAAACAAAAGGAAAAGAGTAATTTTCTTCATTTTAATTAGAAAATAATTTCAACAAAAGAATTCTATTCCTGATGCCCAATAGTGACAAGTGCTTTAAAAAGAATTTTACCACTTTTTTCCCTTGAAAAAGAAGGTAAGTTTCAGAATTCATCAACAACATTTAGCTAGTACCACTTATGCATAAGATACTAGTGTGTTTACACCTGGACTAATCTATACACTGGACTTGACTCTACAATTAAGAAAATAATTTGACACCTTGTGGAGGTTTATCTCCAAGTCCCTAGAATACAGATCACAAATGACTGGTATTCAGTTTAATAAATAACTTATTAAATTCAGAATTGTAAATTCCCTTCTCACTTGTGCCCAAAGAATATTACAAAACTAATAACCTTGAGGAAATCACAGATCTTTTTTTATGAATTTCATGTCATTTAACTCAATCTAATCAACAAAGACATTGATAAGATGTGACCCTGGGTAAGCCAGGCCCCAGTTTCCTCATCTGTAAGTACATTTTTGTTACAGTCTTTCAGATCTATCTGCATCTATGACTAATACACCCATGCCCCTATTTTAGAGATGAGAAAACTAAGGTCTAATCACAATTTAGCTTTTAAGAAAAAATAGTTTTTGGTCGTAAGTTTCCTATATAGTTTGAATTTAGAACTACTTTAAAAAGTGAAAAGTAAACATTTTTATATTACACTTCAAATTAGAATGCTACAAATCTACAAGCATTTTAATATAGAACTGCCCTAAACAGTTCTAAGAGTTTATAAACTGTGTTACCTTTAAAAGACCATCTGCTTTCTGCCAAAATTTAATTTGCTCAACTTACCAGATTACATTACAATGCATTTTTTAATTTTCACACAGCCAGGAGTCTTTTCTTCTTTGGTGATTTTTTTCAATCTGTATTGCCGAATCTCTCTCACCAATGTATAAAAAGCATCCTCCACTCTCTGCATTGTAAAACACAACTCCTTTAAAGGTTTGTTTCATTGCTAAAAATAATTTATTGGGATAGCCATGTGGAATAAAAATTGAATAAGTGAGCTTCACTTGTTAAAAAAAAAAACTAGGACAACACATCATTCACCAATTTTTTAAAAGTGGGGGAGGGACAGTTTTCCCATCTGAGCAAATATACATACTGGGTAGTTTTAAGAGTTGCTTAACAAAATCTATGTGGATAGGAAAAGAATTTATCAAAACTAGTAAGACTCTGTGTTTGTTTTCCCTTTATTAAGCATTAATGAAAACTTTTAGGAAAAGTGATTTCTAAATTAAAAAAACCTCAAGTGTTCTCTATTCTGTGTGAAGTATTATTATTTTATATGATTTGTAGTAAAGTAGCAGTCATGGCATTATGGCCCATTTGGACTTAGAAAAAATAATTTACAATTCTGCCACTGATTTTTAGTCTGATTTTGGGGTTCATTTTTATAGCTTTCATTTTTCAAAAAGTCCTCCAAAACTAGAGTCTAAAAATAGTACTAAAACTAGATAAGCACTCACTATTATACATCTACAGTCTAGCCATAGCTAGAAATATTTGAGAATTTAATCAGTGTTAAATAAAACAAGTTTTTATCTTAAATAAAGTCTTAAAAATAAATCTGGAGGATGTGACCCATTCAACTAAGATAACATATGTATAGCACTTTGCAAATCTGAAGTCACTTTACAAAAGCTATTATTCATTCATTCTTATTTTCCATCTATTTTCCTGAAGGCTGTGGTGTTCTGTAATTCTGAGAGTATTGAAAGAAAACACAGTATATGACAAAAGGGATTCACAGTAGTGCTTTCAAGTCTTCTCTACCAAAAAAAAAAAAAAAAAAATAAGCAAGTGCCAAAAGGGACAAAGTGATAAACTAACATGGGTCCATCCCAAGAAGGTAGCCTATAGGATTTCTTAAATCATACTGGTAAAACTATAATTCACTTTGTAATTTACCAAATACAAGTTTTACCTTCTGTTTTTCAGAGTGAATGCTTGTAAAACCTTAGAACTTTACTGAAGTTTCTGTACAATTCCAAATAATTTAGTGACAATCTTGTAAATAAATCCAATTCATTATATTGAAATTACAATTTTCTCCTCAGAAAAAACTACATTTTGCTTGAAAGTGTTCAGCCATTCTTTAAATACAGCTTAGACTAAAGTCACACAAAACCTGAACAAAATTCTATAAATGTAGGTTTCCCCATTTTTAACTGTAATCTATTTTCTATGATTAGTTTTATACCTCTAATTTCTTCAAAGGGCAAGAGTTTTGGTTTTTTTTCTAAAATTAAGATTATCATGAGGAAAATGAGATGATTAGAAGTGATCTTGAATTTTAAAACAACTTAAGGTACTTAAATTCTTTTTACAAAGGAGTAAGTCTTTGATAAACCTTTTCAGTTAAAATGCTAGATAAGGAACTTGAAAAATTCAAATACTTTCAAAAAAACAAGTAAAAGCTCATTTTCTTATATGTTAAAAAAAAATTAAATTTTTATTCTTATCAAAAGGAAAATTAATCATTTTCAGAAATTATTTGTAGCTGTCAGAATAAATGCTATAAAAAAAATCACAGAACTTTGTGTTCTTAGTATTCTGCAGCAAGATCATTTGATTACTGTTTGATTTAGACTGAGTGCTTGATTTTATTTTTTTTTTAGCACAAACATACCCACCACCATTAAATAAAGGTGTGATTTTGGTTCTAACAATGCAGAGAGAGAATAGGAAGACATTAATTCAAAAGAAATTATCACCACCACCACCAAGGAATTCATTATTAGAATTATAGCTAAGATTATCATCATTGGGAGGTCATTATTTCAGAATGAATTTTATTACCAAGAGAATATTTACTTTATCAATCTGAAAATAAATTGGAATTTAAGGAGCCAATTAACTATAATTTCATTTCTTAACTATTACTTAGTATCTCTTCTATATTGATTTTAAGATTAACCAACTGACCTCACAGAGATGTGAGTTATCTATTGTATTTCCTTGTGATTGCTTCCATTGGCTTATATTTAAGTAAGTTGTGGCATTCATTACAAAGTATTGCATATACTCACAAAGTAGCAAGTGTTCATATTCCAAGGACTTGTAATAAATCTTACACAACATATTTAAAATTTTCTATTATTGGAATTTTAAAACCAGTTCTATGTACCATGTTTCCTTTCATAGGAGCCAGTTTACAAAGGAGATAATTGAGTAGGATTAGAAATTTTCTTGTTACATGATACACAAGTCAAGCAATCCTTTTATTTCAATACAAGTGACATAAAAGTAAGCTAGGAGGAAATATCTTGTGAAGTAAACATTTTTAGAGACTGAACAATAAATTTTAACTTCCTATTTCCATAGACTAAAGCCTGAGATCAAAGACCAAAATATGACCATTTTGCTGTTGTTGATAGATATCATTTAAGTGTCTCCTTAAGCGTGTCTATTCAAATTACATTTAGTGCCTATGTTCAAGGAAGTACACTAGGCTTAAAGGATACAAGAAAAAAATCAAAGTCACTGACCTCAAGTAATTTATAGTCTACCAGGAGATAGAACATGTCCATGAGTGAGTCATACCAGAGGAGAAAGGAGGGGAAAATCTACAAAGGTTTCGTGCAGTTGGTGGCAGTTTAGACCCTTGAATGATGTGCAGAGACTGCATTAGGGGTAGAAAGGAGGGTAGAAAGAGATGGAAGATGGCATGTAATGAGTTCAGAAAAACTGCTGCTATAATATTTTAGGTAAGAGAGACAAATACAAATCTAGAAAAAGTAAATGGAGTGCTAGATTAAGAAGAGCTATAAATTCCAGGATAAAGAATTTGTATCTTATCCTTATGGCAGTAGTCACTGAGTGTTTTTGTGTAGGAGAATGACATGGTCAGACCTATATTTCAGGAATAATTTGTCAGTTGTGAAGAGAATGTATTAGAGAAGGGAGAGACTGGAGACAGAGAGACCACTTACGCTACTGCAAAGGTACAGGTAAGATACAATGAAAACCTGAATTAGGATGGTAACCTTGTGAGTTAAAAGAGAGAGAGCTGATACAGGCAGTGTTATAAATGTAGAATCATTAAGACTTGGCAGTTGATTAGATATGCGGAAGGAGATGTAACAAAGGATTATTCCAGTTTAAGTGGGGAAGATATTTTCCATTTTGAATGGCATGATCAGACCTATGCTTTAGGTATATCAATTTGGAAGATGTGTGGATGACAGATTGGGAAAATGGAGGCAAGCTGCTAGAGATTGGAGAGAGAAGAGTAAAGAACAGAAAAAAATTTTATGTATTTGTGGGTATGAAAATACTCAAGGAGAAAACTATTACTTGTTTTTTAAAAATGGTTCTAAGGTAGTATCTCCCTTTGGTGCTGAAACTAACTTAAATGTAGAAGACTTAAGAAATGCATACTTCCACATTTCAAAATAAAGTCTTAAATTACCTCCATTTTTTCCTACTTTTCCACCTCTGTCCCCTGCTGCTGTCTCCTCTGATTGGAGAGTGCCCCCAGAACTTCCATTTTAAAAATTGGCACACTAGACATACATATTCCTAACCAAAATCTGCTCCTGACTCTCCAGACTATTTTTTCACCTTTCCCCTGCACAGGATACCCTCTCCCCAACTCTACCACCACCTATAGTTCCCTTTTATGTGTTGTCATTGAGGACAGAGAACTATCTTTGTTTTTGCTTGTGGTTGCATTCTTAGAGTCTGGCAAAGTGCCTGGTACAGCAAGCACTTAATACATTATTTAACTAATCTAAATAATGACATATGTGCTACATTATGAACTTTTATTGTTAAAACATTGCACCTACACTAAACAAATACTTTCTTAATGAGAGGATGATCAAAGTTACATGTATACATACACCCAAAACCAACACCATCCCACCCCACCTCAAAAAACCACATACAAACACCTCCCAAAGTCCTCATCCATATTTGGATGCCAGAATACAAAACTTGTTTTAAAGCTCTTTACATTTAAAGAGTTTCTATCTCCAGAGTCCATTATAGAGTCTGGCACATAGTAAGTATTTAATAAACAAATACTTGGTGATTGACTGAAAGAAGTAAAGGAGCTTCCATGCTTCTAAGAAACATTTGAAGCTTCAGCCCTTTCAGCCCTAGAACTGTAATGCTAAATTTTAATCTAATGAACAAAATTTACAGATGCTTTTACTGAGTGACAGGAATTTATTACCTGAGAATTTTCTTATTTGTCATTTCCAATGATTACTTTCTTTTAAAAATATAATTCAAACAATTTTGTAATGAGTATTTTAATTAAATTTCATCACTTGAAAATGGACAATAAATCTATGAAGAGTAAACTACCTGATATTTTAACTTAAAAAAATTAATTTTCCTAGAATTCTCAAAACTGAAGTGCAATGAAAGTGTTTGAATAGGCCTGTAATCATCTTTACTGATACCACTTTACTGAGAATACCCATTTCTTTTCAGCAAAATGCATGGCATAGTACTGACTCCAAGTTCCAGTATTAGTTTCAATAGCTGTTGCCCCTAGCATTACCACTATATTGACTCAGGTGGGCCAGGATAATCTAGCATTAGTTGCCTAATTAGATAGACACCCTAAAATAGCCAGGCCTAATCTAATCTACTTCAGCAATGTATGTATGTGTGTATATATACACACCTACTCCCTTACTCTACGCAGACATGTGTGTTGTCTGATTTTTCTTGTTATCCTTCCTTCAAGGGCCTGGTTGAACTTCCTCCTTCCTTCTCCCTCTCTTAATGTAATAAAACTTAAGACACCAGCAACTGCCTTTCTCTAGAAATTGGTTTTCTGCCCAGGTAGCTGATGCACCTGGGGCAGTGTGGGTGTCTTCATATGTTGCAACCTCTTTTTTACAGTAGTAATAACAATAACCTTTCATATTCCTATTCTTGCTGTTTCAATTTAGAGATAAATTATTAAATCTGGTAACATTTTAGAATCAGAGAATATTCAGAGTTGGAAATTATTTCGGAGGCTCTACAGATCTTCAATAAGAATCACCACTATGAGATCCCTGATAATGTGACCATCTGGCCTTTGTCTGAAGAACTTTCAGCCATCAAATACTTTCTCCTCAAGAGAAGGAGTAGCCAAGTGCAACACTGATTCTCGCTTCTTAAACTTGTTTGTAAATTTTAAGACAAGATGATGGAAGATTATAAAGAGAACCACCTCATAAAACAGCAAGAAACAGGAACTGGAAAAGTTTATGAAAAGCTTGGTGAGAGATCCAACTAAGCAATATATAACATCCTATGGGCATTCAAGGATGAAACTAGGCAGAAGATAATCAACAGATGAAAAATGGAAATTGTAAAGATGTGTATAAGAAACTTTTCTTTTTCTTGAATTGTACAGGAAAAGCAGAGAGGTGTGACTGGAGGTGGGGAAAAAAGTCTGATCTCATTAACCAGAGGCAAGGATAACTGAATGGATAAGCCTATGTTCCACTGGTATCTATCCCTGCAATATCAAGAGAACTCAAGCAAGATCCCTCAGCACATTGAATGGACCTCTTGAATGGACTACTAGGAGAGCATTGTCCACCTAGATGAGAACACTGATGAGATCAAAGATAACCTGAAGCATCTTGTCTTTTAACAGACAGATCTAGAGTGTGCCTACATCTGAAGTATCTGGGCACAGTTTAAAAAAAAATTAAGCTTTCCCCAGAGTAAGGGCCATGACTGTATCTTTCTCAGTTTCTTTTGGATCATAATCTTCCCAAGAGGGACTGTGCCTTCTTTTTTTATACCCCTTCCACCTAGCCACAATGTCTTCTACTTATTGGATGCGTAGTACTTCAATTTAACTGGATAAATTTAAGAACACTCAAAGGGCTGAAAAGTGGAAAAAGTTTAATAAGCCCTGCTCTATGGTACCTTACCCAGGGCTCTATCCCTTACCTTTCAGTCTGCTTATGCCAGAAGGCATGGGCAAGTACTGTTTGTTCAAGGGAATATTAGTTGATGCTAAAGACTTATTAGCACTTCACTTAAGTTTACTCTCAGTTGTAATTTTTAAAAATGAAATGGCAGCTCTGGAAAGTTAATTGTATTACAATCTGAGAAGCCGGTTTTGAATCCAAACAATGTCACCTTGTGTGACCTTGGACAGGTCAATTTTCTTATTTGTGCCTATTTCCTTATCATTTTCCTAGTACTATGCGCTCTTATTTTCACTAACTTTCAAAGACCATCACTAACAATGACTTGGCAACCACATCTTACAATACCAAGGGACAGATCTCTACAACTCTGAATACTATGCTGCCTCTCCTATATGTAGCTTAAAAAAACTAAAATTGAGCAATTACCTAGAATGATCAAATTTTGGACAACTTTCATGTCATTAGTTACTCATTAATTCATGATATGAACTCCTCTATAAAATTTCAGTTCACCAGATCCAACCTATCCTTTCCTTTAATCTTCAGAAATCTCTCCTAAAATCAGAGGTACACATGCAACAAGGCTGGCTTTTCTATCCATCAAAAATTCTAAGATGGAATTCATCAATTCTGCCAAAGTTTCCCATCATTTCTACCCCGTGAACAAGTTTCTTCTTTCTGATGAAAACCAGATTCAGAATATGAGTAACCCTCACTGATTCTTCCAATTTAGGGAAGATAAAATTCTCATTAAGGAAATTAACAAATTATGAGCAAAAAGATGTAGCAAGTATCTAGAGTATCAAAATTCTACCATCCGTACTATATCATGCCTTCCTGCCACCTCTTTCCTAAACACTTCAACTTTTCTTCTGTTTTGTTAGTCCCTAGTACACTTCAAGAACATTTACATTTGTTTCTGCCTCCATTTTCTTTATCTCAGTTCTACACCACCTACGCCTATACCACCCTTTTACCTAAATGGTTTCTTCTGGATAAGGTATAGCTTTCCTGAACTATATTCTAGTCATAGGTTTCATACCACTGATAACTGACATAATAACTGCCTTGGAATTTCTAGTTTATCTTCCCTTTATTAATCATAGTTTTGGTATTACCGGTGTGGACAAGATCTGAAGCTATTGTGTGTGTGTGCATGTGTAAGCATACACACACAATGAAAGAACTATTATAAAAAATGTAATTTTAGCTTTAGATCATTTCTTTTAAAATAAAATTATCATAATGATAATAGTTAGCATTTATATAAGACTTAAAGATTTTCAAAAACTGCTTTACAAATATCTCATTTTATCCCCATTTTACAGTTAAAGAATCTGAGGCAGACAAGTTAAGTGACTTACCCAGGGTTATACATCTTTAACCCCATGTGCTGTGGGGTTAGTTCACACAATATTAGTTCATAATATTTTGGCCATTTACTGAACATTTTAAATGCCTAAAATAATGGTAATAGATAGAAAGCATTTTGTATGATTATCTTTTCAAATTTGTTATTTATTAAGAACTTCCCAGGCACATCATCAATATTAAGTAAAAGGGAAAAATGAATTATATGTTTAAATATCTACTTTTAGAAATATTAAATTCAAAATCACAAATGCTAACCTATAGAAGGTTAAATAGAAAGTCTGAGCTTCTTGTTATACTCCCCTAAATGACCTTCATTTAAACACATAATCCATCAGAAATTTAACTACTCAAAATTAATGCTCCTCACTTAAATATGTAGACTAAGTTTAATTCATTAGCTAATACACTGTACCCATTATTAATAGGGTGGGGTATGAGGGATAAAGTTGTCTTCTAAACTGGGAAGACCTGGAATTGAGTCCTGATCCTATGATGCCCGGGCTGTGTGACCCTAGATAGGCTTCTCAAAGTCTTTCTGTGCACTGGGCAACTCTCCAAAGATGGCTCTCAGTTGCAGAGAAGGTACTGACCTACATCAGTAAAGGGAATTTGTTTTCTGACCTAGGTTTCTCTGTGTCACAGATGACACAGGGCCTGCAATCAGCAACCACAGCCAGATTAAAAATAATTAGGAAATATTTAAACGTTAAGATGTGGTTTTCTAAGACAATATGCAGATCCCAAGGATCCTTATGCATGTTTCCTTCTATTGGAGTTTGACACCACTTCTCCATAACAATGAAATCATAGCTCTGATCCCTATTCCTATGCTATTTATGAAGGTGCATACACACTAAATTTAGAACCCCAAAATACACATAAAAAAACTAAGGCATGAAGCGAGATAGCACCCTTTTGTGATTCACTGATAGAATAAAAAGTAGGATATTTAAGTTACCAAAATGTTTGAAATCACAAAAGCAACCTACAATGGGAAAAGTAGCTAGGTCCAAGACTTTGCATATAGGAAGTACAATGTTACTATTACTGAAAGTTGTTATGTCCTTGAATTTGTTATAAGATTCATATATCCACATTTCAAACTCTCTACAAGAGTTACAATAGCTCCTTAAAATCTCCTGATAAGATAAAAAGAGACCTCAAATTAAAATCAATCGTCATTTTTTCACAAGGTAATTTCTAGGGAAATCATCAAATTCAAATATAATAAATCAAAGATCAAATTTATAGCAATATAGCTATATAAATCTGTTTAAAATTTTAAGAAGCAGGGTACAGTTAAGAATGTTCAATAAAAGCAGATCTCAAAACAGATTTATGTAGTAAAGTAGTATTTATTATGAGATCTTTAAAATATCTGACATAAGTTTCTGTTAAATCAATCCTACTTTCCCAGCAATTTCTATTATCAATTGGAAATATGCTCATGCTCAAGAAATTTTGGCCCTCAAACTTTTTAAAAACACAGAAAAATATATAATCACATGTGAAAGAAAAATGAATTTTGAAATAAATAAGAATACCATAATATTTTAACTAAAAAATGTCAACTGATTATCACAAAATGAAATGGTATGTAACAATTTGGGAAGGAGAAAATGAGACATTAGGATGTTCTACTTCATTCTGTCAGTCATTAACTTGCTATTATCAAGTGTTAAGTCATGGCCTCCCTTGTGGGAATTGAAACTGTTTCTCTTCTTTCCTGCCTTTGATTTGTAGCCCTGTAAAATATTAGGAAAGTCTGTAACTTCACCTTTTTTGTCTATAAAGTGGGAAGATACATGTTTATTGCTCCAAAAAGCCTTTTACAGTTATGTGATAAAACAAAATCTCCCTCTTTGGAAAAGAGTGTTAGTGCTTTAAAAGCAGCTGGACTGGGAACCAAGTTTCCTTTCTGCCTTTTCTATATCTAGGAATTTAAACAGTCTATCTATGTACAAGAATTTTCCTCTGGGAGAGAGCCCTCTCCAATAATGTCACTGGTTTGACTGAGGTGTCAATACACATTACTCCAGGTAACAGTGTTACTTACTTGTCATATCATGACTGGTTGGCCTGCTGCTGATGGCCAATACAGCCAAGTCACCATAGAGTATGTAAGAAGACTAGTGGAAATGTTGAAGAACACAGTATATGTGACCTAGAGGAAGTCCTGGAAACAATCTAGGTCATTCCATCATTTTAAATGAAACTTATACTCCACCTAGAGATATTTACTTATATGGCTACATTCACGTAGCTAATAAATATTAAATTCAGCACCAGTAACTTGATCTATAGGTCCAAGTGTTCTTAAGAGTATTCTAAACTCAAAGCAACACAAGATCAGTCAGTCCTTAGACTGTTGCTATAACTCCTACACTACTTCATAATTAATTTCAATAAAAGAAAGTATTAAGTATCTACTGTGTACAAAACACTAAGCTAGGTTCTGGGGATACAAAAATAATAAACAGCTGCTTACATACTACTCTGCGAGAAAATAAGGAAGTAGAGGCAACTGTATCTCCAAATGTCCTGAAGTGATTAGAGACCTAAGTATGAGCAGACAGCAAAATTTCATTAAAGTGAAGTTGATCTTCCCTAACTGTAACAGACTATAAAAATGCAAAAAAGAATTTATAAATTTTTGATTTAAAAAATTGATTTTATGAAAGGGAATTCCTAATATTACACTTGTTTCTTAGTTTTACAACTCTGATGATGAAATGTTAGTTTTCTCCCAAGTTATCTGTAATCACATAAATGTATTTGGAAGAATTTTAAGTAAAGAAATATGCCAAGTGCCACAAAAAGAATACTTTCTATTTTAATTGCAAAACGTTAATTCAAGCTTCACATCATTCAAGATAGCCTTCCCCTCAATCAATCTTTTTGGTTTCTTTGTTTGAACCTGCCATTTCATCAGTAAGGGGTAAGAAAACTCTCTCCCCAATGCAGCCAGGCAACTTAAGAGTGTCTTGGGGGCAGTGAGAGGTGTCCTGTATTGCCGTGGCAAGCTAAATTCTCTGAAATCCTAAAACAGTTACTCTCTGAACCTCTCCTTTTAACGCAATCACATGCCATCTCATATTTTTGTTGAATTGTCGTTTATCTGTATTCTCTTCAATAACATATGCTTCTTCGTGCCAGAGATCATTTCTTATATACCTTGAAGACCTAAGCGCATAGTTTCACAAATACTTTCTGAACCTATATAAATAAGGCACTTTACATGTTACCCAAAATGAAATTTTGTTTTTAAATCTAAATAGGTAAAGCAGGAATTTTCTAAAAGACCTTTAACAATTCTAATGTATAATTTTTGCCTGATAAAATGAGTCTGATTTTCAATTCTTAGTATATAAATTTTTCAAGCCATCTACGTAGACACTAGATGTAGTGTAATATTTTCACTTTTATTTTGTTGATTTTATTATTCATTTTAAGAGCTCTTTCCATTTTTTAATATCCTATGGATATGCCCATTTTTAATATTTTAGCAAATTTTTACTTTATGCAACCCTATAGGAACTTGTTTTGTATTATTTCAATGTAACTATTTTGTAGCTATTAATACTGCTCTAACTGAAAGTTTGACATTAACAATTTATGAATATATATTTAAATGTAAAATCTTCACATTCAGTTTATCAAGACAGTGATGACTACTTTTCTGTGAAATTACTTTTTAATTAATCCCGTGCTTTAAAAATCTCTGCTTCACTCAAATTAAGTTCTACCAAGGGAAAAGTAAAAATTTTTAAAATATAATAGAACTGAAAAATCTGTCTAGAAACATCCATTACATTGTCTCTACAAGCACCATTAGAGAACAGAAAATCTTCAAGATAAAACTCCCACAGCTCTTAGAGTAAATACATTTGAATCTTTTAACATTAAGCACACTCTGAGTACTCAATTAAGCAATGTGACAATATAAAAACTTGAATTCAAAGTTTTACACTCCTATTCAGAGGATAGAGACCCCTGAATATGGATATTGTTCTTTTTTTATTTGAAAGATTACTGGTTTTCTAGGTTAGAGGAAAGAATATCCATGCATTTCCATATAAAAGGATTAATTTAAGCATCAGTTATTTTAAGCAGCATGTTCGTTTATTAATCCACCAAAGCTGAATTTAATCACAATTTACACTAGGCAATAGATAAATGGTAGATGTGAACTGATGTAGATAATACTTTCCAGTCTAAGCAAATAGTTTTCTATTTGTTGTGGTTTTCCTTACCTGTCGTGTTTTTGCCGATGTTTCAATGAAAGGAATTCCATAACTTCTTGCTAAATCCTGAGCTTGTTTTGTATCTACTGTTCTGGAAGGTAAATCACATTTATTTCCTACAAGGACCATGGGTACATCTTCGGAATCTTTAACTCTTTTTATTTGTTCTCTGAGGCAGAAAAAGAAAAAAGTCACGTTATATCAGACACATTTAAACAGAAAAATCTTCTAATATTTGATAAAAAAAAATTAACTTTAGTATACATAATCAGGCTGAAAACTGATTATAATCTCCAGTTTCCCCATACAACAAATTCTGTTTCCTTGCTTAGTTCGAATAAAGCATTCAAAATTAATTCAGATATTTTTGTATTACAAAAATTTTCAAAAGGAGAATGAGAGAGGAAGAGATACATGGGAGTGGGAGAATCTTCATCTTAAAAATATTACCACTTCAAAACAAAAGGAATGCCAAAGCTAAAATTTTATAATTTCAAACCAAAAAAACATACTGAAAGAAATATAATGAAAAAAGGTAAATTATGAACAACATACCTAAAACTTGTCTAGAACATTAAGCTCTAATTTTAAAGTGCATTACTTCAAAACAGCACTTAAGTTTGTGCCTAAAAACAATCAGTAAAAGCTTTATTCATTTTTTCCATATCCCTGCACCCCAAAATGAAATGGTCAAATTCTTGAATAACCTTTATACACTCCAAAGTTCAATACCTACTAAAAAGCCTTTAACCTGAAATCTTGTCTTTTTTTAGCCCCCCCCCCCCCATTATTTTTAAATGGCCTTTTTTTTGGTTTGATGTTTCAAAGCAGGCTGTAATTTTCATAAGAAAATGATGTTTTAATTCCTGTCCTTTCATTACTGTAGAAATATATGTGATAAGTGACTGAGTAAGAGAAGGAATCATGCCCTTTATTTTTATCTTACTTTTCTGAAAAGCCATTTCTATATTATGATGAGGAAGTGCTCCAGAATTTGAAAATGCCAATTTCTAATATTAGACTCTAAGTAAACCCATTTTATAAGACTCAGTTTTCTCATTCATTTCCCAACTATATACTCTTTTCCAGTGTGGTCAGGAAATCCCCAATCTAGTATCCTTTCCACCATGCCATTTGGTCTCCTCTGGGAATTGTGGTGGACAGGATTTTTATTTACAGGCATACCACATCTAACATTGCTAATTAAGTCCATAAAAACATAGTTTAAGTTAATAATATTAGAACAGAGCAGCAGGTCTCACAGAGAGTCCTATCTTGAGTACTTGGCAAGTTACATTATATCGGAATTCTGTGATACAGTTTGGTTGAGTATAAAATATACCATGTATTAATATTATTTTGAAATAATGGCTTTTATGTGAGATGTCAGTATACCATATGTAGATTGCCACTTTCAAAGAATGTGTAAAATTAAAATATACTTAACACTGAACCCACACTGGACAATTAAAAAGAATTTAGAAAGCTGTCAGTTTTTTACTCTCTTGCCAAATTCTTTAAAGATATTTTAATTCAAAAGCTCTACTGCCACCACTAAGCTCCTACTTCCCATCTATATGTAGGATGGAGATTATAAGACATCTCATGAAATTTTGTACTTAGAACTCTGAAATCACGAAGCATTAAGCCATTATATGAACTCTTAACTGACTTCATCGTTTTTGATAGTGGTTCCAAAATAAGTCCATCATTCTTTCTTCACAAACGTGAACTTGTTGAGTGACAACATTTTCTGTTATTGTTACTTTAACCTTCTTCTATGCCAATACTAATTTCTATAACCTAATATAAAATTTACATATTTTTTTAGTTTTATGTCATTTGACCATTAGGTAACATTTGACATCCACAAAATCTTTTTAGGGTCTAAGATTATGACTGACCAGTTTTATGGGTTGGTCAGAAAGAAAGTACATTTTAAATAAGCTAATATTTCATTTTGAACTATCTCCATGGAAATCCAGGATTTATTCAATCGTTTTTCATATTATGTTTGGATCCTCAGCACCAAGTCCCGAGCCCTGCACTTAGTAGGTACTTGTAGACTATGCTTTTGATAAAGAAAATTAAATTAATTAATATACATAGTTGCAAACCAGAGGGAAAAGATTATCATGCTTTAACATCAGCTAAAAGCAACTATGATTCCCAAAGTTAAATCCTTTGGCAGACTAACGAAAGCAAATCACAGAATGCCAAGTGTTACTAAGTATAAATGATCATTCATAATATCTTCAATTCAAAATATACATATTACAGGTTAACTTTTTTTTAAAATGGAAGGCCAACTTGGTCATTATTTTGTTTTGTTTATTTGTAAAAAGAATGGAAAACAGTGGAAATGTAGCTTGCTCACTGATAAGGGGACTATCATGGATTTAGTGTTTCTTGGTTTTGGTAAGCTATCTGGCAGAAATAAACCTCTTATAGTATCTTTGTGAACATGGCATAGAAATCGGGATCAAGTAATATTGCCTTCAGGGTATCTCGATGTATGTCACCTTCTCTCCTTTGACATTGCAACCACCTTAGTGCAGGCTCTCATAACCTCACACCTTTGCCTTTTGCGATAGCTTGCTGATTGTGGTCTCTCTGCCCATCCTCCAATCCATCCTCCAACTTAACTATCAAAATGTTATTCCAGAATCAAATACAAAACCGTACCCCCACTTTTAAAGCTCTTCATATTCTGGCCCCTTCAACCTTTCCATTCTTTTCACACCTTATTCCCCCTCCGCATGTTCTGCAATCTAGCGATGCTTGGTCTCCTCACACTCCTGACTTTGCGTTTTCACTGGCTTTCCCCACCCCCCATCCCTGGACTTTTCTCTCTCCTCCTCTCAAGTCTCAGCTAAAATCTTACTTTCAGCCAGCAGACATTCCTGGTCCTTCTTAATCTTGCCTCTGAGATTACTCCTAATTAATTCTGTAGAGATCATTTGTATGTAGTTGTTTACATATTGTCTCTGCTAGTAGATTATGAGCTCCTGAGAACAGGAACTGTTTATTGCCTTTCTTTGTGCTTAATTTCTGAGCACAGAATAGTGCTTAATAAATAATAAAAGTGCTGGTTGACTGACAGCCTCTAAACCCATCATTCTAAGACTCACATTGATTATACTACTCCACTCAAAGTGTGTTGATTAACTGATCAATGTCTACCTGGAAGGAACTTCTCTAATTAGAGATCATAAGGTTCTGTCCTCAGCACTTTAGAATTCACTATTTTCATCAAAAATTGGGTAAAAACATAGAAAGTATTCTTTAGCAAGTCTGTAGATGACAAAGATGGAATAGCTAATTAATACAGTGAATAACAAAACTGTATTCAAAAAATCTCAACATGTTTGAACAAGGGCTGGAAAATAAGATGAAATAGGGGAAAAGGTACCCTAAACTTAGGTTAAAAAAAAAAAACCTAAGAAATGAAAAAATATAATATAGAAAGAAGTTTACATAAAAAAGACAATTTCAGTCATTTGGAAACGTGTGATATAGCAGTGTCACAGAGCTATTAAAAACCATAATACAGTCTTAGAAAACATATGTAAGTATCAAGTCTAGACCAAGGAAGTAATAGTCTTATATATGCACTCTACCATGGCTTGAAATACTGTATATTCAGTTCTAGGTAACATGTTTCAGAAGGGATATAACAGCTTCTTAAGAGGGTCACCCAAGTCATGAGGGACCTAAAAATTGTCATGGGAAAACTAAAGGAAATGGTGATGTAAAGCTTAAAGAAAAGACCTAAGGACAACATAGTACAACACAGTTTTGTTTTTCAAATAAAGGAAAATAATTTTCACTTATTAAACGTGTTCTGTGCTATATCAACAGAAAGAATAAGGACCAAGAGATAGAAGTTATGGGAACAAAGATGTCACCCCAGTATATGAACTTCCCAACAATTAGTTATCTGAAAATAGAATGGACTACCTCATGAAGTGGTGAGTTTCCTTCATGGGAGGCGTTCAAGCATTCCATATGAATGTTTTCCTATTATAGAGGGAGAGGAGGTAGCATAGTATAATGCAAAGAGCACTGGCCTTTGAATCAGAAGATCACAGTTAAAGTTTGGCTCTTGACATTCACAAAAATATGTGATTATAGGCAGGTAAGGTAACTTCTGGACAGTTAGGTGGTGCAGTGGATAGAGTTCCAGGCCTTAAGTCTGGAAGACTTATCTTCCTGAATTCAGATCGGGCTACAGACACTAGCTGTTTGACCCCGGGCAAGTCACTTAACCCTGTTTGCTTCAGTTTCCTCATCTATAAAATGAGTTGGAAAAGGAAATCATAAACCACTTCAGAATCTTTGCCAAGAACAGTCTAAATGGGGTCATGCAGAGTCAGACATGACTGAACAACCAAACAACAAAAGGTAAACTACTCGGGAGTCTGTTTCCTCAACTATAAAATGGGTTTAATTGTATTACTGACATTTCAGGGTTGTTTTAAGAATGGCGCTTTGAAAACATTCAAGTTCAATATACACATGGGCTATAATTTATTCCCGCATTTAACCCCTTTGAGGAGTTAATATCCCTTCCAATACTAGTCTAATAGGAATTGGACTGGATTTCCATGGAACTCAACATGTACTCTCGGTCCCAATGTAGGACACATGTGATCTAATTCTGCATTAAAGGACTTGTGCAGATGTTGGACTTGGGATGAGGAGGTAAGCCCTTATTCATCCCCACAACTACTAGTCTCTTTCAAAGATGACTGGTGACCAAGAGCTGCTCCTGAACAGGCCATAGAAAGAAGGAGGAGAAAAGGTGACTCTTAGGCCTTACAGAAAGTTGCCAATAGGATTTCTCTTTCTTTTTCCTAACCTCTAGCAGATTTGAAGGTTATGAGGACATGACAACAAGAATGTGTGATCTATCAGAAAGGATAAGCACCTACTTAGCTAAATGGAAAATATTTCAACTTTTTTTATTATGATCCTAAGATTCTAAAAACTACTAATCTTGATTACTATTTTTTAAATGATTTGGGAGGGGGAGTAAACTTATGAATATTGTATAGCTTTTCTGCTCTACCTACATAGCTCCTCTTACAGCTAAATAAAACATATGCTGGTTCATCAACCAGTGTTCCCATCCCAAATTATACTTTGCACCAGTGTAAGTCCCAGTTTTCTCCTGCAGACCACCAAGTTCCACATTCTCCGCACAGCAGCTCTTAAAACAGGCCTATACCACCTGCGGCCCACAGGTCACTTCCCGCATGCCAAAGGATTTCAGGTGGCCCTTGAAAAATGTAGAGGAAAATATCCTTTGTTTGTAGAGGAAATCCTCTGGCGTACAGCAAGCAGTCTGCCAGGTTGCACAGACCTGTCTTAGCAGGTCAGGAAACAGGGGTTAAGTACAGAAGGTAAGAGAAGCAGGCCCGGAAAAAAGAAGAGAAGAAGAAATCAGTCTCTTAAGTTAACAGGTTTTTATGTAACATGGCCCTTTAGTAATAAAATTTTGTCTATTTGTAAAAATATCTGTTGTTGACTGGCAGTTTTATACAACCAATGTTAATGCAGCTATTGGAGCAATATCTATGATTTATATAGTTACAAAATTCATAAATTTCCCTAGAATAAAGCAATTAAACAGTTCTCCAATTTTGTTTTCTAAAATTGGTTTGTTTTAAACCCACCTATAATGGTGAATATCTTCAAACGATTTAGTATTATTTATGGCAAATACACATAGAAAGCCCTCCCCAGTCCTCATGTACTGGTCCCTCATTGCACTGTATTCCTCTTGACCTGCTGTGTCGAGAATATCCAAGAGACAGGTCTCTCCATCAATTACTACTTGTTTCCTGTAGGAATCCTGAGAAAGGAGAAACATAATCTAGGTTATTATAATGCACCTTTTGTTTTTTATCTAGGTGCTGTACAGAGATGTAGTGATGCTACCAAGTATATTGAAATAAAAAATCATTTAAACAAGGTTGAACTTAATCTGAAAAGAAAAACCAATCATTAATATAAAGATAAGTTATTTCGTTTAAATATGGTCTAATCAACCTATTATATTCTACTAAAGTCCTACTCCCATCCCTCCCTGCAGTGTAACAATAATCTTGGCTCCTCAAAGGGTGTGCCACGAGAATACATGCTGGAAAGGCTGTGAGTATGGGTCTACAATGGTCTTGTCACTTAAGGACCAGTCTATCAGGAAAGGCTGGAGGTTTGACCACCAAGTGATGATTTTTTTTTTTAGCCAAAGCAACTCAGGAAGATCATACCCAAAGGCACTGGAGGAACTGCCATTTGAATCAATGGCAGGAGTACCTATACCAACAAAATCATAGATCTCACAAGTTATTTCCTGAGTACTTTCTATGTGTCTGGCAAAACACACACTCATAATTATTTTACATTCAAATGCCTTCTGAAGTGCTTTGGCTGCACAATGTGATTTTTCTTAGGTATGCCTATTGATGGCCAGAAAAATCTTATGGGAGTCAGTAGGGTTCATGATCCTTTTACCTGAAGTTTTAAGGAGTTTCTGACTACAAAATGAAAAGAAAATTATGTAATCAGACTATCAAAGAAAGAATAAGATATTCTTAAGGACAGTGCCACAAAATGGGAGATGGGTTACTGCAATGCAAATCTTTCCCCCAGACTCCTGGCAATCACATCTTTTCCGGAGATCCCCACACACTCAGTGTCATTGTTGCCAGAAAACAGAAAATCTAGTGTAAATTCAAAGGAAAGGAAGCAGAGGTATCAATGGGAGGTAGACATTAGGATACTTACTGAAATTGATCCACCCAATGTCCCTGACATGAGGTTAAAGCTAGCATTATACACCTTGTAACTCAGTGTCATCTACCCAAGGCTTCAATTCTAAGCAAATGTCTAAGTTAGCCACTAATTTAAAATTAAATATTTTATAGTTTTAAGCAAAAATATTAAAAGTTGTCAGAATTTACATCTAAGAGTGCCATTTATCAATGCACTATACATTATCTGCCAAACTCAAGTGAATACTGTATGTGGGGCAAAAGAAAAGTAGATATGGAAATGGGGTCATTCCAATATTTCAGACCCTTCTGGAAAAGTACCTTAAACAAGGAAGGTCCTTTACAACTATTTGTTGAATGTAAATGGAGACTATATAGGGAAGAGATAGGCCTTGTCTTTATACATCTTCATCAAATTACCACATATAAATTGAAGGCTTTAAAAAGGACAGGCAAGAGGGTCATATTAGATCTATCCTGTTAATGCCTTTAAACTTTTAGTGACCTTTTAAATACAGAGGGATTTCTCTTTCTCTTTTTGAAATTAAAAAAAAAAAAAACAACCCTGCATTACCCTTCTTTATACATTAACTGAAATAGGTAATTGAATAAGAGAACTTTAGAGCAGGAAAGGATATGGAAATTGAGTTTTCTAGTCCCTCTCCTCATTTTATACATAAGGAAACAGACAGTCAAAGAAGTTAAATAACTTGCCCAAAAGTAACACAACTAGTTAAGAGGTAAAGAAAGAGCGCAACCAGAGGGAATGACATATGCAGAATACAAAGAAATATGAAAGACAATAAGTTATACAGAATAAAAAAGTAAAACCAAAAGGACCTGATATACACTGACTTCAACTATGAGAAGGAAGCAACATGAAACAGTACAGGCAAAACCCATAAAAATGAAACAGAAAACATTAGTGCTAACTTATTTAACATAATGCACTTTTATTAATAAGGAATAAAAGGTAAAGGCACAGTTATATGCACAAGTCTTTGGAACCATTTTTTAATGCTTTTTATTAAATTGTTTATGGAGCTAGGGGGTTTAGTTTTATTTGGTTTCATTTTTTGTTTGTACTTTCTGCTTCTTATTCACATATCTGAAAGCATATATTGTGTCACTAGAAACAAATAAAATTTTTATGTTAAAAAAGTACTCAAACCCAGGTCTCCTGATTCCAAATGAAATAAAAACACTGTAACCCTGTCCAAACAACAACACGAACAGGTAAAGTCATTATACTACTATCCATGAGCACTTCTTTTTTTTATTCCATAGAATAATTTTAACTATATTTACTTTCACAAAAAATCCTGGCTGCTATCAGACCTGAACATGTGAAAATTCTGATAGGCTTCTAATGCATATGGACTCTCCAATTTAAGTTACACTCACAGTAATTCAGATATTTAGTAAACGGATACTATTCAAAGTGTGTATAAACAATAAAGTCCTATTCTGAATTCTAATTAAGAAATGGAGACGACACTGCGTCCTTGAAGGCAAAAGGAGTGAAATACAAGTTCTGGTAAATTCTGCCATTATAGAAAGTCTTTGCGTACAGTCCTACTAACAGATTGTGTCTACTTTCCTAAGACAAACCCATCTTAGAAGAAAGATATGCATCACTAGTAGACTCATTATTAGCAGATGAATTCTTGTGGTAATGAACGTAAGATAAAATAGCCATCATAATTCTGTTTGTCCTCTCTTCAGTTTCTGCAGTAAGAGTAACAGAAAAGCAATTAATGAATCCCAAAGACAATAGTTTTTATACTATATGCAACCATTCCTTATGCACTCAATATATCCTTACCTGGGGATATACAGAAAAAATAAAGAACTGTGCTTGACCACATGGAACTTATATTCTACTGTAAAGAAAAGAAATATGGGAAGGACAGCTACAGTAGACAAAGTATCACCATAAGAAGTCCATGTTGGACTCAACACATTTTTAAGGGCACAGGGGGCTGCAGAGGAATGACAAGGAGGACATAAATAATTACAATTCAAAAAACCCATTTTCTTACTTCTACAAAAATTTATCTATGCACATTATCTAAGACATGAGAGAGGAAAATAAGGGAATGGGCAGACTTTCACAAATAATATTCTATATCAGATCTCATCTTCATAGTCACAAACTGACTGAAAGAGAGGTACAGGAAGTAAAGTGTCCACTATATTTACTTTTTATACTATTTTTATATTTTTGTATACTGTTTTTTAAAAATTCTGATTCATAAAGAAAAACCTAGGCTTAAAGGCTCTCTTCCAAAAAGATGCCTTCAATTATAAATGCTAAGATTTTATGGGATTTCCTGAAAACTTTGGGTGACCACCTGTTGAATTAAACAGAACATGGCATAAAAATATTAACATACACTGGAATTTACCACTATCATGGGGGGCTACCCAACCCAGTCCATATAAAGGGATTCCCTGTAAAGACTGAAGTCTTTAAATGATCCTGCTGGAACAGTGCATAGCAATGTAGATTCACAACCACTCAAGAAAAAAATCATGTGGATGAAGAATAACCTATTACCAGATTATACAATGTACTTAGTTAAGAAAGGGTATTAAACTGGTCCATCAGAATGAATGCCCTGTATAGACACTGCACATGGGTAATGATCTGGGCCCCAAATTAAATGAGAAAACAAACATGTCGGACTGCACATGGAAAACTACAGAACATTTTCAACAACCCTAAGATTCTCTCTGAAATAAAATCCCACCTTATAAAATCAGCATCTCCTTTGATAAAGATGCTGTGTATTATAACAAAAAGCTGACCTGAGTAAGGAAGACAGAGTTAAAATTCTACCTCTGGCTCATCCTGGCATGTGATCCTGGGCAAGTCATTTAACCTCTCATGGCTCCATGATCAGAAACTGTGGAGCAAGTGCCAATCTGCATTAAGAAAGCTTCCTAAGGAAAAATTCCCTATACCAATGAAATCAAGAAGTTCAATCTCAAAATTCCTAAAAATCCTTTTGCATAACTACTATGATTTCCAAAATCTTTTGAAAATTGCAAATCATCCAGGGGGAAGAGATGTATAGCAGATATAGGTATTTTGCAACTTGTTATTAGCAATCAAAATTATGCACAAGTAGTATAAAAATATCAAAGAGCTATATAACCAAGAAAATGGGCTGCTATTAAAGCAACAAGAGTGAAGGATAACCAGATTGAGAGCCCGCATGTAGCACTGATACTCATTTTGAAGACTTAGTGCCTCTGGCACATTAGGTAGACCTGCTACGAAAGACTTATGGGAAGACAGGGAATAGGGTCAAATTGGATAAGGGATGGATGGTTTCAGCTCTGCATCTCTGGAAAAATGCTCAGTGATGAGGTCACCGATCCACCAAAGTACTAAAGTAATGAACATCACTATGCACAGAGCCTGACACAAAACAGGCACTTCAACTAATGATCACTGACTGAGCATCTTTGAGGTTTTGTGTTTTAAAATTATGTATTAAAAAAGTTTAAGATGTGACACATTAACAAAAGTGCTATGTGATTTTTGATCTTCAAGTTCAATGAAAAGAAACAGACAAATTCTGAGGCTTCGCTAAGGAAGTTCAGCAGCAGAACAATATCTCTTTTTAGCATAAGCTGGATGATAAGGTAGTGCCCTATCATATTATGCATTTAATTTTTATCCATTCTCTTTGTATTTATTATTGACATGCTTATATATGGATGTGTCTCCAAAATACATATAAGATCTTTTTGAGTGGAGATATTTCATTCTTTTCATTTGTATCCTTATTCCTAGCATAGGGCCTGGCATATGTTCAGTGTTTAATAAATGCCTGTTGATTGACTGATCTAACTTTAGCCTACAACTGTAGTGATTTTCAGAATGATCCTTTAAGTTCAACAAAAACAGACATAAATATACTGGTTCAATTGTGTACATATTAATAAAGTTTCTATATACATATGAAAGAAAATTAAAGAATTAAGTGTACATCATTAAAGTTAAACTAATGATTTTCTAAGAATAAGATAATGTTTCTGAGACTGCCATATTTTTCTAAAATTGTCATATACCTCAATAAATTAGAACTAAAGAATCTCAGTATAAATAAAAATGTAGTATCAAAAGCAAAATATTGGCCAGTAGAGGGCACTTCTGAGAAGCTGAGAAAAAAGGTGGACAGTTATGTACCATAATGTTTAAAAACGGTTTTATTCAGTATATCATGATTAAGTTTAGTAAAATGCACTATAAGTTTGCAAGAGTAATTACAAATCAAATTTTTAAAAAGGACGTATTAGAAAATATGAACTATTTTTATACAAAGGGCATTTAAGTGATAAGCTATTTTTATACTCTAAATAATTTTTCAAATTTCAAAGTACTTGCTGTCAATAGCAAAAGGCAGTATCAAGACTTTATATACACACAATGTGTATTTATGTAAAATGTACGTATAAGATTATCAATATTGATAGTTTTTTCCATTCAACCTCAAGCTTTTTCTTATTTTGCAAGAGAATTATCTCCTGCTACTTCAATATTTCAAAAGACTGTAATTTCATCAAGACAGGCATTCTTTCCACTTACACAGATTACAACCTCTCCACACCTTAGTAGAGTTTTTTTGTCAATTATTGTGGTGGACAACAATGTGGAAATAAGCCTCTTCCAATATGGCTAGTTTGGTCCTCATACAACAAACATAAAGTCCTCTGGGAGATCAGCTAAGGAATTTCCTCATTTGACGGATGAGGACACCAAGATCCAAAAAGGTTAAATAATTTGCCCAAAGTCTGCTCCCCACTGCCTGATACTCATATAGATCCACACTAAGTCCTTCTGGGTGATTTAGTACCTTCCAGAGCTTGACGCTCCTGGCATATGCTTCAAGAACTCACGGTCACCTCCACCCCTTTTTAAAGCACTGGGGTAGAAGTGACAAATGAGTGAGAAGATTAAATCTGAGAAATACTTTGAGATAGATCACAGAAAAAAGGACGAAGACAGACAGAACAGAGATATCAGAGGTGGAAAAGACAAATTATTGTATCCATCTTCTGAGTAGAACATTATTTGATGAGCAAAGGGGATCAAATCAGAATCAATTCAACGTTAATCACAACAACAGGCAATATGGTATAATGGAAAGAACATTAGATGTGGAATGAAAAAGACCTAGGTTTGAATCCCATTTATGCCATTTACTATCTGTAAGACCCTGAACCAACCACTTAACTCTTCTGGGGTCCAGTTTCCTCATCTGTACAAGGGAAAATAATATTTTTATTACCGAGCTCACAAGATAACTGTGATAAAAGTGCTTTGTAAACAGAAAAGCACAATATAAATGTGATTTTGTTATAATAGGAAAGTGTATGGTATAGATAAATCAATGACAGTGTAATGAAAATAATCTTACTTGTACTACTAATATGTCATTAACAAACCATACATTTTGCACACACGTTAACTAAATGTTTTTCAAATCATTTTTGAAGTCCAATTACTGTAAAGGGGTCTTTACTTATGATACCAATGACAACTGAAACTAAAGCTTACCTTTTTAAGCTTGTCATCAGTAGTTGTGAGAAATAAAACTGAACAAAATATAGTTATAATTATTATTAGCTGTTGCATTTAGAGTAATTTTCTTCCAATAACAGAAACATCAAAAAGTTCTCTATACTTGTGCTGTTTTGAATCCTGTGGCAATTAATAACCATTATCTCATAAAAGTATTAGGGTCTGAGTCACATGTACACAATAACACATGTATGTCATAACATTTATGCCAGAAAACCAAAACATATGGTATGTTTTCGTACCATAATTTATGACTTCAACCTCCAATGTAATTAGCAGTTTGGAACAGCAAGTTTTAATGAATTGTTTCAGATATGTAGCTTAGATCTATCAGTTATTCTTTCCTCTATTTAGGAGCTAATTTTCGATTTAAAAACAAGCAAGTTCTACTTAGATATGAAGCATAAGGTAGCGATCAGAAGATCAGAGTGGAGTATGACTGGGTCCTGTCTTTGACATGTACTAAGAGATCACAGGCAAGTCACAACGTCTCAGTGACCATAGGCAACTCTTTTAAAATTAAATTGCAGTCAAATGCTAATCTTTTTGGTGGGTCATTTTTACACTGGGTTATAAGTTACCCGGAAGTGATGAAAAGTGCAAGAAAAAAAAACCTAAACTATTCAATTTCATAGAATCTCAGAGCACCTTGAAATCATCTAGCCAAACTCTCATCTGAAACAGTAATCCCTTCCACCCCATAACAGTCTCATCAAACAGTTATTTAGCTCTGTTTAAAGATCTACAAAGATGGAGAACTATGTCATGAGGCTTCCAAGTTTCTCCTCATATTGAGCAAAATTTGTCTCATAACTTTCACCCAATTTTTTTCCACTTGGGCTAATGAAGAAGAAAATTTCAAATATACACCGTCAATTTGCAAAATACCACTCTCCTCTTCTCTTAAATCACTCATCCATACTCTCTACCCTATCAAAATTCACACTACTGAAATGCCATAAAAGGATTTATTCTGAGTCACAATCTAACTGTGTGTGTACATACTGTTTCCTTCAATAGAATGTAACCTCCTTGAAGGCAGAAATTATTCTTTTTATTTCTAGTGCTTAATAGTGCCCAGCACAGAGTAGGCACTTAGAAATTTTTATTGATTGATATATTTCTAGCTTCCTGGTGCGATTACAATCCGGAAATGATGAATTCTTCTTGTCTCTGAAATTAATCAAGATATTTACTTTTGCAAATCAGTGAAGGAAGATGACTCACACTGATTTTTAAAAATTATATTGAGAGCTAAAATATAAGTATAAACTAACAAGGAGACATTAGGTTTAAAGATCATCAGTGTTTCCCAATTTGGGCTTCTAGTTTAGCCTAGATCTCAAAGAGTTTCTTAATTCATAAATCTCTATCACCAAAAGATTAACAATTCACACTGGTTCTTCTAGCTTATCTTCTTCCTTGATAAGTCTGAACAGATTTACTGAATTATTTAATCAAATACTGTCAATCAGAATTTATCATTTCTTATAGGACAGAATGAAATTATTGTGATGACTTTCAATGACAGCCTAGGTTAATGTTATCCAAATCAACTTGAAAAAACTCCATGAAGCTAAATTCTATCATAACTTTTACTTTACACTTGATTCAGATGGTAAGACAGCTCTGTGGAACTCGACTTGGGATAAATTAAAAAGGGTTCATTTTAATTTTTTCTTTAAAGTATAGTATTATTACTATAAGTAAGTATTAAGTATTATTACCCTAGAAAATATGACAAAAAGTGGGCTATTTTATTTACATGGATATTATGTTATTACTCAAATTTTTAAACCAAGGGACAAAAAAATTCTAAGATCACGTAATAGTTTCATAAAATAGAGCTTTTTTTTCTATTCCTAAGTTGTGGAGAAAATGCAATTTTTTTTTTTGTTTTCTGATGAGTTCCTTTCTAAATTTCAAAAACTTCTTCTAGATTACTGTATAATAGCATGCTCTTAATCACTACTGAAAAATTACAATTACAAAGTAGAATATCTGCTGAGTCAAGTTCTAGATTCCATAATTTAGGAATGCCAAGAACATCTTTGGAAAAATTCAGATCACAATTTAAAATGTTGTAAGGTAACAGTTAGGAGAAAAGATTTAAGTCTGAGATTGTTTAGCTTAAGAAAAAGGCAGCTAAGAAATGACAAAACAGAAGTATACACAATATTGTTATAGAGAAGGGAGTGAGCTGCCATTCTCAAATGGAAGAAAATGGGCTTAAACTGAAATAGAAAGATTCAGGTTCTATATAAAAGGCTTTGTGACAGTGAAGACAACTAAATGTCTTAGCTTTGGATGTGTTATAATAAATTTTAATAATTTGATTTCACTTTGTAGAACTGTATACATTTTCCTGGGTAAATTAAAAGGGAATACTATACTTAAACGGATCTGCCATCTAATCCTTTTTCTCCAATTCTGCAATTTGTAACTCATCAGTATGATTTTTACAGTCAGAATACCTAAGACTGAACTCTAACCACATTTTCACTAACACTTTAATGACTACAAAGTACTTTGCCTATCATTAGATGTAATAGATATAATTGCAAAAGTTTGGTTTTTTACTAATGAAGCTTGATTCTAGCTTTCTAAAAAAAAAACCTGTGAAAACATCTCCCATTTAAATATGTGTGCAATTGCTTTAAAGGTACACATAAGGATATGTAAAGGATATGCAAAAGTTTTCCCTTTCCAAGAAAATCTAAAATACACATCAATCAAAATGAAAAGTGATTGTTGTGTTATGCTACTGGATAGTGAGGGAGAGGGTGGAGGAAGTCCTGGAATTTCTTAGATATAAGGAATTTAGGGGGAAGAGATTCCCCTCAACCAATGGAAATGAGCAATTGTTCCATAACTTCAACTCTTAGAAGAGTTGTCAATCAACAGTAAAGGAGCAACTTGACCAGGGTCACACTATTTCTTCAGTGAGAGGACTAAAACTCAGGTCCTCCTGTTCCAGGCCACAACACCCCTCATTCTTAAACACTGTTAGTCAGAATTGTTAATGTACACAACGCCACTTAAAAGTCAAGCAGTTCAGAGGCAGAGCCAAGATGGCAGAGAAAAGGCGACAACTTGTCTCAGCTCTCCCCCAAACCCCTATAAATGCCTTTAAATTATGCCATAAAACAATCCCTGGAGCAGCAGAACCCACAAAACAATGGGGTAAAATAATTCTCCAGCCAATGACAATTCAGAAGATCAGCAGGGAAGATCAATCTAGCCCAAATCATGCCAGCAGAGGGCCAGCCCCAGCAAACCAGGAGCAGACCTGTGGAATCACTGAATCAGCAGTGGTTGTTTCCAGAGTTCTCAGCTCACAAAAAATAAGGTCTAACAACTGGTCAGAAGGATATTACAGGGGTTTCTCTGCTGGCACTGGGGGTAGGACTCTGTTGCTTTGCCCATACTCAGATCTGGATCAAAGTCCTAGGTGGCAGCAGGCAGCAGTGGAGCAGGGACCCTTGTCACAGTTCTAGGGCAGAAAGGGTGTCTATGGTCTCTCACAGACCAGAGCAAAGGATAGCAGAGTAAAACAGCTCTCCTTACATCATACTACCTTGAAAGGACTAAAAGCATATAGATCCCTAGAAGTATCTCTGAAAAGAGCTGCACAACAACCCTGAAGTTTGGGACTCTACACCCTCCTCCCTGTAAGCAAAGCCCCACTTTATAAAGAGTTAAAAGGCAAGAAATGGCCTGGAAAAATAAGCAAACAACAGAAAAAAAGAGCTGATCGTAGAAAGTTACTATGGTGACAAAGAAGATCAAAACACACTCAGAAGAAAATAACAAAGTTAAAGCTCCTACAAGCTAAAGCCTCCAAGAAAAGTATGAATCGATCTTAGGCCATGAAGAACTCAAAAAGGATTTTGAAAATCAAGTAAAAGAGATGGAAGAAAAACTGGGAAGAGAAATGAGAGCATACAAGAAAATCATGGGCAAAAAAATCAATAGCTTGGTAAAGGAGACACAGACACACACATGAAAAATAACATCTTAAAATATAGACTAGGCCAAATGATAAAAAAGGTACACAAAAACAATAACAATGTACTGAAAAGCAGAATTGGCCAAATGGAAAAAGAGGCACAAAAATTCACTGAAGAAAAAAATCCTTAAAAAGTGAAATTGGCCAAATGGAAAAGGAGGTACAAAATCTCAATGAAGAAAACAATTCCTTAAAAATTAGAATTGAGCAAACATATGAGATATCAAGAGACGAACAAAACAAAACAAAATAGAAGGCAATGTGAACTATCTCAATAGAAAAATAACTGATCTGGAAAACAGATCTAGGATAGATAATTTAAAAATTACTGGACTACCTGAAAGCTATGATCAAAAAAATAGCCTACACATCATTTTTCAAGAAACTATCAAGGAAAACTACCATCATATTCTAGAACCTGAAGATAAAACAGAAATTGAAAGAATCTACCAATAATCTCCTCAAAGAGATCCCAAAATGAAAACTCCCAGGAATAGCCAAATTCCATAGCTCCCAGGTCAAGGAGAAAATGCTGTGAACAGCCAGAAAGAAACAATTCAAGTTTTATAGAGCCACAGTCAGGATAACACAGATTTAGCAGCTTCTACATTAAAGGATCAGAAGGCTTGAAATATGATATTTCAGAGAGCAAAGGACTACAACCAAGAATCACCTACTCAGCAAAATTAAGGATAATCCTTCAGGGGCAAAAATAGACATTCAATGAAATAGAGGACTTTCAAGCATTCTTGATGAAAAAACATGTGCTGAATAGAAAATCTAACTTTCAAATACAAGACTCTAGAGAAGCATAAAAAAGTAAACAGGAAAGAGAAATCATAAGGGACTTAATAAGGTTAAATTGTTTACATTCCTACATGGGAAGATGATACTTGGAACTCATAAGACTTTCTCATTATTAGAGTTTTTAGGAGGAACATATATAGACAGAGTGCACAGACTGGAATTGAATATGAAGGGATGATATCTAAAAAAAAATAAAATTAAGGAGAGGAATGCACTGGGAAAAAGGGGAAGGCAGAAAGGGATAAATTATCTCACATAAAACAAGGCAAGAAAAAGCTTTTACAGTGGAGGGAAAGATAGAGGAAGTAACAGGGTGCGAGTGAACCTAATTCTCACTGGAACCAGCTCAAAGACGGAATAAATACACAGTCAACTGGATATAGAAGTCTACCCTACAGCAACGTAGGAAGGAAAGAGGATAAGGGGAGGGGAGTGGGGAAGTGATAGAAGGGAGGGCAGATTGGAGGAAGGGGTAATCAGAAGCAAAACACTTTTGAGGAGGAAAGGAGAGAGAATAGGATAAACAGAGGCAAAAATAGGAGAGGGAAATACAATTAGCAATTTTAACTGTGAAAAAATTGTGAAGCAAGTTCCTCTGATAGAGGCCTCATTTCTCAAACATACAGAGAACTGAGTCAAATTTATAAAAACAAGAGCCATTCCCCATTTAATAAATGATCAAAAGATAAGAACGATTTTCGGATTAAGTAATCAATGCTATCTATAGCCATATGAAAGAAAATGCTCTAAATCATTGATTGGAGAAATACAAATTAAGACAACACTGAAGTACTACCTCCTATCTATTAAGATTGGTTAACGGGGCAGAAAGGAAAATGACAAATGTTGGAGGGGATGTAGGGAAAAATGAGACATTAATGCACTGTTTGTGGAGTTGGGACCTGATTCAACTATTCAGTAGAGCCATTTGGAACTATGCCCAAAGGGCTATAAAACCATGTATATGCTTGACCTAACAACACTGTTACTAGGTCTGTATCCCAAAAGAGATAAAAAGCAAAAAGGAAAAGAACCTATATGTAGAAAGATATTTATAGCAAGCAGCTCTTTTCTGGCAAAGAATTGGAAATTGAGGGGATGCCCATCAAGTGGGGAATGGCTAAACAAGCTGGTTATGTGATTGTGATGGAATGGTATTGTGCTATAAGAAATGATGAGCAGAATGCTCTCATAAAAACCTGGAAAGACTTACAGAAGCTGATACAAAGTGACAGGTAGTGTATACGAAGTAACAGCAATATTGTAAAATGATGGGCTGTGAATGACTTCCCAATTCTTAGTAATACAATGATACTAGACAACTCTGAAGGACTTATGATGAAAAATGCTATCTCTCCCCAGGGAAAGAACTGATGGTGTCTGAATGCAGACTGAAGCATACTTTTTTTAACTTTATTTTTCTTAAAAGTTCTTTTTTTGTCTATATTTTGTTTCACAACATGACTATTATGGAAATGTTTTACATGACTACATATGTATAAGCTATATCAAATTGCTCACCTCAATGAGGGAAGGGAGGAAGGGAGAGAATTATTTTTACATGTAATTGAGGAAAAATAAAATACCAAACAAAAAAAAGGTAAGCAATTAAATACTAATTTTAAGTATTTTTCACAAGGGATCTGAAATACATTTCAGTTAAGTATTATTGGTCAAAAACTTCAGTCTATTATATGTATGTCATTATTTAACATCACACACATATAATATTTAAAACAGACTTACCTCTATCGTGGGATCATACTCATCTACAAAGTGATTCTGAATTAGCTGTATCGTCAAGGCACTCTTGCCTACGCCACCAGCTCCAACTACCACAAGCTTATATTCAGTCATTTTCAGCAGGCCTTATAACAAAAAATGATAATAATAACATGATCAGAATATTCTTCACATAAATTTAATGTAGCCTAAACTTTCTGACAGGCTAGAAATGAAATGGATACCTACCTTTACATGAGATATGCTTTTAGGATATACACAAAAAATGTGATGTTGAAAATTGAAAATAACTTTAGTAAAACTTGTTTTAATGGATGCAATGGAAAAAACATATCAGATCTCTTCTAAAATACTATAAGCTACATAGCTTAGAAATCTGAGTTTTATGATGTTTACGACAACTTTCCCATCAGTATTTTGAGAAAAATAAAACCAGTGTGAGTACAGGCAAAGTTCTTCTATCTCATACTCTGACTAGATAGTTCTTTGTAGAATGGCCATTTGCGGGTTTTGAGCTTGTTCTCACTGGAATATGTCATGACTTCATGGGATTAGAAGTACAGAGTACAGCACTCTACAACCTCAACTAGAGTGACTGAATACCTCCTCTGCTGCCATTGTCATTTTTCTATGAAACTCTAGCTTCCAAAAAGATGGCAATTACTGTAAAATCCACAGGAAAGATTGTGAATACGTGGCAAGAAGTATACCTTGGCCAGCTTCAGAAAGCTGACAAGGAAGTAAAGTTAAATTAAGATTAAAAGTGTATAAGAACAAATTATTTTATTAATCAAAACATTTATTTTAAAGGACATAGAAACAGATTTCCCCTCCGAAGGTGCAATCGTTCAATGTCAATTTGTTAATGTCAAGAATTTGATCTACGTTACATGTACTACTACCATACACACATCCTGTCCCTGCAATACGTAAACCTATGTGTATATGTATTTATGTATGGAGTGGCCATTGATTTCCTTTATGGAACCAAAGAAAAAAGAAGTACATGTAAGAAAGGCCAATCAATACCATTTAGAAGGGAACTGACAATAATCCAAAATTAGATATCAGTTCCTGAACAAATTACTGAAGTGTGAATGAATGCACATACAAATATATTCAGTGTCTGTACATAAGTGTACATAGAAAAAAAAACACAGAAGGTCTATCTATTTGGCTCACACAAGAATAAGAAATATCCAAACAGATCAAAATCCAAATATTCTAGTTTGTCAAATATACCATTCCCCAGCCTACTCTCCAACAGGTAATGTCCTTAGGCTCCAAAAGTTTTTGTGCCAGGTAAAGAATAGCCTTTTAATTTATCTTGTTCCATACTCATTTCCCTCCAACATGAGAACAAGGAACTTGCATTAGCCTAGTTCTTAGCCACTACAGCAAGGAATCTTGTGCTATTTGGCCCTCCTTGTGTAATGTCAACAACAAACAGCATGGAGAAAACCTACCATGCTTCAAAGTTTAAGTAGCAGTTCCTATGCAAGGCCTTTCCTGATTCACAAAAGTTGCTAATGCCTTCCCAAATTAACTCATATTAATCCTGTGTATACT
This sequence comes from Notamacropus eugenii, assembly GCF_028372415.1. Lineage (NCBI taxonomy): Eukaryota > Metazoa > Chordata > Mammalia > Diprotodontia > Macropodidae > Notamacropus > Notamacropus eugenii. Next base: position 180,495,827 of record NC_092874.1, on the reverse strand, counting down.
TTGTATTGTATTTCATATGCCCATGCTATTTCCATGAATAGAATGTAAGCTCGTTGAAGGGGGGAGAGCTCTTTCCTTTTGCTCTGCGCACTAGCAAACAGCACAGTGTGCTAAATAAATGTAGAATCTGTGCCATAACTTCAACTCCCAGCTCCTACGCCTGCCCCCCACCCCAAAACTGCTTACCTTAAAGTCCAAAAAGCAAGTACTAACTCAATGAAAGTTAACCATGAAGTGCAAAATCCTTGGTCTGACATTTATGACCTCCACAATCCTGCTCCAGTCTCCAGATTTCTCTTGTACTACTTTCCTTCATATACTCTATGGTACTGCCAAAATGGAACACTTAAGAGTCCACAGTGGCTGAACAGTCACATGCTTTTCTATCAGTGCCTTTACTCATTTGAGGGTCTTCCCCTCAAATCTACTTATTTAAATCCTTTATATTATAGGTTCATAGTATTTAGAACTGAAAGGGACCTTAGAAATCATCTAGTCCAACCCTCTCCCCTCAGGCTATCTGGGTAAGTTTATGAATGAAAAAATTAAGGTTTAGAAAAATGAACTGAGTGCCCACTGATTCACAGTAACAAGGCTAAGATTCAAAATCAACTTGCTGTTTTTACTAATTTAGCAATCTGGTGTTCCTTGCATTAATTTCATTCAAAGGATAGGGATAGACTCTCACTTCAAAGGTTTAGGGAACTTCGAGGTGAGGAAATTCTCTGTACCAAAGTATTCTCTGCACTTTAGATAGTTTTAGGGACTATGCCAAGTGCTTTACAACTATGATTATCTCATCTGATTCTCACAACAACCCGGGGGAATAGCTGCTATTACTATCCTCGTTTTACGGATAAAGTGAGGTTAAGTGACTTGACCAGGGCCACACAGCTAGTAAGTGTCTGAGGCTGGATCTGAACTTAGGCCTTTCTGACTTCAAGCCTAGCACTGCATCCACTACACCACCCCAAGCTCATCACTGTACAAATGAGAAAATTGAGTCAGAAAGAGGTTAAGTGACAGTGCATAGTCAAGAAAAGAAATTGAGCATTTTAAGGTAAATAATATTCTCTTAATTTACCTCTCTCTGAAAATTCAAGTTTTTAAAACAGGCTACATCTGAACATGTCTTAGGTTCCAAACAACACCTAATTGCCATCAACTACCTTCAGTGAATAAAGTCTTATCATTCTGAAGCTGAGTCCATCAATATGGACATCAATCAATGACTAATGTTAAGACTGTCTGGATATCAATAGCCATTTTCCCTTCTCTAATTCTCTATGCTTACTACTGCACTTGTAAACATCAGCCAGTCTGCAGCTTTAGCTATAACACATACACACACCTGATCAAAAGGCTGCACTAGGTTGTTTTGGCGGCCACTACCAGGTCCTCGCCACTGGTCATTATTGCTAAATGTTGGAGTTCGGTTACAGCTCGGTATTACTGTAGTAACTTCCAGGATGGTGAACGTGTTCTGCGTTCTTCACCAGAGATAACCACTTTTAGTTTGTGGCTGATTTTTTTTCTTGCTTATAAATAAACTTGACTCAGCAAAATTCTCCGGGATAAACCATTTTCCGTTTACAACTCCTGCCAGGTTTAATTCCGTCCACCTGGAGCTTTCTGCTGCCACTTGCCGAGCCACAGAGGGAATTCGGCGGCTGCAGCAGGACCCTCCCCAACGTAACCTCCGACACCGAGTCTCTGCCTACTTCTCAGTTCTCTTGGGAAAGGACCCCCCCCGCCCAACAACACACAAACACACACAACACACACAGAGTCTTTGTTCACAAGGAAGAAGACCACTTAGCGGCGGCGGCGGCGGCAAAAGAAGTTTCTCGCTCGCTCGGGGAGATGCTGAGGGCGGCAGGGGGGACGTCGCCGGGCAGCCGAGGCGGGGAGCCGGCCAGGAGGGAGTGCGCCGACCCACCGACGGGCAGACCGGGGCGCAACCTCCACCACGCCCGGACCCGCCCTCGGGCCGGCCGAGTTTCAGCTCGCCTCGAGCCCGGCCGGCTCTCCGGGGAGGGAGGGAGGAAGGAAGAAAGAAAGGAAAGAAGGAAGGGGATTCCCGTTCAGGAAGCGGCGGCAGCCTCTCCCTGCACCCCCCCCCCCCCCAGCCCGTCCTCGCCGCCGCTCCGTCCCTCCCACCCCCCACCCCCGCGAGGACCCCTAATTCATTCACTCTCCGTCCGCCCCGCCCAGCCTGGCGCCGGCGAGAAAAGGTCGGACCCCGGGCAGGGACTCAGGGGGGAGGGCGGCAGGGCCCGTACCTCTCTTCCGCGCCGGAGAGACGCTGCGTCTCGGGCCCGCACGGCCGCCTGCGTTAACGCCGCTCTCGAGCCCACTCTGAAATGGCGGGGGCCGGGGAGCGCAGAAGGAGCCGGAGCCCGAGGCGCAGCCACCGCTGCTGCTGCCGCCTCTGCCGCCGCCGCCGCCGCCGCCACCGCCTGGGGAAGTCGAGTCCCGAGCGAATGGATGCGAGCCGCGAAGGCCGAGCTATCGATGAGTTCCGCGTTCGACTTCTTTTCGGGCGGGCGAGAGAGAAGAGGGAACGGCCAGGGCGGTGTGAAGAGAGAAAGAAGGAGGGAGTCAGGCGAGAACTGAGCTCGAACTGCTAAGTGGAGAAGGAGGAAGAGAGTTGGGGCAGGCGGCGCACCTCACGTGAGGGCGGAGCTAGGCTAGAGGAGGAGAGGCTAGAGCACTGGCTAACTCCACGCCCAGCCTGACAGAGTAGCGGCCCCCTTCCGCCCCCCCACCACACACACCCATCCATCCACATACACACAGAGGCTGCCAGCTGGCCAATCCCCTTCCGCCCTCCGGCCGCACTCCCGCCCACGCGGCTCTCCAGCCACTCACCTTGTCTCTGGTCGTAGACACTCTCCTCCCCCTCCTACACATCGAGTCGGAGCGAGCCGCCACACCTTCGGGTCTCCCCGCAGGCACCCTCCGAGCTGGAGAAGCTCCCTTGTTCCGCCCCTAGTCTAGAGCCGCGGACGGGCCTGCCCAGGTGCCCCGAGCGCGTCTTCTGCTCTTCGCGTCCTCATGGCCCTCGGCTCTGTCCATCCACCTCGGCGGGCAAAGCCCGGCTCCGGCGCCTCCTCTCCCCGCCCGCAAAGCCTGTCCTGCTGCACGGGAGGACTCTCCGTCCCCGATCCCGCGCCTCTTCCTTCCCCCTCTCTACCTGTGTTCCGTTGGTATTGGGAGCCCCCTCCCCCTTTACAAATGTGGGTGAGCACCGGCAGCACAATTGGTAGTCTTGGAGCTGGGGTCCGCCAACTTTAAAAAAAATAACTCCAATACGAGTTCCCGTTGTTAAACTTTGTATTTTATTTCAGGCATTTTACTTTAATCACGTGTACAGTAAAATTTTAATACTCTTTTTTAAAAAAAATTTGAGTTCCTAATCCGTCCCTACCCCCCTTTTTGAGAAGGCAAGCCATTTTATATAGATTACACTTGTGCGGTCATTCAAAACAGTTCGATATTAGCCAAGTTGCAGAAGAAAACTCAGACCAACAAGCAAAAATAATAAAAGAAAAAAATGTGCTTCATTCATTCTGCATTCAGAGTCCATCGGTTCTTTCTCATAGCATTTTTTTAAATCACAAATCCTTCTGAACTGTTTTGGAAACATGCCTGTATCTACTGGATTCCATAGACTATCAAAGGGGACTGTGACACACCCACACCTTCATTCCCCCTCCCCCCCCAAAAAGCGTTAAGAACCCAGGAAAGAGCGGTTTAGGAGAGGGCGTGACTTGTCCAAGGTCAGCCAGTCAATAGATGTCAAACACTGGAACCCAAGTCTTTGAAGGCTACCTGTTCCCCAGATTTGAAATACATTCCAGCCTCACCTCTGCCTCTTAAAATCCCTTATTTCCTTCAAAGCTCAACGGAAGTGCTACCTCCAGCCTGAAGCCTTTATTATCATAATCTCCCAACTCTGGTGTCCCTCCCCCCTCCCCCTTCTCTCGAGTACTCTCTCCCAACTAAAATTTTCTTGTATTTGCTTTATCAGCATAATTGTTTATCCTCTTCTCTGGGAAGGAACTGTTTGTGCCAGCTAGGTCGAATTGTGGATAGACTGCTAGATTTGAAATCAAGAAGACCTGAATTCAAATCCTGCCTCAAACTGATATTGTGTGTGTGACTCTGGTCAATTCACTCAAACTCCCTTTCCTAACCTGGTTTCCTCATCTGTAAAATGGGGATAATAATAGCACCTATTTTTCCAGGGTTATATGTATTTAAATCAATATTACTTGATTATTAATATTGTTAGTGTGATATAAGAAAATATAAAAATAGAATATGATATAAGAAATGATGAATACAGAAAAGCATGGGAATACTTACATGAACTGATGCATGGTGAAGAAAGCACAATATATTCACTAATTACTAGAATGTAAATGGGGGAGAAAGCAAGAACAAAACGATCCCAACTGAATACTGTGAAATTATAATGACCGAGCATGGCTCCAAATGAAAAGATACCTTGGCTCCTTTTTGCAGAGGTGGGGGATTATTGGTGTGGTGCACTGAATATGAAGTAAGACTTTGATACTGTTTAATATTGCTGAACTGTCTCTTTATTCTTTATCATGTTGAAGAAAAGATAATACTATATTTTGTGTTTTTAGCAGAAGTCATCCAGAAATTAATTTAATCTTGTTCTAAATCCAGGCATCTGTAGGTTGGAAAAATAGTCAAAATGTCATATTGTCACACACTCTCTCTCTCTCTCTCTCTCTCTCTCTCTCTCTCTCTCTCTCTCTCTCTCTCTCTCTCTCTCTCTCTCTCTCTCTCTCTCCTCTCTACCCTAAGGCAACTTTGAGGTAATATTCACAGGAATTTATTCAATTTTGAATAAACCTTCTATTCAATCTAATAGAATAAGTCACTGAAAACTTCTCCTAAGGGCATTCAATTCTTCTTTTGACCACTCCCCACCCACCTACCAGGATTAAAAAAAGCTTTCTCTCTCAGGTAATCAGTATCTTAATCCTTTGTCCTCAGTCTTCATCGACCCCCAACTGTATAGTTTCAGGAACTGCTTTACCCTGAAAGCTCATGATACTCTGACTTCACACATAGGAGCTACCTTTCTCCCCCACTGCCTGTCCCACTAATTGCCTAGTTCCTTCAGAACCTGCAATTTAGGGAGGGCAACCAGGCCAGTCAAATCTTCTCTAAACTGCTCTCCATACTGTCCCAGACTTTCATTACCAGGACCTGATGCCAATCCCCTCCACTCCCCAGGGACCTTCATCCCTTCTTCTTGTCCCCACCCACTCAGGTTTTTCAATATCCTTCTATGTATTCTTTCCCAGTCACTAGAATGTAAACTAGTTGAAGGCAAGCTGTTTCTGCTTGTATTTGTTTCCCCTGAACTTAATAGTAAGAATTTAATAAATGCTTCTTGAATGAAGAGGGCAATGTCCCAAAGTAGGTCACAGCCTTTCTCCTCCAGAGATGGAAAAGCAATGATCTTAACTCCTTTTTTTGGCGTCTAAGTTTGGGTACCATATTGAATTCATATTCTTGGGACCTTAGCTTTTATTATTGACCTTTTCCACACTTTCCTACAGGAAAAAGGACTTTAGACTAGATTAATATTTATTTCTTGATATTTTCAGATGAACAAAAAAAGGGGTTTAATATGATTCCACAGTTATAAGAAAATATCTCTTGGAAAGAGAGTAGGGTGAAAGATATTTGGTTAATATAAGTGATAGAAAAACAAAATATATGCATAAAAATTTTTTTAAAGAGGAGGGGAACATTTCAAGAGTAGAAAAAATTATTATTCATCCCACACATCCAAGTCATCATATCTTCTCAAGACATCTTTTCTTATCAGTTTTTTCCTCTGCATTCTCACTGTCTTACAGTAAGAGTACTATTGGAGTACAGAGTACAAGTCCTCATCCCCATCCCTAGATTGCTACAATAGCCTTCAAGTTCTCTGTCCTCTGATAGACCCAACATATTGCCAGACCAATGTATCTTAATGCTAGGTTTATCATCTTTAATAAATAGCAAGAACCTATGTGAAGAGAAATGGACTAACCCTGAAGATAACAAAGACAAGTTATCTGAATTCCAGGGGCTTGCAAATTACTCGTTCACTTGGACTAGATTCTACTCACTTCATAAACACACTGATGATAATATAATAATTGATATAAATAATATAATTGATATATTATAAACATAATATATATGACATGATGTAATGTAATATGATATGATATATGTTATGATATGATATGATTAATATAACATAATATAATAATATGGTAATCGTGGATGGGAAGATATCTGAAATAAATTGGGGGTCTAGATATTCAGATATAGCCATGCTAACAGAAAAAAAAATGCAAGCAAACCACAGCATAGATCATTAAAGGTCTAAGATCACAAAATCATTAGTTGTAACAAAGGAAATGAAACAGAAACTTTCTCAGCAAATATTGCCCCAAATGAGTGTCTTTCCCAAATACATTCTGGAGAAACAGCTCTCCTTTATCCAGCTCCCCATCTGAAAACTGACAAAAAACATAACAATGTGCTAGCAGCTTTTCTAGCTTCTTATTCACCCCCTTTGTATCTCAACCAGTAGCCCTCTGCTTCTGTTCTGTTCAGTACTATGAATTCAGACACTGCTGCCCTCTTCTTACAGAGGCACTATAGTATATAGCCCACAGAGTCCTGAATTTAAGAGTTTGAGACAGATGGGTTCAAATCCCACCTCTGATACATACTAGATGTCACTCAATTTCTTTAAGTCTCCGTTTCCTTGCTTGAAAAATGAAGGAGTCATTTATATGGTTTCTATAGTCCCTTCTAGGTCTAAATTTATTACCCTATGATCATTGCTTTTACCGCTTTTTACTCTTCTTTCTCCTACTCCTCTTCAGGATAACAACCCCTTCCTGATAATGATAATAGCTAGCATTTATATAATTCCTTAAGGTTTGCAAATTGCTTTACAAATATTATCTCATTTGATTCTGAAAACAACACTAAGAGACAGTCACTATTATCCTCATTTTTATATCTGCAGAAACAGAGATTATATGACTTGTCCTGGGTCACATGGCTAACCAATGTCAGAGCCAGGATTTGAACAAAAGGTCTTCCTGACTTCTATCTGCTATGGTACACTGCCTGTTTCAATACTCACTGAAGAGCAAAAATACTGATTAGCAGCCTTAGCAGGAAAATAGAGAGTTGAAAAACCGTTGAAATAGAACTATATCTGTCTATATATGAATTGTTGCAATAACCCACTGGTGCAAGTCTCTCCCCACTCCAATCCATCTTCCACTGAGCTGTCAAAGTGATCTTAAAGTGCAAATCTGACCGTCACCCCTGCCCTCTAGTCAATAAACTCCAGTAGCTCCCTACCATCTCTAAGTTCAGATATCTAATTCTCCATAGTATGCTGAAAGCCCTTCATAATCTGCCCTTCCCTCACCTTTCTAAACTAATACCTTACCTTTCCCCCAAATCCCATATTCTGTGATTCAGTGGCATTGGCCCCTTTCTGTTCCTTGGATAAGACACTCCTTCTCCACCTTTCAAACTTTAGCTTTGTTGACATCTGTCCTTCCCTCAATTTCCTCTTGGTAGTAAGCCAGATTAATACTCCCCACCCCAACTTAACAAGGGAGAGCATTTAACTTGCCCAAGTGATGGAGAAAGTGATCAACTGTGGATCCAATGAGGTTCTAGCTGAGGGGTGAGGAACATGTGGCCTTGAAGCCACATTGACTGAATCCAAACTTAGCAGGGGTGGGGAACCTTTGGCCCATGAGGCCTTGAGGGCTGAAGCTTTCGCACCCTTGAAGCATTTGCATACCTGACTAGTACAGGGAGGAAAAGACTTCTCCATAAAGGAAAGGGGAAAGGAAAATATAAATACAGCTGAAGTCGCCTCCCCTTGGAATTTCCACGCAACATGAATCCAGCCAGATGACAACTTCAACCCCATAACATAGGTAAAGTAGCTCAGCCCCAGTCATCTGGACAGGACACAGGCAATACTGGACAAGGGAAGGTGTAGACACCAAGAAAGCTGAGAGAGAAAAAAAGAGTTGAATGTAAGTCAAGGATCCACTCATATAAACCAACAGTAAGATTCATAAAGAAAGAAAAATAGAGTATATGAAATTATACAGTATTATAAGTAAATATTATGGAGAAGATAGTGACTGAAAACTTTCACTGATACAAAGTTATATAATAAATTATGCAGAACCTTTAGAAACAATTAAACAATGGCAAAAAAAAAAAGATTTGCACACATGTATTCAAATTCCAGAATGATTCAGAGGTGAAGAAAAATAAAAGAAATGAAAGTGGAATTATAATTATTTTGGAAATCGGGGTTCTCAAAGAAGAAACTTTTTAAAAAACAAATGTTTAAGTAGACAGTTTAGAACAGGTAAAAGAACGTGAATTAGTCAAAACCTTAGAGGTCATCTAATCGATGTCCCTCATGTTATAGATGAAGAAAATGAAGTCTGGAGAAATAGAGCAACTTGCCCAAGATCACACAGGTAATAAATGGCAGAACCATAATTTTAACTCAACATCCTTGACTTCAAATGCAGTGCCCTTTTTACTGCATCATACTTTCTGCTATGGAACCTATCTAGAATAGCACAGTCTGAAAAAAAAGGTTCAGAATTGATACTAAAAAATATCTAAACTGGAAATTGAGGGGATGCTCATCAATTGGGAAATGACTGGACAAGTTGTGGTATATGAATGTAATGAAATACTACTGTGGTATAAGAAATGATGAGTGGACGGACTTCAGAAAAACCTGGAAAGACTTATATGAACTGATGCTGAGTGAAGTGAAGCAGAACCAGAACACAGTAACAGCCACAATGTGTGATGATTGACTGATAGACTTTGCTCTTCTCAGTAATGCAAGGTTTAAGACTGCTCCAAAAGGCTCATGATAGAAAATGCTATCCACATCCACAGAAAGAATTATAGTCTAAACAGATTGAAGCAGACTATTTGCTCTCTCTCTCTTTTGCTTTGTTTCTTCTTTCTTGTGGTTTATTCCATTGGTTATAATTCTTCTTTGCAACATGACTAAAGTGCAGATATGTTTAATGTGAATGTATATGTAGAGCCTATATCAGATTGCATGCCATCTGGGGAGGTAGGAGGGGAGAGAGGGGGAGAAAATTTGGAACTCAAAAGCTTGTGGAACTGAATGTTGTAAACTAAAAATAAATAAATAAAATTTAAATATATCTAAGTAGGAGAAAATTTGTCACAATAGAAGACAAAAATTGAAAAACAAACTAATTCTATAAAGACAAACAACTGACCTTAAATTGAAGATTGGTCTATTGCAGGGTCTCTGACTGACAGAAATGATCTATGTTTGACCACTGATTGACCCACTTATACACTAGGAAGTTCCTCAGTTCCCAATAGCTGATTTAATTGTCTACTATATTCCTGCTATAACCAAAATGTTCATCAAGTCTCTGAAGATTCCTGGGCAACGGGATTCACTATCTCTAACAGCAGCTCAGAAGAGATGTTGAGATAATTTCATGATCATAGACCTCTTCCAAAAAATGTTATATTAAAAATTCTAAATACCACACTATGTGGGGTGAGGAGGGAAGGGAGTACAAGAATTTTCCACAGAAGTACTGGAAACACAGAGCAAAGAAGAATAGAATGCACAGATTATCAACCCAGAGAAACCAAAGTATAACTCTCTGAGAAATATACTGGTAAAATTTTAAGACTTTAACATCAAACAATAATTATTACCAGAAGCCAAATGAAAGTCTTTCATTTTACCAAAGAAAAAAAATTTGAATAGATAATTATATATTTTAAGTATGACATTTATAAGCAATAGCATATGCAAAAGAGGACAGCCAGGATGTGGAACAGAAACAAGTTCATGTCAAATAAATATAAATTAAGGAGCAAGACTTGTCTAGTGTGGTAAAGAAAAGACTTTGGAAGGGAGCAGAAAAGAAGCATGCCAGCTGCCTTCAGGTACTTCTCCTAAGGTTGTTTTGTGAAAATAATACTGAAGTCATTCTATTTGGTACCCGAAGGCAAAATTATGAGCCATAGGTAGAAGTTTTGAAGAGCCAGATTTAATCTTCATGCAAAATGAAACATCCTTAAAATTAGATCCACTGTTCAAAAGTGGAGTGGTTATTGCAAGAGATAGTGGGTTCCTCCTCACTGGAGTTTTACAAGCAAAGACTGAATGACCACTTGTTGAGCTGTAGTAAGGATTCTTCTTAGGGAGTAACTTTTACTAGATGGCTGTTGAAAATCCTTTGGGTTCTGGAGTCCTGTGATTCTGGAGAGCGCATTGAATGAATCTATCAGTGCATATATCTTGGACAGAAGAAAGACAATGAACAGACAAAAATTGAATAAAAGAAAGAGAATAGGCTGATTAACTTTTGCTAAACTATTCTTGCCAATGACCCAAGATGCTCTCTACCACTATAACACATATGTTTAACATCCATATTTTTCTAGGGATGATATATTGCTGAAAATCATGGAGAATTAGAGATATGGTGTATATATGCAGACTGTAGCATTTTGCCAAAAGGAGTCATTCAAAAGAAGTGGCATAAAATTATCATCAAGGATACATATGAATAGAAAAGAAAGTAGGCTGGTCATATTATAAGAATAAGAGATAACACATATTTTTTTGATATTCACAAAACATAAGAGAAATTCAAAAAAGCCTTCTAATGCTATATGTTAGGAAGATCCTCTAACTACGGAGAACTTACATAAGAATATGAACAAGAATCGCATAAGCTAAGAAACCATGGAAGGACTGTCTTCTGTACTTTTGATAAGTCATAGTCTGTCTTGGATTCAATTATTTCATCTATAAAGCAAGCGGGGAAGGGGGAGTTGTGAGGAAGCATGTTATAATTGAAAAACAAAACAAAACAAAACACTAGATTTAAATCAAAAGATCTGGGGATTTGAACTCCATTCTTCTTTTCTTCCTGTGTGGCACTGGACATGTCACTCAACCTCTCTGAACCTCAGTTTCAATCAGTCAAATCAAGAAAGTATTTATGCATCTACTATGTGAAGGTACTAGGGATATAAACGCAAGGAGTGAAATGGTCCTATTCTTAAGGAGCTTCTATTTCATCAGGGCAGACATCTTTATAGTGAAAGAATTGGACTAAATCTAATTAGATGACATCAGATAGGAATAAATAGAAAGTCTTAGTCTTGGGTACAAAATTTCAGCTTCACAAGTACAAGATAGGGGAGGCAAAGTTAGACAGCAGTTGTTCTGGGAAAGATTTGGAGATTTTGGTGGATGGAAAACTTTAATATGAGTCAGAAGTATCATATGGTACCCAAAAAATTAACGTGACCTAGGGCTTCATCAAGAGAGATATGGATTCCCCAGCTGATAAAATGTCAAAGAATGTGAACAGGCAGTTTTCAGAGGAAGAAATTAAAGTTATCTCTAGTCATATGAAAAAATTCTCCAAATCACTATTGATTAGAGAAATGCAAATCAAAACAACTCTGAGGTACCACATCACACCTATCAATCAGACTGGCTAACATGATAAAACAGGAAAATAATAAATGTTAGAAAAGATGTGGGAAAGTTGGGACACTAATTCATTGTTGGTGGAGTTGTGAGCTGATCCAACCATTCTGGAGAGCAATTTGGAACTATGTCCAAAGGTCTATAAAAATGTGCATACCCTTTGACCTAGCAATACCACTTCTAGGGCTATATCCCAAAGATATCATAAAAATGGGAAAATGACACAACATGTAAAAAAATATTTACAGCAGCTCTTTTTGTGATGGCCAAGAACTGAAAATTGAGGCGATGCCATCAATTGGGGAATGGCTGAACAAGTTGTGGCATATGAATGTAATGGAATAATACTATTGTGCCATAAAAAATGATAAGCAGGCAGACTTTGGGAAAACCTGGAAAGACTTATATGAACTGATGCTGAGTGAAGTGAGCAGAACAAAGGGAACACTATACACAGTAACAGCCACAGTGTGCAATAACTGACTTTGATAGACTTAGCTCTTCTCAACAATACAAGGACCTAAAATGATTCCAAAGGGCTTATGATGGAAAATGCCATCCACATCCAAAGAAAGAGCTGTGGAATCTGAATGCAGAGCCAAGAAGACTATTTTCTTTGTTTTTTTTTTTTCTTTCTCATGGTTTCTCCCATTCGTCCTAATTCTTCTATACAACATGACTAATGTGAAAATATGTTTAAATGGAATGTATATCTAGAGCATATATCAGATTGCATGTTGTCTTAGGGAGGGAGCAGTTGAGGGAGAGGAAAATAATTTAAAACTTATGGAAGTGAATGTTGAAAACTAAAAATTAATAAATTAACTTAAAAAAAAGAGAGGTATGATTTCTAAGAATGGGAGAGTTTTGAGGGGAGAGGAAGACAATCATTCTCATTTTACTTGGCCTTGTGTTCAGTTCTGAGTTTCACAGTTTAAGAAGGACCTTGATAAGCTATAGGGTGTTGGGAAGAGGGTAATCAGAATGGGGAAGGGCCTTGAGTCTATGTTACATAAGAATTTGTTAAAAGAATTGAGGATGTTTAGAATAGAAAAAAGAAAACTGGGGGTGAGGGAGGGGCATAATATGTATCTTCAAATATTTAAAAGAAAGGATTTCATACTGTCTGTTTGTTCCCAGAGGGGAGAAACAAAAGTAATGGTTAGAAGGTACAAAGAGACAAATTTAGGCTGGATGTCAGAAAAAATCTTCCTAACAGTTAGAGCTGATCAAAAGTGAGATGCTCTGTCTGGACAGGTGGTGGATCCTTGTCATTGAAGGTCTTCAAGAAGGGGTTGATTGACCACTTATCAAGTATGTTATACTGGGGACTCCTTTCTTATATGGGGTGGACTAGATCAATTCTGAGGTCCCTTCCAGCTCTCAAATTCTGTGATTTCATAATCACATGGATGACAAAATTGATCCATCAAAGCATCTGCTAGGCTAAAATTTAATTCAATTAGCTTAATAAATGCTTATTATAAATGATATTAATTTATGATAATTGTAGTACAAGGCAGAGTGATAAGTACAAACCAAATAAAGGTTATCCTCTTCCTCCTTCCTAATATCAATCCCCTGGTGAATTAGTCCACATCTTCTATTGTCCTAAATACTCAAATATCCTTGTTCCCTTGTTACTGTTAACAATAATTTGTTAAATCCCTATACCCTAGATTATTCCCACCATCTACCTTCTTTATTCCTTTTCACAGACTATTGAATGAAATCACTAAACCATGCTACCTGAGTCCACTACAAAATTTATTCTGTCTAATCTCAACTGAGCACTTAACAGCAGCAAGGCAATCCTTCTCGTGTTCTGTAACTGACCCTCCAGATTACCACAAATCTCCTTTCTCTTCAAGCCTCCCAGGCTTCACCCTTCTTCTCATTCTCTTAACCAAGTACCTTGGCTCATATTGCCCTGAAAAATAAATCAAAACTTGTTGCGAAAAAATCCCTCTTCTCTCTCCTCCTCATTTAACATTCTTCTGACATCATCCCCCACCATCTCTTCCTTCATTCCAGTCTCTCACAAAGAGAGTCATCCTCCTTGCCAAGGCCATCTTCACTCTGTATGGTAATGTACTGTAGCATATTGCCCTCACTATCATCCACCCTTCCTTTCTCTCATCTATAATATCTCCCTATCTACACTTTCCTTTTCTGATGTTTACAAATATGCACAAAACTCCCCATACTAGAAAAGAAACCTCACTAGATCCCACAATACCTTCTAGCTATCATCCAACATCTCCCCTTCCTTTCTTTGCTAAGCTCATTTAAAAAGTCACCTCCACTTTCCTCTGTATTTCTCTGACTTTCTACACACTGGCTTCTAACCTCATCATTCAACTGAAATTCTCACTCCAAAGTTCCCAATGATCTATTAATTTAATGATCTTTTCCTCAGCTCTAGTCTTCCTGGACCTGTTTGTAGCATTTAATATTGCTGGCCAACTTCTCCTAATGGTGCTCTCTCTCCCCTCTGGGTATTCATGACACTGATCTCTTAGTTGACCCTTCCTTCCAAGTCTCCTTTACTAGCTCTTTATCCAAGTTATACCCAGTAACTGTGGGTGTCCCCCAAAACTCTATCCTAAGCCTTCTTCTCCTTTTTCTTTAGACTTTCTCACTGTGTGATTTTATAGCTCCCAGGGGTTCAAATTATCATCTCATTACAGATGTTCCCAGATCTATACAGGCAGTCCTAGTCTCTATCTGGAGCAGCTAGGTAGTCCATTAGATAGAGCACCAGGCCTGGAGTCAGAAAGATCTGAGTTTGAATTTGCTCTCTGACATCTACACTAGCTATATGACTGTGAGCAAGTCACTTAACCCCTAATTGTCTCTGTTCCTCATCTGTAAAATGAGGATTCACTAGAGAAGGAAATGAAAAGCAACTCCAGTATCTTTGCCAAGAAAACACAATGGGCATCATCCATGTAGATTAGGAAACAACCAAAAGACTGGACAAGTCTCTCTCTCCCAAGTGTGGTCTTGCAATATCAACTGCCCACTGGATATTTCAAACTACAGGATGTTCTGTAGGCATATCAAACTCAACATGTCCAAAACAGAACTCATTATCTTCCCCTCCCCAACACACACAAAAAAAATTGGAACTTTTTCAAAATGTGCTATTAATTCAGAGGGCATCATCACTCTTCCATTTATCCAGGTTCACAGTCATCCTTGACTCTTACTCTCACCACATATCCAACTCTCACCACATATCCAAACAGTTGGCTAATCTTGTAATTTCTTTCTCAGCAACATCTCTCACATGTCCCCTTATCTCCTTTAACCTTCACCCCCATTTTGAGCCCCCATCAATTCTCGGCTAGACTATCACACTAGTTTTGTAATTGGTTCCCCTGTCTCAATTCTCTCTCCACTCTAATCTATCCTCCACAAAGCAGCCAAAGTGATTATTTTAAACCTTGGGTCTATATCACCCTTCTATTCAATAAGCTCCAATAGCTCCCTTTTCATATGTGTGTGTATATATATGTATGTATATGCATATGTTGGTGTGTAGCCTTCTGAGAAAGGGAATAGAAAGAATATTTCTACTTCAATAATCAAAGGGTCATAAGAACAAAAGTCTGATACAAAACCACCACTAAAAGAGAGCAGCCAAAGAGATAGCTGTCTTCTTCTCTTCCTCCTCACTCTTCTTAGAGTTCTTGGCTTCTTTCAAGATGCACCTTCTACAGAAGACCTTTCTTGGTCTCCCAGCTGCTGGTTCTTTTCCCTCAAAAGTGATCTTTCATCTACTCTGTATACATCTTCTTGGAGTCTATTTACATGCATGTCATCTTCCCTATCTTTGACTGGCACATAGTGTAAGTGCTTAATAAATGCTTGTTGATTGATTTATATAATGCTATAGAAAATTAGATTATGGAATACTATTTGGGACCAAGATAGAAAAGTAGATAAATTATCCATACTCTTTTATACCATATAAGCATATACCCCAAAGAGGTCAAAGAAAGAGGTAAAGATCCCATACATACAAACATTCTTCTTTTTTTTTTTTTTTGAGGGCAGACAAGGTTCTACATTTTTTTTTTGCAAGGTTTTATTTTTCTCTTTGCATCTCCATTATCTAGTACAGTATTTGGAACAAGACGGGAGCTGAATAAACACTTGTTGATCAATTGATTGACTCCATACAATGGAAAGAAAACAACTTTCAGTTTACTACTGCTTAGCTCTTTGTGCAGGAAGAAATTATCACTGTTTTTCTATAATCCAATGCCTCCCCAGTTATCATGCTTGCTTCTTAAACCACAGCTCTCTATTGAATTCTTCACTTAAACCCCACTCCTGATGTTCTTCCTTATTTATTTTTCAATAAACTGTTATTCATGAACTGTTAGGATCATACAATTTTAGGGCTTTCTGTGACATTTCCATTTTAGTTTGAATCCTTTTTAAAGATTAATTTATTTTTAGTTTTCAATATTCATTTCCATAAGATTTTGAGTTTTAAATTTTCTCCCTCCCCTTCCTTCGCCCTTCCCTAAGACAGCATACAATTTGATATAGGCTCTACATGTACATTCATATTAAACATATTTTCACATTAGTCATGTAAAAACATATTCTTATAAGCTCTTTTTTGTGGTCTGGAAAGAAAGTGGCTATTCACTGAATGGAAAATGACTAAACAGATTGTACCATAAGAGTAATGAAATATCATTACCCTAAAAGAAAGGACAAATAGGAGAAATTCAGAAATATTTGTGAAAATTTCTTTGAACAGATGAAGAACAAGGAGTAACTAAGAGAACACAATATATGATGATTGCCATAATATAAAATTGTAGCAAATATTCTCTGGCCCCTCTATCCCAGTGTGAGGGTGCCTCCATCTGCCCCATAGAGTTCTAGGGGTACTCTAGACAGGTTACCTTTTTTAATGTTATGGTTTGAGTACCTCATTCCAGAAGCACTTCCCCTACTGTTAGCCCTCAGTGACTAGTATCCTGTTTTCATCAATAAGCTTTTATAGAGAAATATTTACTTTGAAGAGTTAACAAGAACAAAAGTCTAAAAAGAAGTAAAAACTCCCTTCCCCCCATCTAAATAACTCAAGGGCACCAATCTTCCTTATACTATGTTGGTCTCTGGGAAGAGTGGGCTCAGACTTAATGTAGTTTCTACATAGCATTGGTCCAACCAAGTCCATGAGCATTGCTGCTAGATGAGTGTCATTTAGTTTCAATTCAGCTATGCTTGGGCTAGGTTAGGAAGATCGAAACTTTTGGAAACAATCCTGAGCTAACTACAGAACTCAGCATGGATTTAACTTCTAGACTCCCAGAATTGCAGATGATTTCATTCCTAGACTTTTGATAACTCAAAAGGTTGTTACTTCTAATCCTCTCACCTAAAATGAAATAACATTAAGGCAGACCAAGCACTAAGGCTTACATTTTTAAGGTCATATGTCAACTTCAGATGGAAGAGGACCAATGCTTCTCCCCTTACAGCATTGTCTTTTATCAGATACAGTGAAGAAATCAAACCAAGAGCCAAGGTCCAACAAAGAGAGAAACCAAAGCAAATAAAGCCTTTTCAGGGCACCTCTAATTGAGTTCTGAGAAGCTGCCATTAATTATACAGCACACTGCAATCAGGTACAAGATATCTATAAATGCTCTGGAGTTTCAATACATTTCCATTACAATTCATCTCAACTCTCCTGGAAATAAGCTCTGTAAACTCTTCCTCATGAAGAATTGTATAAACCAATAATATTAATATGCTACATAGGCTCATAAGGACTGGTCTCCCATTACAAAGAAAAAACAACAACAAAAAAAAGAATTCAGATCAATGCAACGACTAATCTTGACTGTAGAGTACTAATGATGAAGTATGCATTTTTGTTCTTGATAGAGAGGTGGCATATTCTGAGTGTAGAATAAGGCACGTATTGTCATACATAATCAAAATGTCAGTTGGCTTTGTTATAAAAGTATATTTCAAGGAAGGATTCTTTAGGGAGATGAGTATTGGGAAGCAATTGCAATGTTTAAAAATAAAAAGTAACTTGTAAATGGAAATGCTTCCTAGTGGTATCTGAGCTGTGGCATGAAGAAAGAATAATTTCACCCAACATTGCTCTCATAATGTTCTCTGCTATTACTAGCTTCTATATTCCCTTAAACTTCCACACAAGATGAAGCATTGTTAGAGGTGTTCAGGAATGGAGTCCCAGCTCACTACCTACAGAGTGCAGCAGGCTATAGTTGTTTTTCCTCAACACTAAGACTTCAGAGATATCTTCTAGGTATGGATACACCAGAGTTACAACAAAACATGCCAGGCCAAACCCCACTTGGTCATTATTTGGACCCTGACTGACCCAGAGTGAAGGTAAGTAGGAATTGTTTTTGTTTTGGCCAGAAATTCTGATGGTCTTTCCCTCCCAGTTTGATTTTGTTTTCTGGACTAGGTTAAAGAGGCCACTCTTTGCCTTACTTTTTTTTTTAACCTACTTAATCATTGAATGGATGTTGCCTCAGCCAAATTGTGATCAGCTAAAAACTTTAGCTTTAGAAGGCCAAGGTCTTCCACCACATTTAGAACCATCTCCAGTCATCTTGTTGTGTATCTGGCTCCTGAACCCACATGGCTCTAGAGGAGAAAGTGATGCTGGTGACTTGCACAGTCCTCCCTCACTTAAATCCAGTTCACTTGCATGTCATGCCATCACCTCCATGATGTCATGGTCCTCTTCTACAGTGAAAGACAAACAACAATATCAATGACTTTCTTTTAAAATAAAAGAAAAGGAAAGAAAAAAGTTGGCTAGGTGTCACCATGAATAGAGTGCTAGACCTGGAGTCAGGAAGACCCAAATTCAAATCTAGCCTCAGATACAACTATAGGCAAGTTTCTTAATCTGCCTGTTTCAGTTTCCTCGACTGTAAAACGGACATAATAATAGCCCCCTAGCTCCCGCAGTTGTAATAAAGATAAAATGAGAGGATATTTGTAATGATTGTTGAAAGCCTTAAACTTTAAAATGAATGTTTACTATTATTATTATTACTTAGTTAACTATTCATTAATTAATAGACCAAATATGGATGGTCTTTTCTTGGTCCCTGGAGTCTAAAATGATTTTCTCCCAAATATCTCTCCATGAATGATAAGAACCCAATGGTCACTTGGGATTACTCTATGTTCTCACTCTTCATGGTTACTTCTACATGAGTACCTATGAGTCTATGAATAATATCTGGTGATGAGGTCAGGCTCAGTGTCAGGCTCCCTTGTACACAATCAGAGAGAGTAACTTATAAGGAATGTGAAATTCTGAAGATGGAATATCACAATCCAAAAGCAGGATTGTGTATTAAATAATAATATGTGGAACACTTATCAGAAAACAAATGATGTGTTTGGCTTTTTTCCCATCAATTCTAAGTGGCTGAGAAAAAAGTACTTTTTTTTCTAAGACTTGGTTTATTAGTATTTAAATAGTATTAATGTATATTTTAAAGAGCAAACAAGATATGAAGTTAGTATTTCTTTCATTATCTGGTGTTGACAAAAATGAGTTACTGTAGAATCTTTCCTCTTGCATACAACCACATTACTACAAAGTAGCAATATATGGTATTGTAGGGGGCATAATAGCCCATGAATAGAGAGCTGACCTTGGAGTCAGGAAGACTTGGGCTCAGATCCCATCTCTGACTTATGGTGGCTCCCAAGTTACTGTGGGCAGGTTATTTAACCCCATAGTGCCTCTGCATAGACAGTTCTGTGAAGTTTGGATTCAGTCAAAGGGCCACACTTGAGGACCCAGAGGTCCACATGTGGCCTCATGGCTGTAGGTTCCTCACCCTTGCCCTAGATGATTCTCTAAGACTGTAAGTTGCAGAACAGATTCCAATCTGCATTAGTAGATGGAATTTTCCCATGGAGAGTTCTCCATTTCAATGAAATCTTTTGCATATCTGGTCTAAAATGTCTCCCCCCCAAAGTTTTGCAGTGTTGCTTATCTACCATGACATTCTGATAAATAATTGCTGAAAGCTAGTATAAAGGTAAAATGCTAATACAAGTCATAAATGATAAAAAATAGAAAGGTCAATATTTTAATCTACAAGTATATAATATCTATATGAATCCTTTTTTTGACATGACCCTTGTGACATGACCTTGTGTGATCTAGTATACTAGGGTTCAGATCATGCCTCGCAAAACAAATTAGTTCTATGAAATATTAGGAGAAACAACATTGGCTGGGAAAAGCTAGTACCATAGGAACAGAGCTAAGTGAAGAGAAGGCAAAGAATTACTGGTCCAGCAGACTATAGTGAGTCTTGAACTGCACTAGTCGTAAGGAAAGGGATAAAATTACCTGAGGAAAGTTGGGATGAACAGACCCAGTAGCTTCAATTAAGTATAAGCTTCACTGGTCTCAAACAATTAGTCTAATATCATTAGAACAGGGCTGACGACACTATAGTGGAATGTGATTAGGCTTTAATGATGATACTGCAAAATGTTTAATTTTGTGGGGACATACCTATAGTTTATTTTTTCAGGTGGGTGTTAGTCGTTTTAGTCTAAAAGAAGTATTATAAAAATAAGCATTTTTTTTTCATATAGTTCTACCTTGCAGCGTGCAATAATAAAAAAGAAAAGATTTGTTGGGTGGTTTGGTCTCCCCTCCCCCCCACTGAGGGGTATGCTATAAACTATTCTATAAAGCTGCACTATCCCTCAGAGCTCTTATAAACACAGAGTGCATATAAGTAATTTGCCCATTTGAAAGCAGAAAAAAAAATTCAGAGAGAATCCTAGATAATAGCGGAGGGAAAGTTAATTTAGAGGTAACTCTCCTCCAACTTTAAAAGAACAGGTAAAGTGCTCCAAAATGCAGCAGATGTATCATGGACAGGAAGAGTAAAATTTAAAAAATACTCCCCAAGGTAATTCTTGCAGGAAAAAATATCCACCTATCACTCAACTCTCACCTGTGTCTCCAAAAAGCTGTAGCATGTGCAGCAACCACACCCCAGTAAAACCATTTGGCAGATGGACTAGGTCATATTCTGGGTAACCAACAGACCTCAAACCTGTCAGTGAGGTAGGGGGATGTCTACTTTAAGCATGTGAAGACTTCTCCTGGGACAATGGGCAGATGAGAACAATTTATTCTGTCAGCAATGAAGACAGCTGAAGTAGGCTCTGTGGAGGGCTCTGAGATGGTAAAGTATCAAAGATGCCAAGGTCATCTACTGCATCCCAGGCCATCATTAGTCATCTTGACTTTTGTCCTGCCACTTGTAATGGTGATGTAAATGGGAAAATCTTTCCCATTCATTAATAGGTCCATGTGACCTGCTTGAATTGCATGGAAGTCTAAGTCACATGTGGTGGGAGGAGCTTACTGAATGGGTGGAACAGGAAAGGTGGAGCAGAGCTGGGAGGAAGTTGGTCCTTCTAGTCAGGAAGGACACAGGTAGGCAGACAGGCACAGCTTAGGTTCCTGAGTGCTTGTTTGTTTGTGGGAATGTCCCAGCAGGAGGTGGGGAGGCTTGGGAATGGCTTTGCCCCCTGTGGTGATAACCTGTATTGACTTCTTGGTTGCTATGATGGATTTTGCTTTCTGGTTCTAGGATTTGACTTTCTGGTGTCTAAATAAATGTTTTTTCTCCCTTCTATATGGAGAGTCTGTTATCCTTTGTGATTGAGAACTACGTGAGCAGATTCATAGCCACCACCAGTGCTATGAATATTGCCTTGGCAATACACCATTGGACTTCAATGACTCTGGAGGAGAGAGTGCGGCTGATGACTTTGTGCAACTCTGACTTACTGAAATGCAATTCACAAGCCATTCAAGATATCACCCCATGACATCATTGGTCCTCTTAGAAAGCAAAGGACAACAGGAAAAATAACTGAAGACCAATTCACCAGCTTATCACTTCCAGCTTCCTAGAGCACCAATGCTCACAGCACCTACAGCAGCCATGAATATACTGGTGCAATTCTGAATCATGAAATACAACAGACTCTCCACATGGAAGACAGAACCAAAACATTTATTCAAACACCAGAAAGCCGAATCCATCATAGCAACAAAGAAATCCATACACAATAACAATTCAAGGGGTACTATCATCCCCATGCCTTACCTCTGTGAGACTTCCCACAAACCAGCTTGCTTTATTTAAGGAGAGTCAGCAAAGAGTTAAGTTTCCACAGAGTTACTAGTTGCTGAAGTTAATAAAACAAGTCAGATAAGGAGGCTAGCAGACTGCAGGTGGGCTCAACCAATCAAGAGACAAGACAGTGGCCTTCAGAAAATCACAAAGTTCTTGATAAAGGGGTCCAAGTCTGAAACCAGCCTAAACTGGTTGGGAAAAATGACTGAGAATGATGGGAAGAAAGCTTTTCTTCATTATACTGGCTTAATAAACCGCATGAATATTAACTTCTTCTGCCCACAGGGGAGAGATAGCACAAAATTAGGGACAATTCATATTTAAGGGAGAAAAACATATCAAGGAGATATGTAGTAGGCATGTAGAGAAGATGGTGACCTAATGGAGAACAGATCAATCCATTCTCTGATGGGAGGCTATGTCCTGAACTGACAATATAAAAATGATATTGCTTCTGTATCCAGCACTGCCTCCTCTGAAGAGGGATGGAGTCTGCTTTTGGTCAAAGATGTTCAGTTCCTCTGAATTCTGCTTTAATAAATTTTCCTTGATACCTCTCAGTGTCAAGCATGTTTCTAACAATTTTGGTGCCTAAAGTGGGACTCCGCTCACTGACTTTGGGTGGAGTGAGATAAGATACCATGAGGAAGAGTGCTTCTGTTGATTTCAATGGTCCCTGTAGGTTGAATCTGCTTGGTTCAGGCATGTGATGTCAAATGATGTTTAGGGAATTCAGAGGAATCGGGGGAAGCCCTGCTGGCAGGTTATGGGTAGATCACGAAAGTTAGTATACCAGCAAAGATAAGAAACACTCTTTGTTGATCGGGAGATTCCTCAGGTGCCATCTAGCTAAAGTCTGAGCAGAGGGAAGTGTCAACCTTAGCAGACTTGAAGGTGGGAGAAATAGGTGCTGGGCTTAGGGATAGGGAGGAATCCGAGAGACGACTTTTGTTAATCTGGAAACTCTCTGCTTAGGGAGGCTGTTAGGATCAGCCATGGGCTGAAGACAGGCTTGGGTATGGGAGGGAAAAATTGTAAGGTACCTAGGGAGGGGAGGAATCCCTGGGAAGACATTGTCCCTGCTCCCTTGGGAGGATGTTGAATATTGGGAGGATGCTCCCAGGACAGAGGGGGAGAATAAGTGAGCATTCTTAAGATAATGGTACCAGGAATGGGATAAAGAATCCTTTAAGTTTTGCTTTAGAAATGCTACCATATTGGGGTAGTGCATCTGCCTCAGGATAAGAATTTTAAAATGACCAAAAGAACCGATTCTTGAATCTGTATTGCTCTGTCTAATATGTTGTGTTGATGTTTCTGTGTGAACGAAAGTCTGTTTCTGTATTTTATCTGACACTTTATAAGGTTGTAAATTTAGCCAGCCAGCCAGTGAGAGCAGAAAGGCTGAGCTTGACGGTGCTTGAAATGCCACATTACCTCCGTTCTTCTACCCTCCCAGATCATTCAGAGGAATGGGGGGGGGGGGGGGGGTTGTGTGGGAGGTAGGGTACTGTGTGATCAGAAGGCTTGAAAGAAGGAAAGAAAAAAGAGAGGGAGGGAATTTCTCTTTTTCCCTCAGACCAGAGAAAGGCAGGCTAACCAGAATTTAACCATTTCCTGCCTCAACCAAAGGAGAAGTTTTTGTGTAATGGGACACAACTGAAGGATAATTGATAATTCTGATCATATTTGAAAACATGAAAAGGTGAAACATGTCACTTAATTTAATGTTTAAGATAGGTCAGAATTTATTTTTTTTAATTTAAATTTATTTATTTATTTAAGTTTTCAACATTCATTTCCACAAAATTTTGGGTTCCAAATTTTCTCCCCATTTCTCCCCTTCTGCCACACTGAGCATTCTAGTTGCCCCTATCATCAATCTGTCCTTTCTTCTAACATCCCTCCCTTTCCTTATCCCCATCTTCTCTTTTGTCCTGTAGAGCAAGATAGATTTCTATACCCCATTACCTGTATTTCTTACGTCCTAGTTGCAAAAAACAATACTCAACAGTTGTTCCTAAAACTTTGAGTTCCAACTTCTCTTCATCCCTCCCTCCCCACCCATTCCCTTTGGGAAGGCATGCAATTCAATATAGGCCATATCTGTGTAGTTTTGCAAATGACTTCCATAATAGTCGTGTTGTGTAAGACTAACTATATTTCCCTCTATTCTATCCTGTCCCCCATTGCTTCTATTCTCTCTTTTGATCCTGTCCCTCCCCAAGAGTGTTGACTTCTAATTGCTCCCTCCTCCCACTGCCCTCCCTTCCATCCTCCCCCCCACCCTGCTTATCCCCTTCTCCCCCACTTTCCTGTATTGTAAGATAGGTTTTCATACCAAAATGAGTGTGCATTTTATTCCTTCCTTTAGTTGAATGTGATGAGAGTAAGCTTCATGTTTTTTCTCTCACCTCCCCTCTTTTTCCCTCCACTGAAAAGTCTTTTACTTGCCTCTTTTATGAGAGATAATTTGCCCCATTCCATTTATCCCTTTCTCCTCCCAATATATTTCTCTCTCACTGCTTAATTTCATTTAAGATATGATCCTATCCTATTCAATTCACCCTGTGCTCTCTGTGTGTGTGTGTGTGTGTGTGTGTGTGTGTGTGTGTGTAATCCCACCAACTACCCAGATACTGAAAAAAGTTTCAAGAGTTACAAATACTATCTTTCCATGTAGGAATGTAAATAGTTCAACTTTAGTAATTCCCTTATGATTTCTCTTTGCTGTTTACTTTTCCATGTTTCTCTTGATTCTTGTGTTTGAAAGTCAAATTTTCTTTTCACCTCTGGTCTTTTCATCAAGAATGCTTGAAAGTCCTCTATTTCATTGAAAGACCATTTTTTTCTCCTGAAGTATTATACTCAGTTTTGCTGAGTAGGTGATTCTTAGTTTTAGTCCTAGTTACTTTGACTTCTGGAATATCATATTCCATGCTCTTTGATCCCTTAATGTAGAAGGTGCTAGATCTTGTGTTATCTTGATTGTATTTCCACAATACTTGAATTGTTTCTTTCTAGCTGCTTGGAATATTTTCTCCTTGACCAGGGAACTCTGGAATTTGGCCACAATGTTCCTAGGAGTTTCTCTTTTTGGATCTCTTTCAGGAGGTGAACAGAGGATTCTTTCCATATTTATTTTGCCCCCTGGTTCTAGAATATCAGGGCAGTTTTCCTTAAGAATTTCATGAAAGATGATGTCTGGGCTCTTTTTTTGATCATGGCTTTCAGGTAGTCCCATAATTTTTAAATTGTCTCTTCTGGGTCTATTTTCCAGGTTAGTTGTTTTTCCAAAGAGATATCTCACATTATCTTCCAATATTTCATTCTTTTGGTTTTGTTTTGTGATTTCTTGTTTTGTGATTTCTAGGTTCCTCATAAAGTCATTAGCCTCCATCTGTTCCATTCTAATTTTTAAAGAACTATTTTCTTCAATGAACTTTTGAACCTCCTTTTCCATTTGGCTAATTCTCCTTTTTAAAGCATTCTTCTCCTCATTGGCTTTTTGAACCTCTTTTGCCAGTTGAGTTAACCTATTTTTAAAGGTGTTATTTTCTTCAGCATTTTTTTGGATCTCCTTTAGCAAGGTGTTGACCTGCTTTTCATGCTTTTCTTGCATCTCTCTCATTTCTATTCCCAGTTTTTTATCCACCTCTCTTACTTGATTTTCAAAATCCTTTTTAAGCTCTTCAATGGCCTGAGATCAGTGAATATTTATTTTGGATATTTGGTATGCAGAAGCCTTCACTTTATATCTTTCCCTGATAGTAAGCATTGTTCTTCCTCATCTGAAAGGATGGGAGAAGATATCTGTTCACCAAGAAAGTAACCTTCTATAGTCTTATTTTTTTCCCCTTTTTTGGGCATTTCCCCAACCAGTTACTTGACTTTTGGGTCCTTTGTCAAGAGTAAGCTATACTCTGGGAATCTGTAAGATCTCAGTTCCTCCAAGGTGGCACAATGAAGTGTGTACTGGTCTGGGCACAGGAAGGGATTTTTGTGCCCACAATCTTAGCAGTTACCTCTCCACAGGCACCTGGCCTCCAGTTCCACCAAGCCAAAACTGGGGGCTGATTTTTAGATAAGCTGTGGGGGCAGGGCTGCCATTCAGTGTGAGATAAAGAGCAGCTCCCTCAGGGCCTCTACACAGGGCCAAGGCAAGAATCAGCTCCTCAGTGTCCCCGGGGTTTTTACCCTCCAACAATGGATGTGGCTGCTGTAGGGGCTGCGGTGGGAACCTCTGCCTCTTGTCCAATGTGGCCTCTGTAGCAGCTGCCTCAGGCCAGAGCTATGGGAAGGCCCTTCTCCCTTCCTGGCCAGCTGAAAAAACCCTGTCACTGACTTTTGGTGCCTGTGGGTTGAGAGATCTGTGAACCTGCTGCTACTAGGACTGGGGATTCCATGACTGGAGATTCTGCCATTTGAGAGCCATGTGCCACCTGGCCAAGGCTGGCCTCCACTCTGCATCCGGTGGTGCAACAGGTGTTTCCCGTGGGCTTTTCAGGTCACCCTGGGCTGGAAATCTCCTCTACTCTGTTGTTCTCCACTTCTGCTGCTCCAAAATTTTTTGAGAGTCCCTCTCTACAGGCATTTTATGGGCTGTGTGGGGAAAGCCTGCATTTGTGTGTCTTTCTACTCCGCCATCTTGGCTCCTCCCCTAGGTTAGAATTTATTAAAGTTTGCTAGAAGTAAGTGGAAAATTATCAATGAAAGAAAAATCTCAGATAGGCTGCCTAGAGTGAAAAAGTTGAGTTTAGGTTTAATTAGATCTCAAATCTAAAATCTGTACTTTATGTTCAAATTAAATCAATATATCTGATACCAGACAATGTGTTTAAAATTTCAAAAAAATACAATAAGAATTTTTCTGTCTTTTAAGACACTTCTCTCAGGGCTTTTCTATCATAGCCTTAATTGTTATTCACTTTAGAATTTCAGTGATTTCTTTTAAATGCATGTTAAACATTAATTCTCTCCAGATTCTGAAGGATGAAGACAAGGAGGGAAAAGTCTCTCAAACCTCAGCGAGTCTTTTAAACCTTTTTAGGAGAATGGGTTGGGAATATCACCTAAGGAGTTAGTTTGTGGAAAGAGAAGTAAAATACCTATGTCACTTGATAAGTAAGAGAATTAGAAAAATCAACCCTGACAGGGTCAAAGCTATAACTGAGATACCCCTCCCCAGGACTAAAAGAGAACTGAGAAAATTTGGGGGTTTAACAACATTTTTTTATACAGGGATTGGAGTTGAAATTTGATAATTTGAAACTTACATTTGGTTGTAAATAAGCAGGGATAATTGTGATGTTAGCTATATAATGGTAGACTTTTCATCTGAAATCTTGGCTAAAAAGATTTAATTCCTGAAGTATCTCAATCTTCCAGAGTGAGTATAATTAGAGAAGAATAAATAAGCTTGTGAAACAAGGACATAAAGCCATCAAATTGTGAGGTTAGCCATTAACTTTTTGGCTTTGTTTAAACTGGAATGGGATTCTAGTACAAACAGTTATGTTAGTAAAAAGTAATAATTTATGAGCTATCTTGTCTTGTGGTTAAAAGATAGAGAAAAGCTGGATAATCTGAAAAATGGGATTGAGAGATTTGGAAAGATAAAAGTTTGATTGAAAATATGGAAGTCAGATAAGAAGATTTGGAACAAATGGGGTTTATTCAAACTCCTCCTGTCCCTAGATAGTTGTTCTAGATACCTTTGTGTCTGTTTTATATGGTTTAAGTATGTTGTGAGAGTGTGAGGAAGTATTTTAAGAGGAAAAACATTGTGTAACTTGATTGATATTTAATAAGTCAATCAAATTTGAGATAGCCCTACATGCAGGATGCCAGCCAATATTTATTTGCTATTTAGGACTTTATGGGACTGCAATTTACCATTTTTAAAAGTTCTGATTACAGGAATAGTTGTCTAAGTTATCATTTAAAAATGGATAATGCATTGCTTCAAGTTTAAATATATAATAAGATATATTGTTGAAAAAGTAACATATCTAAATGTTGTTATATTAAGAATTGCACTGTTAAATTAATGATGAACTGGTTAAGAAGTTATTATGAATTCTGTAAGAATCTCTGCGCTATAAATTTTCTATTGATGAAATGAGAATCCTTGAAAGAAAGTGTGACTTTTAAGCCTGTTTCATCTAAGGATATATTTGTGTGTATTAATCTAGAGGTGTATGCTCTACTACATTAATTCTGCAATAATTTGGGAAATAAATAGGAGGACTTAAAGTGGTTTTAATGAATTTCAATGTTTAAAGGTTTATTTTTGCTTTAAGGGAGAAGTTTTAGTAAAAATTATTTTGTTGTCATTTACGAAATTTGTGAGATTGTTAGTTAATTTATTTGGGGTTACTATTTTAATGCTAATCCCTAAAAATTGATTGATTACTGAGTATGGAAAGGAGAGGATTGGGTGAAAACTTTATTTGGATTGGTTCTGCCCATTCAGAACAGTCCCTGTGTAGGTATGGAGAGTCAGCAGGCAGGGACATTAGCATTATGAGTCTTCTTATTTTGGAAACTTGCCAAGGTCCCTGGAAACCATCAGCTCCAAGAAAAGAAGTTGTTTGGGTTATGTAGTTCTTAAATAATTGTTATTATTTAGTTCTTAAATTAATAGTTCTTAAATAATAGTTCTTAACAATTGGACAAATGTAAACGACAAATGTAAATTTGAGAAGGAAAGATGTTAAATGGAATCCCTTATGTATGTGAGTCCTGGTAAATCTTTATTGCTTATTGCAACTCCAAGAGAATAAAACTACTGTATTTGACTCTAAGCTGTAATTGGTGAAACTTGCTGTGTGAGTTCTTGGGACCATAATTAATGGTGTTTTAAGTTTGAATTTGGATATAATTGTCTGCATTAAATCGGTATCTGGGGGAATGCCATTAGTAACTCAGAGAGAGAGAAAGAGAAAGGGAGAATGTGAGTGTTATTTCTGAGTCTGATTATCTAGTCATGCTCTTCCTTTTCTTTTCTAAGATATGTTTCTTAAATCAAAATAGGTAGTAGAACATGTAAGCATAATGCAAGCATGTGGAATTTTGCTGTTTTCAATCCAATAATCAGGTAAATTGGCATTCTTTTGTAGTCTTGTAAAAGATAAAATCCTTGGAATAAGAACATTCTTTCCGAATGATACTGGAATAATTAAAGGAAAGGAAACAAAGGCAAAAACACAATGTTGAATAATAATCCCATAGATTAAGGCTGGGATTTAAAGTTAACAATAATAAATACATATCTGTATGTAATAAAGTCTTTACATGTTACAAACTGGTGTAAGAGCAATTGGGTATTAATACAACTGACCAGATTAATTACTGAAACTAAATCAGAGACATCTTCAGTTTGGGGAAAAGAATTTCAGTGGCAGGTGACTCATAGTAATACTTTTGCATTGATGGAGAAGTGAAATGTTTCTGTTTTGATTTTAATTCATTTCATAAACATAAGTTGAAGTTAGTGTTCAAACTTATCACATGTGTAAATAATTCTTTAGATTGAGCATGGTTAGGAAGGGATAGAGAAGCTTGGGAAACATGCAAATCTATTAGAGCAATAACTTATGATTTTAATGGTAAATTTAATTTTGATTTTTATCTAATCAGGAACTAGAACAAATATAGAAGCTACTTAAGACTTACTTTAAAGATGTTCCTCAGCCAACGTGAAATTAGTCATATTTGAAACTGATTATTGGAGCTTGCTATTTTAAGATTTTATGGGACTGTTAACTGACTATTCTTCTGAGTCTAACTCCAGGTGTGGATACCAAGAAAACCTATTTGAACCGTTGATCCGTGGTGCCAGCTAATCTGTGTGGGTATGAACTGCAAAAAAGATGATCTCATGGGAAGGTTGGGAAAATGACTTTTCTACCTGAGTTGAGGTAGGATTCTCCTGACTCAATTTCCCCACTGACACCTCGCAAACTTTAAGCTTGGCTAAGTGCCAGTTGACAATCTATACAACTTTTGCCTGGCATTGATGTGAAGTTAAGGAAATGTTCCCTTGCTCCAGCTATGTCCCTACTCTTAATAGCAAATTCCTATAATCAAAAGTTTTGTGAGCATGATAACATCTATTAAATAATAGCTTGATAAGAGAACATCTGAGGTTAAGATGTAGGTCTAAGATTAGGCTATTAGGCTTAGGATTTTAGGTCAACAATAATAAGCTAGGGTCCTTAAATTAATTACAATTAATTAATTTAATTAATTTTAATTCTTTAATTTAATTAATTTAATTTTTAGTAATAGCATAGAGACAAATTGAGAGCTTGTGAAGTTAGCATACTTAGTTAACATTATTCTTGTCTCAGTTGGTTAATGTTAAAAGAAGAATGATTTGTAGTCTATCTTGTAAATGCTTTAAAGAAGTAGAGTGTGACCAGAAATTGGAAATGTTATTGACTTGATATGTACTGTGTTAAAAACTGATCACTTATTGTATTTATGTAAGTATTGGAACCTTTTATTAATTTCTTAGTGAAATCTCATCCTCTTCTTGGGGGAATAAATAATGGACAATCGGCCAAAGTTCCAACTTCAATTTGTAAGAACACTAAGGGGTATAAGGCTTGAGAGAGGTAATTCATAAATTGTGTGAGGATCAATTTTGTAGGAGAATGGACACAGGTAAAAGGACTTCTACAAAAGATGTCAAGAAGATACTCTGCGGTAGGCAGCTTGAACTAGCAGCCCAACCAAGAAGTTGCAACACTGCTGAATGCGATGAAACTTCTAAATGGAGAATTCATTGATTCACTTTTTTCTTTTGGGACTCTGTTTCTGGACTTATGAAGGGGACTACCCCCTTGTAATTTGTCAATGCTTCAATCAGCCTGCCTTCCTTAAAGGGTAGACAGATGAAGGGAAGAATTCATAAAAGAAAGAGAGTAAGGGAGCATTAAAAATGTGGGGAAAAAATTTTGAGGAAGGTAATATTAAGATATTAGTAAAAAAGAACCACAGGAAACACTCCATCAGATGAGGAATGTGAACTGATGTTAAAAAGGTCTGAAGAAAGTATTAGGGAAAAAGTGTGGAAACATAACCCATAATGAAAGAAAAGGAGGGATTGTGAGAGACAACAAAGAGTTAAGTTTCCACAGAGTTACTAGTGGCTGAAGTTACTAAAATAGGTCAGCTAAGGAGGCTTGCAGACTGCAGGTGGGCTCAACCAATCAAGAGACAGACAGTGGCCTTCAGAACATCACAAAATTCTTGATAAAGGGGTCCAAGTCTGAAACCAGTTGAGGAAAATGACCAGAAGAAAGCTTTACTTCACTGTGCTTGCTTAATGAACCTCACGAATACTAACTTCTCTTGCCCAGGGAGGAGAGATGGCACAAAATTAAGCACAATTCGTATGTTAGGGGGAGGGAGAAACATTATCAAGGAAACATATAGTAGGCATGTAGAGAAGATGGTGACCTAATGGAGAACAGACCAATCTGTTCTCTGATGGGAAGATCTGTTCTGAACTGACAGTATAAAAATGGTCTCACTTCTGTATCCAGCACTCCCTCCTCCTGAAGAGGGGTGGAGTCTGCTTTTGGCCAAGGCATTCAATTCCTCTGAACTCTGCTTTAATAAATTTTCCTTGATATCTCTGTGTCAAATGTCTTTCTAACACAAACAAGCTCTCTCACTCACACTAGCCAGCTGCCTTTCCCAGCTCTGATTGCTCTCTGATTAACTTCCTCTCAGCTCTGCTCTAGCTCCGCCTCTTCCTGTTCCACCCCTCCTGCTCCATCCCTTCTTGTTCCATGTGACTTGACTCATGTGACTCAGGCTTCCATGTGACTTAAGCAGATCGCATGGGCCTATGAATAGATGGGAAAGATCTTCCCCTTAAGAAGCAAAATCACATTAATAATAAGCAAAAGTGCATTATCAATACACTTTCTTCCTTCCCACTCAGCCCAGGCTGCACTGCCTGGTGTTGCTTTATACCCCTAATGGCTGCTACAGTTTTAGGCACTGAACGATGAAGTTAGCCTCTTAATAGTATACCCCTGGTGGATCCTGCTGCCAGGATGGGTTGAGATCTGTGACTACAACTTACCTCAGGAGAAGAAATGGAAGTAGTTGTGGAAGAATATAATTCCCAGAGTACAAGGTTCTAGAGGAGGGAAGAGGGTTTTTGTTGTAACTCTTTAATGTGCTAAGGCACATGGAGGAGTTTGGTTCCCAGAGAGCAAAGGGTAAGTAAGAGGAGGAATAAGGAGGCCAGGTGTTATGGCTAATTAATAAGGCACAGGAGGAATCAGAAGAAATGAGAGAAAGATGGAGATCTAATTGCAAGGATTTCTTGGAGGGCCCACTACAGAAGAATCCTAGGACACTCTTCCATAATGCCTCTATAACAAGCTCTAAGAGATGAGCCTAAGAACCAAAGAGTCATGTCTAGAGAGAAGTATGGTATTGATCTAAAATAAATCCAACTATTGATGTGCTGGTAAATGTTTAACAACAAGCTCTCCAACAACAGTAAAAAGTCCAAACTCTATCCTTTTCAATTAAATCCATATTATTAGCATTTTCTCCATCACTTTCTTAAAGTTAGACAATCAACAAAATAATAAATCAAACCCTGATTTGCTGATTTCTGAGGTAAAAGTTCTCAAACTGGAAATTTAACTCTCAAGTCTTGAAAGCAGATAGGAGCTAGATCTTGCCCATTCCTCCAACCAAGTAGAGAAGTTTCTCAGAATCACCTTGAAACATTGTCTCAGCAGCTAACCTTAGCCTCTGGAAGGACTGGATACTAAGAGAAAGAAGATGTTATATATGGTGACTGCTCAAGAACATACACGTATATACATACATGCACACAATTTTTTCAATAATTAAATTATTTTGTTTTATTTCAGTGTTCTACAATCTCTTCCATATATCTTAGATTTTTCCCCCTCCCTCTTCCTCCTTTCCCATTCCCTGCCTGAGATGGCATACAATTTTATATAGGTTCTACACATACATTCCTATTAAACATATTTTCTCTTTAGTCATGTTGCATAGAAGAATTTATATGAATGGGAGAAATCATAAAACAAAACAAAACATAATACAAAAGAAAATGATCTGCTTCATTCTGCAACCAGATTCCATTAGTTCTTTCTCTAGATGTGGAAAGCATTTTGCCTCAAGATCCAACTGGGAATTTTTTAAGTCCTTGCATTGTAATGAAGTACTAAGTCTACCAGAAAAATTCTTCACACACTGTGGTTGTTGCTGTGTACAAAGTTCTCCTGGTTCTGTTCCTTTCACTAAACATCAGTTCAAATAAGTCTTTCCTGGACTTTCTGAAGTTTTCCTGTTCATCATTTCTTATAGCACAATAGTATTCCATTACATTCATATACTATAATTTATTCATCCATTTCCCGATTGATAGGCATCCCCTTGATTTCCAGTTTTTGGCCACCACAAAGAGAGTTGCTATAAATATTTTTGTACATGTGGGACCTTTCCCATTTTTATGATCTCTTGGGGGTACAGTCCTAGAAGTGGTATTGCTGGGTCAAAAAATATGCACATTTTTGTAGGCCTTTGGGCATAATTCCAAATTGCTCTCCAATATGGCTGAATCAGCTCACAGATCCACCCACAATGAATTAGTGTTCCAGCTCTCCCACATCTTCTTCAACATTTATCATCTTCCTGTTTTGTCATGTTAGCTAATCTGATAGGTGTGATGTGGTACCTCAGAGTTGTTTTGATTTGCATCTCTCTAATCAATAGTGATTTAGAGCATTTTTTCATATGACTATATATAGCTCTAATTTCTTCCTCTGAAAACTGCCTCTTCATATCCTTTGACCATTTATCGATTGGGAAATGATTTGTATTCTTGTACATTTGACTCAGTTCACTACATATTTTAGAAATGAGCCCTTTATCACAGACACTAGTTGCAAAAATTCTTTCCCAGTTTTCTGCTTTCCTCTTAATCTTGGTTGCATTGGGTTTGTTTGTGCAAAAACTTTTCAATTTAATGTGATCAAAAGTATCCATTTTGTACTTCATAATGTTTTCTATCTCGTTTAGTCAAAAATTTCCCCATTTTCCATAAATCTGATAAATACACTATTCCTTGCTCCACTAATTTGTTTATAGTATCAATCTTTATACCTACCTCAGGTACCCATTTGGATTTTATTCTTGTGTATGGTGTAAGGCATTGGTCTATACCTGGCTTCAACCACACTGTTATCTAGTTTTCCCAACACTTTTTGAAAAGCAGTGAGTTCTTATCCCAGAAGCTGGGGTCCTTGTGTTTATCAAACAGTAGATTGCTATATTCATTGACTACTGTGTTGTGAGCACCTAACTTATTCCACTGGTCTACCTCTCTGTTTCTTAGCCAGTACTGAATGGTTTTGATAATTGCTCCTTAATAATACAATTTGAGATCCAGTAGGGCTAGGCCATGTTCCCTAGCATTTTTTTTCATTAGTTCCCTTAATATTCTGGACTTTTTGTTCTTCTAGATGAATTTTGATATTTTTTCTAGCTCTAGAAAATAATTATCTGATAGTTTGATTGGCATGGCACTGAATAAGTAAATTAATTTAGGTAGAATTGTCATTTTTATTATATTGGCTCAGCCTACCCATGAACAGCTGATGTTTCTCCACTTACTTAGATCTGACTTTATTTGAAGCACACAATTTTTTAAAAGACCTATAATTTCACTGGGATAGGGAACTCTCAATGAAGCAAATTCTACTTGTGAGAATTGGTATCTGCTCTGCAACTTATAGTTTTAGCGACTTGCCACACTCATTAAGAGGTTAAATGACTTGCCCCCAATGACAGAGCCAGTATGTGTCAGACTTTGAATCCAGGCCTTCTTGAATCCTAGATCAGTTTATTCATTAGACCTAGATGTTTCTCAAGTGACAATATTTTTAAAAACTGACTAAATCGTAAAAGAAATACCTTAATACAGATATAGCTATCATTTTAGAATCAAATGTCTGTGCAGTCAGATCATTGATTACCTAAAACAAAGGTCAAAGCAAATACTAAATTAGAAGAAAGGATAAAATGAGACTAAGATGTTGTTTATCACAAAACCTTTAGCCTGAACTGTTTAGATAAGCTTCTAATTCTGAAAAAAAAAGAGGGGGTATAGGGATGGGTGGAACAGACAATTTAAAAACCCATAAATATAAGCCTATCCAGTGATAGGTTATTTATGTAAAATCTTATTTGATTTATCAAATAGCTTATAAAAAATGAATGATTTATTTATCTTTCTGCATGATTACCTCATAAACAGAAACAAAAACATACAAAGCCATTATCGTAGGTACTTACTACAAAATCATATTTTCATTTATATCACTGCTGTTTGAATAAGAAGAGACCAAGATGGGGCATAGGCTTTAGACTGTTTAATGAGAACTATATTCTTGGATGTCTGTGTCCTCATGTAACTGAAGACAACTGAAGCAGCAATTTCCATTTTGAAATGAGAATGCACAAGAGACCAATTCATCGTCACAAGCATGTTTTGCACTTAAAGGGAAAAAATGTTTGCCCTCATCACCATAAAAATGTAATAAATCAATTCGAACTCTTTTCTGAAGTAGTTTTTAAGAAGAAGTTATTGTCTATATATGCAAATATATTGATATACATGGGTATATACATTGATATACATATGTATCTTTCTTAATTCCTTTAATTCAAAACACTGCCTATCTACTTTTTATGAAATGTTCTGTTACTCAGGAACTATGTTACTGCGGCAGAGCTCTTCAGTATAATACATAATGTATGACTATCATCAACCTCAATTTATATTCAGCAGGTCTTGGTTGCAAAGCATCCATATCATTAATAGAGATAAACACATTTACTCAGAGACTTCCAAAGGTACGATGTATGCTTTCTATAATGAAACCACTAATAGATCAAATGACATCCCATTTTTTTCACCAAATGTTCTTGTTGCTTTGTATTTGCAGATTAAAACTTGTCAATAGCATTCATAAACGATCACTAACATACCAAGAATACTTCCAAACAACAGGCTATCTATGTGTTGTTGTTCTTGTATGTATCTTTGGAAATGAACCAAGGACCCGCATTCAGAGGTTTCCTTATAACTGAATATCATTTTTTCCTAAAACTAAACCACCACAAAATAAAATACAAAAACCAGAACACTTCTCTTTATTTATTTTATTTAAAGGAAAGCTATGATACTGTTTAATTACAGAAGCAAAGGCAAATTCTTTCAAGGCAGAGCACAAAATATTTTTTTTAACTATGCAAAGCAAACTATGACATGATTGTTCTTATCTTCCCATTGCCCAGTCTTATTTTTCAATTTTCCTTTGTTCTCTGACAGGGAGGCAAGGCTACTTTCTGGGAAGTAGGTTCCTGTTACTGATACATGGCATCAGTACACCATTTCTAGTTACAGATTATAGAGCTTCTGGGAGACCTTACTCCTTTTTCTTCCCCCTCTCTTTTACCTCTAGCACTGACCACACCTATAATAGTCTACAGAAATAATTCCCTATCTAGGGCATTATTGGAATTATCGGACTGTTGTAAACAGAGTTGAATGTTACCTCATGATTATAAATACTTCATGTTTATAAAATATGGTTAATTAGTCCCTACCATCTTCTCAATATCTATCTTGCCAATTAAATGACAAACCATGTCCTATAGAACTTAATCCTTTCAATTCCAGAACTTCCATCCTGGCCCTTTCCCCTGACTGTGCTCTGACTGGTAAAGGCCTCATATGACCTACCATATATTGGCCAGCTCCAATCTTGTTTTCCCTTCATCACCCAACCATTTATATCTCTCTCCCCCCTTCCGGTCCTCCTTCCAATTCTGAAGTTATAATCAAATCAATTCTGCAAGGGATCATCAGATTGCATAAAGAAAAGTGAACCATGGGAAAGGGAGCAGTTCAAACATCCTGTGACAATAAGAATGCAACCAGGTTCATGAATAGTTCTTGTATGGTAGCGGAGGTGGCATAGGAGACATGAACATTGTTTCCCCACCAAACTTTGGTAAAATGGACCGATAAACTTTTGGAATGCCTTGTTTGTTTCACTATCATAATATAGACATGGCCCATGACAGACACAGAACTAGGAGAAATTCAAGACTTTTGTTAATCCAGCATTGAATTGAATAATATAACTTCATATAACTTCAAATGTGAGGTCCCATCACAAGAATGAGAGTGGGGGCATCTTTCAAGGTTGGGCCCAAAGCATTGAAAATAAGCAGTGATGATGAAAGTGACCAAAGTCAGACTTCCAGGTTCAGTGCTACACATGCTTTTGTGGCATAGTAATGACTCTGAAAGAAATGCGGTTGCTTCAGGTTACATTTTTAGCTAGCCCAGAAGGATTCCCAAAGGTAGACTTGGTTTGTGTGTGTACAAAGTAAAAGGTCACCTGTGTGCTATGATTGAGAAGCACTGATAAGTCCTCCTTTCATCTTTTATAAAAATGAAAGACAGAGTCTCTTCTGCTTATAATTTAGGGATCAACACCAGCAATTTATTGGTAGAATAATGAAGTCCAATGACTAGAAAGGAGCTTAGAGGTTATTTAATTCCACCTCCCATCTAGTACGTGAAGCTTCATATACTACATCCCTGAAAAGTTGTGTGATGGGAAACCACTTCAGGAGTTTGGACAACTATTAAGATCAAGGACTATTTCATATTTGCTTTTGTATCCCTGGTACCTAAAACAGTACCTTGCATGTGACATGCACTTAATAAGTATATGTTCAATCAATATGAATTAAATTCTCTAAACTGAGGTGACTTCTACCTCCTTATAATTTCCATTCACTTTTCCTAGTTCTTCCCTCAGGAGTTACACAGACTCTCTAATTCGTCTCTTATAACCATTCAGATATTTGAAGACAACTATTATGTCTTCTTTTCTTTAGAGTATCTGTCCTTCATCCCTTAAATGGTTCTCGTATAAGATGGTTTAAAATTCTTTTGCCATCCTGGTCACCATCTACGGTGACCAATCTTCACACAGTTCTATTGCTTTTGTTCCATTGTGTGAAGCATTGCTCATCTTTAGTCAGTTGCTGTGGCAGTAAGCACTAATTAAGCACCTACTACATGCCAGGTACAATGCCAAGTGCTGGGAATACAAAAGGCAAAAAACAGTCCTGCTCTAATGGAATTCACAGACTACTAGGGGAGACAACATGTAAGCAACTATGTATAAACAATATGTACAGGATAAATTCAAGATAATGCATAGAGAACTGATCTAGAAGAATGGAATGTGAAGTGAAAAAATATTCTCCATGCTTTTTCTTTAAAGCAGAATTTGCTCTCTTAAAACTTCTGAAGCAACGTTTAATGTCATTTGCATGTCCAACTCTTGAGCTCTGCTTTGCAAATAAGCAATAGTAACTAAAATGACTTTTTTGTCTTTGTTTCTGTGACCCCCTAAAAATAAAATGAAATAAAGCAAACTAAAATGCTTAGGAAGATCGACACATTAAATGCCTAAAACCTTAGCATTCAAATTTATCAAATCCATTTTCCTTGAATACCTTCAGGTGGAAAGAAAGGCATTGAAAGGTTGTTGTTCAGTCATGTCTGACTCTCCATGACCCCATTTGGGGTTTTCTTGGCAAAGATAATGGAGTAGTTTGCTATTTCCTTCTCCAGCTCATTTTACAGACAAGGAAACTGAGGCAAACAGGGTTAAGTAACTTGCCCAGGGTCACATAGCTAGTAACCTTCCCAGGTCAGATTTGAACTCAGGAAGAGAAGTCTTGCTTGACTCTAAGGCTGGCACTCTAGCCACTGTGCCACCTAGTTGTGCTAGAGGGGAGAATGGAAATCAAGAAACCCCTTCCAAGATAATTCTCATCTCCTTTACAACTTTACTAAGAGCTTTCCCAGTAGTATGAACCTGAAGGATGAGTATATCAAATTAGCCAATCATCACCTTGGAAATCTGAGCGAACTCACCTCTTTAGGCATGAGATTTGAGACTGGAGAAGCTAAGAGGAGGAGACAAGGTGAAGGGTGTACTCTGGGCAATGGAGGAGGGTAAGGAAGCAGGACAATTGTAGTCACAGCCATAACTAGAAATTGGAACTTAAAGATATCAGCATTTTAGAATTTGGGGACCAGTGTCTCAAGACCTCTTTAGGCTCTAACCCTTGAAGTTTCCTAAGATCTAGGGTTAGTTCAGATATTCTTTACCTGAAATATATGGGGTCTATGTTTATTTTCACTAATCTTTGGTTTCCTTTGTAATCCCATATATTTTTATTTTATGGATTTCAAAATGTTATTCTGAAAAGAGGTCTGTAGATTTTATCAGACTGCCAAAAAAGATCCATGACACAAGAAGTTTATGAATTCCTGCTATAGTCCAATCATTTCATTCAACAGATAAATAAATTGAGACCAAGGAAGATGAAGTGATCTGTATAAAGGTGAACAGAGAGTAAATACCACAGAGAGGAGATGAATAAAGATTGTTAAAAAAAAAAAAAAAAGGTACACCTGTGTAGAACACTTATTGCTACGTGGAGTCAGTTGGTCTTCCTCAGTAGTGGAAATAAAATGCCTATTTGAGCAACTTGTGACTGAATGATGATTAAATCATGTAACTTCTCTTAAATGACTGATATACTTGTAAAACCAGAAGGGCTTAGAAGTACATTCTTTTATATTGTCCTATGCCGCACCGCAGCCAAATGAGTTCATCCAGACATGAATAAAACTCAGTGACTCACCAAGAGTAAGAATGGCCAGCTAAGAAGTCAGGTTTTTAAAACATTAACACTTGGTAGCAAAATGGGTTCCACTCACAAATGTAAGAGTCTGGGGAGTGGCTTGGGGAGGAGGAGGGGATGCATAAGAGAAGAAACAGAGTCATCTGGTAAAAGATGCCACTTAGACTAGTTTGGTTGGATCTTTTTCTTTCCAGAATTGACTTAGATTATATTTTGTTCTGAGGTATTTTTTTAATTGAGAAATTTATGTTTTATAAAGCAAGCCCAAAAGGTATACCACATTATGTGACATGCTTTAGAGTTGGCAAAACACAAAATGATGTTTTTCTAAAAGCATTTTTCCTCTTAATTATTAAATTCATCCACTTCACTATTATTTGACATTCCATAATAAAGTTTGTTTAGTAGATGTTGACTAGTTTATAAACCTTATAAACTTTTAAGACTTCGTTAGTTACCATTACCCACTTTATCACAAGGCCTTTATTACAGGGCTATGACTTATCTACTCCCCTTTGACCCAATAATTTTTAGGAACTTGGTTCACTGTATTTTTCATTTTTGGCAAAGAAGGGAGATTTTCAGAGGTGACTTTTTTCCCCTCTTTCATATGAGGGTCTGGAGAAGATATTTACCAAACTATAGGGTCAAGTTCTGAAATATTTCTTTTTAAATCAGATCAAATTTTTTGAGAGACTAGTTCTACTCTGCAAAAACACACAACAAAACAAAACAAAACACCCTCCAAAACTGCTTGGCTTATTAAATTTTTGAACCTCAATCACTTCTTATAAAATAAATTAAGAAAATGAGTCAGAAGCACATGCATAAAATTTCCCTTGAGAGAGTTGAGAAGAGGAAAAGTACTTTCAGAAAACTATAATTTTGGGTTTTGCCAAGCCTAAAGCATTTGAAAAATAATTTGGAATATTTCATGAAACTCAAAATCCCAACAGATTCATCCATCTTTCTCAACTGGGTAGAACATATGTTTTATTTCTACACCTAAACTTATCCAGTTCAAGATTTCTCCTGGCAATAGAAAAACTTAAAAGAAATAAAAACAATTGAACAAGAAAAGCACCCAAACTCCTTGCAGAAATAATAAAAACAGTGAATCTGAGAAGAGTTAGTATATAACTTTTACTTTTTTTCTTGCTTCTAAACTTTAAAAAGTCATGCTTATTTTCAGTGAATTCTGTCATCTAGCATGGTCAATATCTAGGATATTCTGATGAATCAAATATACTAGTTAATAGAATATTAATCACAGAAACCATAAGTGGACTAACAATTTTTACATAATTAGAATACAATAAAATATAATTAAGAATAAATCTGAGCCCATATCAAAATCTTCCTTTGATGGTGCAGAACTATCTTGCAGTAATGAGTACCTCAGAGTCATAATCGTTGGCATCACTTATCATTGCTAGGTAATTGTGTGGAAGTGTTGGTTAATTGAGATTTCCACTTGATAGAATGCTGGATAAACTGGCTTTGGTAGCAGTCTTTTATGTTGCACATAAGATTGTTCCTGGTCACCCAGTTGTTCAGAAAGCTCAGTCTAGAATCATAGAGCTGGAGGGGACTGAAATTCCTCACTTATCTATCTTTCTTCCTCAGAGTTGGTTCGGATTAAAACAATACCACAAATGCGTCAAGAATTTCTCTTCTCTATGTAAAGAGAAATTCCAAAGTCCTAGCAACATGGTTTAGTGCTTCACACAAGAAATTCATCTTATTTCCTCTAACCTAAAACACCTCTAATGTCAGTCAGTAAAAAAATATACATACCTACATACACATACATATATGCATATATACACATATACACACATACATATGTGTGTGTGTGTGTGTGTGTGTATCCATGCTAGGAGAAGGGAGACAGAAGAAAAGAATGAAAAGATTTAGTCTCTCTCCTGAAGGAAACAAGTTTCTCAGGGACATGCAATATAAACTGAGACTTAAAATCCATTTAGTATAACATAGGTGTTAACTTTACCAATGACACTGTAACATCAATATTGTTACCTTTTTAAAAAAAATGAAAGATACACATCTATAAATAATTAACATTAAAGCCAAGATGTGCTGGTGGCACCTGCATTCCCAGTAGCTGGAGGAAGTAAAGGCTGACAAAGGTGGGGAACCTGGGGCCTCAAGGACACATGTGGCCTTCCTGGTCTTTTGACTGAATCCAAGTTTTATAGAACAAATCCTTTTATTAAAGGGATTTGCTCTGTAAATTCTGGATTTAGTCAAAGGGCTGTACTTAAGGATCTAGAGGGCCACATGTGGCCTCAAAG
Source organism: Notamacropus eugenii (assembly GCF_028372415.1). Taxonomy (NCBI): domain Eukaryota; kingdom Metazoa; phylum Chordata; class Mammalia; order Diprotodontia; family Macropodidae; genus Notamacropus; species Notamacropus eugenii. The sequence continues at coordinate 180,453,864 of NC_092874.1, read as the reverse complement.
TGTCAGGTTTCCTCCCCCTGGGCTGCTAGTAGATTTCTTAAGATCAGGAGTTCTATGCTGCCACAGGGTTAAAGCCAGTCAGGCACCTGCATTATGTTGGGCACAAACATGGTGAACCCCTGGGAGTTACAGATCACCAGTCTGCTTAAGGAGGGACAAACTGACCTAGGTTGGAAAAACATAGCAGTTAAAGTTTCCATGCTGATCTGTATTGGAATCAGTCCTTGAGTAGCTATTATACTCCTTGCCTGACTGAGATAGGTTAATGTAGTATCAAACCTAACATATAAAACCCAGAATTTAAACCCTTAATTTGCCAAATGTGAATGTGTTTTTATTGTAATAGAAAAATTCCTTCTGCAGAAGAGACCTTACTTAACAACCTCTGTACACACACTAAGATCTTACTTAATCCTTACTCTATTACATATTTAAACTTGATGTTTTGTGATGCTATTTAAAACTAATTTCAAAAAAACTTACATGCTTCAAAATGTATTTTTAAAAGCTACAAGATTCATTTTTATCTCATGTAACATGTAATGGTGATTGTGACACATTCCAGATTAAATATAATAAATAACTTCACTGAAATAACTCTGTTATTTCTTAGATGTATGAGCTTATATTTAATATCCAAACAGTGGACAATTAAGATACTAAGATACAATTGTAAGTTATCTTGGAATATCTAATTTTGTAATTGGCCTAAACTAACCAGGCAGGTCTAATGTTTCAGGTCTGAGATAAAAGTGAAATAAAAAACTTATTATATCTAACATTTAAAAATATTAGGGGAGAGATAAGTCACTTAACCCTGTTTGCCTCAGTTTCCTTATCTGTAAACTGAGCTGGAGAAGGAAATGGCCAGTATCTTTGCCAAGAAAACCCTGAATAGTGTTCACAGAGTCCAACACAACTGAATGACTGACCAACACCAGAAGTAAAAGATACCATTAGGGCAATATATGATCAAAAGAGAAGATGGGCTGGTCATGGCTTAGGGGAAGTGATAACCTCATGATGCTGGGAGAAATAATAGAAGGTCTCCAGCTCATCAGATAGTTAAGTATGTTCAGAACTAGTTGAATAACTAGAGTTAGAGTAGTAATGGCTGGGTAGTTAACTTGAAGGAAATTCTCTTCAGAATGGTGGGCTCTCTCAGTCTTTTTTTTTTATTATTATACTTTTTCAGTTTGTTGAACAAAAGTTTATATTGCATATCTGTCAGATTTGTAAATGACCTGAATCTGGCAGTGACAGATAACATGTTGGGTGACTAAATCAAGATCCAACAGTAGTTCAATAGTTTTCAGCAATGTTAAATATAAGGCAGCTAAGTGGCACAGTGGATAGCGGAAATCAGAAAGACTCATCTTTGTGAGTTCAAACATGCCCTCAGACATTAGTTGTGAGATCTTAGGCAAGTCACTTAAGCCTGTTTTCCTATTTCCTCATCTATAAAATGAACTGGAGAAGGAAATGGCAAACCATTCTAGTATCTTTGCCAAGCACACCCCAAATGGGGTCACAAAGAGTTGGGCATGACTGAAACGACTGGAACCACAATGGGACAATTAAGTCAATGAGAAGCAAGGTAGCACAAAGGATAGAGAGCTTGCCTTTAAGTTAAGGTGACCTAGGATCAAGTCTGCTTCTGACACATACTACCTGGACAGTCAATGAGCAGGGAATTACCCAATCAACCTGATGAGATTACAGAGTGTGAAACTAGAGAAGAAAGTATGAAGAGTTACCCCTAGAAAGTGGACACAGAGAACTAATAGGACATACAAACATCAAGATGATTGGGTAATAGACTCTGGGAAGGAGGGTCTTACTGAGTGAGCTGCCTACTTCTGTATTTTTTTTTAAGATCACTTTTTAAAGTGATCTGTGAGACTATTTTCCCCTTTCTCCCACTGATTCTCTCTCACTTAAAGCAGAGACCTCTTGTTCAGAAGAGACACCAAATACGTAGCAGAGTGTGCATTGCTTTCTGGTAGGTAGGATCTGGGAGGGAAACCTGTGCCCACATACAGTAGGGAATCAATAGACACAATGGGATGTGTGACAAACTTTTGGGAAGCAGATTTCAAAGACTTCAAAGGAAGGATAAATGAGCTCTTATAGCTCAAAATTCAATAGAGGAAGTCAGTAAGTCATCTATTAAATACCTATTATGTATCAGGCACTCTCCTAAACAATAGGGACAAAAGAAAAGACAGTCCCTGCCCTCAAGAGCTCACAGTCTAATATGCAAATGGTTATGTACAAACAAAATACATGTAGAGATTAGTTGGGCATACTCATGAGAAGGAAGCCATTAGAATTAAGGACATTGAGATAGGCTTCCTGTAGAAGTAGGCCAGATTGTAATTGGAACTTGAAGAAAGCTAGGGGAGCCAGAAGGCAGATATGAATGGGGAGAGTATTCTAGGTATGAGGGAAAGCCAGTGAAAATGCATTGTTGAGAGATAGACTATATTGGTCAAGGCACAGCAAGGAGGCCACTGTCACTGGATAAGAGAGTACATGCAAGGTGGGGAGGGTCATGGTTAACATATAATTATAAAGCATAACTTCTGCCTTTAGGGAGCTTACAATTAAATTCTTTCATACTCTTTGTGAATGATGCTTAAATAGAATGAATATGCACATGCTAAATGCTATCTTTAAAATTTTATGTACCTAGTTCCATCTTACAATAGGGTTAAATATTTCCATAGATATAGTGGTAGATGAGATCATAGATTCAGAAAGATTAATTGTTTACAGCCTACAGGGATAAGGTCACAAAGATTATAGAAACTAGTCTTCAGTTTCCCAGTAGCTTTAAAATGGAAATATACTGCACTCACATAGGAGCCTTCACGAAAATATCTTCTGACTATTCATTCACTCATATTTTAAGACCCAGTTTAGTATAGTGGATTGAGTACTACAGTGGGAGTCATGAGAATTGGGTTTTAGCCTTGGCTGTGCTACTAACTAGTTGCGTAAATAGGTAGATACACATATACAGAAAATCAGAACTACAGGGAACTTTAGAGGTCATTTAGTCCAACCCCCTAATTTTATGACTGAACCTAGAGTCTTTCCCCAAGATCATTAGAATAGGTGACTTTTAAATTCCTTCAGTCTCTAAAACTCTATGATTTTCATCTCTCTCTATCTCTCTTTATATATATATATATAAAATATTTTATATAAATATAAAAATATACATATACATACATGCATGCATACACACATATACACACACATATGGGTAGAATGACTCCACATCAGACCTCCTCAATCTATAATGATGGGATCAAAAAAAAAAATGGGAGTGTCTAAATTTGGCTATTGAGTGGAGAGGAGATGATGTGATGTAACCATGGCAGAGGGATACTATGTTTAGGTGACAGGGTGGCATGGCAGTGAAGGATGCCATCTTAATAGGACTGGCCTTTGGGTCTACCTACCCAGATCATTAAGCAAAGAGTTAACCAGGTATTTTAGAGAATAGAAACAGTGATAACCAGGCTATTCCATTTGCAAGGTCAGTACGTATAGGGATGCTGGGAGGCAGCCTGGTCCATCCAGAAACCCAAGGGGCACAGTACAAGTATGTGACAGTGCAATATCTGCCAGAATTTCCTCCCTCTCCTCTCCCTGGCAATTTGGATTAGTGAAGATTTTCCCTAAAGGGAGACCAAACCATACTTTATTGGTCCCAGGGGTAGGGTAAGACTCAAACTGTGCCTTTCTAAACAGCTTCCTGATGGTTTCCGTGTATTGATGAGGCTTCCTGGTCATCTAGGAGCATAAAAGTCTCCCCACATAGGGTCAAGGCTTTTCAGACTTTGGTGGATGACCAAAGACCAAGAATGTTAACCCATCCTAACCTGTTCAACAGATCTGTTTCCATGTAGGGAGGAGATTGGGTGGGAGCAAGGGAGGGAAAGAGAAGTAGGTAGGAAATCTTTCTACTAAAGCTAAGTACTACTGTATCCTTATTACATGTTCTTACTATATTAAGGTTAATCCATTTATTAACTGTTCAGTGACCTACAAGTACCTTATTTCTTTGCAATATCAAACTTGAAACAACAGTGTGCTGGTTCCAGGCGTGACAGACTAGTGACCAAGCTTGTGGATAATGCTTTTGAAAAAAATGGGCAAAATGGTTCCACATGTGGCCAAACAACATGGATTGCCAAAATGTAGATAATATGTGCTTCATGTGGAAACGTACCCTCTGTCCTTATGTGTTACATATGACTTACATGTGATATGATCTTATTGTTCCATAAGCATCATTGCTATATATATTTTGAGGCTTTTACTGATTTAGGAATAAATTAGTAAGCTTTAAATCAAGTCATACATTGTATTTGCGCAGACTGACATCTCTAAACTCTGACAATGGTACGGATTTATATAGATATTTGAGTAGCATTGTGCCTGTCAAATTCAAATTGTTGGTGATAATGGAGGATGGCAGAATCCAAGACCTGTTTGTCCATGAGTAGCATGCATATGTTTTCAATATTTCTGTGGTGCATATTGTATATTTTTGTATATGCTTCATGCCCTCGGTGGTATATGTTTTGTACTGTATTGAGATTACGTCCTTAGTTAAATATATGCCATGCTTTACATACTCTGTTGGGTATATACTATTCATTTGTTTGTCAATGCACTATTACTAGACAAGTACAGTTCCAGTTAGGACACTGTGCATTAGGTGTTTGTGTACGTGTTGTCCTACATAGTTGTTCCATCATTTTCCGTTGTTTCTGACCCTTCATGATCCTGTTTAGGGTTTTCTTGGCAGAGATACAGGAGTGGTATGCCATTTCTTTCTTCAGCTCATTTTACAGATGAAGAAGCAGGGTTAAGTGACTTGCCCAGGGTCACACAGTTCATAAGTGCCGAGTCTTCTTGACTCCAGGCCTAGCACTCTATCCATTGCGCCATCTGGCTGCCCTGTCTTGTGTATTTGGTTGGATGTTGTTTGTTGATATATGTTGCTTATCAAATATATTTACAGATATTCAAATCTATCCTCATATCATTTACCAGGACTATCCATTCTTTACCTGCAGGAGAATATTGGGTTTTTACTGACCAAAATAGAGCAATAAGGCAATGGGATCTTGCTGCTAACTCATATATGCATTTAAGGGGTGTGTGTGTGTGTGTGTGTGTGTGTGTGTGTGTGTGCGCATGCATGTATGTGTACGTGTGCATGTGTATGTATGTGCGGTGCATGTGCATGTGCATGTGTGTACATGTGTGTACATGTGTGTGCGTATATGTGTGAGAGTGTGTGTGTGTGTGTGTGTGTGTGCGTGCGTGTGTACGTGCCTGCATTTATTTGAGTCTAAACTGCATTTTCATCAGAGCAAGAGAACTCCTCATGTAGAAACTCCTCATGTAATAGTAATAGCTGGCACTTATATAGTGCTTTAAGGGCTGCAAAGCATTGTAAATATATTCTTATTTGATCATTTCTAGGCAACTAGGTGACACTTGTGTAAATTATAGTCTTAGAGGTTAAAAAACTTGCCTGTCTGACATGCCAATGAAACTCAGGGTTTTCTAACTTCAAAGCCAGCCCAGCCCTCCATTCACTTTGCTACACTGTCTCCCAATCTCAGTTTGAACATTGGGAATGGATAGTTCAGCCTAATTTATATGAAAACACCTTGGACTTTGTGATAGTGTTGACACAGGGGTTGGAACTGAAGTTTACCTTAAGGAGAAAGAGAGAGAGAGACAGAGAGACAGAGAGAGAGAAGGGTGTACCAACAAATAATCCATCATTCAGATTCTTGCTAGTTTAGTTTGGTCCTATCCCCAGCTAGTCAGAATTAACTAGGCTTTGCTGTAGCATAAATATTACAATGTTCATATATCTCCAGATAGAAACAAGTGAGAGGCAACATGATGAAATATCCTGATTGTGTGACCCTGGGCAAACCATTCAACTTCTCGGGACTCCCATGAAACTTTCTAATAAACCTTTAATAAATTATAAGGCAATTAATTACCTAACATATTGTTAGAAGGGATTTTCTCATCAGGATTTCTCTACACTAGTAGTTCTCACACTTCTTGGTCTCAGAATCCCTTTGCACTCAATTATTGAGGACCTGTCCACCCAAAACAGTGTGACTGAAAGAGCTGATGCGCTTATCATGTTATGAGAGCAAGAAATGACAGGTAGACATCTAGAGTACTCCACAAGCAGGCTCAGAAAATGAGGAAGACCTCTGGTATGTTGGGTGGATCCCCTGTGGTAAACTTTTGAGAGACTCTGAATGAAAACTGAACAGGATGAGCAGGCATAGGTAGATTGCAATTTGTCCTTACCGTAGTGCCTGGCACATAGTATGTGTTTAATAAATGTTTATTGCTGACTGCATCATTGGGAGGAATATGCACATTGATAAGATCACAGATCCTTTGGAGTATTTCAGTACATACATGGTTTTCAAACTTTAAAGCCCTATGTAAATATATATTGTTGTTATTATCATGATAAATAATGGGCTATAAAAGGAGAAAATTTAATTGCATTACAAGGAAGAAAAAGTATCCCCTTTAAAGTGACATGGCTTTGATGATCTAGTATAGAAAGTAACTGTCTAGAATTATATTCTGAGATTATTTGCCATAAGGATTGTGACTTTGAATAAAAAGAAAGTATTTTCCCTTTATAGTATTTTAAAATAGGAGTCGCCACCATCATCACATGATTAACTTTTAAACAAGACTGGCACGACTTAAAAGGTTGGCGGTTAGAACTGATGTCTGAATGACTAGGACATGTGACTGGTGATTATCCATTCAATTCATACTAGTGATGGAAGGGAATAAAAATGAGGAATGTCTTTCTCCTTTATTTTACATATGAGGAAATTAAAACTGAAAAGTTAAATGACTTGCCCAACGGTTAGTATTAAAATGCAGGAGTTCCAAATCTATATCATTACCACATGGTGAAATATTCCAAGTATAAAAGAACCTTATTATCAACCATGTAAACTTACAAAGAGGAAGATAGTGACCTTTCTCCCTGGGCCTAGTATTTGTCTCTGGGCCTTTCCCTGTCCTATCCCATCCACTTACAAAAAGAACAGAAGAGTCTTAGTTTTTAGAAACTTTGAGGGAAGCCTTAAATCCCAAGAGCAGTTGGCAGTTTGCTTGAAAAGTAGCTTCTTATAAACAAATGCTGCCTGTGAGTAGTTCAGTAATTGCAATTTAGCTTAGCTGACTATACATCTGAAGGAAGCTTCTGACCGACCTGGCCCTTGATTATCAGAAAATAAAGTTCCCCAAACTGATTTTGACCTGAAGGCAATAGTTGCCTGGTGGACCTCTTGCTCTGTATCCTAAAGACATTAGGTGGGTAAAGCAAGGAATTTACTGCTGGCGCAGCTCCACCCCAGCCTAAGGTATCTCCTGGAGCTCCATCCTGCTTACGTATTGGAATCTGCTGAATTCCAGGTAGCTGAGGAAACAACGATGGTCCACCAGGGAATTCCAGCTTCCTTAAGTGGGAGGGTACAAGAAAGGCTAGGGGACAGACCATTGAAGGAAGGCCCTTGTACAAGAACTTATGGCATTGCCAGTTATTGTACAAAGGACTAAATGGAAAATTTCTTCAAGTTGCCTGAAGTATCCAGTGAAATTACCATATTTCACCAAACAATCATCACAGCTTTTATGCCATATTTTTTTTGCACAAAAGTGGGGTACAACCATTACATGTAGCTTTAAAAATTGTGCTATCACCTGTCTTTTAGTTTCTGCCAGTCTTGCACCAACTTTTATCTCAGTAAAAATAGTCTTTCCACAGCTCCATTTCCATGCTGTTCAATGAACACAATCATTTTCAGCTTAAAGCCTATAGAGTAGTTTGTATATTTACCAACAGTCAAAAGTGCTTCCCATGTTAATGTATCACTGGCAGACAAACTGTACAGTCTAGCTAGCGTGGGAAGTTGCAAGTCTTACCATATCACGTGACTTACTCATGGCAACTTCAACTGCTGGCCGGGGCCTCTTGCTCCTATGGCTCTTCATTGAGTTGAATGAGAATACTGTTAGTACTGCAGTGCTCTAAACAAATCAACAAACCACACAAGTTGGCTTTTGGAAATATACCGACAATGCCTATGCACTGAGAAGTCTAGGCTGGTGGTTCACAATACCTTGAGAGATAGATACGTGCATATCCATATGCCACTGGTAAATACATTGCTAATCTGTTTACCTTTTAAACAGTGTGAGGAACAGAATTATTCCATGCGATGATTATGCTATGAAAGGTTATAAACCAATTTTTGGACTAAAAAATAGGGTGCAATGATTATGCAGTGGCGGTGATTATGCGGTGAAATATGGTACTAACAAGTAATAATAGATCCTGGAAGAGGTAAAAGCTATTTTTCCCCTTCTGATAGAAGTGGAGTACTTTCTACATCAATTTCTGTTCCAGTAATCTTGTGTGGACAGTGAAGAAGGTGAATAAAACCTGGTGGCTTACACTATATGGAGATTGCAGCCATTCCTGACATCAATGTGATAGACCAGAGAGCTCAGCCCCAAGCAAGGAGCATGAGACTGGCAACTTTCTAATGCCTTCTCCTCCATTCTAATGGCTTAGACTATTCAGAAACGGTTTGTCTTCTCCCAGAAAGGAGTCCAGTTATTCTTCCTCAGGACTAACCAAACTCTCCACATTTCCAGTCTAGTGGACAAAGACTTGAAAGACGTCCTGCTTCCTGAGGACGCAGATGTGCATCACTTTGTTGACAGAATGATGTTGACCAAACCAGACTAGGCCAATGTGGCAAGGCCCTGTACTAGATTGGGGCTCATAAAATGGACAAGGTGTAGGAAATCAACTCATAGAAAATCTAGGGTCTAGTCAGCTCAGTCAAGTTTTGGGGAATACACTAGATGATAGTTCAGGTAATTCTAATAGAGTCTAGAATAGCTATTGACACTCAGCAATGAAGCTGGCACTGCCAGCAAGCATCAGTAGCAATGTGGGCTCCAAAAGAGTGACTAATGATGTAATCCCAAGCAGAGTGGGTAATACTATGGGCCAGCAATGGATAGCATTACTGACAACATTCATGAGCAATTTGCCATTCTATCCAAAAACTGCAAAAGCAAGTCTCTCTCTGCCTTCTCTGCTAGGCCAATGGTCTCTTCCCTGCAAGGATCTGGCTTCTGAGGTTCACTACTTTGTTTGGTTCATTGACAGCTTTATGATACCTCAAGAGAAATATACACAACACCTTCAGTGACCATTAGTTCATCAGAACCATCATACACTCTCTGATGAACTGAACAACCAGGCTGATTTAGACACTTCTCCCCCAAACTAAGAATGTAGCTTCTACCCAACAGTGCTCTTCATGCCAATTTGAATACTGACCTCTGAAAAACCAGTATAGCATGATCTTGAAAAGACATGCCCTTGATAATCAGGGTCTTCTGTCCACCTCCCAGAAACCACTTACAGAATGAATGGATACCATTGTAAGAAAGGGGAGGGATCGCTAGACCATTGTGTTCTTGTATTCAGCCTCTAATTTACCTAGAAAAGTAAATAAATACATTTATTTGGATGAGAAAGTCCAAGAAAAAGAACTTAAAGCAATCGGAGCATCACTATTAACTCTTCTTTTCCCCCACCCCCAACCCCAGCTGGAGCAGCAGCAGTAATAACACTAATCATCATGATGAAAATAATAGCTTTTCATTTGTATCATGCTCTTCCATTTACAAAACACTTTACATACATTATCAGACTTGTGAGATAAGTGGTGTAAACAATATTACAGCTATTTTTAAAGCTACAGAGGATGTCTTTGAGGTCATTCCATTGGCTTAAGTAAATGGGTAAATAACTGTCTTAAATGGAAGACACATGGCTTGGACACTCATACCACTGCCTGTGTACTCAAAAATAATATCCCTACTGTTTTGTTTTGGCATGAAGTATCTGATGAATTGTCACTATTCTCACTGTACATCAGTACATGCCCAGATAGATTCTGATGTACAAACAAATATTTCCCTAAAAAGGATGCCTAATCCATGGGTCCTTAATCTGTTTTGGGTCTTGGATCCCTTGTACAGTCTAGTAAAGACTATGGATCTCTTCTCCCCAAAATATTTAAATAATTGAAAGAAATGCTAGATTTCAATCTAGAGGTAAGTGAAAATAAATGTAGTTGTGTTGTTTCTCCCATCTAAATTCATATGCCTCCCTGAAATCTATCCATGGACTGTAAGTTAAAAACTTCTGATCTAATCAAACATTTCATACACTTTCATCAGGCATATTGTTAAAACCATCAATCAAAGACTATAATAAAGACTGTTATACATATGTGTCACACAGAGAAAATTAAGCAGATATGTTTCTAGCCCATTAGGAATACACCAAATGATGTATTATTTCATATTTCCTATAAGAAAAACATTCTGAAGTTGAACATTATTATTAAAACAAATAATAATGTTCATCCATTCTCCATCAGTCATTAAAGTGATTTTCCTAAAACAAAAATCTGATCATGCCATCCCTCTACTCAACAAAATCTATTTGCTTCTTACTGCCTCCAAGAGCAAATACAAAATGTTCTCTTTGGCATTTAAGGTCCTTCATGACCTAGCTCTCTTACCTTTCCATTCTTCTTGTGTCTTATTCCCTAACACGTGTTGTTTGATTCGGTGACCCTGGCCTCCTGGCTGTTCCATGAACAAGACTCTCCATCTCTTGGGTCTAGGCATTCTCTCTGGCTGCTTCCAAGGCTGGAATGCTCTCCCTCTTCCACTTCAACTACTGATCTCCCTGGCTTCCTTTGAATTCTGACAAAAACCTCACCTCCTACAGAAAGCCTTCCCCAACCTCTCTTTATTTCCAATACTTTCCCTTTGGAAATAATTTCCTATTTATCCAGTATATAGATTGCTTTGCATATATTTGTTTTCATGCTGTCTACCCCATTATATTGTAAGGTCCTTGAGGACAGGGACTCTTTTACTTCTTTTTGTATCCCAAGTGCCTAGCACATAGTAGGTATTTAATAAATATCTATTGAATTGAAAACTTACCATGAGAGACAACTGTTGCATGGTGGATAGAGAACTGGCCTCAGAGTGAGAAAGATCTGGGTTCAAGTTTTGCCTCTGACATGTATTTTCTAGGTGACCCTGGCTAAATCACTTAACTTCTCAGTGCCCCAGGCAACTTCCTAAAACGATATGTGACAAAACAGGTCCCATACACATTGGTAGAGGGACAGTCTCATCAGCAGGTCCCTAAAACAGCAAACTCCTAGGTTTGGTAATGTTAATATGATTGTGCATTACTTTCTAAAAGTAATTGACAGACCCTACTGTATCCAGTGGATGATGGTGGTGGTGGTGGTGATGATGATAGCAATAATGAAGAAAAAGAGCCATGTCATTCAAAAAAACAATTAAGAGAATGGACATATTTATTCTGGAAAAGAGAAAATTTAGGATATATAGGTTATTTTAATATTTCCATGGCTTGTCCTCTAACCATGCAGACTGCAACCCATTCAGTATAACTCTTGTTCATGTTCTCCTGTAAAACTACTACAGGTGGCATTAGGAAGCTATGTCCAGTTGAATCAGTGTTTTATCCTTGCTGAATATCCTATGCCTGCTAAATAAACCTTCATTTGTAAACTGATAAATGATTTATCAGTTGTGGTGGTGAATATCTGTAATCCTTGCTATTGGAGGAAGTTGAGGCTGGTAGACTGCTTGGGTTTGGGAGTTCTGAGCTGTAGTAGATCCAAAACCTACAGGGTACCATACTTACCAGTATTATCAATCCCTGGGAATAGACTCTTACTGGGCTAAGGAAAGGCAAATTGGTCCAAGACAGAAAAACAGAAAAAGATAAAGCTTCTGTGCAATGAACATTGAGCTTAAGCCTGTGAATGACTGTTACTCTTCTAATCCAGGCAAGAGAGGAAGACCCAGTCTCAAAATAACTAAAGGGAGACTGAGTCTCAAAACAGCTGGCAACAATAACACTGTTAAATGAGCTATATGCTTTTGATTTTGTGGCAATCTCAATCTGTTCTGAGACAGGCCTGGCCCATTACTAGGTTCATGCAGCATGTTTGACACTCTTCTCTATACCTTTTGCCATTGCTTAGTGTAACCAGAACAATGTAATTTGCAAAGAGGAACATCTGGAGCATCTCATCTATAAAGGACCTCTTTTCTATTTACACATCGGGTTGGATATCTTCTGTGATGATGGAAGATACCTTTGGCAAGCATATACCTACATATCTTATGCCTTCCTTGCTATTTATAAGAATAGCAACAACCACTGACACTCATATAACACTTTTAATGTTTGCAATGTATTTTAGTTATACTATCTTGTTTGACCTTCAAAACAGTAGAGTGAGGTAGGTTCTCTTATTTATATGCACTTAAAAAGGAAGACACTGAGGTTCAGTGAGGTTAAATTATTTGTTGTGGTCCCTCAGCTACTGTCAGTGGAAGGATCTAAACCCAACTCTTTCTTGACTCTAAGTCCAAAGAACTTGTCTCAGCTACTGTCAGTGGAAGGATCCAAACTCAACTCTTTCTTGACTCTAAGTCCAAAGGACTTGTCTCTCTGCTAAACTGCCTCTCTTGAAATAAAAACTAAGAGAAAAAAAAGCATGGGACATTTTTTTCTACAATTTTCAGTCGTGTGGCTCTAAAGATATAGGTATGCTTTAAATATCAGTTGTGAAAGCTTGTCTATCCTCTTCTAATATTTTTATGAAGAATTCCCTCAATATAAATGTAGATTATTCTCATAAAAATTTCATAGAAATGGAAAAGTAGGTATACAACTTGTTAGTTATTGATGTTTTCTCTATTAACTCTTTCTTGTATAATAACAATGCCTATATTTTCCAAACATTTGACATTCTTTTCCCCATATCTTGAGAAGTAATCCCTCAGTATCCACAAAATTGTTTTGTCTTGACATGTATTAGGAGTCCAGTAGAGCTATTTTTCCTGTCTTTGTCTTCATTAGTACCATTTCTACTTCCTTATATATCACTCTGGGCTGACTCCCTGGTGATTAGAGATAGTTTGAATTATGAAGACATTCTAACATCAAGTCAAAACTTGCCTTCGTATGATTTCCACTATTGACACTAGAACAGAATTCCTTGATGTAAACCACAATGAGTCTAGTCCCTCTTTTACATGAAAATTCTTCAGAAACTCTAAGATAATGTTTAGTATTATGCCTCCCCCAAGTCCTTCTCAAGGCTAAACATCCTCAATTCCTTACCATGAGACTGGTTTAAAGTCTTCCCACCATTTTGTCATCTTCCTCTGAATGTGAAGTTGCCAGCGTCTCCCCATCTGTGAAACTCAGAATTGCATAGAGCACTGTTAATATGCTCCAAACAGAGCAGAATAGGACAGGACTGTCACTTTCTTTGAAAAGAAGCTGTGGGAAATTGAATTATTTTTTCACATTTGATGTGATTAATCTGGAAAGGCAGAATTTAATTTTAAAATGTCTTGACCCAATGTCCATTACATTCCTTAAAATGCTATTTTCATTTAAGACCACACTGTCCTATTCTAATTATTTTCCAGGATATTCATTATTGGGTACATATTTATTTGTCTGTTGTTTGTAAAGTGTATATGACATTATTTTGTATCCTGAACTATGGAATGGATTGGGGGCAGTGATCATTCTTCCCAACTGGAGACCATATTTTAAGAAGGACATCTGGCAAGCTGAAGCATAACCAGAGTGGTCATGTTGTTTGGGGGAAATAAGAGAATATGCAAAATGGTTGAAAGCAATGGGAAAAAGAGAAGATGTGGAAGGAAAATTCTGACTGTCTTCAAATATTTGAATGATAATAGTTTCTATAGTAAGTATTTACTAATCAGTATACATATAAATAATAAATATACATAAATAAACATATACAATAAGTATTTACTAAGGGCCTACCTATTATGTACCAAGCACTGGATAGTCATCATTAGATTTCTTCCATGTGAATGTCCAATTAGAGGTTTCTAGTATTCCCTCCCCCCACTTTCACTTTTCTACTTAGTCTCTGTCCACTTACTGTTATATCTCTAATTTGTAAAATCCCTAATCCCAGGGATCCTCAGGAATATGAGTCAGCTCGAAGCATCCTTTCTTCCTAGAAGTCTGTGGGTCAAAATTTGGTAGATCTAAGAAATATTTCTATTGCATTATCTTCACCAAAAGGAGCAGAATAGACTGAAAAAAAATCCTCCACCACACTTTTTCCTCTTCTCACAGATTTGCAACTTATCATTTGTAAATGGAAGAAGTTCATATCATTTGATAAAGCAGGGGGAAAAACCCTTTAACTTACTAAGTTACTACAAAAGATTTGAGAATTTTCTAGCAGTATAAATTACCACCAACAAAACTTCTTTAAAAATGAACTCAAGAGAAACAATAGTTTCTCTTAAGGCAAGGGGGAAAAATATTCCTGACATGACTGTATAAAATACCACAACAAATATTTGAGGCATTCACGAGAACAAGCTTTGAAAGCCTGGCTGAAGAAAAGACATATTATTTTCCAGCGCCCACATAACTGTAATTGCTCTCTGGTCAATGTCTGGCGTCTACATAGTCAATCCCAGTCTTCACATGCTTTAGCTAAGTCCTCTGACTTAAGCAGTAGTCATTTTTCTGAAAATCACAGAATTACATAGTTGGAAGGGGCCTCAGAGACCATCTAGTTCAAATTATGCCTGGAAAGGAAATTCTTCTACAATATTCCTAATAAATGGTAATTCAACCCTTCCAAGGGGAATCCAATGGAAAGGAACAAACTACCTTCTGGGGCAGCTTATTTCACTTTTGGATACTCTAATTCTTAGAAAGTTTTTTCATTTATTAAAAGCCTAAATTTGCCTCTTTATAACATGTCAACGGCAGATACTTCTTCCTTCTGGGGTCAAGAAAGACAAGTCTAATCCTTCTTCCATAGGAGAGCCCTTCAAATACTTTAGGATTGTTATCAATGCTCCCTGTCTTTCTTCTTCCAGTTTCTTTCACCAATCCTCCTATGGCAACATTGGGCCCACTTTTTCATTTATGGTTTATAATCTCGCCTGTCCATCATTGCTTCCTAAATCATTTCTTCCTAAATGAATTGCTATTGCACTTTTTTCTGGCCCTTGTTTCAAAATTTCCACTATCTCCTCTTTCACTCTTGTCTGAGATGAAGAGATGGGCTTTCTCCTTGTGATGGCAACCTCTTTTTGTGCCCTTGATGCCATCCCCTCCTGATTTCTCTAATGAATTGTCCCCACTATCATCCTCTGTCTTTCTCTTACATTCAATGTCATCTTGTTGCCTTCACGTATTCTTCCTGTCTCCCCCATCCTTAAAAAACCCAATTAGGTCATCCAACCTTCCTTCCAACTATCATCTCTCTCCTTTCCTTTGTAGTTCAATTCCTTGAAAAATCATCTACACTTACTATCTTTACTTCTTTTCCTCTCATTCTCCTAACTCTTTGCAATCTGGCTTCTAACCTGATCATTCAACTGAAACCTCCCTCTCCAAAGTTACCAGTCATCTCTTGTTTGTAAAATCTAATGGTCTTTTCTCAGTCTTGATCTTCCTTGACCTCTCTGCAGCATTTGACATTGTCAATCACTTTCTCTTCCTAAATACTTTCTCCTCTCTAGGTTTTCATGGTCTTCCTCTCCTGGTCTTCCTCCTATCTGACCTCTCTTCAGTTTCCTTTACTGGTCCTTCATCCATGTTGTTCTCTCTGTCTCTATCCTGGGCCTCGGTTTTCTTTTTACTGCACTCATTTGGCAATTGTATTCTCTCTCCTATGTTCATGCATAAATTTTCTCATAGAAATTATCTACTTTCTGCAAATGATTCCCAGGATCTATATATCCAGCTGATCTATAATCTCTCAGCTTAGCTTCAGTCACTTATTGCCAACTACCTCAGACATCTTAAACTAGATGTCCTGTGGATAATTCAGACTCAACACATATAAAACAAAGCTCATTATCTCCATCCTCCCCACCAGAACCTTCCTAGTAAAGGGCACCAATATCTTCCCAATTACCCAGGCTTACAACTTCATTGTCACTCTTGATTCTTTATTCTCACTCCTGTGTCTAATCTGCTGCTGCATCCCCTTCTCTCCACTCACTCAGCCAAAGCCCTCATTATCACCTCTTGCCTGGACTACTGTAATAACCTTCCAACTGATCTCCCTACCTCAAGTCTCTTCCTCACTCCAATCCATCCTCCAATCAACAGTCAATACGATTTTTCTCAGATATAGGTCTTAACCGCATCATTCTCCTCAATGAACTCTTGTGGCTCCCTTTTACCTCCAGGATCAAACATAAAGTTCTCTGTTTGGCATTTCAAGTTCTTCATAACCTAGCCTCTTTCCAGCCTTCATATATCTTACTCTCCTCCATATAATTAACCCACTTGCAGTTCCTGAAGTATGATACTTTATCTTCCATCTCCTTGCCTTTGAACTAGCTCAGCACTATGACTAGAATGTTGTTCCCCTTCCCCTCTACCTCTTAATTGCCCTGGCTTCTTCCAATATTCAGCTCTAAACCCACTTTCTGCAAGGAGCCTTGCCAAGGCCTCTCCAGTTGCTAATGCCATCCTCTTTCATATTACATCATCAGTCTTGTATATATCTTGCGTGTAGACATGCTGTCTCCCCCACTAGAATGCATGTTCATCAAGAGAAGGGACTAATTTTTGCCTTTGTATCCTCAGAACTTGGCATATAGTATGCACTTTAAAAATGCTTGTTGACTGACTGACTCTTTATCAAGATTGCCATCTTTTGGACATTCTCCATCTCATCAACGTCCTCCCAAAATATGGCACCCAGAACTGAAGAAAATGCTGCAGATGTGATCTGACAAGTGCAGAGTAAGCAAGACTTTCACCCTCTTTTAATTTAAATGTATTCTATTTGCTTTAGTGGTATCCCTCTCAAAGATTTTTACTTATTCTTTTTCCTTCTGTACTTGAACTGTATTAATAAATGTATTTTTACTTATGTTTTAGTGCACATATTGTGAAGGAGCACAGAGAGTAGTTTACATCATTATGAAGCAGGGTGCAGAGTGTTTCACAGAACTCAGTTTTAATAATGGAATGCATCATTTAATTATATTTTGTTGTTCTGCTGTCTTAATCACCCCATAGCATTTCCAAATGATCAAGGAAAGGAATACAAAGAAATGAGTTACGGAACTGGAAATGAAAGGGAGTGAGCAATAGTTAAAGTTGTTTCAATTTTCCTTTAAAATGGCTAGCCACAACTTGGATGATCACACATGGCAATGATTTTGTGTTTTCACTGTACATCAACAGAATAGTACCATATTTATCCTTTCTGGGAGACAGCTCGATTGACATCCATCCCAAAGGAAGTGTGATTTGAGATCATTGTTTGTAAAAGATTGTCAGAATCTCCTCCCTGGAGCAAGAGTAGAAATGAAAATGACTTTTGGAGCTGGTACACCAGGCATGATTAACAACAACATAAATATAGACATTAAATGATAATCTTCTCATATTTCAGGAGGATACTCCCTAGGTTGGGAATACATAGATCTCCTTGCCTTAAAGGTTTGAGTGTCTATGACAGAGCAAGAAAATGTGTGTATATGCATACATACATACATACATATGCATTATACACACATATATGTATGATATATGCACTTGTATATTATATACATAAAATATACACGTATATATGCATATATACATGTATGTATATACACACAAACACACACATTGTAGAGATGAGGAGCCTTTCTCAATCACCACTGAAAGAAACAGGAAGGATTTAGAGAAAGAAATTTAAGTCATACAAGAATTTTCTGACAAAATTTTAAAACATTGGTACAGATTACTGTGGCTAGCTGTATCATTACCTTCTTTGGGAAATGTTTTAAAAGTATAGATTCTCATCTTCTTGGGATAATTTAAATAGAGTTTTGCTTAATCATCAGAAATCATCATTGGGAAATTTCTCAAAATCATTTTCCCTCCCCATAACCATTGGATCAAAAGAGAGACACAGTCCCTGCTGTCAAGGAGTTGTCTCATTCTGTTGTGTCAATTATCTCTTTCTAAGGAGGTAGGTGGTCTGCTTCATATAGATCTGCTAGAATAATGGCTGGTTATTGCATTGAATGGAATTAAAAATTTTTTTTATATGTTGTCATTGTATAAATTGTCTTCCTGGTTCTGCCCGCTTCACTCTACATCAGTTTATACACTTCTCTTTAGGTTTCTCTCAAACTGTCCTTTTCATCTTTTTACAGCTCAATTGTATTTATAATCATATATCATAATTTTGTTCAGCTATTACTCAATTGATAGGCATCCCCTTAATTTCTAGTTCTTTGCCATTACAAATGTGTGTGTATGTGTGTGTGTGTGTGTGTGTGTGTGTGTGTGTGTGTGTGTGTGTGTGTGTGTGTGTAAATAGGGCCTTCTCAGTGGTGTGCTGGTAAATATTTAATAACTGTCTCTCTGGGGGGAAAAAGTGTCCACAACACATTTTTTCAGTTTATCTGCATTTTTAACATATGATCCCCCCCTTTCTTAAGTCCAAACAATCAACAATGATTCAGGAGTTCTCAACATCAAGCCCTGATTTCGTAATGTTTGTGGATTCACCTGGAAACTTAACAATGGTCTTTCTTAAGCCAGCCTGAGCTGACTCCAGCATACCTCTGCTTCATTTTTTCTCTTTGATCTTTTTGGGGTGTAGAACTAGTATTGGTATCACTGGATCAAAGGGAATACATGGTTTATGGTACCAAATTACTTTCCAGAATGACTAGACCAATTCACAGCTTTACTATCATTACATTAATATATATTAATATAGTCTTGCTAAATTTTCATTTTTTGGTCAACTTGCAAATTTAAGGAATATGAAATGGAACTTCAGAGTTCTTTTCTCTATTTATTAGTGATCTGCATAATTTTTATACAGCTATTGAAAACTTGTATTTCTTTTGAAAACTGCCAGTTTATATCATTTGACTACTCATAATTGATGTGAAAAACGGCTCTTTTACTTATATAGTTGAATCAGTAAGGAACTCACATTCTAACAGGAATAGGGACATAACCTGTGATTTCATTGATGTTGGGAACTCCTGAATGAGAAAACTCCCTTCGCCTACACAATGTAGCACTTTTTTTGTGGGGGAGGTGTAACAACTTCTTAGAGTTTCCTAGAGAACTGAGACATTAAGTGACTTGCCCAGAGTCACACAGGCAGGACATGAAACCAAGACTCCAAGTCTAGTTCTCTAATCGCTATACCAAGATGCTTCTTTAAAAGGAGGGGATAGGGACTGGATCTTTGATTTCATTTGTACAGGAATCTCCCAAGCAAACTTCCTCTAACAATGCAATTTGGCATCTTCTTGAAGTGTTAGAGTTGCCTGGAGCAGTAAGGTGTTAAGTGGCATAAACCTAATATATATCAGAAGTGAGACTTAAGGATGGCTACCAATACACTAAGCTATGCTGTGTTTCAAATGTGAACTATAACAAAAAAATCATTTTTTATCCCTCTTGCAAAATATTCCTGGTTCCTAGATATATGGGTAATGTTGTGTAGATATAAGGAAATTTTAAGAGCATTGTAAACTTCTACAAAACTACAAAATCAGTCTTTCAATATCATTGTATTGCTATGTTGGATAGGAGAGAATATCCATTGCCAAGAGAAAATCAATACAATTGCCATGGACTGTATTCTTTATTTTTACTGACATCCCCACTTTGCTCTTCATTTCTTTAAAATCCATCCCAATTTTCTTTCTGGCCTGTGAACTCATATTAATTTGTATTACTATTAAAAAGGATATGAGGACTTAGCTTTTAGCTGTGGTTGATTATATACCAACACCATCTTTAAGTGTTAGGCTTTTCTCTTCCCAAATCTATTACTGAATCATTCACTACTATGTTCACATTTCCTTTTTTCACCCACTTTATTAACATTATCATAAGTAATTTTTCCTTCTGGCTTACACTGGATATGGTATATCCCTAGCTCTTTTGAAATGTTCTCTGTTTGCCCTTTGTAAAATATTTCACAATACTTCATGGGAAACGGGACTTATAAAGAGAAGTTGTAACTGTAGCAAAACAAAAAATACTGCTGATATGTTGTCATAGAGATACTCAAATAATGAACCATATATAGGATACTTTGGGGGAAATTTTAATAATTGTTTATTTTTGAAACCATGGCATTTCACAATGGCATAGTTTTACCACAGATAAGACTATCTATTTGAGAGTGATGGCTTTTATTCTCTAAAAAAATCTGTTTCAAGATGAAAATAAAATACCTTTTTCTAGTTTTAAAAAAAAAATGACTACTTTTAATGATGATAACAACAGCTCCCATTTTTAGACATTTAGACATTTAGGTCTAAATGACATTAGGTCTTACATGAATCTCTGGTGGAAATAAACTAAAAATTATTTACAATAGGAAACACTCTTACTTGTGCCCAAGCCTTTATATACTTTGACTGACATTACACATCTATCAGGGATTTTCCTGAGAGTATTTTGATATAACTAAAGAAGCAAAGAATGCCACAGAGGAGGCTTTAACTGATCCAGCACAATTTTGAATTGTTCTCCTGGAGACTTAGAGAATTTTAGGATCCTAGAGTGACATTGGTTGAAAATTTTTTTACATTTAATTTTTTTCTCAATTATATGTAAGCAAAAATTTTAATATTTAAAAAAATTTTGAGCCCCATATTTTTTCCCTCTCTCCCTCCTCTCTTTCTTGATAAGGCAAGCAATTTGCTATGGATTATACATGTCCAGTCATGCAAAGCATTTCCACATTAGCCATGTTGCAAAAGAAAACATAGACCTAAAATAAAAAAATCCAAACCAAGAAAGTAAAAAAACAGTGTGCTTCAATCTGCCATTCAGACTTCATCAACTCTTGGGGCTGGATAGTATTTTTCATCATAAGTCTTTTGGAACTTTCTTGGATTGTTGTATTGCTAAGAAGAGCCAAGTCATTCACAGTTGATCATTCTACAATATTACTGTTACTTTGTACCATGTCCTCCTGGTTCCACTCATTTCACTTTTCATCAGTTCATGTAAGTCTTCCCAGGTTTTTCTGAAAGCATCCTGCTTGTTATTTCTTATAGCACAATAATATTCCATCACAATCATACACCACAACTTATTTAGCCATTCCCCATCTGATGGGCATCCCCTCAATTTCAAATTCTTTGCCACCACAAAATGAGCTTGCTTGGTTGAAAATTCAGCAGAAAATAAAAGAAGTGAATGGTGATTGAGTTGGAGATCATATGACATACCAGTAAGAATGATAAAATAAAACAATATTTTTTTATTTCATCTTTTTCTTTTACCTAAACCCACTAGATAGCTGTAGCAAATAAATAATTTCTAGGCATATTAGCAAGTACATGAGATTAAAAAATGAATGGCAGCTAGACAGTACAGTAGATAGAGCACTGGGCTTTGAGTCATTTTTATTATGTTATAGAGGCAGTGTGGCATCATAATTGGATGTAGTAACTGGTGTTGGAGCTTGAATGATCTCATTTTTAGTCTCACCTTTGGCACATATTGTCTGTTTGATCCTGGGCAAGTCATGTAACTTTTCAGTGCCAGGCAAATCTCTATGATGAAGTTGCTGATCGGCATTGATAAAAGGAGTTTTTCTCATCTGTGAGTTTCCTATACAAATGCAATCACAGCTTCAGTTCCTCTCCTTATAACTTCTTTTATGGATCTTACATAATTATAGATTCAGCTAGATGGCACAGAGGATAGGGCACTGGGACTGGAGTCAGGAAGACCTGAGTTCAAATTCAGCCTTAGATACTTACTAGCTATGTATCTACAGGCAAGTCACTTAGTCCTGTTTGCTTCAGTTTCCTCATCTGTAAAACAAACCTGAGAAGGAAACAGCAAACTCCTCTAGTATTTTTGGCTAGAAAACCCCACATGAGGTCACAGAGAATCAAACAACTCAACAACAAAGTCTAAAATGAGAAAAATTGCTTTATTATATTTTTGTTTAATAAGACAAAGTTCCTGGAGGGTACCTTAAAATTTTTCTTTTTTGGAAAACATATTAGGCATGCCCAGGGAAACACTCAGATGAGCTTGGTGAGTCTCTCTCCCCTCTACTCTTTCTTGAATAACATGTGAATGAATTCTCACTAATCTCTGTGTTCATTGGTTCACGGAGATGGCCTTTGTTACATAGCATCAGCAAGGATTACTTAGTTGATAGTACATTAATAATAATGTTTATAGATTTGAACTGGACCTCAGGATTGACTTTTAAAAGGAAATAAGGAACACTGACATAGAAAAGCATTGAGGTATAGAAGAAGCAGATGCAGATTCTGAGATGCCAGATGTCACATAAACCCGGAGAGAGGTCTGCACATACATGAGGCCTCCACAGGAAACCATATGGGCTAAGAAACAAGTGCCAGATGGAGATGTGAGAAAGACAGATCTTCAAAGACAGAGGAAAATGATTTGGAGACTGAATGTGAGAAGGTGGGGGAGGAAACAGATATGCTTAGCCTTTCTTGAATATGGACAGAGGCTCACAGGCCACACCATCTGCAGGGCCCCAAGGAGGAAGAAAAACTGTCACAACTGAAAACCAAATGCAATACAGAGCAATTCAGATGAAACTCTTTGTTGGTTCTGTGGATCGTGTAGACTGCATAAATCCAGGGAAAAATGGGACCTATCAGAGGGGATGCATTGCTTGATGCTCTCCAGAAAAGGGATGAGTGAAAATCTTGTAGCTAGGATACATACAATTAATTCCTCCCTCCCACACTCTCTGTCTCTCTCCCCTTTCTCCTTCTCTCCACAAACATTTTTAGAGAAAGCAATCCCAAAGGTCAATCCAGTTTAAAGTGAATGAGAAAATGTTAATAATGCAGATTAAACGCAAAAGCATATTGTGCTTTGGAGAGCTGGTTGTTAAGCATTTACCTGTACATCATTGGTTCTGGCCCTTGAAACTTTGGACTGGGTTGACCTTTGGGGATTGTCTTCACAATGTTTATGGTTTGCTTTGTCCCCTCCCAGTGATTTTCCCTACTTTCCTCACAGTCTTGAAAATAGTGCTCTGTCCAAACTATATTAAAAAAATAAATGTGGATTAACTGGGTTAAAAAAAAAAAAAGGATGAATCCTAATCCAACTCCATAAATCCTGCACTGGCTACTGTTTTTGAAAAGGCCAGCCTACCCTGGGAGTTAAAGGACAATAAAGCAAGCATCTTTAGAAATCATCTTGTCTGAATGATTCCACGAAATGTTTCTATCATAGTATCCTGAATGCCATCCTAAATCGAACTACATTATGCCACCATGAAGTACCTTACTCCCTTCTGTGCCTCATTTAAAACTGAGAGGACTAGACTAGGTGATGTCTAACCAGCTGTAAATTCCACAATGCTAGCAAGTATGGCACCCAAAATGGTAAAGGCTTCCTTTTGGGTAACAGACCTACTGTTCCTGAAGGAACAACAAATCATGTAGCTATCATAGCTAGTAACCATGAAACTCTTTTCTAGTGTTTGATTTTTAAAAAAATACACGATAGTGTATTGACATGTTTAACTTAAAGAGAGCAATATTTAAAATCAATTATAATTTTAGCCTGTGTTTTCTTTCTTTCTTTCAAGGTTTTGAATTGCTCATTGCCTCTCATGTTTTAACAAGGAATTTTTTATTTCCTTGGTGATTTTGTGGGGTTTTTGTTTTTGTTTTATTTTGTTTTTAGCTGAGGAAAATGGTTATTTATTATTATGGTCGGAGGCCTGTAGACAGAAGCTATTTGTGGATCTTGGCCCTGGGAATGTAGGAGTTTTGCACTCTTCTGTGTTAAATCCCATTTTTCAAGGGTTTGTAAAATTTGCTATCAAAATATGCTTGTGGCTTTAGATTTGGCAGTCAGAGATTTTAGTGAAAGAAAATATATTTAATAATACCCAGAGTTTTTTTTAAAAGTCATGTTATTCTAAAGAATAGGGCAACAAGTCCATGGTTATTATTGACACTTTTTGAATTTACTTTGTCAAAACTAACTTTCATTTTCAAATTTGTTTTCAAAAATCCATTTGAGACTACAGAATCTGGTCCAGGCAGGTTCAATTGATCATAAAAAAATAAAGAACAAATTTTATATTCCAAAGATTTGTGATGTTGAACTAATATGTTTGAGGTCTTGATATTGCCAAAACAAAGACTTATAGGATTTAGAATTGCACAGAACCTTAGAGATCACTAAGCACAACTTCCTCATTTCACAGATTAAGTAACTGAAGTCCAGAAATACTAACTGATTTGTTTAACGTCACCATGTAGGAAAGTGACAGATCCAGGATTTGAACCTGGGTTCTCTGAGTCCAAATCCAGTGCTTTCTTCATTACACAATTACACAAACTCTCTACAGCTATCCCTTCCACATTGTGACTTTCCCCATCATGGTCTCAATATATTGCAGGTTGGCATAAGAAATTAAATAGGAATTTCAGGGGAGTTTTGGAAGCCACAGGCAACATGTGAGGTTCAGGAGACAACACAGAAAAGTTTAGAAACTCAGAAATGCATAAAATACATGGATAGTATTGTATATCAACCAAAATTTTACAATAAGGTACTGTAAACACCCCATAAAGGTAAAAGAAAAAAAATTCATACTTCACTGTATGAAGGGAGGGCTGAAAAGTTTTACACGGATTTCCTAGATCATGGAAGCATTCCATTCTTGAACCATGTGATGTGGAAGGAATAATCACAGTTCTAATATATATATATATATGTATATACACATGTCTTTAGTCATTGCAGTCTTGGATTTTAATTTTTATGTGAGTCTCACGTGTCTATTTGTTCTTTGTTAGTTCTGTTAATTGAACAAGAATATACAGAATGCCTACTCTAACCCATGGAACTGAAGCCATGGATTTTAATGAACTGGGTTCAACCTTAGGGACAGGTCTCACGGTTATATTCTTATTATCTTGCCTTCTGTCTCATCAGTATGTTTCCAGAGGCTTCCAGCACACAATGCTCCCAATCTCTGCTCATTCTATAAGAAAGCATACTTTTGTGAGTGATGGTAAGATTGAAGGTATGACCATCTTTGGTGGCTGAGGTGCGGTGGTGGAGTAGGTCATAGGAAAGTTGAAGAACTGACTGGTTGGGGTGTTTGAGGGACAGTCAAGATATGTTTTGAAGGCCCCTGTGAGGACAGGAGTTGAAGAAGAGAGAAAAACTGTGAACGGAGCATTGAATTTATTGAGGAAGGAAGGGAAGCAACCTGGAGGTTTCTAGGCAGCAGCTATTAGGACTTTGATTAGAGATGGATTGTGTTCATCCTTCGTTGTCGAAGAAGACCGTGCCATCAGAGAAATGATGACATGACTTGCACTTGACTTTGTTTTGAGTGAGTGAGGACTGTGTAGGTCATCAGCTTCACTTCTCCTCCAGAGCCATCTGAATCCAGTGACCAGATATTCCTCAGAATGACTGAAGATGACCCAGGATGCACTGGGAGATCTTGAGCCCTTTAGGCCAAGGTATTTGAAGGTACTCACTTAAGGTGAGGCAATGCCCATTCATTGAATAAGACTGCTTAAGAAGTAGCCAGGGCATAGCCCCTTTAATGAGGCCAAGAAAAAGAAAGACATCAGGCTTGGAGCGAAACAGCAACAGTTACTACTGATAATCACTCTCAGGCCAGGAGGGTCTTGGGAAAGGAAAAGACAGGACAGGACAAGAAAAGTAAAACCCAAGTCAACTGGGCATCTTTTGGCCATCCAAATTTACCTCCTTTGGAGAGGAGAAGGAAGGGGAGAGGGAGACAGACAGGAGAGGAGGAATTGAGTTACCCAACTAGTTGGGTCCCCATTCATCCAGCTGTGTCTACTCACAGGATTGTGTTTGATTAGAGATGGATTACATAAACTTCTGAGTTATAGAGGTAGGAGGAGAACTTAGAAGTGACAATGGAGAGCAAAACATCTTCCAACTCCCCATCTTTGCTCAGTAAGTGTGGTTGTTATTGGACAGGGTGATCAGGGAGACTATGTCGACTATGTCATCAGAAGTGAACCAGGTTTCAGAAATAGCTAGTAGAAAAAGGAGAGGAAAATATTTAGGATAATGGGAATTTTGTTTTTCATAGAAAAGGTATTCCCCAGAGCATAGTGGGAGGGATGAATGGGACTCAGAGACATATCATTTCCTGCCTCCCACTGGTCCATAGTACTGCTTGTCTTATTCCTGACAATGTTGCCTAAGACAACTATATCCTTGAAGTTTGAAATTTGGCATTTAGAACGTCTGGTTAGAGACAGTCCATTTCATAATATCTGGACTTTTAAGGAAAGTCATGCCATTTTAAAGACTTGGGTGATCACATTTATTGCCACTTCATTTTTTTAAAAAAAACTAGTTAATTAATTAGATGATTTTATTTGTTTTCAGTATTCTACAATCACTTCCATGTATCTTAGATTTTTCCCCTCTCTCCCTCTCCTTCCCCCCCCCACTCTCTCCCTGAGATAGCATACAATCTTATATGAACACATACATTCCTATTAAATACATTTTCATCTTAGTCATGTTGCATAGATGAGTAACATGAATGGGAGAAACCATAAAACAAAATAAAGCATAATACAAAAGAAAATGGTCTGTTTTAATCTGCGATCCAATTTCATAGTTCTTTCTCTGGATGTGGAAGGCATTTTGCCTCAAGAGTCCATTGGGAATTTTCTAAGTCCCTGCATTGCAATGAAGTACTAAGTCTACCAGAAAAATTCCTTGCATACTGTGGTTGTTGCTGTGTACAGAGTTCTC
The DNA here is from genome assembly GCF_028372415.1 of Notamacropus eugenii. Lineage (NCBI taxonomy): Eukaryota > Metazoa > Chordata > Mammalia > Diprotodontia > Macropodidae > Notamacropus > Notamacropus eugenii. The sequence continues at coordinate 180,426,827 of NC_092874.1, read as the reverse complement.
CTGTTTCTGCTCCTTTCACTCAGCATCAGTTCATGTAAGACTTTCCAGGTCTTTCTGAAGTCTTCCTGTTCATAGTTCCTTTATTGCCAGTTCTTGAAATGTCTACTTAAACAGGCTTCCTGATGTCTTCCAGGACATAGTAGTCACTTTAGCAGCAGTAAATGTCTATGCCCAGACATAGTGATTGTTCTGGGCTGGACCAGTTTATTTTGTATTGGAACAAATAAGACTCTTGTAGGTTTTTTAGAAGTTAACAAAAAAGAGATTTACTTAGCCATAGCAGGAGAAGGATATTGGAGATGATTAAGAAGTTCCTGTGCTGGAGGTGACAATGTTTTCCACCAGCAAAGCATCAGAGATTCCCATTTTTGTACTTAGGCAATAGGGGAGGGACAACAACAATCTATACCGTTAGTCCCTTGATCCAACCTTTTAAGGAAAAACTAGCCTAACTTTCATGGGGGGGATGGGATGAGGTTAGATATTGTTCCTGATACTGGGGACTAATAGCTCATCCCCTGCTTTGATTAACAGACCTCTCCCCTCCACTGGGACTCTGGCTGGACTCATTCATTCATCAGTACTTCTCCCCTCCCTTTTGACTCTCCCCATTGTGGTGATTCTGAATTTCTGACTGCTGAAGAATAAGCTCCCCTCCTCCATCCCAGCTCCCTCATTCCCAATGACCTCAACCTGCCCTGTGTTTCAGATGTACCTGTTCCTTTCATTATGCCCTCTGGAACTTCTGCTCTGTCATCTATGAACTTCCCTTCATGTTAAACTCTTCCTCTCTAGCCCTTCCATTTTCAGGCACTCACTGAGACCTAGCTTCCTCTGGATGACCCTGGCAATTCTGACCATCCTTTGTGGTTTTGATTACCTTTCACAAACAATGCTTTACTTCTAGTTTTCAACATTTGCTTTCATAAGATTTGGAGTTTTATGTTTTTCGTCTTCCCTCCACTTCCCCACCCCAAGACAGCATGCAATCTGATACAGGCTATTTATCATGATTATATTAAATATATTTCCATATTAGCATGCTGTGAAAGAAGAATCAGAACAAAAGGGAAAAACCATGAGAAAGAAAAAACAAAAAAACAAAAGAAAAAAAGAGAAAAGAGTATGCTTTGATCTGCATTCATATTCCATGTTTCTTTTTCTGGATGTGGATAGCATTTTCCATCATGAACCTTTTAGAATTGTCTTAGATCATTGCATTGCTCAGAACATCTAAGAGTAACAAAGTTGGTCATCACACTATGTTGCTGTTACTGTCCACAATGTTTTTTCTGGTTCTGCTCATTTCACTCAGCATCAGTTCATGCAAGTTTTTCCAGGTTTTTCTGAAGACCACTTGCGTACTATTTCTTATGGAACAAAAGTATTCCATTACATTCATATACCACAATTTATTCAACCATTCCCCAGTGGATGGGCATCCCCTCAATTTCCACTTCTTTGCCACCACAAAAAGAGCTGCTCTAAATATTTTTTTTTAATTTTTAATTATTTATTTATTTAACTTTTAACATTCATTTTAACAAAATTTTGGGTTCCAAATTTTCTCCCCTTTTGTCCCCTCCCCCCATCCCAAAACACCGAGCATTCTAATTGCCCCTATCACCAATCTGCTCTCTCTTCTATCATCCCTCTGTGCCCTTGTTTCCATCTTCTCTTTTGTCCTGTAGGGCCAGATAACTTTCTATACCCCTTTACCTGTATTTCTTATTTCCTAGTGGCAAGAACAGTACTCGACAGTTGTTCCTAAAACTTTGAGTTCCAACTTCTTTATCTCCCTCCCTCCCCACCCCTTCCCTTTGGAAAGCAGGCAATTCAATATAGGCCAAATCTGTGTAGTTTTGCAAATGACTTCCATAATAGTCGTGTTATATAAGACTAACTATATTTCCCTCCATCCTATCCTGTCCCCCATTACTTCTATTCTCTCTTTTGATCCTGTCCCTCCCCATGAGTGTTGACCTCAAATTGCTCCCTCCTCCCCATGCCCTCCCTTCCATCATCCCCCCCACCCTGCTTATCCCCTTATCCCCCACTTTCCTGTATTGTGAGATAGGTTTTCATACCAAAATGAGTGTGCATTTTATTCCTTCCTTTAGTGGAATGTGATGAGAGTAAACTTCATGTTTTTCTCTCACCTCCCCTCTTTATCCCTCCACTAATAAGTCTTTTGCTTGCCTCTTTTATGAGAGATAATTTGCCCCATTCCATTTCTCCCTTTCTCCTCCCAATATATTTCTCTCTCACTGCTTGATTTCATTTTTTTAAGATATGATCCCATCCTCTTCAATTCACTCTGTGCACTCTGTCTCTGTGTGTGTGTGTGTGCGTGTGCATGCGTGTGTGTGTAATCCCACCCAGAACCCAGATACTGAAATGTTTCAAGAGTTACAAATATTGTCTTTCCATGTAGGAATGTAAATAGTTCAACTTTAGTAAGTCCCTTATGACTTCTCTTTGCTGTTCACCTTTTCATACTTCTCTTCATTCTTGTGTTTGAAAGTCAAATTTTCTTTTCAGCTCTGGTGTTTTCATCAAGAATGCTTGAAAGTCCTCTATTTCATTGAAAGACCAATTTTTCCCTTGAAGTATTATACTCAGTTTTGCTGGGTGGGTGATTCTTGGTTTTAGTCCTAGTTCCTTTGACTTTTGGAATATCCTATTCCACACCCTTTGATCCCTTAATGTAGAAGCTGCTAGATCTTGTGTTCTCCTGATTGTATTTCCACAATACTTGAATTGTTTCTTTCTAGCTGCTTGGAATATTTTCTCCTTGACCAGGGAACTCTGGAATTTGGCCACAATGTTCCTAGGAGTGTCTCTTTTTGGATCTCTTTCAGGAGGTGATCGGTGGATTCTTTCCATATTTATTTTGCCCCCTGGTTCTAGAATCTCAGGGCAGTTTTCCTTTATAATTTCATGAAAGATGATGTCCAGGCTCTTTTTTTGATCAAGGCTTTCAGGTAGTCCCATAATTTTTAAATTGTCTCTCCTGGATCTATTTTCCAGGTCAGTTGTTTTTCCAATGAGATATTTCACATTATCTTCCAATTTTTCATTCTTTTGGTTTTGTTTTGTGATTTCTTGGTTTCTCATAAAGTCATTAGCCTCCATCTGTTCCATTCTAATTTTGAAAGAACTATTTTCTTCAGTGAGCTTTTGAACCTCCTTTTCCATTTGGCTAATTCTGCTTTTGAAAGCATTCTTCTCCTCCCTGGCTTTTTGAACCTCATTTGCCAATTGAGTTAGCCTATTTTTCAAGGTGTTATTTTCTTCAGCATTTTTTGGGGTCTCCTTTAGCAGGGTGTTGACCTGCTGTTCATGCTTTACCTGCATGTCTCTCATTTCTCTTCCCAGCTTTTTGTCCACCTCTCTAACTTGATTTTCAAAATTCTTTTTGAGCTCTTCCATGGCCTGAGCCCATTGAGTGGGCTGAGATACAGAAGCCTTGACTTCTGTGTCTTTCCCTGATGGTAAGCATTGTTCTTCCTCATCAGAAAGGAAGGGAGGAAATGCCTGTTCACCAAGAAAGTAACCTTCTATAGTTTTATTTCTTTTCCCTTTTCTGGGCATTTTCCCCACCAGTGACTTGACTTCTGAATATTCTCTTCACACCCACTTCATCTCGGGATCCTCCCAGCCAGTGCTTGGGGTCTGAGATTCAGATGCTGCTTCCCAGCCCCAGGGCTTCGGTGGGGGCAGGGCTGCTATTCAGTGTGAAATTAAGTTCAGGTGCTCAGGTTGGGGCAGGGCCACCTCACAGGCTCAGTTCCCTCAGGGGGTTTATGCAGAGACCTTCAACAATGGATCCGGGCTCTTTCCTGTTTGGGGAGCCCCGGTCTGTTCCCGCCTCCTTTGCTGCCTCCCGAGGGGGCCTGAGTTATGGGGGCACCCCACTCCCCTCTCGACCCGCCAAAGAGACGCTCTCACTGACCCCCGTCACCTGTGAGTGGAGGGACCCACGCGGCCTCTGGAGATTCTATCCCTGAAGCCTGCTCGGATCTGTTCCTCTCGGCGCTGCGTGGCCATGGCGGGGCTGGGCTCGGCTCCACTCCATGTCTGCAGCTCGAAGGACCTTTTGCGAGAGGTTTTCAGGCTCTATGGAACAGAAATCTCCTCTGCTCCACTGTTCTGTGGCCTCTGCTGCTCCAGAATTCGCTGGGAGTTCTTTTTTACAGATGTTCTATGGGTTGTGGGTTCAGAGCTATGTCTCCATCTCTAAATATTTTTGTACATGTGAGTCCTTTACCCTTGTTTATGATCTCTTTGGAATATAAACCCAGTATTGGTATTGCAGGATCAAAGGGTATGCAGTTTTTGGTTGCACTTTCTCTCATAACACCCAACTTTTTAGTATGGAGAGAAAATTGAAATACTCCTTGCTCTCTATGATCAATTCAAGACTCTCCAGTTCCATTGTTCAGCAACCTCTCTTCTTTTGTGTCCAATGCTATCTAAATGTGTCACATAATACCTGTTGCTGAAGGCTTTTATCTACTCCCTCCCCCCACAGGACATTCTCCTTCTCTTCTCATTGATTAGTTTTCCTTTCCATCCCAACTCCTTCTTTCATTACAGAGGAATTTAATGTATTTTCTGGTATCTTCTCAACTTAGTAAATACTTCCATCTATTCAACTTCCTTTCTGGATTCCTTCTTCTACTCTTCCTCAGCTAAATATAGGTATGCTCCTATACCTGATCTTGGCATCAAGTGCTTAAAACAGTGCCTTGCAATGGTGCTTCAGAATAACTTGTTCAATTAAATAAAAATTAAGGATCTTGGGTTAAGGTTCACTACACCATCATTTAATGGAAAAATTACATCTTGAGAGTATGGGCTGCCATTACTAACAACTTTCCATTCACTACAAATTGCTAGCAAACCAGAAAAGCTTAATTCTACAAAACATTATATAATTGCTTTTTGTTTTTATCCCCAGTGCTTAGGACAGTGCCTGGTACACAGTAAGCATGAAGTAGATGCTTTTTGGTTGGTTGGTTGATTGAATTGTATATGAAGGCAAAGTAGGCACCATGGCCATCCATTTATATATTCTCTCTCTCTTTGTCTCTTTCATTCTGCATTATTTCTTACTCCTACTGTTCCTTCTCCCTTTTGGACACTTTGAAAACAAAAAACCAAAACCATCATAACAAATACGGATAGTTTATCAAAACAAGTTCATGCAGGTACCATGTCAAATAATATATATCTTATTTTGTGTTTTCAGTATATACATACCCTCTCTGGCAGGAGGTGGATGGTATATTTCTTCAGTCCTCTGGATTTGTGTTTTATAATGAGCTATTCAGTTATCTTGGATCTACTACTTAATAATAGCTCTATAATCTCATCCAAGATTGTTGACTATGTTGATATTAACATCAAGGGACTAGATAGAGGGTACCAGTGAAAGTACTTGGCTACAGACTCTTTGGGAAGACATAAAGTGCTGGGGAAAGTATTCAGGAAGGAGGGAAAGGAAGCTTTCTCATTTTGTGAGCTGCCTGAAAGGGTATAACCTTTTCAGATTCTAAGAAAGGTCATTGAAAAAGGAGGCACTCAGAAGTTACTCTTTATTTCTCGTCATGACTTCCTAAATAAGTTGAGACATATTGTAGAGAAGAACTAAAGTTGATGTGAGGGGATTTGTGGTAGGTGGAACATTTATTGGAAACTGATATTTTGCAACATAGACATGTACCAATACATGTGGGATGAGCTGTCATTGAAACAGTAAAGCTGGGCCAGGGGAAAGGTGGCACAAAGTAGACAATACTGTTCTTCTCCACCACCTCCTCCATTTATTTATTTATATAATTTAAAAAATTTTGAGTTCCACATTTTCTCTCTCCTCCTCCTCCTTCCCCTACCCATTTAGAAATTGAGTGATATTATATCAATTATACATGCACTATCATGCAAAATATATTTCCATATTAGTCATGTTGCAAAAAAAAGCAAGAAAAATTTAAAAAGTGAAAAAATTTATACTTCAATACGCACTTAGAATTCATCAATTTGCTCTCTGGAGGTAGATAGTAGAAGTCATCATTTCTCTCTCTGGAGATGGATTGTATTTTTCACCCTCATTTTTTTCCACATTTAGACAATATTATTTTGAGAACATTTTATTCTCTTGCCTAGAACGAAGGTTTTTCTGGCTAAAACATACCATAAACATGAGAAAGGCAAGAAAAAGATGCCAAGAAATATAGCCAGTTACTAGAAGGTCTACTTTTGACACTATAAGCACATAGAAGATGAAATATCCTTTGGTCAAGGTTCTGGAATGTTTGCTGATACTTGATGACCAATTTGGAAGCAAGAAGGGCATTGGTTTCTATAAGGCTCTATTCTTTCTCTATTTCAGATAATATGAACTCTTGGTTTGAATTGGATGGTATTTCCCAAATCAAGGAAAATTCCATGTATTCCTACACTTTCTAGAGTATTTTGACAAAATTTCTGTAGGATTTTGTCAACAGCTTTTTCAGTATCCATTAATATAATTATGGGGTGATTACAATTTTTGTTTCCAATATGGTTTACCATGTTTATGGTTTCACTTAATATTGAACCAAGCCTGTATTACTGAATTGCTGATATACATCCAACTTGCTCCTTCTTTATGATCTTTTAAATATATCATAGTACACTGTGCTGATATTTCTGTAAATAGTTCATATAATATTGGAATTGATTGTTCTTCAATATTTAATAAAATATTTGGCCTTTTTTCCCCTTTATGAGTCCATTTATGGTTTGTTCAATTTTTTTTTTCCAGAGCTGAGTTTTCTATTTCTTGTTCCCTTAATCTGGATATTTTCTATTTTTGTAAATATTCATCCATTTCACTTAAGTTATCAGTTGTGTTGGAATAAAGCTGGGCTAATAGTTTTTAACAGTTTACACCTTCATTTGTTGCAAATTCTTTTCCTGCAGTTGATACCATTTGTTTTTTCTTGTTCCCTTTTTAAATATCAGACTAGCTAACCTCTTTATTGTTTTTTTAAACAACTCTTATTTTTTATTTATCAGTTCTCTCTCTCTCTCTTTCTCTCTCTCTGCCTTCAGAGTTGTTCATTTCTTCTTAGATTTTCAGAATTTCTAATTTGATATCATGGAAGAAATTCTATACTTTGTGTTTTAGGCACAAGTCTGTCAGAAACAATGTTTATTAATTTAGATTAAACTAATTCTAAACATTTCTTCTCTGAGAAAGTTACAAAAGGTGGGTAGTTACCCCATGCCTTTGAAAATCTCTAACATAAGTTATTTTGGATGGAGTTGCAATACATAATATTCTCAAATAGTAGACAAAATTTCATAGTCAGGACAGAATACAGAATGAATTTAGTTAATAGTCTATTGAAGCCTATGGACACTGGCTTGGAATAATACTTTTAAATGCACAAAATAAAACAAATAATATTACAAAGGAAATAAGTAATATTGAAATACAGTTATCAAAATTTTAAAAAGATTCCTAGACCCAGGGTTAAGCATTGTTGCCTTAGAGAATAATTTTTTCTTAAAACCATTCAATCCTTTTTCAGTCATTGCTTGTAAAGATTCTTCTTTTCATTTTATCAAAAGTGAACTCAAGATATTTCCAAAAACTGAATATATATATGTATACATATTTATGTATACACACACGCGCACACACACACACACACACACACACACACACACACACACACACACACACGCACGCACCTTCCTTTCCTTAGTCTGATCATTACTCCAATCTTAAGGCATGTTCTTAAGAGAATCAGTAAAGACCTTTTGCCCTGCTCCAGGCACCAATCTTATCTTTGTGGAGAACAGGGTTCCTCCCTGAACTTTTATCTCATTTCCTCAAATAAAATGGTAGGGCTTTGTTAAAGGAAGAAATGGATTTAGTTCCGGGCATTGTTTCAGAACTGATATTTAAAGACAGATTGAGAATCATTCCTCATTCAAGATGAACCAAGGGAATTAATCTCAAATAACTGTGCTTTTTCCTTTCTTTATTCTTGCCATACCTCAAAACGTACTCCACGCTTTACAAAAAAAATAGTGGAAGAGTGGGATCAATGTCAATGATCTGAGAGTAGTGAAATACTTATAATATGAAACCTAAACATGCAGTGGGGAAGAGGTGCTCAGTAAGGTTCCTTGCGTTTAGTGGGGATATTTCTGGATTTCTTGCTTTTCTATGTTCTGTTGCTATTTTTAGTTGTATAACCAATTCAGTGATTTGTTCCCTCTGTCTTCTATTGTTGGAAGAGGTTAGAGACATACATTTTCCTCTAAGGACTGCTTCAGATGTATCCTAAATTTTTTTGATATGTTGTCTCATTGTTGTCACTTTCTTTGACAAATTTCTTTTTACTATAATTTGTTCTTTGATGACTCACCAATTTTTTAGTTTTAAATTATTTAGTCACTAAGTTTGAATCCTTTCTTCAGAGGCATAATGTTGATTATTGTGTTGTGGTCAATAAAAAATCTTTTTAATATTTGTACTTTTCTACATTTGGTTAGGATATTTTTATGCCCTGGTACATGGTCAGTTTTTATAAATGTGCTATGTACAGCTGAGACACACATTTTCTCCCCCCTCTATCTATCTGTATCTATCTATCTACCTACCTATCTACCTACCTATCTACCTACCTATCTATCTATCTATCTATCTATCTATCTATCTATCTATCTATCTATCTATCTATCTACTATCATCTATCATCTATCTACCTATCACCAGAGATCTATCATCTTCACTTCAGGTGTTTAACTTCTTTCTTGTTTACATTTTTATTAGGTTTCTAGGTCTGAAAGTGTGTTCATTGAGGTACCCAACTATTGTCGTTTTACTGAATTCTTTTATATTCTGAAATGCTAGACAATTCGGTGCTTATGTAAAGTTTTGACATAATTTTATTGTCTATCATGGCTGTAAGCATAATTTAGTTTTTTTATCTCCTTTAACCATATCTATTCCTACTAATGCTTGCTGAGATCATGATTGCTACCTGCTTTTTTGAGTTTTCTTGAAGCATAATAAATTACATAACAAATATAAATATATATTAATAAAAAAATACAGCTCCTCTTTTTAATTCTGTATGAATATTTATGTTTCAAGTAATGGATTCTACATTAAAATCCATTCTTCTTTCTTTATTTGATTAATGAGTTCTTCATATTCATGTTTGCTATTATGATTATTAATTGTGTATTTACCTCCATTCTATCCTACTGTGCTTTTTTTTCCTCTTTATTCTTGCTTTACCTCAAAACCTACTCCACTCTTTACAAAGAAAATAGTGGAAGAGTGGGATCAGCATTAATGAGAGTAATGAAATACATTTCCACTCCATTACTCATCCTCTCTTCCTTTCACTCAGACCTGGATCTCTGATTCTTAACCTGTTCTCTCTTTTATTGTCTTACTTTCATAATCCCTTCTCTAAAAATTGTTTGTTTTGCTTGTGACTATTTCCTTTCCAGTACTACTCTCTCTCTTACATCTCACTATCCTTGTCCTTGCATGTTTCCTTAAGTTTAATATATTTATCTATTAAACTTTTGTATATTTATGTGGATGCATTTGTTCAACCCTCCTTTGTCTAGTTCAGATGAGAGCAATGATCATGGGACACACCCCACTACCCTACCCATTTCTCCATGTTTGTCTACTCTATTTCTATATAATGTTCCTCAGTTATATGAGATGTTTTGCTGATTTATTCTTCTTTCCTTCCTTGGTGTAATCTTTTCCCTCTCCCTTTAGTTTTCTGTCTTAAAACCATTAAAACAACAAAACCAATAGTCAGACCACCTGTTTGTCTTACCTAATTTCCTCTGTGACTCTTGGAGAAATTTGAGATTGACGAGGACACACTTCTCTACCTAAATTAAAATGTAATCACCTCATTCTCATACAGTCTTTTTCAATTGCTCAAATATACTCTACTTTTTAGGTTTCTCTTGACTCCTGTGCTTGCATTTCAAAGTTTCTACTTCATCAGGAATGTTCAAAGGTTCTTTAAGGCATTAAAGTTCCATTTTTGACCTGTAAAATTAGTCTCCATTTTGCTGGAAAGCTTTATCTTTTGCCTTTTGAAATATCATATTTTAAGATCTCCTCCTTTTTTTGGTGGTAGCTATAAGTCTTGTGTAAGTCAGACGTCTGATTCTTTTGTTCTTGAATTTTTTTTAGTTTTGGCTTCTTTATATACTTATCATTTATCTAAAAGCTAAGCATTTTTGGCTATCACATTCCTGGGAGTTTTCGGTAATAGGTAGAATCTTTCCATTTTCATATTTTTCCTCTATTCAAAAGACATGGCTTGTTTTATGTCATAATTTCTCAAAACATAATATCTAGACTTTTTCTTTGGTTATAGTTTTCCAAAGATCCAGTGATTCCTAGACTATTTCTCCTCGACCTGTTTTCTGGGTTGGCTGTTTTTAATAGGAAGTATCTTTTCCTTAACCCATATGAATGAGAGGGCTCACAAAACTGACAGTAGTCCCCATCTGGAAAACATGACTTCTCTTGTTCCCCACCTTTGAGCAGATGAAAGTGACCACATTTTTTGGAGTGGGGGGCAGTGAGAAGACTATTCCAAGAGCTGACCTATTGGAACCTGCATTTTCCAAAAGATATTACATATCTAGAGTCCACCAATATCCATATGCAAAAATGTGGAAATAGTACACTTTAAGACACTTCTCTTTGATGATCTTTGAGTAACTTTGTAGTAGTTTATAGATTTGAAATAATTCTGGAGAGCTCAAAGTCATCTAGGAAGATACATTGTGTTAATCATGTAACGAGGGCTGTATAAATTGGTTACCCTTATTTGGCTAACATAATCTAAGGCACAGTGGCTCTTGGAAGGAAGGGACTATTTCTACTCTAGATATTCCTCACACGTATTGTAGAGTACTAGGAACCCTAGTACTAGGGTTTTACTAGGGCTTATTCAATACATATTTATGTATAATGATGAAATTTCTGATGTTTTCCTAGGATCATATAATGAGATGGTAATAGACCATGGATTAATTTTTGACATGAAGACCTATACTGAACATTAGATCAGCAATTCCACCCTAAAAGCAAACATCTACTGGTTGCTACAAGCACCCTCGTGCGTGTAACCTCAAAATCCAACACTTAAATGTATGAAAATAGAAATCTTTTTTTTCACTTTCTATTTCTAGATCCATGATTATGAATGAGTACCAACCCCCAAAGATACAGGTATACAGCCATATACTGTACTTTCCTTACTGTCAGTGAAGTGTGACTCATAGTTTCAATGAGTAGATTATCTGTCTGCAGATCTTTTGTGAAGATGCAAGAATGCAAATGCTTTGGGGCTAAAGAGCTCTAGCCTAGTTTTTCTCCTGGGAAGTCAAGTCCTATAAAGTGCCTTGATTTTCTTCTTGGAGTGTTTATTTTAAACTCAAGGGCCTCATTTGATTTAAAAAAGCAATGGACTCGGTTCCTGTTTTTCTGATTACATCACATACTGCTTCATTTCAACTGTTTCTCTTGACTTATGAATCTTATCATTTCCATCAAAATTTTATTAAGCAACTACTTGACCATGTTCCAGAGGAGTGGGGATTAGAAAAAGTTTATACTTTGCAGCCCAAATGACCTCCTTTAGGTGCACTGTCTTATAGACCTAAAAAGTGCAAAAGTTTGTCCTAGAGGAATTATCTTTTGAATTCCCAAATTAAAAGATGTCAGCTCTCTTTTCTACTTTGGCCTTTTTTACCTGATATAAAAATACACCAGCTCTGAACTGATGATGTTAAGTAATGCCAACATTGTAGAACAATTGTAGAACAATTTCCTTTAAAACTTTTGACATGTCATCATTTGGGGAATGGCTAAACAAGCTGTGGTAGATGGACAAAATGGTATATAACTGTCCTGTAAGAAATGATAAATATAAAGAAGCATAGGAAGACTTACATGCACTGATGAAAAGTGAAGAATGCACAGCCAGGAAAAGCAATATATACAATAACTACAGCAAAGTAAATGGAAAGAACCATCGAACAAGTGAAACTGAATGGTGGGAAATCATAGTAATTAAGTTTGCTCCCCCTACAAAGAGATATAAGAAGGTATTTCCAGAAGGGGGAACAATAGGTACATGGCATGAAGATAATGTTGGACTTGCTTTATGGATTAGTTTTTTGTTGAACTATTTTTTTCCTCTTTCATATTATTCATTATAAGAATATAACCCTTTCTTTGAGGGATCAGTGAGAGGAATGTGTTGAGAAATGTGCAGAAAATGTATTTTAAAATCTTTTGTGTTCACTAGCAGTAACACAAAATTGTAGAAAAGTTATCTTGTGTGGTTGACATTTTCTAGTTCAGAGGACAACTTAGTGACAGGATTCTGGAGAGACAGTTTGAAAAAAACTATTAATCATTTAGTTTAATATTTGTAAAATAATAATTTTTCATTTCAAAGATAAATAAATAATAAAAATGTTATAGCAGTAGAATATAAGTTCCTTGACAGCAGGAACCAATTGTTTTTAGTTTTTTGCATCCCCAGTGGGCACTTACTTACTAGATGTTTACATGGTTTAAAAAAAAAAAATCTATCCTAAGATATAAGTAATAATTAGTACTTTTTACTGTAAAAAAAAATGCTACTCCTATTTTAAAATTCTCCTTATTGTCTCAAATTGTACTTTTTTATTTTATATATTCTACTTGGCATGTGATATATTTTCTTGTGCTAGCATGTATACCCTTTAAAAGGTATACACAGCATGAGCTCTTTTCACTAAGTAATCTAATGGCATATGAAAATGATATAAATTAACAGATGTTAACAGATGCCTGAATGAAATAAAATAATCAGGGCATTTATGAGATTAAATTGAAGGTGATAATGGGAATGAAGTTTTGTTAAAAATAGAATCCTCTCCCTTTTCTCTCCTCTCACTTCCTAAACCAGGGACCTTACTTTCTTAGATTACTGATGGCCTATACAGTCCTTTCACAGAGAAACTGGGATTGAATGGTGGGAACAGTACACCCTCACCAGTGCAGGGAGAACTACAATGTGGTAACAAAAAAGATCTTTTTTTGAATGGGGATTGGTCCAGTAAACACCCTACAAAATTGGCAACTCGAGGGAAACCTTTCATCATCACTGGCTTCTTCCTAATGGAGGCTTCAAGAAACGCAATTAGGGGACTAGTTCTTTGAATCAGATTGCCCCTAGATATTCAACCTAGAGAATCAAGTCTGTCTGTAGGCAGCTAAAGATAAAAGGGTTTACAGGAAAGACTTAAATGAACTGATGCTGAGTAAAATTAGCACAACCTGGAGAATATTGCACACAATAACAACAACTTTGTGTGATGATCAGCTTTGAAAGACTTAGCTCTTCTCAGCAATGTCTAAGACAATTCCAAAAGATGTGATGGAAAATGCTATGCACATCCAGAGAAAGAACTATGGAGTCTGAATGCAGATTGAAGCATACTATTTTCTGTCTTTCTTTGTTTTTTTTTCTCATGATTTTTCCCTTTTGTTCTGATTCTTCTTTCACTACATGACTAATGTAGAAATATGTTTAATATGATTGTACATGTATTGCCTATATCAGTTTGCCCCTGGGGAGGGGGGAGAGGAGAGAGGAGGAAAATTTTAGGATATAAAATCTTATAGAAGTGAATGTTGAAAACTAAAAATAAATAAATAAAAAAAGATAAAAGGGTTTACTTGGCCAAGTTCTTGCAATTTTCCCTAACTGAGTAGGTATGGGATATAATTTCTCCAGACTCAGAAAGCAGTCACTATTATAGATGGAACCAAGAGAGATTCTTTTTTTACCTTGTCTTTCCATGTAAAGTCTTCTGCAAATCTCTCAACTTCTACATGGACCTTGGTAGATATCAATGATCAAGTTTTAAGTGACTCCTAGGTGCCAGAGAGTTTACTAGGCACTGAAAAAAAATCATTTAGCAGATACAACATTACTGTGTAACCAGCTCTGACTACCAAGTGGCAATCTTAAAGCTCTGATTAAAAAATAAAAATATGAGTTTTGAGGATATTGTTTGCTTGCTTAAGCTTATGTGAAGTTTGGTTATCATAAATCAAAATTTTATTTCTAACACTTTGATTGTACTTTTTGTGTACTTTTTCACTTATTCAAACATTTATTAAAAATACCCTGTGTGAAAACAAGAAAACTGAAGGCTACAGCAATGGCTTTGCATGCAAAAAGTGTCCAAATCCTAGTCTCGAGTCCAATACCCTTTTGGACATTTTGAACAGGACATCTTACACTCAATATGTCCAAAGCTGTGCTCATTATCTTTCCCCCTAAACCCTCTTGTCTCTCCAATTTCCCTATTTTTCTGCACAATGCCATGGCTGAACTACTACAATAGCCTTCTAGCTGGTCTCACTGCTACAAGTCTCTGCCACTATAGTCTACCTTTCACTGAGCTGTCAAAGTTATGATCACCCAGTTGCTCCTATTTAAACTCTAGTAGTTCCCTGTTACCTCTAGGGTCAAATTAAAAATCCTTTTTTGGCATGCCAACCCCATTCATGATCTGCCTCCCTCTTAACTTTACAGTCTTCTTATACCTTACTCATGCACATGTATTCTGATAACTAGTGACACTGGTTTCTTCGCTGCTCCTCTCAGTGCCCTATGTCAGGGGCAGCTAGGTGTCACAGTGGATAGACAGCTGGCCTTGGAGTCAGGAAGATCTGAGTTCAAATTTGGTCTTATACATTTACCAATTGTGCGACCCTGGACAAGTCACTTAACCTTGTTCACCTCAGTTTCCTCATCTGTAAAAATGAGCTGGAGAAGGAAGTGGCAAATTATTCCAGCGCTTTTGCTGAGAAAACCCCTAATGAGGTCACAAAGAGTCAGACATGACTAAAATGACTATACAACAGTAACAACCTTCCTTCCTTCCTTCAAGTCCCAGCTAAAATCTCCTCTTTAATAAGAAGCCTTTCCTGATCTCCCTAAATGCTAGTAACTTCCATCTGTTGATTAGCTTCAATTTATTGTGTATGTATCTTTGCATAGTCATTTGCATGTTGTTTTTCCCATTAGATGGTGAGCTCCTTAAGGGCAGGGCCTGCCTTCTGTCTTTCTTTATGTCATTACTTAGAAGAGTACCTGGTACATAGCAGGTGTTTATTAAATGTTTATTGACTGACAGATCAGTCACTGACAGGTTAGGTTATCACGGGCAAATTAATATTTTGAGCTTGGATTTCCTCTTCTGTAAAAGAGGCAATAATTTTTACACTACCTACCAAAGAATTACTGTAATGATGAAATGAGATAATATATATAAAACACATTATAAATTAACATTATCAATGTTTTAGTGCCATTCACAACTTGGAGAGGGATGCTTTATCCCACAAGAGACCCTTGATGGACTCATAGTGACTGAGTTCCAGTCTAGTGTTGTCTGACCTCAGATTCAGGGTTTCCCCCACCTCTGGCTTGCCATCAAAATGTAAGATCATAGAACACAGGGGATTATTTCATCCTTTGTACTTGACCATCACCAGCACAGTGTTTGACATATAATAAACACCTGATAAACACCTGTTGCTTCATCATTCACCCTGACCTCCAAGTAGAACTCTGGAGAAAATCTCTTAAATAAAGCTTAAATCTAAGCTCATCTTCTAGACAAAAGGCATCTTCTAGATAAATTAATGTGTAAAGTTATAACTATTATGTATAAGATAGCTATTTATTTCCTGTACAACAAAAGAAATGCTTAAACACAAAAAGAAATGCTTAAAACTCATATATGTGCATTTATGAATACTTAAAATTTGAAAATTCACCCATCTCTCCTATTATAATCTTCAAGACTCTAAAGACTACTGGGAAATGTGTAGGAGTTAAGTTAATTTCACTTTCACTTCAGTGTGAACAGCAAATCAATGTTCCTATATTCTGGCCAATAAAAGAGTTCAAATTTACAGTTGTAGGAGGGAGCTCCTTCTGGTCAAATACCAACTGGCTCAACAATTCAGATGACTTGAGCTCATAAGGTGGTATAAACATCCAACTCAGACTCACTGTTTGGCACTTCTGCTCAAAGCAGAAAAGGCAGTCAAAGGCTGGAGATCGTCAGACTAGAGAGTCTTGGTCTCACCTTATGTAAGCACAAGTTCTTACTGCCATGTGGATATAATTACCATAGCCACTTTTGGGCAAGAAGAGAGAAATTCTTCCCTCTCCCTAACTCCATTAGATATTTGAGGAAGAGCAGGTGTTGACTGTGTCTCAACAAAGAAGCATTCTCAAAAGAAGAAGGAGCGAAAGCTATCTGTAGTCATATGAAAAAATGCTCTAAAGCTCTATTGATTAGAGAGATGCAAATCAAAACAACTCTGAGGTACAATATCACTCCTATCAGATTGCCTAATATGACAAAACAGGGAAGTGATAAATGTTGAAAAATATGTGGGAAAGTTGGAACACCAATTCATTGTTAGTGGAGCTGTGAGCTGATCCAACCATTCTGGACAGCAATTGGAACTATGTCCAAAGGGATATAAAAATGTGAATACCCTTTGACACTTCAATATTGTGTCTAGGATTGTCTCAGAGATCATAAAAATGGGAAAAGGCCCCACACATACAAAAATATTTATAGCAGTTCTTTTTGTGGTGGCAAAGAACTAGAAACTGAGGGGATGCCCATCAACTGGGGAATGGCTGAAAGAGTTGTGATATATGAATGTAATGGAATACAGTTGTGCTATAAGAATCGATGAGCAGGTGGACTTTGGGAAAACCTGGTAAGTCTTATATGAACTGATGCTTAGTGAAGTGAGCAGAACCAGGGAAACGCTGTACACAGTAACAGCCACAGTGTGCAATGACTGATTTTGATAGACTTAGCCCTTCTCAGCAATGCAAGGACCTAAAACTTTTCCATAGGACTCATGATGGAAAATGCCATCCACATCCAGAGAAAAAACTATGGAGTTAGATTGCAGAGTGAAGCTAACTCTTTTCTCTTTTGTTTTGTTTTGTCTTTTTCTCATGATTTTTCCCATTTATTATAATTCTTCTATGCAACGTGACTAATGTGAAAATGTGTTTGATAGGAATGTATGTGTAGAGCCCATATCGGACTGCATGCCATCTTGGAAGGGAGTTGAGAAGGAGGGGGAGAAAATTTAAAACTTATGGGAGTGAATGTTGAAAACTGAAAAGAAATTAACAAAACAAAGTTGCCTTGCCTGCTGAAGGGAAGGATCTTCCTGTGGTTCAGTCACGAACCATCAAGGGACTAACCAGGAGGCTCTGGTAACATGTCATTATCAAAGAGCCAGCACATGTCCCTTACTTTCAGGAGCTAAGATTCATGGGAAGTGCTCTAATCTCACTATATAGCCTCTGCCCCACTACATGGAATCACTAGAATAATTTTGATATTTCTGATAGACAGACAGAATGAGTATTTACAATTAAGCACTTACTATGAGATCAAATGTTAACTGGTAGGAGTGCAAATAGGAATACAAAACAATCCCTGCCTCAAGGAGCCTATTTTCTAATGGGGGGAGGCAACATATAAAGGGGTGCCAGTCAGGGAAAGGCAAGGAGACTAAAGGAATTAGCTTAGTCCTTGGCAAGATACAGTGGTGGTTTTTAAAACCAGAGATGGAGTCTAATTTTCTGCTGGAAGAGGGGGGCAGAAATGGTCAGAGATAAAGCCAAGGCAAAGAGATGGAAGGAAAAAGGGGTTCTGTTTCACTGAGCAGCTCAGAACCCCAAATGTAATCTAGTCTATTTAATCTTTTTCAGTTCTATTCTGGGTTCAAATTCATTGCCCATTTTCATCAGTTTGCCAAGATACATGTAATAATGAACTAGAGCCATGATATTTCCATCCAACTGCAATATCATTGTCTACATAAGTCAGTCTTTATGTACTGTTTTTCCTTTGTAGATTATTGTATGATCAATGAATATTGATGATGAGTTAGTGGTTATGAATCTCATTTACAAGAATCTTCACTGTTCCAGGACTTAATCAATACAAAGTCATTGGTAAAAAGAGCTTCTGGAGGACTTCATCTATGGAGATTACCCTTTTCATTTGATGTCTTCATTGTAAATCCTTTGTGACAGTGGCAGACACCTTTGATGAGCACTCATTTCTCTGTTTTATGGCTTATTTTATATTAATAGTCAGGTGATCATGAAATAAAATTAATTCTATTTTTTCATCTGCCAAGGATTCTTTATTAACTTCATCTTTTTTGAGGAACATTCTGCTCTACTGAATGGAATATTTTCTTATAGTCAACCAACAAGAACAAATGGTTGGATCTTGTATCTTTGTACCTTTCAGTCAATTGCTGTAAAGCTATACATTGTAGAACATAATTTGCTAAAGTCTTCCTTAGCTCTTCACATATTTTCATCAAGGATGCCTTTAAAACATGAATAGAATATTGATTATTCTCACAAAAATTTTGTGGGATTGGGGAAATAGGCAAATGTTACTTGTTAGTTATTTTTTCAGGTACCTTTTTGGGTGGTCATGGTGTTCACAGTTATTCCTCCCAGTCATTTAATATCTTTCTTTTTTCAGATACTTTGTGACTCAGTCCCCCAAAGCCTTCAGAATTGTGTCATCTCCCACAAGGGTTTCCTTTGGGTAAACTTGTTTTTGTTTTTCTTTTTTCTTAGCTACCGTTCCCAGTCTTTGTTTTCGTAAGTGCAATTGCTACTTTCTCATACAGCACTCAGAGCCTGAGATCACAGAATACAGAGGTAGAGGATGACTCATAGTTTATCTAGTCATCCAACTTGAACCCGAACAAAAAAAATCATCTTTACAACATAGCTAGTAAATGAGCATCCACATTTTGCTTGAAGATATTCTACGACTGGCAACTCATTACCTCCTAAGTCAGCCCAATGTTAAAGATTAAGGCTCTAAATGTAGTGGCTCTACTATCAAGGAAACATTAACAAATTTCCCCCCTACTACCACGATGCCCTTACATTTTTGTTTTTTGTCTATTTATGTAATTTAAGATGGAAAAGTTTCTGAATAAAGCAACAGTTTCTGAATAAAGCAACTTTGTTGACATTCTTAATATTTTTGCCAAACTATGATAGCTGAGGGGCAGCTAGGCAGCACAATGGATAGAGTTCCAGGTCTGAACTCAGGAAGATGAGTCTTCCTGAGTTCAAATCTGGCCTCAGATACTTAATAGTTCAGATACTTACTAAGCAAGTCACTTAATCTTGTTTTCCTCAGTTCCTTATCTGTAAAATGAACTGAATGGCAAACCACTCTAATATCTTTGCCAAGAAAACTCCAAATGGGGTCATTACGAATTGGACACAACTAAATCAACTCAATAATGTAATAGTTGATGTACATCAGTCTAAGACATCTTATTCAATCAATCTATCCAGTTGACCATATTTATTAAACACCTTCTCTATTCTAGACTCTAGGCTAAATGTATGTGAAAACAGAGTCTAGCTATGTAGTCTGAAAATTTGGTAATATTGTTTCCTTAAAGAAAAATAGGACATAGTCAGCAGAAATTCAGTTGTTTTTAAAGAACTAAGTAATTGTGTGTCTCTTTGAGCCAAGTTTCTAGAAACTATTTTTCTTAGGCAAGGCAAGTCATGAATTGAGACAATATTAGACTACATATATACACAAATCTGTTCACTTCTTGGTCTAGCAAAGAATTTATAATTTAAGTGAACTAAACTATTTTCCTCCACCTCATCCTTAATACTTCTTATAACTGTAGAGTCCTGAAAAAATTCCCTAGCACTTCCTTCCTTAGGAAAACTAAAAACAAAATTATCTAATTTAAATTACTATTTTCACTTTATATATGAATAAACACTTTAAAAAGCCAGAAAAATTTGCTCTATGCCTGAGCAGAAGCAATAAAGAAGCTTGATGAGTCCACCCATGCCACCATAAAAATTATAGGTTATTTCTACTTCAGAGTACAGGAAAAGGGGATGACAAAAATAGGAGTCGATGTCATTGGCCCAATTGGATGGTGGGAGTAGCAGTAACAGCATATTATAGGGTCCCTCATCTTCTCTTTAAAAAGAAATCAACTGTGAAACTGTTTAAGATTTCCATTCTCATGGAAAGGCAAGATTGAGGCTGCCACGATGACCTCTGATCTCTGAGTTATATAAATGATCCACCATCAGTCACCTTTTCATGGAAACTTCGTGTATATAGGTATTTTCAGAATCTCTGTGCATGGGAGCACTTGAGAACATGACTTGTTGGCAGATCACTGTTACCTATCTGGGTAGTTTAAATTAAACTATTCTATAGGTCCTGAGTACCAGGGTACTATTTGATGATGTCAGGGTCACCTATATACCATAGGCCATATAAAGAATGATCATAATAGATCTAAAGGATCTGCTCTAGTCCTTATCTGCCTCAGGAAATCAAGGAGTTTTTCCCTTGGCATAAGCAGTCCACTGAAACCTTGAACAATTCCTGGGCTCAAGAATTTCCCTTAACATCTCACAGATCATGGAGCTAGGAAGGACCTTCCAGTCCAATTTCCTTATTTTACAGAGGAGAAATTGAAGCCCATGGAGGTGAGATAATTTGTCCAAGCTTGCACAAGAAGGAACAGGATCTGGTATTTGCATTAAAGATTTTCTAATGACTTCTAATGAAGCCACTGGCTGTGAGGTTCCCTCCTCCTTGCAATTCCACTTCTCAGATTCTTCCAACACTCCCCTAACTCCACATTCTTTTTTCTTTTGATCTGGTCTAAGAACAGAAGGCCATTTTCTTTGCTAAGTTTACTGCTTCTCCTTACGTGGTTTATCCCATTTCTATCTCAAGAACTTGTTCCTCCATTTATCCCCTTTCTGTTTAATTTTCAGTTTCTTTCCTGCTGTTTGCAAACATGTCCAGATATCCCTCATTCTTTAAAGAACTAAAGGAAAAAAAATGGATTCTGCTGGATTCTTCTCTCCTCTCAATTACTGTCCTATATCTCTTCTCCTTGTCACCGACCAATTCCTAGAGAAGTTGTTTACAGTCATTGTTGTGCTTCTGTATGTTCCACTCACCTTTTGCAGTCTGGCTTATGATCTCACCACTCAACTGAAACTTCACTCTCCAAGTTTACCAGTGGTCCCTCCATTGATAAATCCAGAGGTGTTTTTTTTTTTTTCAAGTTCTCATTCTTTTTGACATTTGCAGTTACACCACTGACCACCTTTTCATCCTGGATACTTTTTTCTTCTTCAGTTTTCATGACCTTCCTTCAAGGGATTGGAAAAGGCTTCCTTCATGTCCCAGCTAAGACCCACCCAGCTAAGATCCTATAAGAAGCCTTTCCCAACCTCTCTTAATTTGAGAGCCTTCCCTCTGTTAATTATTTCTAAATTATCCTCGATAAATTTTGTTTGTATATAGTTCTTTACTTGTCATCTCCCCCATTAAACTGTGCCCTCCTCATAGGTAGGGACTGTCTTTCTTTATATTCCTGTTCTTAGTACAGTTTCTAGAGTAGACTAAGTCAGGTCAGCATAACATGCAGCCTGCCAAAGGATTTCAGGCAACTGGGGGAAAATGAAAAGGATGTAAAAGAAAGTAAAACATAATGAAGGCTTTTTCCCTGCCCCACTCAACCCACCTTCCACTTAGTTACTATTGTATCTGTCATGTAATATGGCAGGTGGGTTGCCACTGCACATGCTCTCCTGTTTGTGACTTGACCCATGGCAACCAACCATCATCAGTCTTTCTCTAGTTTGAGAGGAGGGAGAAGTGCTACTATAATAGCACTGACTTCATAGGATTATTGTGAGGATCAAATGAGATTAGTAAAGTACTTAACACAGTGTGTGTGTTCGTTCTTCGTTGCTGAAGAAGACCATGCCATCAGAGAAATGATGACATGACTTGCACTTGACTTTGTTTTGAGTGAGGGAGGGCTGTATAGGTCACCAGTCTCACTTCTCCAGAGTCATCTGAATCCAGTGACCAGATATTCATCAGGATGACTGGACATGACCCAAGATGAGACAATTGGGGCGGGGCTAAATGACTTGCCTGAGGTCACACAGCTAGTGAGTGTGAAGTGTCTGAGGTAAGATTTGAACTCAGGTCCTCCTGATTCCTGCACTGGTGCTCTATTCACCGCATCACCTAGCTGCCCCGTAACTTAACACAGTACCTGACACATAGAAGGTGCTTAATAAATCCTTATTCCTCTACTTGGTCCCTTTCATCAGCTTCCATGGATTCAACTATTATTCTCTTATGTCAATGACTCCTAAGTCTATATTGCTGGCCCCCACCTCTCTCCTGAGTTTCAGTGACGATGATAATTGGATCATATGGTATTAGTGAGAGATAACAAGGTGAAAACCAGAGTGCTCCCCTAGTACTTTTAGTATTTCAAGAAAAATAGAGGAATGCCCCCAGCACTTTGGATGGAACTTTTGTGGTGAACTTAAGAGAGAACATGGAAAAAGGATGCACATGCAGGCACAGATGGGTTGTGATCTGCATGGGGTTTTAAGCTGCCTTATGGAAGGGAACTTCTGAATTGATGGGATCATAGATTAGAATGTTTGAATAAAATAATAAATAACACAAATATTGTAACTACCTTAGTTGAAACTTTCATTATTTCTTTCCTGAACAATATTCTCGATGTCTCTTCATCTTGTGTCTCTGCCTGTTCTGCGCCTAACAAAAAACTCAGGGAGTTCCACTGCTCTACTTCCCATTCTTCTAATTTTCCAATTCAAACTCTCCCTCCTTGGCTGCTAGTCTTTTATAAGTGTTATCTCCCTTCCTATGAGAACAAAAGCTCATAGAGAGCAAAGAATTTCTTCACTTTGACAATTTGTATTCTCAGTGCTTGGCATATGGTAGGTGCTTAATAATTGCTTTTTCATTCATAGATTGATTCACTGCTTACCGAACTAATTCAAAACTACTTATCCTGCAGGGGTCAGGCCCTCCACATGCTGGCTTTAAGGAACCTTTTCCAGTTTATTTCACATGGCTCCCCTTCACATGCTTTATTCTGACAATTGCACTATTGACCATTCCTTAAAATATCTTACCTCTCTGCCTTTGCTTATGTTATTCCATACACATGAACTGATTGCCATTCGTAGGTTCATCTGTTGAAATCCTAGCTCTAGTACCATCTTTTCCATGAAATATTTCCTTATCTTCTCTCCCCAACTCCTCCAACTAGAAATATTTCCTTCCTCTGAATCCTCATAACCCTTTCATACCAAGCTTATGCACTTAGCATACTCTACTCTACAGTATGTTTATTTGTAATATGTTTTATTTTTTTAGACATCTAGGATGGCAGAGGGGACAGATTGCTGGACTTCAGATCAAGAAGCCCTGAGTAGAATCCTGCCTTAAACAACCCATCTCAGTTTGAGTAGAAGAGGGCCTCCTTTTTTCCCCATGGAAAGCATGGCAGGGTATGGTGACTCACATGGTTTTGGGACATCTTCCAAGTCTGCAGGGCAAAGACCCACATGGGTGGGCCTTTTAGTGCCCTTGGGTGACTAGAAAGTCACATCAATAGTGCCAGAGCTGCCAGGAAATTATGTCAAGGGAGGTACAGCCCCTGGGCCAATCAAGTCATAGCTTCATTCCTTTGAAGAAAAATTAGCCTAACATATGTGGATGGAAGAATTATTAGTAGTAGTCATTTTACAGCTTGAGTTCAAACTGCTCCTAATACTTACTAGCTGTGTGATCCTGGGCAGGTACTTAACCTTTCTGATCATTTGTAACATGGGGGAGGGATGGACTAAATGACCTTTAATATCCCTTTCATCTCTAATTCTATGATGCTAAGAAGGATGGAGTCAGTACTTTATGCCCTGCTCTGCTTTCAGAATCTCTCTGTACCATGTAAGGGAATAGTATGATTTCTTTTCCTGGTTGACCATCAATTTGGCTTAATTCTAGATCATTGCCACTCAAGGGGAGGGCAGCATGCCAAAAGATGCTAAAAAATGAATTTGACTTATACTTCCACTAGAGTCAGTGCCTAAACTGTTAGAATCTGCTTTACAAGTTAACTGTTCAAAGTACAATCCCTGTTAGAGTTTCTAGGGAAACTCAGCAGAGCCTCAGAAACAGGGGAACAGCTAAAATGTGTCACCAGTAATTACCCTATGAATTGATGATTCAGGTGTGCAGAGGGAGGCATTAAGCTTCCATTCATGAAAACTTCTATTGATAAAACATAAAACTCAGTTTAAAAAAAACTTTCCCTAGACACCTAAAAAAATGCAGTGTTTCTCTAGAGAAACATCATAACAGTCTATAACCCTGCTAGGAATCAGGAACTGCAAGCTAATGGCTGCCACACCTAGAAGCCTGTTCCAGACAAACAGCCTCTCTTCTGGATTAGCTGCAAGTGTTGTCTTCAGCAGCCAGACATTTGCAGTGACAATTTCAAGTACCTTAAAAATTCCTCTTAATGATTTCATATTGGCACCACATGGAGGGCAGAATATCTGTTCCATAAACTTCTTTGGGATCAAAAGAAGTGGTCTTGAAAGTAACATTCTTAACTGGGGGAAAAGAAAGAGAATATAGTAGTGTGTGTGTGTGTGTGTGTGTGTGTGTGTGTGTGTGTGTGTGTGTGTGTGTGAAACCTAACCTATGTTTTAAACAAAAGAATACACAAATCCCCCAGAGGCCTAAGAGTTTGTACAGTGGAAGAGCAGTTGTCTACCATTACTAAGAGCAAGGAGAGGGTGGAGGAAAAGAGTCTGAAATTGTCATTGTTCATACCTACTTTTACTCTCCAGGCACCAGCGAGCTTCAATTCAAGACTGCTGCCCATATATAATTCAGGCCTCCTTGTATTCTATTGTGAAGTTTGTTTCTTTTACTACTATCTGATACAGGAAATAGATATTAGAATAGAGCCATCAAAATTCAATTTTCAAAGCTTATAAGCAAAAGTTAAAAGAGGCCATTGGTATCAAATTTTGAAGGCTTCTACTGTCTTCTGTACATACTGTATCGGCCATATTGTACATGACTGCTATTGCAACAAAAAAATAGGTAAAACTAAAAAAAATACAAGTTCGTAAAAAATATTTGGTAATACTATTGTCAAGACACTAGGATTAATTCACCTGAAAGGCAAAGAAACTGGACAGCAAATTTGTTTGCAGAAGCTTCCTGGTAACTCCTTTTTCCTATAAAGCTGAGTCAATCTCAAGAGAGTAAATTAGATCATAGTGTCCCATGTGATCACTTGTTCCTGGTCATCGAAGTATTCTAAGAAGTCCCTATCTCCAACTGAACTCACTACTAATTAAAACTAATTACACTCCTTCAGTCAAAGTGATCTTACAGAGAAAACTAGAACTACTGTTCTCTTTACTGGTAATAAAGATTCAGGCAAGAGCTGAGGTCATTAGCAAAAGAATACAAGTTTGTTCACAATGTAGTAACATCTATTCCACCCTACCTAACAGGTTTTTTTTTAAAACACTAAACTAGCCTTTAAAAGAGAGAGAAAAGGGAGAAGCTACAAAACTGTGGCTGTTCATTTTTATTTTAGAACTTTGTTGTTTACTTTTGAGTAAGAAACTGGAGAGAAAATGTGTCCTACTGAAATATTTTTAGTTATGTAAACTCTAATTGCTAAAGGAAAGATCTTCTGGAGCTACCCATGTTAATATTTGTTTTTTTGCAACAAAGGCTGTCATTTAGTTGCATGTTGTTAAAAGAATTAGAAGGTAAATCTTCCAAACTTTTATTGGAGGTAGAAAAGCAAAAATAATCAGTTTAGTAACACAAATTCAAATGAATTCATACACCCTAGCAAGTATATGTCCAGCTTTTCTAAGTTAAAAACTTGAAATGTAGGGCCACATCTTAGTACATAGACATCCCTTGCTAGGAAAAGGGGGATGTCCACATGCAAAGCTGTGGCCCTCTATTTGCCATAGAACTGGCCTCCCTGTAAAGCCATTAGAATACCTAAAGATTTTTGATGGCGGCCAAAAATCAAATGTTGTTTCAAATGTTCTTTTCCTCTCTTCTTAACAGCCCAAAATGCATAGAGCTTCTGAGCTAATTGAATTTAAAACACTGCAACAGCTCTGAAAGCTGTGTAATTAAGAAATTTGGTGTCACGTAAACTAAGCTTTATTTGCTTGGGTATGTGCTGATTTCAATGCTCAGACCTTACAGTGGACATTCTGAACCTGCTGTTAGAATCCAGTTTAATTCAACAAGTATTTATGGAGTGTTTCCTGTACTGGGTAGCATGTTGAACATAGGAGAGAATACAGATAGAAATTGATCATTCCCTTTTCCTCAGCTCAAACACCACTTTTCTGTAGAAGGCCATCCCCTCCCCACAACTGTTAATGCCTCTCCTTCTGAAAGTACCTTCCATGCACTCTGTGTGTGTATATGTACGTGTATATATGTGGACATCTATATATTTTGTATTTACATGTCTTTCACATTAGAATCTGAGCTTCTTGAGGACAGAGAATAACTGACTTTCTTTGTATCCCCAATACTTAGCACAGTGCTGAAACATAATAAAAGCTTAATGGAAACATGTACACAGATAAGTCATTTTTTGTGTGTACACATATGTATATATATATATATATGTGCATACACACACACAGCATGAATACAAGTAATTTTGCGTGTTTGTCCTTCGTTCTCCAAGAAGACCATGACATCAAGATGATGACATGTCTTGCAGTTGACCTTGATTTGAATGAGGGAGGACTGACAAGTAATTTTAGGCTGAAGAAAGCTAACAACTATGGGTTTTAAAAAAATAGTCATAGTACCTTAGTTTTATTTTGAAGGAAGCAAGGGGGGCAGAGGTGAGGGGGAAACACATTCCCGGTAGGAAGAACCAAGCCAGGAACATCCTGGAATCAGCTAAAACTGGTTCTCAAGAGCTGAATGTTAAATTTTCAGTGTGAGCATCAACATCTCTGAAATCAGCAAATGTTACAAACCAAGGATTGCTTTACTGTGTTATTTACTGTCTAGATTGAAAAAAAATCATAATACAGATTAAGCTTAATGTGGGTACAATTTTTTTCCCCAGAGACATCTGTTAAATATTTACCAGCACCCTCCTGGTGAAACCTGTGCAAAGATAAGAAAGTGGAAGATGGAATGTCACATATAGGGAACTGCCAGCAGATCAGTGTGTCTTGGAACACAGAGTGCATAAGGAGTATTGTGTACTTGGCCTGGAAAGATAGGCTGAAGGCATATTGTAAAGGGCTTTAAATGTGAGACATAGGAGTCTATATTTTGTTATAGTGCAGGAATTCTTAACCCTTTTTGTGTCATGAATTTTTATTTTTTTAAAATGCTTAAAGAAAAGTGTATCAGATTACAAAAGGAATTAATTACACTGAAATACATTTATAAGAATATTAAAGAAAGAAGTTCACAGGTTAAGAACATTGACCTAATGGGAAAAGGACACTATTGAAGTCTTTTGACAAAGAGTAGACTGGTCAGGCTCATGCTTTAGCAACATCAGCTTGGCAGCTGGGTGGGTGGGGGGAGGGATTAGAGAGGGCAGAGATTTGAGGCTGGGAGACCAATTATGAGGTTGTTTTTTTTTTTAAATATTAATAGTCTAGGAAAGAGGTAACTAGGGTGGGAGCTTCAGAGGTAAAGAAAGGACAAATATGTGTTGTTAACAGAGATCAAATGGGACTGGATTTGGTAATTGAATGGAATAAGTAAAAAAATTTAAAAACAAGAATGACTTCTAGATTTTGTTCTTATGGGTACAAAATGAATGACTAGAATGTCAGAACAACATTAGGACCTTTCACAGAAACAAAGATGAAGGGATGAAGGGTAGATTTGAGAGAAGAGGATGAGGCTTCAGTATCCTTCCTGTCCAACTCACAACTATTTGTAAGAATACCAAAATGAAAACCATGGCAAATCTATACTAGAGTGCTGAGCATGTTAAAGGAGACAAGAAATCCTTTCCAGACATGATTTTAATCACAATCTCTCATTCTTCATACTGACTGATAATTTCAAAACCTTTTCTTTTTCAAGTTCTCAACTTCAGCCCACCCCATACTTGGAGTAGATGGCCTAATCTTGTATTTTCCTGAAGAGGCTTGGCTTTCTATCAAGAACTCCTAGTACTCCCCTCCTCCAAGACTTGGAACATCAACACCCACTCTCTCCTTCTTTACTCGTCTCTTAGCAAGAGGCCTTCTTATATATTGCTCTATTTATGCTTTCCATCTCATTCTGCTTCCTTCAAAACCTTTTTCCAATAGTATAGTAGGAACAACATCCCAGTCTCTCATCCAATGCAGTCAGGCAACATATACCTAAAAAGCATTGAGACATTCCCTGACACTTGGTTGCATGAGAGGGCAAAAGGATCAGACTGTTGAAATTATTTCCTTATCACCTGAGGACAAACCAGCCAAGAGAAACACCAAATAGATAGGTCTGTTGGATGGTAAAGCACTCAGACAAGGGAGCTTTGCTAAGCTAAATCAACTCAAGGTGTCCTTAACGACTATTCTGTCTTTTCTAAGTAAATCTCTTCTTAAGTGTTGAATGACGTGTCTTTTTTTCCCCAATATTGAACTAAAGTATCAGGGGACTGGCCTGTCAGCCCAGTTTTCATGCATCTTAAATAGAACTTTTTTTCTATTTACAATTAACCTAGTTAAATCTTGAATCAAGGTTTAACATAGTTAAGAAACTTGATCAAGGTCAGTTAGGCAGAAAGTGGCCCCACTTACTACAAAGATGCTCTGGTGAACTGAATCCTAAAATTCCAGCTCTTGCCTCAACTTCACTGTCAAATTGTTTGAAAAACTAGTCAGTTCTGTAGACTTCTTCACCGAATCATTCTCTTTTCCACCCTTCCACTTTGGCTTCTATCCCTAATACTCTACTGAAGATTCTCCACTCCCCCCCCCCCCCCCCCTTCTAGCCTTATTGGTGACCTCCTAATTAACAGATTTAAAAATCTTTTCTCAGTTGCCGCCTTCTTAACTTTTCTGCAGCTTGTGGCAGTTTACTGTTCCTTAATTACTGCTACTTTCTCTTCCTTTGGCTTCAGAAGTACATGATACACTTCTACTTTTCCTCGTATTTAATTCAAAGTATTTATTATCTGCCTGATATATTAGTCACTGTGCTAGATGATGGGGATAGAAAATTTTAAAAATGAATAATCCTTCTCTCAAGGAGCTTACATTCTATTGGGGATGTGAGAAATGAAGGAAGGGGTAGTTTAATGTACACAGATAAATATAAAATTGAGGCTATTCACCAGGTCAAATACTGAAGCTGAAGCTTAAATACTTTGGCCACATAATGAGAAGATGGGACTCATTGGAAAAGATTCTGATTTGGGGAAAGATTGAAAGCAAAAGGAGAAGGGGACAGAAGAGGATGAGATGGATAGATGGTGCCATGGAAGTAACAAACATGAAATTGGACAAACATCAGGAGAAATGGAGGATAGAAGGGCCGGGCATCCTATTGTCCATAGAGTAACAAACAGTTGGACGTGACTGAGTCAAACAACGAAGTATAAAATATGTGCCACATAAACACAAAGTACTGAGGAGCAGGCATTAAAAACTGGAGGCATCAGAAAAGTCCTCTGATCTCTCTAACTTGTATTTTGTTGTCTCTTTTGCTGGTGTCTTATCCTTTTCCCTAAGCTCTTTATATGGATGTTTCCTAAGGAACTGCTTAGTTATACGATTTCTAAAGGTTCTCCTGACAATTTAAAATGGTTTGTTCTCTAGTCCTCTTCTGTTCCTGCTCTTTTCCCTGGACAATCTAATTCATATAGACAAACAAGTCATATGCTTGATGTCTTGAAATGCTCAAATTACCTAAACCAATGTAATATCAAGTAAAATTAAAATGCGGTACCATTGAGGCATTCATTTTCATCTCCTTGATCCATGTAATTCACCCTCTCTCTATGCTTCGCATCACATTCTGCAGTGTCTTTTTACCCAGTGATCCTCAAGGACATGGGAATGGAGGAAATTACACAGTATAACTTGGATAACATGGTCATGTGATAAGCCCCACAGAACAAATCCTGTCCTAAGAGACTCAGTTCCCATGCCTAATTTCTCCACTTCCTGAATGACAGACAGAGATGGTCAGACCTTCGATCTTGTCTTTATATACGAGTGTTCCATTTCCATGTTCAGGAACTGTGAAATTTCTTTATCTGATCAAAATATCTTATTATTCCGTATTTCCTCTGGCCTTACAACCCTCAACCCTATTTCTCATCCTTGCCATGTTCTCCAATCCCTCCACCCTCAGTTCTTTTTCAGGCCATTACCTTTTCACTGGTTACACCTTTTCACCTTTCCATTCTTGATACCTTGGTGAAATAGTTCAACTTTACACTATCCTCTATGCGACAGTCATTTGCCCCTCAACGTTACTCCTCTCTTCAACTTTGTATCATTTCCACCTTTGATCTCTATTCATAATGAACAGAAGTAGAATAAGCTAGGAAACAATGGTGTACTCCACTACAAGTTTATGTTACATTATCATAACTGGGCCCCACCATAGCAAGTAATACTCTTATACTTCATAACAGATTTACTCTCCCACTCACCAAGACAACTATTTTAAGCCTTCTGATCCTTCCTCAAATATCCCACAGCATGCCTTCCCTTCACTCCTTTAGTTGAGGTCCTTGTTTCAGAGTTGACTGAAAAAATTGAAGTCATTTGACAAGAGTTCCTTCTTCCCTTCTCATCTCACATCACTCATACATAACCTCCCACTATTTCCTCCTTTCTCTTTCTTGCCAATACAAGTTGCCAATGCAAGTGTAAGTGATCCTATCCATTCCTGTCTTGTCCAGCAGATTGCTTCCTCTATCGTCCTGATTCTCTAATTTTAAATTTCTCCCTATCTACTGGTTCCTCCCCATCTGCCTACAAGCATACTTATACCACCTCCACCCTTAAAAAAATCATTACTTTAGAAACCATTACTATCCCACTAGCTATTACCTAATCTTTCCTTCCCTTCATGACTAAATTTAAGGAAGCCACCTACTCCCACTACCTTTCCTCACACTCTCTTCCCAACTCTGCAATCTGGCTTCCAACCTCATCATTCAACGGAAATTGCCCTCTTCTATGTTACTAGTGATCTCATAATGGCTTTTTCTCAATTTTCATCTTAAGGTTTATCTCACCTTATTATACTCCTTTTTTCTGCTCCTGCTACCTGTCTGAACACTCCTTTTCCATCTTCTTTGCTAGCTCTTCCTTCTCATCATGCCCACTCACCATAGGTGCCCCTCCAGTTTCTATCCTGGGATTTCTCTTTTCCTTCTACATATTTCCCTTGGGGATCTTATCAGTTTCCATCAGTTTATCATCTCTATGCATGAGTCCCAGATCTATATACCCAGTCCAGATCTTTCTCTTGAAGTCCAGTGTTATATTCCCAACTACCTCTGGGACATTTTGACTGAATGTCCTTCAGGCATTTCAAACTCAACATGTCCAAAATTAGACTCATTATCTTTTCCCCCAACCCTCCCTTCTTCCCAACCTTATTACAGCTTCTTCTGAGAATCACGTAGTCCTTCCAGTCACCTAGGCTGGCAACCTCGACTCTTCTCTCACATACCCACTCTATTGTCAAATTCTGTTTACTTCTGCAACATCTCTCCAATATGCTCCCCACTATTCTCTCCACTCACACAGCCACAAACTTAGTTCAGGCCTCATCATCTCATACCTACTCTATTTCCAAAGTCATTTGATTGGTCTCCCATCTGTATCTCTCCCCACCAGCCCACCCTCCACTCAGCTGCCATCTTCCTAAAGAACAGGTTTGGCATTTCACCTCCCTACTCAATCAACTTCAGCTACCTTTAGAACAAACTATAAAATCCTCTGTTATTTAAAGCCCATAAAATCTTGGCATCTTCCACTTCAATCCTTTATTCCCCTCCAGACATCATTCAATCTAGTGGCCTTGGCTTCTCTTTGCTGTTCCTTGCACAAGACAATCTATTTTTGGACTATGTGCCTTCCTGTTGTCTGTCTCCCATGTCTGGAAAGGTCTTCCTCCTCACCTCCACCTCTTGGCTTCCCTGGCTTCTATCAAGATTCAGCTTGAATCTCACCTTCTCCACGCCTCTTCTGGTCCCTCCCACTGCCTTCCCTTTGTAATTAGCTCTATCGACACCCTCTTCCTCCCCTTCTTCCTTCCCCCTCCCTGCCCCCGTGTATGTGTACCACACATACATGCACATATATATTTGTGTATGCTATATATTTACATATCTTGTATGTACACAGTATTTGTATGTTATCTCCTCCATCAAAATGTGAATTCCTTGAGGGCAGGTTACAGTGGTGTTTTTTTTTTTAACTTTCTTTGTATCCCTAGCACTTAGCAAAGATCCTGAACATCCTAAGCATTTAATAAATGATTATCCATTGACTGATTGAAGGGAGAGAAGGAAAAATACAAAGAAAATTAAACAGATACAAGGTTTTCATTTGTATTGGAGAGACATGTGGTTCATGAAGAAAAAACTACCAAATCAATTTCACAGTGTTGAATGGTTTTCAAAAGAAACAAGATAAAGTCATTTGATGGCAATTGATCATAGGAGAACTATTTGGAAAAGTTTTCTTTGAAAATCAGTCAGTCAAAATATATTTATTAAATGTTTACTACATGTCAGCCACAGTGTTAGCACAGTGCTATATAAATATACAGGAAGCATTATATAAATGTTAATTAATTATTATTACGTGAAAAGAAGTGAAGTGTGTGAAAACTACAAAAGTTGGAAGGGGCCAGGTTATGAAGGACTTTAAAAGACAAATAGGATTTTATATTTGGTCTTGGAGGGAACAGGGAAGCCACTGGAGTTTACTGAATAGGAGAGTCACATTGTCAGACCTGAGCTTTAGGAAGAATTCTTATACACAGCATACTTTTCGCTTCAATATGTAACTTTCAAAGCTGTCCTGCTTTAGACAATCTATTAAACACTTGGAATGAAAGCAGCCTAGATGTATAAAATATTAGTATGATATAAATTTTAAATATTTGTGATGAATACTTTCCTTAATAATAGTAATAGACATTATGAAATTACTCTAAAAGAAGTTATTTTCCCTTAAAATAGTTTGGCTACCTCATGGTGAGTTAAAAGCAAGCATTATACTACCTAAGTACTCCAGCTTACAAATGTGTCATTGTGAATGACAAGCTGTTATGTGAGTCAGCAGTGTAAAAATTCTATTTAAAAAGCTGAAGATCCTGGGATGTACTAACAGGAGTATGACATGCAAGAGCCATGAAGTAATTCTCACAATATATACAGTATCTATACTGTAGTTTCACACACAAAAAAGTGGAAAAACTAGAAAGGGTATGGAGAACGTAACCTAAAATGACCAAGTGATAGAGAAAGGAACCAGACCTAGGATTTCACTGGTACAGGGAACTCTATATCAACGCATGCCAGTACTTTTTCTACATACGTCATAGTTTTAGATTGTTGCTTAAGTGACTTCTCCAAGACCCATATGTGGGACTAAAACAAAAGTGTTCCTGGATTTGAAACCAGATCTGTATCCACTATGCCATGTTGCCTCTGCCTCTCAAAATGACCAAACCTTTGGAAAAGAAGATGCACAAGGAAAGGCGAAGGTACTACTTTTATAGACATTTCACAATGGGCTTGAAATGTAGATATTTTCTTATCTCACAAAAGAAAGATCAAAAGAAGGCATGCATTAGTTCTAGAAACGTTACATCCACACAGATAAATGAGCAATTCAATGACAAAACAGGAAAATAAGATTGTAGGCAACAGTCTCTTGAGTAGGAAACTGTTCTGTTTGATTCTATAACAGGCCATCCATCAAAATAGGCTGTGTCACTAACAAAGAGAACTCCAACCGAGAGGTAAAAGAACTCATCGCTGTCCTGTGGGGATGAAGATTAAAATGACAATTCACTACTCCTGTGGTAACCATGGTGACCATGGGTTGATGTACTAAGTGAAGTTTAAATATTGTAATAAGGACTAATCTACCAATTATTTATGATGACAAAAAGCTTGTTTTAGAGGGAGGTTGAACTATGGTTATTAACATTGGTAGGGAGTCATTCTCATTTTTAGAGCAGCATAGTCATTCACACAAGCATTTTAATAACAAAAGAAATACTGAGCCTGTACAAACATTTAAAATTGAAGTAGTATACAGTTATACTCCTTAATGTTATTCTGGATGCCAATGGAAGGAACACTATGGGTTTTTGGATGACTAAATTCACTTTGTCACATCTGTCTTGCCACAACCTCAAAGGTAACTCTCTTTGTCTGGGCTTGTGGAATTATTGAGGCCAGAACTAAAAATGACAGAAAGTTGCTGAATAACACTTGTTGCTTTTAAAAAAAACCCCACATATGAATTGTAGAAAAATAAAAACAGGTGTTATTGGTTGAAGGAAAAGTATGATCAGCCCTAGCTTCACCATAAATGATTCTTCTGTTGCATTTACAAATAGGCCAATATAGAAGCCTACAAGCTCCCCCTCCAATTTCATTGTCACAGTCACATAGGATCTAATGGATACCCTTAATGACAAGAATCTAATTTAAATTTGATCTTTGCTTCTTTAAGAAGGGTATTATTCTAAATAAAACTGCAATACAGAGGAACAAAAATGAACACGGAGTTGTGGATCTAATTTGTAGTTTATCACAGTCCATAGCTACCGCTAAGATCTGAAGAAAAGGAAAGTTTTATTATGAGATCCATTTTATAGACTGGGAAGGTAAAATGTAAAGATACTGACTTACTATTGACTTACTTATAATTTAAGTTCAGAGCCAGTTCAGAACTTTAGCTTAACTGTTTAAAATTTCACTTAACAGACAAGTATATGAATATTTTATAGAGCAATACTTTATTAATTTGGATTTTACTAATTTGTAAATTGTGACAACTCCTTTTCTTCACTGAAAGAACAACTTAGTATATAGGACAAATTAATGGCATAAATAGGTCCTGGTGTTTATTTAAGGAAATTAAAAAATTTTAAAATATTTTAGAAATGCCTATTTTCTTTATAATAAGCTTGATGTATTAAGACTGCTTTTCGATCAGGCTACACTAAGCTAATTTTACTTAATCAATTTTATAGGTACCTTTTGAAAGTACTCAAACAATTCTTTAATATATTCAGTGACTCATGTTTAATTGCATTTTACTAGTCTTTCTTCCAATTAGTGAGAAACATGCCTTCCTATAGGACTCTGCAGGTTCTAAATTCTAATTTAAAACTAGCAGAACTGTTACCTATATTGACTCCCAATGACTCTTGTAACTAGAAGATTGTATAGATCTGAGCTTATTAATTCAACAAATAGTACAATCCCATCTATCTTCCAATTTATCCCAATATACTCCCCACCCATACTCAAATACTCTTCTAGAGTATCAGTGATCTCATCAATGTGTACATTCCAGTGATGTAAACTGAAATCCTTCCATGTCTGCTTAACCAATGTAATGCTTATCTTTGTCCCTCCTCCCCAAGTTCACTATAATGGGGTCTAACCAATGTGGGGGGTCACTTTCTTCAATTTCTCCTAACATCTAAATAGACCAGTGGAGGTTCTGGGCTGTCTGTCCACAGTTCTCCCTCAATCTCCCTACCTTACCTATCAATTTTCTTTCCAAGTCATACATTTTCTTGATGACAACATTCTGTATTATCTCCCAGACTTCTCCGCAGCTTTAATGTATTTCAGTTTGTATCTTTAATAGGCTAGGAATAGGGATTTCATTTTTAAGGAACACATCAATAAGTAAACTCCCTCTACCAAAACAGGTTGCCACCTTTTAAGCAATAGGACAGAAGTTCAGTTTAAATTGCTCAGGGCTACACAACCAGTAAGTGCCAGAGAGATAGGACTTGACACTAGGTCTTCCTGGTTCTAAGGCCAACTCTTTCTCCCACTACTGCTTCCTGCTCTCAGTAGCAAGATAAATACGATTTATACTTACTGAATTCTATCCATAAAAGGGTTGTTGAGAGGCAAATATTTCCCTTTGGGAGGAAAAACAAATCTGTAATTGAGGCAATAAGTTTTGCTACGCATAGTGACCAACCAAGTGACTAGCCACTGAACTACACAGGTCCTCACACTACAGAATCAGTCTTACTAGATGTACCTGAAGCATTTCCAGTTTGGTAGGAGCTGCCAGGGATTGAATTGCATTAGTACACCTGGTCACCTTCCCACAATGATGACATCTTAGGACTTTGGTAAAGATAGGAATGATCAACTTTCAACTAAATGTAATGGGGAGTGTGACAGGAATGAAAAAAATGACTTAACTTATATTTATGTAAAATGGTTACGGCACAGCACACCAACCATTTCCTTACGTTCCTTATTTGATATGAGCTCTATTTTAGCAAACAGTACCTCCTTAAACTTTTTATCAAAGCTGTGAGTAAATTACAAAAAAATGATTTGAGTTTTACTTCCTTTCCCTTCATTAAAAAACAAAATACAATCTAATGCATCATTTTGCCTTTTTTTCCCCCTCAAAACATATCTAGTAAGTGTAGTACCCCTTCTTTAACATAACCTCTGATTAACATGCTCATAAGGAGTTAAAATGACTATGTAGCAGAAGGGCAAAAAAGAAAACAAGATTATAAACAATTCACAAGCTGAGTAATTCACTAGTTCTTAACTGGAGTTGACTATAAACATACAGGATAAACTGGTGGCTGAGGTTCCCTATTTTCATAAGAAATGAAAATTAACTTAATGGACTGACTTTCTGGAGATAGGTTCTATGGGAATGCAAAGCTTAATCATTAACCTTATTTATGATGCTGTAGAATACAAGGGGAAATTATCAATAGGTCTTATGTAATGTGGGGTTTTCTGAAATTGCCATATAAAAGCAATTGATTATGCTAGTAGCTTCATATGGGGTATGAGTTATCTTCTCCACCCTTCCTTCTCCAATCTTTCAGAAGCAGTAAAAATGTATTGATATAACATTTTCTTCCTCTCCTTGCTCACTGTCATTAACTGTTAGGGAGTAGTAACAGGGCAGGAAGAGGTAAAGGGGCACAACAAATGGTTCTTAGACAACCCTTAAATAACTGATAATTTATATTTTATGGGGAGTGAAATACTCCAAAGCTAACTTTCACACTACGGATTTCTTCCTAGGCTTAAAAAAAAATTCTCATGCTCAATACATTACAATACAGTGCTTTTCTCTCATCACCAGTTGAGACCTTTGGGCAGTTTCTCACCTTCTTTTGGATCTTCGGAATTATCTTAGCAGCAAATTACCTTAAAAAACAATCAGTTATACATGTAAAGTAAGCTGTCTGCTTCCTAGGGAGTAAGTGGCTTCTCAACTGTGTCACTTCTACGCTGTGTCCATGGGTAACAAATTCCTTCCATTAAAAAAAAATACTGATTTACAGCAAATTCTTCCTCTTCCTTCCCACTCTTTTGTCTGGGATGCTGAAGTTATTTCCCCCTTCTATCCCCACCTCAGGAGCCCCAGACATCGCCCACTTGCTACGTGCCTGCCGGCAGTCCCCAACAAATACGGAAACCCCCGACCTTGAAGCCCACCCAGCCCGGTCCAAAAAAAGTTCTTCGATTCCAGCTGCGGCAATTCAGGGTTCTCTTCTCTTTCTGACTTCAAGTCAATTTCCTGTTTTCGCACTGCGGTTTGTTGGTCAACTGTGCCTAAAGATTAAATGTCAGATAATCCCTGTCACTATCTGGAATGATTTCCACGAATATTTCCCGATTTCCTCAATAATCCCGCCCTTAAATTCCAAGAAATTTAGCTTTTCATGGAGCTTTGTTCTCTCCTACACACGCACTCCTCCGTACCCCTTCCCCTTGTTCCCCAAGGGTTAACAGGAAGATTGCTTTAATGCATCCAGCATGACGCAAATGCTTTGGGTCATATTTCAGCCTAGGGGCTTTTTTTAGTGTCGTAGGTTCGAGACCACCCCGGGGCACCCGCCGCCCCAACCTCGCTTTTCAGCTTTTTAATCTCCATGTTTTGTATTAAGGCGAAAAAAAAAGCAACCATTGCAGAAACATCAGCATTTCCTTCTGTCTATAGAAACCAAGCTAAGCGGCGGGTGAAAACAGGAATGAAATTTGTATTAACCTCGCTCCACCCCAAAGGGACAAGACGAGACGAGTAGCCCTCGTTCGCCTCCTCACGTGTGACCCTAGCGCAGCAAGCTCTGCAAGAGCCGCCGCCCAGCCAAGCAGACCAAGACTCCCAAGGGCTCTTTAAATACGATCTATAAATACTACGGGCTCTGCGGGGCTCACGTCACGGCCAATCCATCCTCTGGTTGGCCGACGCTCCCTCTCTGATTTGCATACCTGGATTGCACAACGGGGTGGCCCTGGGGCGTCTGTTTCCCTCCTCCCGCTCCGCCCCTCTTTCGTTAGATTAGCTGGGTCTCTGGAGCTGCCGCGGCTGCTGGAAGGCGGCTGGCGCTGCGAGCCCTGCCACCTGGCCGGCGGTCAGCTAGAGGAGACGCTGACTGGCACTTGGAGGCCACAGTAACTAATGTGTGTAAAGCTGTAGGAAGGGTCCAAATGCCTTTGAACTATGGAACCCTTTAAGCCTCGCATTACATGGGGGAGAACGATTGATTGCCCTGAAGCACAGAGGAGTTGGGCCAGCAGCCAGCAGATTGACCCATTGGAACGTGTATATTTTTATTACCTTCCAGGAAATGGAAAGGCTGATACATGGTATCGGGGCAAATTGCATCTCTGTGCGAATCTCAAAGGCTGAAATTAAGCCACGTGAGACCTCGACACGCAGCCACCAATGTGCCCGATGATTTGGGACTTTTGATTTTCAAAAAATGCTCCTGTGGTACCACCAATAGGACTAGCTGAGAAGACGAAATCAGAAAAAAGAAATGGAGAGGGGGAGGGGAAAGAGGAAATCCAATGAAATCCTAATCACTAGAATACTTTAAATCTGACTTTTAAAACCTACACGCACAGTTAAACATGCCAGAGAATCTGCCAGTCATTATGACGAGTGACAGAACCACTTTCTTAATGCAGTTTTTTTAAAAAAGAAAATGTTATGTAACAATGTAACAATCTTTAATTCTATGATTCATTTGTGTGGGGGTTAAATAGGTAGTGCCATTACTTGAGAGTGACAGTGGAACTACAGACAAGTTTGACGGCTTGTGACAGTGTTTGAATGAGTCTGTTGGGGAGCAGAGAGGGGGCTGTCAAAGAAAAGATCGCTATTTGGCAGCATTCAGAGGTGCTGTGTAGGGGCCTCTGTCAAAACAGATGCCGTTGTGGGGAGACAGCTTCTCAGGCTGGATTGTTTTAGGATGTTTTAATCTCTTCAGACTGTACGCCCTGAGAATAGGCTCTAGCAAGTTCCAAGAAGCACCTGCCCTCCAGAATTGGATGGTTAATTCATAATAAATATACACAATTTATATCGCAATCTCTAGGCTGGTGACCTTTACTTCGTTGTTATTTAAAACACACACACACACTCACACAAAAAGTAAAGAAGCTGTGTATTCCGCGAGGTAATGGAAAGACTTTGAACCCAGATGCTGGGTTCAAAGTCTTCTTAACCTACTTACTGGCCCTGTGGTTTTACGCAAATCACTTCATTTATCTGGTTTCGTTTTTTTTCATCTGTAAAATGAGAGGGTTGAGCTAGATAAGGTGTTCTTAACTGTTTGTGTGTGTGTGTCATGGACACTTCTGATAGTCTGCTAAAGCCTATGGACTCCTCGGTTTTAAAAAGTTTTTAAATGCATAAAATAAAAGACAAAGGACTGCAAAGGAAACTAAAAGTTAGTGAAAATAAAGCGGTAATTTCTGTTTTGAACCTTCTGAAATCTGTGAAGTAGAAGGTCTTTTTTAGCACTAAATTCTCTGAAATGTGTATTAAATTTGATTTTGCATTTGTGTTTTAAAAGGTTGTGTGGAAAAAGATTGTGGAAAGACCCATGGTATGGCTTAAAATTTCAAGATTTTATTATCTAGAGCAGGGAACATTGTATGGCACCTTTAATATAGTAGGTGCTCAATGCATATTTCTTCAATAAAGTAATAGTTTATTTAGCAGCCAGGTGGTGCAGTGGATAGATCACTGGACCTGGAGTCAAAAAGACCTGACTTCAAATACAGCTTTGTGACCTTGGGCAAGTCATTTAATCTAAAATGGAGATAGTAATAGTATCGATCTCACAGGGTTGTGATGAGGGTTAAATGAGATAATATTTCAAAAGTGCTTGTCACAGTGCCTGGCATTTTGTAATTATTACATAAATGATTATTCTTCTTATGTTCGGATGCCAGAAACAATATTGTTACAGTTTCATAAATGCTTTAGAGCCTCATAGATTTAGAGTTGGAAGGGACATCAGAGGCTTTCAGGTCTAGTCCTAGCTTTTTATGGATAAGAAAACTGAGTTTAAGAGAAGTCAAGGGACTTGCCCAGGGTCCGGGGGTATGTTGGTAAGTGTTTAACAACTGGCTCTCCATAAAAAAAAATCCTCAGAAAATACTTTTAAATTTAATCTGCATTATTAGCAATTTCTATCACTTTTTAAAGTCTAGACAGTTAACAAAACAACCCATTAAGCACTGGTTTGTTTATTGATCTCTGAGAGATAAACCCTCACAATGAAAATCTGATAATCAGCTTCGAGTGACTGGCTTCAGCACACCCCTGCTGATGTTATACAAGAAATGTCAGAGATAGAATTTGAACTCAGGGTCTCTGATTCCAGAACAATGTTTTCCCCCAATGTACATTATTGCACTGATAATGCATACAGCGTCATTAATTTTTTTTCTCAAAAAACATATTTACCTAAAGCAGCAACATGTGATTTGAAGCACCTGGATTCATTAAATTTTATAACTGAGTTTGGAAAGCATTTGATTGGCAAGAATCATAGATTTTAGTAGAAGAGCTCCCCCTGCCTGTGAAATAGTTTATGGTTAAAATGCCTGAAAAATGTCAAACACCTGTGTGTCAGTTGTAAAACTAGGAATCTCCAAAGCCAGCCAAATCCAACAGATCAGATTTCAGAATGTTTTGGAGCAATATCTAATCTGTGGGTTGTTAATTTAATTAAAGTCACTTCTTCAATCAAGCTGCAATTTCAGCTACATACTGCTAAGTGTGTGTACCCATCCAGGTGTTGAACGCATCACTAGTTGAATGTT
Source organism: Notamacropus eugenii (assembly GCF_028372415.1). Lineage (NCBI taxonomy): Eukaryota > Metazoa > Chordata > Mammalia > Diprotodontia > Macropodidae > Notamacropus > Notamacropus eugenii. The sequence goes on along the minus strand of NC_092874.1, from coordinate 180,385,399 downwards.
GTCCCAAGGTCTTTTTACATTCTCCTAATGATACAGAGTAATTTACGTGGCAAACATTGCTTTGCTTAATGCATATGAAATATTGTGTCTAAATCTAATTAAACTGAAGTGAAACTTCTATTATTCAGACATTTGTTCACTAAAAGGTATCAGTGCAAGAATGTTGTCTTTCCTGATGACTAGATAACTTTGGGCAATTAAACTGGCAGAGCTAATATATGTGACTATTTATTTGGTGTTTGACCAGTATTTCCCTTATCAACTTAGCTTTCTCCTGCCCTTAATCTATACCCATTTTCCCAGTTGAACTCTATTTGAGTGTATAAAAAAGGGAAATGGTAAAAGAGCCCTTGCTCAGCTCCCAAATCCCTTAATAGTTCTACCTACTTAATGTAGTATCAATTTCCTCTCAATATAGAATAAATGAACACATATATGTATATGTATGTTTTTGTGTGTATACATATATGTGTATACTCACATGTATATGACTCAGGCAAGAATTTAAGTGTCCAATGTGATACACACCATGATGGGAATATACTGTGTGTATGTACATACATATGAAAAATTAATCTATATTTTATTTTTCTTACATTTTACATTTCAAATATTTTTTTCCTCTCTCCACTCATTTTCAAGAAGTTTATATTCTATTGGTTGTTGTTCAGTCACGTCCAAACTCTCTGTGACCCCATTTGGAGCTCTATTGGCAAAGGTACTGGAATGATTTGCCATTTCCTTCTCCAGCTCATTTTATAGATGAGGAACTGAGGCAAACAGGGTTAAGTAACTTGCTGGGTCACCCTGCTAGCAAGTGTCTGAGGCCAGATTTGAACTCAGGAAGATGAGTCTTTCGAATTCCAGGTCTGATACTCTACCCATTGTACCACTTAGCTACCCTATATCATTAGGGACAGATATAAATACATATATAAGGGATAAGGAGTAGATCTGTTTTCCATTGGTTTAGGGAAATCCCTGCTGAGGGATTTCCAATCTTCCAATGCAGGCTGGCACCTTTTCTGCAACTTAGAGATTTATGGAGTTGCTCAGAGAGCATTGAGAAGTTAAGGGTCTTGCCCAAGGCCCTGAAACCAGTGTCAGAGGCCAGATTTGCATTAAGGGCTCTGGGTTCTCAGACCAGATGTCTATGTAATATTCCTCACCACTTCTTTATCTACTTACATAGAGGATATGTATGAATTGCTACAAATAGATAAATGCAAGATAGAGTGCCAGCAGTAGTCAAGGGTCAGGAAAGGCTTCATATAGAAGGTGGTTCTTGAGTGACTTCTTAAAGAAAGAGAAGTATTCAATGAGACCAATGAAGGAAAGAAGAAAACTGGCTTTTTTTGAGCTCTTACTATATACTATGAGCTGAGAATACAAATAAAAGCAAAAAGAAAGACAGTCTTGGCCACAAGGAGCCACCTTCTGATGGCAGGAGATGATATGACAAAAGGGGGCAAAAAGGGGGGAATGGGAGAAGAAAAACATCAAGCTCTAGAAGAATCAGTTTTGAAATCCAGAAAATCAGGAACGTGCCTGAGAGGAGAATGAAGACAGGCTTGTGAAGGCCCTTCTACAAAATGGAGGCCCCAGGATGAATTCACCAAGGCAAGAAGAGTGAGTCTTGTGGAGAAATATTGCCAGGTGGGCACAACACAGGAGTAGAAGAATGTTCCAGGGCAAGGAGTCCCCAGGAGGCAAGGTTGAGCTAGTAGTAGAGAAAGCATGGTTTGGAAGTCCAGAAAAGGTAAAGAAAAAATACTTCTAAAGGAGGAGCTGGCCATTGCGAAGGCATGGTCAAAGAAGATACAGTACTGTGTGTGAGGAATGGAGAGAAGGACACTTTGGCTGAATTACAAAAATGAGATGGAGAGGGGTGTATATAGTGAAACTGTAAAGGTCATCCGAGGCTAGGTTGGGAAGGCCTTTATGGAGCCGCTGGAGTTCATCATAGAGGAATGACATGATCAGATCCATGCCTAAGAACAAAATCACTTTAGCATTTGTGGGGAGGATGTATAAAAGTAGGGAGAGAACTGAGGAAAGAATACCAATTAGAAGACTACTTCTGAAGTCTGGTGGAGAGATAATGAGGGCCTGGACTGAAATGGTGACTAAATAAAAAGAAGGGGTCACAGGTAAGAAACATTGCAGAGGTAAAAATGGCAAGATTTGGCAACTGATTGTATGTAAAAGGTGTCAGAAAATGAGGAATTAAAGATATTGGCAAACTTACAAAGGTGAAAGACTAGAAGAATGGTGGTGCCTTCAACAGAAAGAAGGAAACTGGAAAGAGGAATATTTTGGGGGACAAAGATAATGAGTTCTGATTTGGACATGTTGAGTTTGAAATATCTCTGAGATACTGAGTTTGAAATGTTCAGTATGATGCTGTGGATCTGAAGTTTGGGAGAGACATAGGTTAGAGATTTGCATCTATGAGTTGTCTATACAGAGATAAATGATAATTAAACTCATGTTAATGGATGAGAATATAGAAAGAGAAGAGGAGAGAAGAGGGCCCAGGATACAGTCTTTGGTTACACCCATGGGTTGTGGGTATGATATTGAAGATGTTCTACAAAAGGAAACTGAGGGATTGATTTGGCAGGTAAGAAAAATAGTAGAGGGTAGTGAGTGGGGCAGCTAGGTGGTGAAGTGGATAGAATGTCAGGTCTGGAGTCAGAAAGATCTGAGTTCAAATCTGATCTCAGACATTTACTAGCTGTATGACCCTGGGCAAGTCACTTAATCATGCTTGTCTCAGTTTCCTCAGCTGTAAAATGATCTGGAGAAGGAAATGGCAAACCACTCCAATATCTTTGCCAAGAAATCCCTAATGGAGTTATGAGGAGTTCACACAACTGAAAAATAACTGGACAATAATAAAATGTCCTAAAAAGTCAGAGAGGAGAGAAGATCTTGAAAGAGAGAATGGTTAACAGGAACTAAGTCAAGAAAGATTAGGATTGAGAAAAAAACTGTCAGACTTGGCAGGGAATTTTTAACTGATAATTTTGAAGAAAGCTGTTTCAGTTGAGCGATGAGGTCAAAAGCCAGATTTCCAAGTGTTAAGGAGTCAGAGGAGAAAAAGTGGAGGCAATGGGTTTAGATAGCTTTTTCCAGGAATTTGGTGAAGAGGGATACAGGCTAATAATCTGAGGGGCTGGTAGGGTCCCATGAAGGTCTTTTAAGGGTGGGGGAGAGGTGGACATAGTTGAAGGCAATAGAGAAAGAACTCATTGATAGATGAAAGGGAGATACAAGACACATGATAGGGAGGGATTGTCAGCTTTCTTCTTTAGGGGGAAATGTTTAGTTAGCCATTAGACCTGAGTACGCTGAAGCTAAATTGGTTCTGAAGAAATGAGCACAACAGTGGAGATTGTGACACCAGCAGTCCAGGAAAACCATGCGCCCACTGGAGAAGAGACCCAAGAAGACCAGAGGAGCAACGTGCCCCCAGTGTAAGTCCAGCAAAGCAGACTTCCCATTCGGTGAGGAACACTTTTAGCAGAGATGCTGAATGAGTCAAGGAGCAGGCCTAGAGAGAGCAATTTCAACAAGTTGCCAGAAGACATCCTGGATGTTGTGGCATTAGAGGTATAGGTTGCCTCTCTAGATTTCCCACATGGCAGGTCTTAGGCATGCTCACTTTCCCCACTGGTAATGTACATATTTATAGGAGAGTATACCTTATATTCTTATACTATTTCATTAAATGTCTTTTGCTTTGAGCTAATTTGTCTTTTTTGGCTAATGAACAGGAAAAGTAAACACGTTGGTAAAAAATTATGGCTCTCCTTTTGTATGGGGGCAATGTTGGGGGTTGACAGAAACTATATTTAAAATGCTATTTAAGTGTGAGTTGTTTTTCTTTACCATGAATTCTCTGTGTGACCTTATTTTACCTCTCTGACTCAATCTCTATAATAATTCTTAGAAGGTAGCAAGAAAAGGAAAGAGGGAGGAATAGCCATTCATTAAGCACCTACTATGGGCTAGGCACTGGGCTAAGCACTTTACAAATACTATTTCATAACCTGGGAACTGACACAAAGTGAAGTGAACAGGAGCAGAACATTGTACACAGTAACAGTAATATTGTATGATAATCAACTGTGAATGACTTCGCTATTCAGAGCAATACAATGATCCAAGATGATTCCAAAGGATTTGTGATGAAGAATGATATCTACACTATGCCCAAAGATCTATAAATCTATGCATACCCTTTGATCCAGCAATACCATTACTAGGTCTGTATTCTAAACAGATCATAAGACTGGGGAAAGGACTTACATGTACAAAAATATTTATAGCAGCTCTTTTTGTGGTGGCAAAGAATTGGAAATTGAAGGGATGTCCATCAATTGGGGAATGGCTGAACAAGTTGTGGTATATGAATGTGATGGAATCATTTCCACAAGAAATGATGAGCAGACAGATTTCAGAAAAATCTGAAAAGACTTGTATGAACTGATGCTGAGTGAAATGAGCAGAAGCAGGAGAACATTGTATGTACGTGGTAACAACAACATTGTTCGATGACCAACTTTGATAGACTTAGCTCTTCTCAGCAATGCAACAATCTAAGGCGATTCCAAGAGACTCATGATGAAAAATGCTATCCACGTTCAGAGAAAGAACCATGGAGTCTGCATGCAAATGGAAGTATATATTTTTTCTTTTCTTGTTTTTTCTTTCTTGTGTGTTTTTTCCTTTTGTTCTGATTCTTCCTTCACAACATGACTAATGTAGAAATATGTTTAACATGATTGCACATATATAGCCTATATCAGATTGCTTGCTGTCTTGGCGACTGGGAGTGGTGAAGCAGGGTGGGAGAGAGGGAGAAAATTAGGGACTCAAAATCCTATAAAATGAATACTGATAACTATCTTTCCATGTATTTGTGAAAAATGAAATACGGTTTAAAAAAAAAGAAAAATGCTATCTACTTCTAGAGAAAGAACTGATGGAATCTGAATTCAGATCAAAGCATACTTTTAAACTTTATTTTTCTTGGGTTTTTTTGGGTCTTTTCTTTTGCAACATGACTAATATGGAAATATATTTTGTATGACTGCACTTGTATAATTTATAGCAAATTCCTTGACATTGCAAGGAGTAGAGAGGGAAAAGAGAGAGGGAGAGAATTTGGAACTCAAAATTAAAAAAAAAAAACAAATTTAAGATTGGTTTTACATGTAATTAAGAAAAAAAGGGGGACAGTTATGTGGTGTAGAGCACTGGCCTGGAGTCAGAAGGACCTGAGTTCAAATTTTGCCTCAGACACCTTCTAGCTTTGTTGACCCTGGCAAGTCACTTAACCCCAATTGCCTCCAAAAAAAGAAGAGAGAGAGGGAAAGAGAGAGAGAGAGAGAGAGAGAAAGAGGGAGGGAGGGAGAGAGAAAGAGAGAGAGAGAGAGAGAGAACCCCTAAATACTATTTTATTTGCTCCCTTGACTTACAGTGTTGTGAGGAACACACTTTGCCTACTTTAACAGTTTACTTTGTAAATCTCTTTTTATTTTCTTTAGCTGTCTTTCTTGAAGAGAAGAGAGAATAAATGTGATTTTAAAAATTTACAACCAAATATTATAATTATTTATGATTGAACACCTAGAAAGCACCTGCTATTGTTTCAATCTGCCCTCTGTTATCACCACTCCTCTGAAGAACCCAGTAGCTATACTGGGATTCTGTCTTGGCTTTAAGTCAGCAGGAGACAAGGAGATAACTCATAAATCACAGCCTCTTTTAGAATAAGGGAAAGAGCTGTCTCTTCTGCTGCAAATACTCATATGTACATTTCATCTTTTTTTTCCCCACCAGGAGCACCTAACTTACTCTTCTCAGAATCATACAGATGTTATTATTCAGGTCCTAGTTATCTCTGTTAAAATGGCAAAAAAATGGAAATTGGTAGCTCAGAAACTGAAAACGTGTCTTTGAAAACTTTTCCTAATGTAATCCCAAAACCTGTGGAGAAGTGAATTTCAGTGTTGCCAAGTAAACCCATGCCTCTGTGGCAGGAGATCTTAACCACCTGGAGTTATTGGGTATGCATGCCATCTAATGAAGCCTATTGACCATATCCCAGAAGAATATTTCTTGCCTATATTAAAAATGGAATGAAATGCTAACTTTCAGTTAGAGGTGAAAATAAAATCCTATTTTTTTCCATACAAGTTCATGAACCCCTTGAAATCTTTCTCCACCCCGCTTGAGGGAGGATGGACTCCAAGTTAAGGCCACTTACTCCATGAAGATGATAATAACACTTGTCTCTCCATGCCCTGGATACTATTTTCTATCAGTTAAAAGTTTGTACTATCTTTAAACCATTCAAGAGCACGTATCTACCTTTACTTAACTCTGTTCAATTTTTTCAATAGGATGCCATCCTACTTCACCTCAATTTATCCCAGAACAAAGCAGAAGCAATAGAAATAAGAAGTTTCTTTTTTTTAAATATATAATTTATTTATTTTCAGTTCTTAACATTCACTTCCACAAGAATTTGAACTCAAAATTTTCTCCCTATCCCTCCCCACCCCCCCACCCCAGGACAGCATGCACCCTATCCACTCCTTCCTCCAGTCTGTCCTCCCTTCTATTACCCACCCTTCTTCCATCCCCCTTCCCCTCTATTTTCCTGTAGGGCAGAATAGATTTCTATACTCCATTGCCTGTATAGTTTAATTTCCAGTTGCATGCTAAAACAACTTTTAATATTCATCCTTAAAGCTTTGAGTTCCTTATTCTTTTCCTCCCCACCCACCCTTGTTGAGAAAACAAACAATTCAATATAGGTCATATATGTATAACAATGCAAAGCACTTTCATAATAGTCATGTTGTAAAAGACTAACCACATTTCTCCCTGTCCTATCCTGCCCTTCATTTATTCCATTCTCTCCCTTGACCAGTCCTCCCACAACAGTGTTTGCTTCTGATTATTCCTTTCCCCAGTTTGCTGTCCCTTCTATTATCTTCTCTCTCTTATCTCCTTCTCCCTTGCCTTCCTGCAGGGTAAAATAGATTTCTATATCCAATTGAGTGTGTGTTATTCCCTCCTTAAACCAAATCCCATGAGAGTAAGGCTCAATTATATCCTTTAATCTCCCCCCACTTCCCCTCCATTGTAAATGCTCTTTCTTCCCTGTTTTATGTGAGGTCATTTGCTACATTCTGCCTCTCCCTTTCTCTTACTTCTAGGACCTTCCTTTCAACAGTAAAGTTTATTTTTTCTTTAGGTATTCTCCCTTCATATTCAGCTCACCTGGTGCCCTCTATGTGTACATATATACATATACACACATACCCCCCTGTACATATACATACCTATACACATATAATATGCACATACACACATACTCATACCCACCTACATATATAGACATATATATGTCTCTCTCCATATATATATATTCTTTCTAACTATCCTAATACTGAAAAAGGCCTCATGAGTTACAAATAACATCTTTCCATGTAGGAATGTAAACAGTTCAACTTCAATGAGTTTCTTAAGGCTTCTCTTTCCTGTTTACCTTTTCATGTTTCTCTTGATTCTTGTATTTGAAAATCAAACTTTCTATTCAGCTCTGGTCTTTTCAACAAGAATGCTTGGAAGTCCTCTATTTCATTGAAATTACATTTTTTCCCCTGAAGTATTATACTCAGTTTACTAGGTAGATGATTCTTGGTTTTAATCCTCTCTCCTTTGACCTCTGGAATATCATATTCTAAGCCCTGTGATCCCTTACCATAGAAGCTGCTAAATCCTGTGTTATCCTGATTGTATTTCCACAATACTTGAATCGCTTCTTTCTGTCTGCTTGTAATATTTTCTCCTTGACCTGGAAACTCTGGAATTTGGCTATAATATTCCTAGGAATTTTCCTTTTGGAATCTCTTTCAGGAGGTGAATGGTAAATTCTTTCCATTTCTATTTTACCCTCTGGTTCTAGAATATCAGGGCAGTTTTCCTTGATAATTTCTTGGAAGATGATGTCTAAGCTCTTTGTTTCATCATGGTTTTCAGGTAGACTAATAATTTTTAAATTATCTCTCCTGAATCTGTTTTCCAGGTCAGTTGTTTTTCAAATGAGATATTTCACATTGTCTTCTATTTTTTCACTCTTTTGATTTTGTTTTGTAACTTCTTAGTTTCTCATAAAGTCATTAGCTTCCATCTGCTCCATTCTAATTTTTAAAGAACTATTTTCTTCAGTGAGCTTTTGAACCTCCTTTTCTATTTAGTCTATTCTGCCTTTTAAAGCATTCTTCTCCTCACTGGCTTTTTGTACCTTTTTTGCCATTTTGGATTAGCCTATTTTAAAGGTGTTATTTTCTTCAGCATTATTTTGGATCTCCTTTAGTAAGCTGTTGACTCACTTTTCATGATTTTCTTGCATCACTCTCATTTCTCTTCCCAATTTTTCCTCCACCTCTCTTACATGATTTTCAAAATCCTTTTTGAGCTCTTCCATGGTCTGAGACCATTGCATATTTTTTGGGAGGTTTTGGATGTAGAAGCCTTGACTTTGATGTCTTCCTCTGATGGTATACTTTGTTATTCCTCATCAGAAAGGATGGAAGAAAATACCTTTTCATCAAGAAAGTAACCTCCTATAGTCTTATTTTTTTCCCCCTTTTTGGGCATTTTCCCAGCCAGTTACTTGACTTTTGAGTCCTTTGTCAAGTGGAGAATATACTCTAGGGACTTGTAAGTTTTCAGTGCCTCTAAGATGGCACAATCAAGGGAGAGGAGTTTACTCCTCTCTTGGCCTGTGCTCTTGTCTGTGAGCAACCACAAACACTCTGCTCTGCCTAGGGTCTGTGAGTAGGGTTCCCTCTCCACCATCACCACCAGCTCCACCATGCTATTGTTCTATTCACCCCAGGACTGCCACTCAGGGCTGAGATCCAGATCAGCCATTCGATTCCCCTCAAGTTGTTATGCCAAGGATTCCAAAAGGAGATGCTGCTGCAGTAACTTCTACTGCCCTGGGGCCAGGGCTTGGGCCAAACCACACCCTCCTGTTACCCAGGTGAAAGAGCTTTCTTACTGACCTTTGAAGCTATCTTTGGCATCTGTGGGTTGAGAAATCTGGGAACTGCAGCTGCTACCTGTGATTCTATTCCATGAAGCCTGCTCCAGTTCTGTCTGAGCTGCACCAGAGTGGCCAAGGCTGGGCTGTGCTCTGCTCCGAGCATGGTACATCAGACCTTTCCTGTTGGCCTTCCAGGCTGTCTTGGGCTGGAAATCTTTTTCACTCTTTCATTTTGTGGCTTCTGCTTCTCTAGAATTTGTTTAGAGTCATTTTTTACAGATATTTTATGGGCTATGGGGGTAGAGCTAGAGCATGTCCATCCTTCTCCTCTGCTAACTTGGCTCTGCCCCCAGAAATAAGAATTTTCCACAGGTTTCCCCAGTTTAGCAGGCTCTGATTCAAGGGTTTCAAAGATATGTACTTCCCTTCTTATTAAATTATAATCTCCCAGAGGACAGGATCTATGTGGAATTTGTCTTATATGTGGGTATGTGTTATATTATTGCAATAGAATATAAATCTCCTTGAGTGAAGGCAGTGTTTTGGATTTGTTTTCCTAGCATGGATTTCAGTACCTTACATATATAAGGTACATAATAAATGTTGGCTGAATTTTAAAAATAATGTTGTAGACAATATAGAGAAGTGTGAATTTGATTATTGTTAAATAATACTATATTTATGGGCTATACTATTGATCCGAATCCAAAACATAGTAGGGAAAAATATAAAATGAAGAAAGGTAGAATGGCATAGCATATCGAGGATCATCCTTGGAGTCAGGAAAAGTTGGGTTCAAGTCCCACCTATGATATATACTTACCTTCTAGTTATTTGAATTCTGAGATGAGGGGGTGAGGGGATATTGTCATTTTCTTCACTTAGTTCTATACAATTTAGGAATAGTCCCTACTTGGTTATAGATTTAGGGATGACTTTGTATTCATGAATGGGGAAGGATCGTCAAATTCAAAACTGATTCCCCTTTTTTTTTTTTTTTTAAAGAAACCACTTCCACTGACCTTCAACAATGCACAGTTGGAATAGATGCAATATGATTCAACCTCCACAGTATGGGGGGGAGCTAAAGAATAAGCTTAAAGCTTCCAAGAAGGTACGTGACTAGCAATACGTTATACCAGAAGTAGTAGGTGGAACCTCAGATTGGTCTTTTAAGTTCTTTATTCTTGTCCTTGAACTCTCATTCTTTCCTTGTATTAGAGCAATGGCAGGCTCTTATTTCTGCCTCTCCTTATCTCCCATCTTTCCCATTATTTGCCAGGGGAATAGAGTTGTCTTATTTTCTCTCTCCTGCTTCTCTTCCTTCACCCATCAACCACCTCTTCTTCTCATTGCTTCCCAATACTCCATTTCACTTTATGAATTTTAAGAAATGTAAGCAATGCAAAAGACATAATAGTCCAATGAATATGGTTCTAATAATTTACTGGGTTCTAATTATTAACAATATTTTAAGTATTTTGATAATTACAAATTCTAATCACCTTAAAATTGGAAAAACAAGCAAGTCTGAAGTAGAAAATAAAGAGAAAAGGGGAATTGTTAGCAGACACTTTTACTTTTCAGAGCATACAAGGAAATGAAAGCATCTTTGACTCTTACAATATTTTGTTTGTTAAAAGTTCAACATAAAGAATGTATAGGAATTGGTTTAGTGCATAAGCTGAAAACAGATCTTTGGAAATGGAAAGAACAAGTGGAGATACATGGAATTTCAGCTCACTGGTTCATTATTTATATTTATCTGAAGTATCTAACTTGATAGTGTTGCCTTCAACTGGCACATTCCAATTTTGATCTTTTGGTTCTCTAGTATCATCTCTATACAATCATTAAAATTTAGGGATAGAGTGGAATGATGGGAGGGAACAAGCATTTATGATGTGCCTATTATATACCAAGGACTGTGCTAAGTACTTTATAGATTTTATTTCATTAGATAGGAACTGAATCTATGATTTTATTAATATAGGGAATTCCTCTGTGAGGAAACATTTTCTACCAGTGTAGGTTGCCACATTCTCTGTAATTTATGGTTTTATACAGTTGCCTAGAGCAGGGCTTCTTAAACTATACCATTCATGATTCCTTTTTGCATTTCAGCAGTTGGTGGCATTGTGTGGCCTGAGGGCATACATAGTGCAAAGTGCACATGCTTTGTGTTCAGAACCAAGACTGCAGTGAAGTTGTGAGATGTAACACAGGCAAACACTTCCAGAAAGACCTTGGATTCATTATGTGTTTGATTTTGAATTAATTTTTGGTCATTGTATGTTCAGAAACCTTTTACTATTTCCAACTTTTTTTGGGACCACACGTGGGATCACAACCCACAGTTTAAGAAGTGATGGCTATAGAGCACTGAGGGGCTAAATAACTTGCCCAGGGTCATAAAGGCAGTACACATATCAGAGAAAGGATTTAAATCCAGATCTTTTCGGCCTTTTTAAAACCCACAATGCTAATTTAAAGTTAAATTGATCAAATCCTCTTATTATTCCTTGAGCATATATTCCCTTATCGTTTCCTATTTTATTTGATGAGACCATCATTATATACTGGTGATGCTGAGTCCTCAAAGTTTTTGCCAGTGGAATGTAACAGATTCTACCATGTTGGAACAACTTCAGATATGATCCTGGCAACCAACTGAGCCTGTTTTCCAAGAGTGGTTTAGGACAGAAAGGTTCATTGCAAATAGACTGACTGACTCCTTAGTGACTTATTCTTTGGCCATGGCAACCCGTGAAAGAGCAACAAAACAATTAAAATGGCCCTGAGCAGAACTTCTGTTTTTGCAGGAACAGCAACAGACGAAAAGAAAAGAGGACAAATGTTAAGAATATGGTTTTTACACTGTCTATAAACTGTTGGTACTTGAAGCATGATAAATTTGTTTGGTGATCACTGAATAGAGTAGAAGAAGTGAACCATATCAACCTTAATATTCTTGCTATAAAAGAAACCAGAAGGCAGAAGGAATAATAACTAGAAAGATCATCTACAGATTCTCCTTGGAGACACAAATAACAACATTGGTGGCACTGGAACATCCAAAACTAACAAGAAATATCACTTCAGAGGATATTTGGTTATCTCATTGCAATGTTAATGAGAAATATTTGTAAAAAGACAAATAATGAAAATAATTATCATTTTGGTACCAACATCTTTTGTAGAAGATAAAGACATTTTATCAAAAAAAAATGCAAGAACTTCTAAATTAAATCAATGCATACTTTGACAAATGGTGGCTTTATTCCAAAAATAGGAATAAGCAAGACTGACAAAAAATTTAGAAAATATAAACTATGTAAAGGAATGAGAGGCCAAAGATTACAGATTACCTAGAAGACATATCTATATATTATGAATATTTGAGAAAAGAATCAAAAGGTGTTAGATTTAGTGAGTAATGAATAACATATGGTATCCTGGTAATCATAGAAATTTTAAATTTGTTATATTTTGACAGGAAATGACTAGTTACTAATATGGAAACCATTCTTCAATCAATTCTCTATGTATGGTTAAGATGACCAACTTGTTAGAACAAAGCTCAAAACTGGAATAAAAGAAAAAATAAAAATGAGAAAAAAAGATTATTGATATACAACTAAAACAATTTCAACATGACCTATTTTAACAAATGATTGATTTCTCAAAATGTGGACCAACGATAATTTCATACAGAAATTTAACTGATGTAAATTAATTATCATAGCAACATAACCAAAAGAGCCTAAATAGTATATTAATCAGAAAACATTTTATTTATTTGCGTAGCAGAGAGATATGGTAGCCAAGGGATACACAGCTGAGAATACAAACTCGTTTTTAAGATATCAAAGAAGGAGGTAAAAGATTATGAGCAGTTCCATCTCAATAAAGAGAGAGAAGCAGTAGAGGGTAAAACCAGTTTAAAGAAAGCTTGTCAAGAGAAGCATCTAAGGAAAATCAAACTTTAGGTCATGCGAAACCATAAAGGAGACAACAAACAGAAGAAATATGGAAAAGATCTGCAAAGATTTTTTATAATAAACCCTTTTCACCATCAAAGAAACCAGTCATATAGTCTAATATCATAGCACTATATTTGTTTATGGAAAAGCTAGAAATGCTACTAAAGAGAAGAGAAGTGAGGAAAATGACTGGTTAGGATTAAGTGATCATAGAAAACTTCTCTCCTGGAGAAGACACAATAGGAAAGGTCCTGAGAGATATATAAGTTGTGTGAAGGAGGGGAAGATACTAAAAAAAATCTGTAGTCTTATAAATACCTTCCAAACAGTGACTGAGCTGACTCTGCCAGTTTATATGCCCACTGTCTTATGGACATAAAATATTTATAAGAATCATCTATATGTGCATTTGGGGCATCCCTGATGAGGGTATTAGTGGGAAATATTCTTGTCAGATATTCTAGTTCCAATCCAAAAACATCTGAATTCCTGCTTTTGTACCTAGTTTCTTTCCTCTGCAGGATGTGCTATTAGGTGCTGCAGAAAGACTGAGATCATTTGTGGCCTTTGTTTGAGATAGTAATTTCAGTATAGTCATTGGGTATTGAAGCTCAGTTACAATGAGTGATGGGATGGATGAATTGGTTGGCTGTTGTCCTTTGTTCTTGAAGAGGACCAAAATGATATGACTGTGCCAAGTTTCATTGTGTCTGACTGTGGCTGATCAGACCGATGTGAGCTGGGAATGCTCTACTACAGGTTGGGCACAAATAGTCTGTGTGAACATCTGGGGTGGATACTCTAAATTTGCGCATCCTATGTTACCTTTGAGGTGTTTCAATTCTGCTTTGCTCATAGAGCAGAGGACCTTCTCTGATATGGACTCACCATGCTAAGCATCCTGTGCCAGCGTCTCCCATGTTGTACAGTCAAATCCAAAGTTCTTGAGACCTGGAGAGTGTCCTTGTATCACTTTTTCTGACCACCATGTGAATACTCGCCCTGTGTGAGTTCTCCATAAAACAGTCTTTTTGAATAGTGAAGATGTGGAGACAGTGTAGTCTACTCAAGGATTTTTGACAGTGAAAACTGAGAAGAAAGAAGGAACATTAGCTTGAGAGGTTATTGCCATGTTAAGGAAAAGTGGTTTTGAATAAGGGAGACCTGAGCATGTTTGTAGGGCAAAGAGCTCATAGAGAGAGGGAAAGACTGAAAGTTAAAGCAAGAAAGATGATTGACAGAGCAAGACCAAAGAAGAGTGAGAAGGGGTGGGACCACTGATATCTACAACAAAGCAAAGAGGAGAAAAGAGGTCTGTATGGATGAAGTAAAGATGAATCCTTGTTCCTCTGTTGACATTCAGTAATGTACTAGGACAGCATGTGCAGGCCTTGTTTTAAGAGGATTCTTGGAAGAGAGTTTCTTTAGGGAAAAGGGTGGGTGAGTCCAAACATAGCTCCAAAGGACAATTTTAGTCATATCACATCTTCCCTCTTTCCTCACAGACAGGATCCTCTCTTGTATGTTTTTCTCATCTGCTTTTCTTTCCTAAGAAGTTATCTTCTTTTACTGCTCAGATTAATTATTCACTTTGTGAAGGTTGGACTAAACTTTGTAGGCTAGTTAAAATGTTTCCAGATGTTTCCTTTCAAGGAGATGACTCTTAAATGGTCTTTTTCCTTACCTCTTTTTCCTACATGTTTGGACTTCACATGTGTGTGTATAAAATATGCATGTAAATATATATCTGGATTTTGCATCTTTTACCAAACATGTTCTTTTGGTATACTATACCATATTTTTTCATATATATATAATATATACTACATATACATTTACATACTATATACATGTACAAGATATCCCATACATGCTACATGATATATACATACATGTATATATACAGATGTATATACACACACACATATATAGGCATGTATATATGGATGCATAAGTGTGTACATATGTAATTTAGTGCAAAGTGGGTAAATTCAAATGCAGCTTCAAAGGAAGATTCTTAAATGCCATCACATCTTTTATCTTTTCTTCCAGCTAAGGTCCTTTTAAGTGTTTCTCAACTTACTTCTATAGGGATAGAATCTAGACTTATGATTTCATTGGCCCAGGGAATTCCTGGATGATCACACTATTTCTGCCACTTCAGCTTGGCAACTTCTCTTCAATTTGTAGCTTTAGAAAACTGGATAAGACTTTGAGAAGTTAAATGAATTTGCCCAGGGTCATATAGTCAGAATGATCTTGAACCAGATCTTTTCAGCTTTAAAGCCAGGTCTTTATTTACTATGACTCTATGTTATGCCTCTTTTTTGTATTTTTTTTTTAGTTCATCAGATCTGAGAATCTTAAAGTCCAATTCAGTTTTTGAAAATGCTCTTATTTTTCAGTACATAAAAAAATTTTCTGCATACCTGAAAATTCTAGAGATCTAGTTCTTATTCTATTAAATATTTCATTGTATGGAAAGCACTCAAGAGGAAGAATGACTGATGGTTTACACTGTTGATTATTAAATTGGGGATATAGGAAGGAAAACAGAGAAACTTTCTTATAGGTTATTATCTTACACAGAAGATTATATAAACTCATAAGTCTTAAGAGAGTTGAACATGTATGTGTGTTTAGCATAGAGAAGGGTGGAGAAGAGAGAAGGGGAAGGTTTTGTTTTTTTAAGTCATAGTATATATAGAATTCTTCTCAGAAAGTAATTCCATGTCTGTGTTAGTTGATCTAAAAAACTGTTTACCAAATGAAGAGGGCCAAAGTTGTACTTGTACTGGGACTGTCTGTACCCCTCCTCCTAGTTCCTAAGGTCAGAGTGTTGTATAAATGGGACTAAAAATACCTCAGATTGGTACACTATACAATCATTTATTGTTGGTTTTTTCATCGTCCATAACTGGCAGTATAATTTGGTTCAGTTCAGTAAACATAACACCTGGTATTTAGACAGCAGAGACTCATCCAGAATCAGCCTGAACTACTTCAGGAAGCAAAGAAGGCATGATTTAATGGTCTAGTCTGTTTGCATTTTTGCCAGAAAGAAGATAATTCATGAAAGGGGTTGAAAAAAATAGAAGAGTTTAAACAGGATAATCTCTGAGGGCCTTTCCAGCTATAAATGCTATTATTTCTGACTGTCAGAATCTTAAAGAGGCTGTGCTGTATGAAGAGGCCTTTGCAGCTTCTGCTACCTGTATCTTTGAGAAAAAGGCCCTGTTTTCTTGAGGTTGGAAAACATCCTCAATGACGGGGTGCTCAGCACTTTGGCCCTGAGCAATATGAAAGGAAAAATTCTATTTGGAAAGATGAGCAGTGGACATTTGGTCTTATGACCAGACCTGGGACTTGTATCCCCAAACAACAAGGACATAGGAAAAACACTTTTGGGGATAGAAGATTCTAGTCATCTTGCACTTGCTTATGTCAATGTGATCAAATTGGTCTTGGAGAATGGCTGTTTCTGAGAGAAAATTTTTTTCTGTTTTGTACGTGAAGTACAAATCTCTCATCTTCCAATCTATCTAGTCTTGGCCTAGCCTTAACATGTATCTGGCTCTGTACAGGGCTGATTTTAAATGTAGGTAGAGTAGGTGACTAAAAGAGTGCTGAATGATCTCCCAGGCCAAGGTTTCCCAGAATTCTAGAAATTCTTAGCGTTAGTTCTTAAGGGCTGCCTTTAATCACTATAGATTTTACTTGGGTCAAAGCATTCAGTTATTTATTTAGTAGAGCTAGTGTAATAGATTCATTATCAGGGAATAGTTTCCAGGAGAAATCCATTATCACATAAGGATCTGTATCAGAAAGGACCCTCACATACCCAGGAGGGCCTGCTGTACAGGTTCTTAGACTACTTTTCTAAAAGGAAAGCAACTTTTGAGGGGTCAACAAATCATGTTAACCAAGCACATATATCATTCACTTAGTTTAGGGGAAAAAGTCAGCACCCTGAACTTCAGAGAATATAAAAACAGAGAAACAAAGATCAACCAACAGACAGGCCTTCCAACTGTCTGACCATAAGCAATATATACATCACACATCAACAGATGCAACTGTCTGACCATACATACATAGTTACCAGAGAAAGAAGCACCAACATATGGGTTTTCAAAGCTAGGGGGCACTTTAGTGGCTTCTCAGAGTCTCATCTGGCCAAATAAACACTTCTAGTGTGTAAGCCCCAAAGTAAAACCTCACCTCAGAGTATTTACACACTTTTCAGAGCCAGAGGGCATCACAACCCTTGAGAACCAGTACCTCATTAGAAATTAAGAAAAGGTGTGGGCCTCCCCTAATCAAGCTTCCTTTAATGGGCAGGCCCATCAGTAGGTGGGGAAGATACTTAACTCTCATTAGCATTACAGGATCTTCCTTGAAGGAATGGAACATAGGAAAATTGGCTTTTGATTAAGATAAGGGAGATAAGAGCATAGATCTCTGTATGTGGCAGTTGATGTAACTAGCTAACAAGATTATCAAGCTAACATGATTTTTGTAAACTCCTTTGTACAGATGAGCTTTTCCTTCCTTCCTTCCTTCCTTCCTTCCTTCCTTCCTTCCTTCCTTCCTTCCTTCCTTCCTTCCTTCCTTCCTTCCTTCCTTCCTTCCTGTGAAAGGGAGAAGAGATCATAGAATCATGCTTAGGGGATAGTAGGGTCTAGTGAGGGTTTTTCAGGATGGGGAAGACTTGGTTATGTTTATGTGTAGCAGGAAAGTAACAAATAGCTAGGGAGAGATTGAAGATTAAGCAGAGAGGGATAGATAGTAGGGTCATTCTGGCTTCTTACCTCATCACTCAACTGAAATTGCACTCTCTTTAGTTATCAATGATCTCCTAATTGCCATATCTTATGGTCCCTGCCAGTTCTTCATTAGTCACCTTCATTACTAAAGGAGATAGGATAATGTAAAGGATAGTGGAGATAGGAAAATGTCGAGGAGTTTTGGGATGTTGAGAAGTGAAGAAGAAGGAACTCACTGGGAATGACCACTTAGTGTAGTATGATTTGGGGTCCTCAGAGGATGGGAAGAAGAAATGGTATCAGAAACTTAAGGAGACAAGAAAAAGGTTTGGCACCCCCTTTCTGGGGAGTAGGATAAAGAATCAGCTAGGGAGTAGTAAAAGGGTCGAATTGTTGCAGTGAGATTAGATAACATGAATTTGTAGAGGACCCAATCAATATCATGCTTGTTGTAACTTCCTCTTGTTTCATGTAACCATCCATGAATAGAAGAAGGAGGAGAATGGAGTGAGTAATCCAATGCTATCTAGTGCAAGCTATGAGCAGTAACAGAAGAAGAGAGCAAAGCATTACAGAAGATTGTTGTGCTGATTCATTTAAGGGTTGCTTTTGGGAAGGTAGGAGAGTGGAGCCACAGCAGGTTGTTCCTTTTATATACAAATAAACCATTCTTCCAGTTTTTGGTTCTGTTGTATAAAAATGAACCATCCAAATGCATTTCATACTCTTACAAACGACAAATGAGTCCATTCAAAATCTGTAGCTCCATCAAGTGGAGTGGGGACCTCAAATGATCATGAATCATCAATCACCCCCTCATCCCTCCATTATGGAAGTGGGTTGATGAGAGCCATGAGATTACTCCACTTGGGATTTGGGATTAATTGAGGGATTCTCCCCCTCACCCCATCTTAAGCATTTATAAAAATATAGACAGGTAAAATAAAACAAATAAAATTGTAACAAGACTCTAAGTTTATTTGCACCTTGAATAGTTTACAGATGAATTACTTTAGTTCTATAATTTGCATGTACAGTATTTCCAAATTATGCATTATTTTTATGTTTAGCATAACCGTCATATGAACTTGCTCATGAATGGTGACCTCTCCATTGTATTCTACCTATAGAATTAAATAGATAATAGTGGAAACATTTTATTTATTTATTTTTAGATTACAACATTCATTTCCACAAAATTTCGAGTTCCAATTTTTCTCCCCCATCTCTCCTCTCCCCACCCCATAGCACCTTGCATTCTGATTACCCCTTCCTTCAATGTGTCCTCCCTTCTATCACACCCCACCCTTCCCTTATCCCCATCTTCTCTCTTTTCTTGTAGGGCAAGATAGATTTCTATACCCTATTATCTGCATTTCTTATTTCCCAACTATGCAATAACAATTCTCAACATTTGTTTCTAATACTTTGAATTCCAACTTCTCTCCCTTCCTCCCTCCTTACCCATTCCCACTGAGAAGGGAAGCAATTCAATTAAATGTGTGTTGTTTTGCAAAAGACTTCTAGAATAGTCAAATTGTATAAGACTAGCTATATTTTCCTCCATCTTACCCTGTCCACCTTTATGCTATTCTCTTGTTTGACCTTGTCCCTTCCCAAAAGTTACTCCCTTCTCCCATTTATCCTTCCTTCTATCATCCCCCTCATCCCACTTGTCCCCTTCTCCCCTACTTTCCTGTAATGTAAGACAGATTTTCATACCAAATTGAATGTGCATGTTATTCCTCTTTAAGACAAATGTGATGAGATTAAACTTCACTTTTTCCCTCTCACCTTCCCCTTTCCCCCTCCATTGAAAAAGCTTTTTCTTGGCTTTTTTATGAGATAATTTGTTCCATTCTATTTCTCCCTTTCTCTTCCCAATATATTCCTCTCACTTCTTAATTTTATTTATTTAGATATCATTTCTTCCTGTTCAACTCACCCTGTGCCCTCTGTCACTCTCTAATATATATATATAATATGCATATGTAATATATTATATATACATATGTGTGTGTGTATGTGTGTATAATCCCTCCAACTACCCAAATACTGAGAAAAGTTTCAAGAGTTACAAATATTATCTTTCCATGTAGGAATGTAAACAGTTCAGCTTTAGTAAGTCCCTTATAATTTCTCTTTCCTGTTTACCTTTTCATGCTTCTCTTGAGTCTTGTGTTTGAAAGCCAAATTTTCTATTCAGCTCTGGTCTTTGCATCAAGAATGCTTGAAAGTCCTTTATTTCATTGAATGACCATTTTTTTCCCCTGGAAGTATCATACTCAGTTTTGCTGGGTACATGATTCTTGGTTTTAGTCCTAGCTCCTTTGACTTCTGGAATATCCTATTCCAAGCCCTTCTATCCCTTAATATAGAAGCTGCCAGATCCTATGCTATCCTGATTGTATTTCCACAATACTTGAATTGTTTCTTTCTAGCTGCTTGCAATATTTTCTCCTTGACCTGGGAACTCTGAAATTTGGCCACAATATTCCTAGGAGTTTCTCTCTTTGGGTCTCTTTCAGGAGATGATTGGTGGATTCTTTCAATATTTATTTTGCACTCTGGTTCTAGAATATCAGGGCAGTTTTCCTTGATAATTTCATGAAAGATGATGTCTAGGCTCTTTTTTTGATCATGGCTTCCAGGTAGTCCCATAATTTTTAAATTGTCTCTCCTGGCTCTATTTTCCAGGTCAGTTGTTTTTCCAATGAGATATTGTTTTTCCAATGAGATTATCTTCTATTTTTTCATTTTTTGGTTTTGTTTTGTAATTTCTTGGTTTCTGATAAAGTCATTAGCTTCCATCTGCTCCATTCTAATTTTGAAAGAACTATTTTCTTCAGTGAGCTTTTGAACCTCCTTTTCCATTTGGCTAATTCTGCTTTTTAAAGTCTTCTTCTCATTGGCTTTTTGTACCTCTTTTTCCAATAGAGTTAGCATATTTTTAAAGGTGCTATTTTCTTTAGCATTTTTTTTGAGTCTCCTTTAGCAAGTTAACTTGCTTTTCAAATTCTTCCATGGCTTGAACCCAATGCATATTCATTTTTGAGATATTGAACACAGCAGCCTTGACCTCCTCTCACAGTGTGCATTGTTCTTCCTCATCTGAAAGGATGGAAGGAAATACCTGTTCACCAAGAAAGTAACCTTCACTAGTGGAAAATATTTTAAAATAATTTAAAAGGTCTTAATATATACTAATTAAAAATCTTCATAACTTTTCCATAAAAATATTTTTCTGCCTTTTATTTGATCAACACTCCTTTAATTAAAAGGGATTCAGATTTAAGCCAAACATGAAAGCCTGATTGAATTTTTATTTTTTTTCCTTTTAAAGGTATAGTTGGTCCCATAAATGGATTCACATAGCAATACAGGTACACATACTATATATATAAAAACATGCATACCATTTGACCTGGCAATATTGCTCCTAGGGCTATATCCCTAAGAGATCATAAAAATGGGAAAAGGACCCACGTATATAAAAATATTTATGGCAGCTCTTTTCGTGGTGGC
The DNA here is from genome assembly GCF_028372415.1 of Notamacropus eugenii. Classification (NCBI taxonomy): domain Eukaryota; kingdom Metazoa; phylum Chordata; class Mammalia; order Diprotodontia; family Macropodidae; genus Notamacropus; species Notamacropus eugenii. The sequence continues at coordinate 180,364,052 of NC_092874.1, read as the reverse complement.
CAAGAACTAGAAATTAAGGGCATGTCTGTCAATTGGGTAGTATATGAATGTAATAGAATACTATTGTGCTGTAAGAAATCATGAACAGGTAGACTTCAGAAAATTCTGGAAAGATTTATATGAATTGCTACAGAGCAAAGTGAGCAGAACCAGGAGAACATTGTTCACAGAAACAGCCACAGTGTGTGATGATTGATCTTGATAGATTTACCCCTTCTCAGCAATATAAGGACCTAAAACAATTTCAAACAACTCATGAGGGAAAATGCCATCCACATCTGGAGAAGAACTATGGAGTCAGAATACAGAGTGAAGCAGACTATTTTTTTTTTTGTTTGATTTTGGTTTTTTTTCTTTCTCATGGTTTCTCCTATTAGTTATAATTCTTCTGTACAACATGACTAATGTGAAAATGTGTTTGATAGGAGTAGAGCCCATATCAGATTGCATGTTATCTTAGGAAGGGAAGAGGGAAGAAGGGGGAGAAAATTTTAAACTTATGGAAGTGAATGTGGAAAACTAAAAATAAATAAATTAATAAATGGGGGAAAAAAACTTCAGAGGCTGAAACATAAGCCTCCATCACTATTTCTTCCCTCAAACAGACTAGTGGAACAGATCTGCCTGCCAGCCAGCCACAGCCTACTACATACAGCTCAAGGATTCATGGAAAAAGAAGAGGTCACAAAAAGGGAACCTGATAGTTATGAAATGTAGTCAAACAATCTACCTGGTGGTCAGATGCTCTTTGACAGACTCATCTCAATTTTAATCAGTGATAAATGAAGTTACTATAATGAAATTAATATGCTTTTAGTGCTATTGAAATAATCATATTGTTACAAGTCCACTTGTACAGTGTATAGTCCATACTTGCATAGTATATATAGTATATGTACTTGTATTGCTATGTGAATCCATTTACGGGACCAACTGTACCTTTAAAAGGAAAAAAAATAGCTAGGTACAGCAACAGCTGTGTTGGAAGGCACAAGGTGGGTAAGCAGAAACCGGAAAAAATTGCTGCCAGGCAATTTTCTCAGTGCTTTCTATCAGAAACCGCTGAGATTTGTGCATTGGTTGAAAACTAGCTTCTCTTCTTTGGCAATAAGCAAAACTTCTGAGTTTGTTGGAATGCACCCCACCTCTTGTAGCTACAGATGCATTGTACTCCCTGAGTGTAGTTCTTGAATTCCAGTTACCACAGAAGAAGGCAGCAATACTCATATCTTCACTGGCTCTCATAAAATTCTTTATTTCATTGAAGAAATCTACATAGTTTTGATGAAGGTTTAAATTAAATACCTCTCCAGGCATGTGTGACTTCTACAACCTCCTCAGGTTCAACAAGTAATGTGTCCCATTCATACTCTGACAAATGAGAAGGTAATTGGGGAAATTCTAATTCCATTCAAGATGTTCTTTTTTACGATATAATTATCTTTCCCAAAACTCTGAAGAGAAAGATAGAGGCATCTTTGCCACCAATTGCCTGGACTTCTTTGGTTTTCCAAAGTACGATAAGGTCTCTTTCTCTCTTTGCTCCTAACAGCAAAGCATCTGATTTTAATTTTCTTTTCCTTGATCAAAAATTGGTCTCCCCTGAATTACCTTTGAAAGGAGAAAATGGAAGACTATTTATTGCACTTCTTATATCACCAGAACATCCTTTACAAAGAAACTCTACAGATGGTTTGTCAGATACAACAATGCTAGCTTTTAATGCTCTATTCCACCAAAAACTTTCCTCATAATTGTTGGTGCCACAGGATGGAAACTAACATTTGATATAGAACACTGTTTCTGAATTTCTTTGGGGAATAGTAGTCTCTGACTACTGTTTCCCCTGAGACTATCAGAGATTATAAGTACAGGAGGACGTCACCCTAGCTGCACAAATCTCTTTAGTATGTTATGTAAAGTACTTGGATCTCTATAAAATTGATTAGGCATGTCCTCAATCAAAATAATCTAATCAGTTTGCTAGCAGTCACCAAACATCTGTAGTTTGTTATATTTATTTGCTCTCAACAGAAACTTGAAAAATAGTCATCTGAGACTTATTAGGAACCATATGGAAACTTGATTCATGATTACACCCATCTTTCATATCATGTTTTCTGGAGTCTAGAAAAACAGAGTTAATCCATTCTTGAACCTCAATATTGAGGAGCTCCTTAGCTAATATGTATAGAGATGTTGTTTTTCCAGCAGGACCTGTAATTTTATAATAGATACACCCCACTTTGGTTGCTTTTCAAAAACATTAGCTTTTAACCACGTTTCAAGTTCTTCAACTTTTTCTTATGAACAGCAAGTTCATTCTGAGTTTCTGGTTTATATTTACTTACCTGTGGTTCATTTTCAGACAGATTTTCATTTACATTTGCTTCAATGCTACTGTGTTTTGAGGAAGATGATTTCCTTTTTATTCTTCTAGCTAGAAATTTGCTACTTTCTAATGTGGAGGGCAAATCTTTTCTTCTCTGAAGAAAGTTATTTACTCCTAGAGATGCAGTTGTAAGCCCAGAAGATATCTGTGTTCCCAACAAAATCATCAAACGAAGGCTCTGCCCAGTTGGTTATCTTTGTGGAAGCTACCTTTCATCTAAGAGAAGTTTTTGACATTATGAACCTTTGTAGTTCCCATATGTAGTATAGAACCTGAAGTACATTAAAATGTAAGTCACCTGCAGGCAGAGGGCAGTGACCCTGCGGCATCCCTTCAAGGGAGTGGGAGAGTGATGTGTGGAGGCGGTAGCCAAGTGACACTCCAGTGGGGCCAAACTGGGAAGCCACACTGAGACCCTGCCTCTCAACAGAAGGGGCCTCCCATAGCATGAGTGTGGAATTCTTTTGTAACATTCTGGATTTTTGCAGCTTTCTAAGTGATGTAGAGGAAGCTATTAGATGTTTGTTAGAACTGTCTGGAGGAGCCCTAAAAAAGCAGAATGATAGCGGGGCAGAGATGAAAAGTTCATAGAACTTAAAGTGAATGACATAGAGTATTAGATTAAGATGCCAAGAAAATTAAAATCTTAATGAGAATTTAGAAAATATACCTTCATCTAGCATAAGAAATAACATTAAAAAAAAATTAAAAGCCCCAAGAAATTCCTAGAAATAGGAAAAGAAAAAAAAATTTCCTTAGAATCTCATATACTCATATCTGTTTAGTACTTTGGTCAACCAAAATAGTGTTGGGCATATCAAGGATGTAATGATAGAACATGAAAATAAAATCCTTTCTTTTATATCTTTAATGTACAATATTCTCACTGGGCTACTTATCTAACATGTACTCCAGTTCAGGTTGTTTCCCCAGGGGGGTAGCTCCTACTTCAGTTTCTAAAGATAAACCTATGAGTGGCTATTTTAAAAACTGTACAGCTAATGAGCCCCCACCAATATGCTTCCCATTAACAATTAGCTAGTAGAATGGAAATCAGTTTTCAGCAAAGGCATTTACAAACATGGCATAGTAAAAAAACAGGTGCTACAAAATCTCCCTCTCTCTCCTTCCCCATTCATACATGGCTTCCATTAAGAAGGTAGGATCAAAAGTGGTGAGACAATGTGTGGGATATATATGTGGCAAAGGCTATGCACCACTCTTGGTGCTGTGGAACATAAAAGTTCTTTCTCTCTCCATAGAGTTCTCATGCAACTCCCCTTGGTGGCAGTTTGCTCAGCTAGGTTTCCAAGGAACCTCATCTTATCTTTTCCATAGCCTCAGTATTCTCTGTTGCCAGAAATCATGATCCTTGAAGGTGCTTTTTCACTGTAGTAATTTTACATCCGTGCTTGTTTCAAACATGCTCCCAGATAAAGAGGGTGTCTCTTATTGTAAAGTATCTCACCTTGAAAGTTATACAGCCAGTGGGAAAAGGGAAAGAAATTCTCTCTTTCTCCATCGTAGGAGTCTCCTACAAAATCAGCTCTTGGATTGTAATTCCTCTGATTTGGCACCAGTTGGGCAAGTTAATATGCTGTTAGGTACCATGGCTGATGAAACAGAAATCCTTTTTTCCCAGTTCTTCAGGAGTCTTACTTCCCAATTACTCTGAGCCTCTATTGCCTCCTTCTTTCCAGGTTTAGATATTTAAAGCCCCCAGGGTCAAACCATATTTGTTTTCTCAGCTACTCACATTGCTTCCTTTAATTCATCAGGGAAATATATTTACAAATCATAAAGGGATCAGCCTTGTTAATACCTAGATAATAAATACTTCATTCCCTCTGTAATCTACTTTGCTTTCTGTGATTATACCTGCCCGGGGCGACTCCCTGGCCTTCGCCTTCTACTTACCTTCCCCGGTCCTCGGACGTCTCTGGCCCTCCTCCTGGTTCAGGGGAGGGAATTTCCTCTCCCTGTTGGGGAAGGGGAATAAACAGGCAGAGCACCCGAAAGTAGTTGCAGTCAGCAAGCTTTATTCCGTTTCTCTCTCTCCAGCTCTCATGGTCATCCCCTTTTATTATCCCCTGTCTCCTCCCCCGTACCTCCCATGGGCGGGCGAGCTCCTCCCAAGTGCCTCCCCATGGGTGGAGCCAGCCTGTTACCAGGGCCATCCCAGTACCTCGTGGCTTGCTAGACCAGCTAGCCTGCCACGTAAGGAGGTTCGGACCCTCAGGCATCTCACGGTCCTCACGGGGGACCCCGGTCCAGAGCTGTCCCCCAACATATACCAACTGAGGTGGGGGTGGGGGGGAAGGGGAGTGGGTGTAAGGGGTGGGGAGGTGGGGGTGGTGGCTTCCTTTATAAATCCATTTGCAATTTGAATGTTAGCCATGCAAAGACATATTTTATGGATCAAAAAAAAAAAACTCTGAAAGCTAATAAGTGAAGCTTTATCATCATTCTCCTTATTTTTCGTCATGAGTATTATTCAGGATCTTCCCTTTGGAATAGAGGAAAGTAGAAATTCATTTTGTATTTCTAATCCTGAGTGAGATGCTTTGAAGTCACTTTATCCTAGTCTGCTTTTCCATTGTCAGTATTATTTTCCTTGATAAAACAATATTCATAATTCATTTTGTTCAAAGTTCCCCTGGTCAAGAAGAAGCAATTGTATTTTGTGACAATAAATATGTATGAGTTTTAGAAGAGAAGAAAGTCCTTAGCTGTAACTGCTGCCAAGAATTCTTAGAGAAAAATAATACAAAATAGAAATAGGAAAGATTACATCTCTGACCTCTGTAACATAAACTTGGTCCTTAAAAAGGAATAGGGATTATTATCTCTTGCTAAAAAAGAGCATATGATGTTTCAAAATACGGATTAGAACTAATTGATGCTTTTAAAAAGACAAAATAAATTATTTTATTTGGAAAGTAATCTCTTCTGAGAGATCTAGGACAGAAGACCAGGCCTTCAGAATTTTAGCCTTCTATTCTAGGCACAATTGATTTATAGGATGACTTGGGGTCCTTTACTTTAGTCCTTTTCCTCTATTAATTAGCATTACATTGGATTTTATTCCAGGGCACTGAATTTAATTAGGATTTCAAAGGGTGTCTCTGCCTGCAGGAGTTTATAATCTAATTTAAAAAAAGATAAAATGCCCCTTCCTCACCAATCCATATCCATCAGGTCCTTTAAAATATACTTCAAACCTCACCCCACCCAACACTGATTATTCTTTTTACAATGTGCTTTTTGGTCACTAAATGAATAATAAATAGGTGCTCAACAATACTTCCTGAATAAAAACTATTCCTTGAGCCTTGCATAGCCTTGTTTTGTCCTGTTATGCTCTTGTATTGTATTTGCCTTGTATTGTTTTTATCTTGTATTGCACTTATTTGTGTGTGTGTGTGTGTGTGTGTGTGTGTGTGTGTCTTATCTCAGACAAAATGAGGCCTTAATGAGGTAAGACCTTAATTTAGAAAGGCCAAGGTCATCCATTACATCTTGGGTCATTGATGGTTGTCTTGACTTGTCTTGCCACTGGACTTCAATGACTTTGGAAGAACGAGTGAGGCTGATGAGTTTGCTTAGCTCTGCCTCACTTAAATCCAATTCATGAGTAAGTCAAGACATCACCTTCGTGATGTCATTGGTCCTTTTTAAGAACGAAGAATGAGCAAGAACATGGACTGTGCATATGGGCTCCATGAGGGTCAGGATTGCCTTGTTTTTCAGGTTACTAAATTATAGGCAGGTTCTGATCTGTTTTGGTGCTGAGAGTTTCTACATCAAAAGTTTTAGAGAGTTTCCTGGGTCACTGAGAGAGTAATGACTCACCTAATGTCTTACAACTAGTCTGCATCAGAGGCTCAGGCCTTTTAGACTCCAAGGCTAGCCTGACATTTGCTCAGCCATGCTGCCTTTGTCTTGACCAAAATAGACACATTCTTTTTCCCCACTAAATTATTTTCTTCATTTTCTAATAGTCCTGGATCACTTTGTCTGGATCTCTCTTTTCCTTCTCTCATCGTGCACCTTATATTAAATTTGTGGGTAACTCAGTGTCCAAGGTTCCCTCCCACTACAAAAAACCTGGCTCACTTTGATTTTGATGGTCGTTAAGTTCTCTGGCTTACTTTCCCCTACAAGTTTGGAGATCTCTGTGTAAGCCCAGATTCTCAAGGGTATTCACTGGCTTTCTCTGTAAACACTCAAGTTAACAAGTTATCACATATAGAATAAGTTTTGTTTATCTAGAATATAGAAACAACCTGCACTGAAATCCATAAAGAGTCAATTTAGGTCTTTTCTTTCTTCTAGTGGGTCCTCCCCTTTTCCATCCTCAGTCCAAGGGAGATGTATATGATCCCTTTGACACAAACTACCACATTGTGTGGGGTTCCAGTGGACCTGGAATTGCAGCTTTAACTCTTGTCGTTGTTCTTGGCCCCCTCCTGCTACTTTGGCTCTCCTTCCACAGATGCTCCTTTCCTAGGACCCACTGCTCTTGAATGGCTGGGCTGGTAAAGACTGACCGTCCTTCAGCTCCATCACCCCCAGCCCAGAATATTTGGCTATTTGTCAGCTGCCAATCTCCCAGAACCCAGCTGAGAGCAGCCAAGAATTGAACTTCCAGGTTTTTGCTCTCTCTGATGCTTGGGCAGTTTGATAATCAAATTGAATGAGGGTCACAATCTAGGATGTGTGTGGTCTGATTGCTCTGGTGTTAACAGATTCATTTTCCTTTAACCATGTCAATTAAATGCTTCTAAAGTAATAGCTTTGTTGAACATTAGTTAATGAGACACATATCCAAAGGCAGAATAAAAAATTTCTAAGTAGGAGGTTATAGTCAAGAGATTTCATTGGTAGATAATGATGCACATACAATTGTACCTACAGATGTCAGAACCAGAGTGCCAGCCTACCCAGGATGTATAGCTGCCCAGAGAATGCTAAAAGAAAGGCACTTGTAGCCTGTCTGATACCACGATTGCCCTCTGGTGGTAAGTGGTTATTACAGACAGTAGGAGGAAAATCTGTCTCAAAGTCGAGAGAGGGAAGATTCCATATAGGAACCAAAGGAAGGCTTTGGTGCAATAATAATTACTTACATATGCAGCACTTTAAAGTTTGCAAAATGATTTATACATATTAACTCATGTGAGTTCTCACCTCTATGAGGTAGATACTAAAATTCTCATTTTACTGATGAGAAAACTGAGACTCAGAGTGGTAAAATGCCCATGGTCATATATCTAGTGTAGGTATTCCTGACTCCAGATCCAGCACTCCATCTACCATGCCTCTAACAAGTTCAGCAATAAATCAAAAGACATTGATTAAGCCTCTGTTATGTACAGAGCATTGTGGAACATCCTGGAGATACAAAGAGATACAAAGATGACTTAGAAGCAGACCCCACCCCATAGAACTTGTAACTTAGTAGAGGAGCTATGATATTTACACATACTCACATTTTCTGAATCCAAAATTGATATACATGGTTTGATGTAAATTCAATTTGTCCAGAATTTGGGATGTGTAGTCAAAGAATACACAAATAAAATAATTACATTAGAATATAAAGTATAAATTTACAAAAGTGGGAAGCTAATGTCTAAGTAGGCTGTAATCAGATAGTTAAGTGGGGTATTAGCAGAGCATGTAAGTCAGTGGTGAGATGTATGAGCAACTAGGTGGTGCAGTGGCTAGAGTGCCATGCCTGAAGTCAAGAAGACTTCTTTGTGAGTTCTAATATAGCTGCAGACACTAGCTGTATGACCCTGGGTAAGTCACTTAACCCTGCTTGTCTCAGTTTCCTCATTTGTAAAATGAGCTGGAGAAGGAAATGGCAAACCACTCTAATATTTCTGCCAAGAAAACCCCAAATGGAGTCAGGAAGAGTCAGATGTGACTGAAACAACTGAATAACAACAAAACAAATTTGATGTAAAGAGAAAATGGTGTGGATCAGAGCTAGCTAGAGATCTCTAATAGAGATTTCTCTGTGAAATGGGCTGTGTGACAGTAGTAGGATAGTTGAGTTTGAGTAGAAAGCTCAATGCAGTGCAAGGGATGGTATATATAGAGGTTCAAATCTTGGCTCTGCTGCTTTACCATTGACATCTTGAGCAATTTAGTTAACATCCCTGGGATTCAGTTTCCTTATCTGTCAAATGTACAGTACATATAGTGGGACTACATGCCTTCTAAGGTCCTCTTGAAGGGATAAATCTAGGACCCAATGATCTGCTGTGATAGCAGCAATGGGGAAAAGGGTCAGATATAAATGGAGTATCCTGGATTTTAGAGCCCTTCATAATCTGGTCTCTCCTTACCTTTTAATTTTTCTTGTGCCTTACTTACACTTTACTTCTCCCCTTCTGCCACTATGAACTCTTTGATCCAGTGACACTCGCATCCTTGTGGTTCCTTCATCTTCTGACTTGGTGCATTTTCTCCAGGCTTGGAATTCCCTCCTTCTTCATCTCTATCTTCTCCTTTCTCTCACTTCTTTCAAGTCCCAGATAGAATTCTATCTTCTGTAAGAATCCATTCCTGATTTCTCTTAACTCTAGTGCCCCCTTTCTAATAAGATCATCTCCAATTTCTCCTGCATATGTCTTGTTTTTACAGGGGCCACTAAACCCTACAGAAGGATCTCTTCAAATGCATAATGACTTAAAAAACACATATTAACATTATCTGTTTTTTTTATTGCATTTCTATTTACTTTGTTAAATATTTCCCAATTGCATTTTAATCTGGCTCTGCCTATACCTGCACTGAGGAATATTAAGGGCTACATGTTTGACACATGCTTTACATAGTTGTTTGCGTATTGTATCCTTCATTAGTCTGTGAGTTTCTAGAGAAGGGCTGTTTTTATCTTTGCATCACTTAATAGAAAGCTTGTTGATTTGACTATAACAAGCAGCAAGCAGGTTGAAGATGTGATGGTCCAAGGTCAGTGTCAGAGTCCAAAGAGCAAAAGAGATCATTTTGATCTAAAGTCAGGTAAGAATTTAAAAACACAGGGGCAAACAGGAACTCTGGAGGAGTGGTTTCCCAAATCAGCAATGATCCCTGACCTTATGTAATGCAGATAATGTATCACAAAGCAGAGTGGAATGGCCATGTTGTAGAAAAACCCTTCATCACCACCTCTCTACTGGTTAAATATGGGCCTTTTTCTCAGGGTCATTTTTAAATGTGGATTTTTAAATCAGCATAAATGGGGGCAGGTAGGTAGTTCAGAGGATAGAGCACTGGTCTTGGAGTCAGGAGGACCTGAGTTCAAATTTGGCTTAAGATATTTGACACAACACTTGCTAGATGTGTGACCCAAGACAAGTCACTTAATACAGATTGCCTTGCCAAAAAACCCCCACAAAGATAAAATAAATCAGTTGAAGTGAAGTAAGTGTGCAGGGTTCCCTGGAATTCTGATTGAAGACATTTTAGAGACAATTTCTTTTTATTTTGGTTTTGATTGATGCCATTATACCTATTTCACCTTGTCTGTCCTTTCCTTTCTTGATGAAAGAAAAGCCCTAGTCATATCACTTTATCCACTCTTTCTTTGGTAGCTTGGTAGTCAGGCTGACAAGCTTATCAGCTGGGTTCACTTTTTCCTCCTCCCTCCACCCCTAGTGGGACAGAGTGAAGAGGGGGTTACAACAGAAAACTCATCCTGATGGCTTTTGATGGTAAAAATGTGAGGACAATAAGATAAGTGAAAAATGGAAAAGATTTTGTATCAATCTATTTTATTCATCAGTTACAGTTGGTGATATCCCATTTAAATGCCAATGGTGCAGTCCCCAAAGTTATATATTAAATGCTACTAAATATGAAATGGTCCTAAAGAAAGCAAAGATGGGCAAAGCATCTGAATTACTTGAAATATGCATGGAAGAGGTGCCACAAAACTGTTGAGAAACACTATTTTGGGGGCATAGAGAATAGTTCTCTCTAGGTACCCCAAAGTGGGGACTATATCAAAAACTTAGAAAACATTTGGGACCTTGTTGTTATCCCCTCACACCTCCAGAAGAGATGACAAAAAGAATATTAATAACTACCAATACATATTTACAACAATTTTAGAGAACAATTTACACATGGGAGATAGGCTTGATGAAGGTATGAGAATGGAACAGGAAGACTTGTGCAAACAGTACTCTACAGCTTTATAGTTACACAATTGACTGAAAGAAGTTGAGAATGTAAAATCCCATTTTGATTTTAAAATAGCATTGATTTGGTAAAGCAAAATGCCACCTTAAATGCTATACTTCAGCAAAGAATCTACCATATACATGTCAAAATTATGAAGAACTTTTTGAAAGATATAAATAAGAAATAATTGAAGAAATTCCTATCAAGCAAGATATTAAAAACATATGCACCCCAAAGGTGTTTGCCACCCAAAGGTGTTTTGGGCATGTCCAGAGAAGAGTATAAATAGAAGAGGAGAAGAGGAATTCCATTGAGATGGTGAGATCCTCCAGATGCTTCTGTTTGTAGACTGCATGATACTAATTGCATTAAGATGCAAAACATCAAAATCACAGAGCTTTCAAATTAGATTCATAATCTTACAGAAGAATTTGGCCTACTGATCCACACAGGAAAAATCAAATGGATGGCGAAGGTCTGCTTTCTCAGACTATGATATTTAGCATTAGGACAGTTTGTAGTTGGTCCATTATGACCTATATCTTGAACAGACATTACTTATGAAAAGTGAATTGAACCCACAGTTGAATAGTGGGGAAATGAGGGATCTGGTTTGCCTCTGGAAAACTATGTATTGTTTTCAATGACCCCAAGCTTCTCTCCCAGAAAAAACCCTAGCTTTTTAATACATATGTTTTAGTAATTTTGTTTGGTGTTGGGTCATAAAGTAATATAGCCTTAGTAGAATTTATGTTGTGAGTCATTCAAAGGGCAAAGGAAAGGTTCATTGGGAAAGTGCTAGTAGGTTAAGACACTTTGCCAATTAAGAATTGCGTAAGAGGAACAACATAAAAGATGTCATAACATGTATGTTGGCCTGGAAAATAAGGTGGCCTAATCACATGGCAGAGGCATCTAGACGGTATAGTGGATATAGAGCACCAGGCTTGGAGTCAGGAAGACTTATCCTTCTGAGTTCCAATGTGGCCTTAGATACTTAGTACCTCTGTGATCCTAGGCAAGTCACTTGACCCTGTTTGCCTCAATTTCCTCATCTGAAAAATGAGCTGGTGAAGGAAATGGCAAACCATTCTAGTATCTTTGCCAAGAAAACCCTAAATGGAGTCATGAAAAGCTGGACATTACTGAACCACAACAATCATATGGCAAGATTGAGAAATAAGTGGTAGCCATACAATATCAAGAGAACCACAGGAAGGTGCCCAGTATTTTGGGTAGGTTCCCCATGGAGGATTTTTAAGAAGACAGTAAAGTCATATAAAATGGGAAGGCATTTTAAATATATTTATTTTAGTTTTCAACATTCACTTCCAGAAGATTCTGAGTTCCAAATCTTCTCCCCATCTCTCCCTTCTCCTACCACAAAACTACATGTAATTTGATATAAGCTATACATATACATTCATATTGAAATTATTTTCACATCAATCATGTTGTAAAGAAGAATTGGAACCAATGGGAGAAACCATGAGAAAGAAGACACAAGGTAAAAAAGAGAGCAAATAATATGCTTTGATCTACATTCAGGTTCCATAGTTCTTTCTGGATGTGGATAGTATTTTCCATCATGAGTCCTTTGGGGTTATCTTGGATCCTTGCATCGTTAAGATGAGATAAGTCTATCAAAGTTAGTTATCACACATTGTGACTGTTCCTGTGTAGAATTTTCTCCTGACTTTGCTCATTTCACTCAGCATCAGTTCATTGAATTCCGCCTCCTCCTCATTTCTTATGGCACAATAGTATTCCATCACATTCTTATACCTCAGCTTGTTCAATCATTTCCTAATTGATGGACATTCTTTGCTACTACAAAAAGAGCTGTTATAAATATTTTTGTACTTGTGGGTCCTTTTCCTGTTTTTATGATCTCTTTGGTATACAGATCTAGAAGCGGTATTGCTGGGTCAAAGGGTATGCACATTTTATATTTTATGTCCTTTGGACATAGTTCCAAATTGCTCTCCAGAATGGTTGGATCAGGAACAGGTTTTGATTTGTGTCATTGAAGGGAGTATCTACAACAGAGAGATCATAGGTACATCAAAGATTCAAAATAATTCATTCAGCTAAATTGTTAGATTCATAGATAGTTTCCAACTTTTTGCTGATTCCAGCATTTGCTAATACCAACTTTTATACTCTAAGAGTATATGTTGCAAAGTTATTGATTATATGTAGGAGGTGCTTACTCACTGGAAGTTTCCTATGTCAGTGATATCAAAAGTCCAGAACCTCACATATCTCTCCTCCCCCAGATAATAAAGTTACCTTGAATACTTTATATAGATGGAATCTTTTGACTTTTTATTGAATTTCTAGGATAAAGTCCAATAGAATCACTGGATCAAAAAGGCGGGACTGTTTTTTGTGACTTATATGTTGCCATATTACTTCCCAATATGCTTATACCATTCTACAATTCCACCAATTATTAGAGTTCCTTTTTCCTCAAAGTTCTGACAATATTAAATTCCCTCTTTTTTGAGGTTGTTATTCACAGAGTATTTCAGGTGTCTCAGGACACCTTGTTTGTCAAGGCCCATCTTAGCTCCAACCTGTGGGGAAGCCAAAGAGGAACTTTAGAGAAGAAAGAGAAAAGAGAAATACTTAGAAACAGCCATTTTGTAGGGAGCAGTGAGTAAACGTGAAACTGAACATTGAGATTTAACTAGTCATCCATACATTTGGGGAAATACATGTATGTGTTTATGTAGGTATTGTTGTTTTTGTGTTTGTCCTTTGTTTTCGAAGAAGACCATGCCATCAGAGAAATGATGACATGATTTGCACTGGACTTTGTTTTGAGTGAGGGAGCTCTGTGCGAGGTCACCAACCTCACTTTCTCCTCCAGAGCCACCTGAGTCCAGTGACCAGATATTCATCAGGATGACTGGAGATGACCCAGGATCTGACCCTATCTACCAGAGGGGTTCTATTCACTATGCAAGGCTGCTCACATGCCCATCTGGATGCAAGGGGCCAAAGGTTTGGATGATATGTTAGAAGAGTGTGTGATGGTAAGCCCCGTGGAGGAGGCTTCTCCTGGCCTTCTACCAGTTTCTTTCACAAAGGAATGCTTACTTTACTAAGGAAATTAGGAAAAAACCCCAAAATCAGTGGCATAAGGGGACATGAGAGGTCAAAGTCAGAATGGACTCTAAATCCTTGGCATCGTGAAGTTGTAAGGCAGTAGATAATCAGGGATCAATGAAAGTTTTAGGTTAAGGGAAGTGGTCAAGAGGAAAAAGACCCAGATGTGTACTTAGCAGAAAAGTAAAGGGAATAACATCCAGGCAAAGAATCCAGAAGTAATAATCAGGTAAGATAGATTCTAAGTCCTAGGGTTGTGGCTAAAATCAACAACTTCCAGAAGTAGCTCTCCTTCCCTCTCACCCAAATACCTTAATATGACTAATCCAGGTTTATATTCAGGATTGTTATAACTTCAGGGCTACCAAAAAGCCTTCTTTCCCCACCAAAATACAATTCTATCTGTTCAATAATGACTAAAATCACTTTAACGTTGGCCAAAGATTTTCATTCAGTGGCAAAACTTAAAAGTAAAACAATCCTGGCAGATAGTATACAGTATAAATCACTATCAGAACACAAGCAGTTTTCAAAGGAAGAAAGCTTAGCTATCAATAGCCATATTGAAAAAATAATCTAAAACATGAATAATTAGAGAAATATAAATTAAAGCAATTCTATATGAATTCTATATGTATATATATGTATGTATGTATGTGTGTGTGTGTATACATACTGGAGATAATCCCAATGAACTTTAGAATCATACCTCTACTTGGGTCCAGAGTTGGGGGCTAATATTTAGCTTGATTACCCATCCAGGGTTTCTTTACTAACAGATCAGACAGAAACCATGATTCACACAGCAAAACATTTTATTAGAGTAGAGCAGCAAAGTAAATAACAGAAAATAAAAAAAACCAACAGGATAATTCTTGGCCCTTCAATACGAATGATTCAACAACTCACAGTGAGGAAAAGAATAACTTTCCAACAAATTATTGCTCCAAAGTGAGGAAGACTTGTGTCATGGTTGGAGCACTCCTTTCACCTAACTCCTCATGGTTCTGTCTCTTGGCAACCAGCTGTACTTCCCTGTGTTTAAGTGGGAAAAAAAAATCTTTCTATCAAACATCTCTTACAAGAATCTGATATCCAATCTGATATCTGATATATGCATACGTATACATATTATATATATGTTGTATTTATGTGTACGAATGTATGAATATATACATATACATACACACACATATATGTATCCATAGGGCAAAATGTTAGAATATGTATATGTATGTATAAATACATACATAGATACACTATTTTGAGGGCATAGAGAGTGCTTCTCAAGATATCCCAAAGTAGGGAGTATACCAAAGGCTTGGAAAACATTTTAGATCTTGTTGCTATCCACTCACACCCCCAGAAGAGATGACAAAGATAATATTAGTAGCTACCAATCCATTTCTACAACAATTTTAGGAGAATAATTTACATATGGAAGGCAATCTTGATGAAGATATGAGAATGGAACAGGCAGACATGTGCAAACAATATTCTACAGCAGACTACAGCTTTGTAGTCACACAACTGACTGAAAGATGTAGAAAATGTAACCCCCCCCCCCCAGGCATAAATAAATCAGTAAATCCTACCATGTGCCAGAACCTGTGCTAGGCACTGGGGATACAAAAAGAAATAAAGCACAATCAGTCCCTACCCCGGAGGAGCTCACAAACAAACAACAAAAATTTACAAAAAAGCTATGTACAGATAAATAGTTAGCAGAGAGAAGACATTGGAATTAAGAGGGGTTGGGAAAGGCTTTCAATAGAAGATGTGATTTTAGTCGGACTTAAGGAAGCCAGAGAGGCCAGGAGGAGGAGGAAGAGCATTCCAGGAATGATGGTTAGAAAAAAATGCCTGGAGCTGGAAAATGGGAATGTTTTGTTTGTGTACCATCCAGGAGGCCAGTGTCACTGGATTGAAGAGTTCGTGCAAGGGAGTAAGATGGAAGAAAACTAGAAATGTAGGAGGGGGCGAGGTTATGAAAGATTTAGAATGCCAAGGAGGAGGTATTTACATTTATTCCTGGAGGCAAAAGGGAGCTGCTGCGGTCACTAAGTGAAGTAGTATAGAGGGAAGAGAAGAGGACCCAGGACAGAACTCTGGGAGACATCTATAGTTAGAGGGCTTAAAAATACACAACTTTGAACATATAATGTGTTATATATTATACATTGTATTATATATTATACATACATGTATATATACATACACATATGAAACAAATATATATATAACGTATTTATATAGAATATAATATATTCTATATAAATACATATTTATATATTTTATGCATATATAACATGTATAAGTAATCAAAGAATATGAGTAGTTTTCAAAAGATGTGCAAATTATTAACAATCATATCATATGAAAGAATTTTCTAGACCAATTAAAAGAGAAATGCAAATCAAAATGCAAAACAGCTCTGAGATTTCACCTTACAAGCCCTGAATCGGCACAGGTGACCAAAGATGGGAATAGTCAATGTTGGAGAGGTCACGGAAGACAAGTACCCTGATACACTGCTGAGGGAACTGTGTTGGTGCAACCATTCCAGAGAGCATTTACAACTGTCTTAAGGAAGCACGGACCTCCCCCCACTTCCCTGGAGCTCTATTGCTGCCGCCACTCCATTCTCTCTGAAGCTATCACCCGCTGAAGCTCCCCCTTCCATGGCTGCTCCCCCCTTCTCTGCTGCTTTGCTGATGACATCTCCTTAAGTTCTTTTCTGCTGCTACAGCTGTTCCTTCTTTTTTGGAGGAGTGTTGTTACTTATCAGCACGAGATGATGCCAGGTCATTATGCCATAGGCTAATCAGAACACTTTCATCATTTTTTTGTTAGTTATATCATAATCAGCTAACATGCAAAACGGTTACCCAGGTGGCTGCTGAGACCTTGTTCAGAGCTGCGTTTTAGGGAGTGGATTCCTTTCACTTTTCCCCATGGGAGGGTACATAGCTCAGGCAGCACTTCTCGCTGAGCCGTTCTGAGCTTGGGGATAAACACACATGCATCTTTTCATCCTTTCAACTTCCATCATGCTTCCACATGTTAGTGTCAGGGCCATGCAAATTTCCTTGTAACTTCAATAAGCCTCAAGGAGGCACTTAGCAACATTGAAAGGAGAGGGGATTATCTGACAATCTTTTCTTTACATTTCTTGCCGGCAAAGATCTCTGACTTTCTTTTGTTAGGGACTTTTGATTTCGTTAGTGTAGGTTGGCAACCGATCTGCAATTTCTTCTTAGAGAGTGGTTTGAGTCACTGAAGGATTAATTCTCATGTGGTCACTCATGTGTGCCAGGCAAAACCTGAATCCTTGGACTTTAAAGCCTTTCTATTCATTATACCACACTGCCCCTTATGCTGTATCACACACACACGTACTATATCACCAGGGGAGATGATAGTCATACTATTCTCTATCTTGGTCCCAGCACGTTTGATTATTGTGTTTTCTTCTGGGAATCACGTTTTAGGGAGGATATTGGCAGGGGAGTCCAGAGCAGGGCAGAGGATTGTGAGGATGCTCAAAAGTAGGCCACAACTGGAGTAACTGAAGAAAATGAGGATGTTTCACCTTGAGAAGAGAAAGTTTTGGGGGAATGTGTTATCTCTGCCTTCTAGAATATTTGAAGGGTACCTTGTGGAAGAAATATTACTGCTTGATCTCAGAACTAGTACCAATATGTAAAAAGACAGAAATACAATTCTAGGAACACTGTAAGATTTAAAAATATATATAGATTTGCCTAGAAATTGAACGAGTTTTTCTTGGGGAGTAGTGAATTTTTCGACACTAGAAGTATCCAGGAAGAGGCTGGTTGTTTGTTGGGTGTGGTATGATAGGGAGTCAAGCATCAGACAAGGGTAGTACTAAGTGGTCTCTGAAGTCCCTTCTGTCAGTAGAGCACAACTGTCAAATAGAACTTTTTTTTTTGGTGAGAGGAAGACTTAGAGTCGCTTGGAGAAGAGGTCATCTCTACTTTTCATGTGGAACACTCTGTCAGATGGACTGTAAAGGGGAACTTGCAGATGCTTCAGGAAAAGGGAATCAGTAGGGGAATATCAGTGGCTAGGACTCCCAATCAACTGTCAATTTCTTCACCCATCCCACCCAAGGCAATGGAGGCTGGGGTTCTGAGCTGGTCGTCTGGCCTGGCTTTTGTCCTGCTCTTGCAGAATGAGTTGTTGTCTAGAGAAATGTATTTCTTGGCAGAAAGACTTGTAGCACCGATTTGGTGGCTTAGTAACCACCATCTGTAGGTTGGGGAGGCCAACTTCCCTCTCCATTCTCCCGAGTCAGTGTTGCCCCTGTGGGTTTAAGCCTAGGGCCAAGAAGTTGTTTTTTTTTGGTTTCTTCAGAGGGTATGTTTTCTTTAAGTTGAAGGCTCTGCTTCACTGTTTTCCTCTGGGCATCAGAAGGGACCAGAGAACAGGACTTAGTGGCACAAATAAAGAGTAGAAGTGCCATGAGAAAAGTTAACCACACAATAAGCTGCAGCCTCTTGTCTGAGACTGTTGCTCTGAAATGTTGAGGCATCATTGATACAAGACCTGGGAAAGAAGGAGGTGGTTCACATCTTCCATTCTGGGGTTTTTTGACATTCAGCTGATCAATTTTTAATTTAAATCAGCTTGTGTTCCTGCCAAGCATTTATAGACCTGGAAGAATTGCTAAGAAAAGTCCTATAGAGGAGTTGGCATTTGAATTCGATAGGATTTGTCATCCAATTCACCTTGGGGACCTTGGCCCTCCTAGAATGAAGACAGAACATTTTAATGACATAGCTCATAGTTACAGGGTTTTCCCTATTAGCAGCATAAAACCCAGTCAACATTTACCATTTATTGCACATAGCAATCTGCATTTATTTCCAAGAGGATTAAAATGAATCACACTTTATTGTCTTATATCACACTGCTCTCAATATATTTTTTGTTCTACTTTAGTAGACAAGGAGACTGAAATGCAATATAGCTAAATAACTTAGAGCACAGATTCTTCTGCAAATATAGTTATCACAGTGGCACCCAGAGGCCTCACAAAATCAAAGGCATAATCAATTACTAAATGGAATTTCGGGAGCCTCCAGAGAGAGAACGCAGAAGGCTAAGAAGGCAGGAAAACAATAAAGGAAGAGAAAGAAAAAGCATACACCATTTTCATAGTATGGGATTATGGTGATGCATAGACTTAATGATGGATGTGGATCTTTTCTTCCCCCCTCCCTTTTCCTTCAATTGTATTGGAATTATGTGCCCAGTAAATGTGTTGTGGTTTAGGCTTTGCCGGCCCAGGGATGCCAAAAACTGTTGTGTTTTCATGATGTGTTGTGGCTGACCGTCTCAAAGTATTCAGTCAGACCACCTCTAATCCAAGTATAGGCATTTGTGGAGACTGACACCTCTCATGAAGTGGACTAAGTGCCGAGAGGAACCAGCAGCTCCAGAGAAAGCATAAAGGATTTTTGTAGGGTAAAGATGCAGTTACATAACAGAAATTATGAATATTAAAAAAGCAGGAGGAGTTTGTTAAGGGATTTAGGTAATAGGGGAGGGGTCCCAGCCACAATGGAACTGTGCATGCAGTTACTTACAATGCATTCAGAAAAACGCACTTTGTGGGATATGTATGTATGATAATGATATTGTAATAAGCCTTTCTGTGTCCTAAGCTCACTCTGGGTCAGTTCTTTACTATTACTGTGCAGGTGCCTGCTTAGAGAAAGTCTCTTCTATTGTTTTGGGGTCCACAGCGTGGTGGTGCTGCTTTCTGATTGGTTGAGTATTGTGGTCCTCTCTGAGACTAGATGCTTGTAGTTGTGGTTGAGTGCATGGCCACACCTGCTGTTTCTGTGGGAAATATGAGGAATGGGTCTGGAGGCAGCGGCTAGCTAGAGGCAGTGGCCGCTGGGATTCCATCACATGGACACACCTGCTGTTTCTGGGAGAAATATGAGTTCATGGACACAGTGAGCAGTGAGGTATATATAAAGAAGTTAAAATATGGAATGTTTGTGTGGGGAGTGAGTGGCTAGGTAGGGACAGTGGGCCTGCTGTTCAACGGGACCTATAAGGAAGTTAGAATATTGGGGCTGGGGGCAGCTTTATTAGGATTTCATCAAATGCTTGTTGAATTAAATTGAAGTAAATGAGTGGAATTGAATTGAGGCAGTGTTGGATTAATTCAGGACTTGGGAGGCTGTGCTAATAATCAATTAATCAACTGTTCAACAAGCATTTATTATGTACCTACTCTATTTCTGGCACTTTATTAGGTGCCAGGTATTTAAATTAAAAAAAAAAAATGAAACTGTCCTTCCCTCACTTCAAGGAACTTGTATTCACACGAGGGAAGAAAACTGGACGTGTGTAAGTCTGTACGAAATCTATACAACATGCTCTGGACACACTGCTTCTATCTTTGCCGAGAGCTAGTTTGAAAACAGATCGACATGGACGAGGCTGTTGATTTAGCTAATTAATCCTTTGGTTCTGGATTCTGGTTGAACCTCCTGGAGAGGAGTTGTGAATGTCCTCATTTGCCGAGACTGTAATTCTTGCACCGAAGTAGGTTTAATAAGGGATTACTTGAGTCCATGACTTCATCATCAAGAAAAGAGAAATCTTCTTTCCTTTTAGGATACCCAGTGGAACTTGGGTCTGAGAAACGGCCCCATAACTCGTAACAGATGGTTTTTCCCTTGTGCTATTTGGAATCCATTCAGGAAAACAGCAGGAAAAAATGGCCCTTGATTGATTGTGCTTTAACGTATTTGCCAAAATGCTTTATAATTACCTCTTTTGAGCAGCCAAATACAGCATTCAGTTACCAACTATTAGTGCAAAAGTTCATATTTTCTTGGAAATTAAAACAGATTTTAACAGACCTAGTTTTCTTTAGTATGTAAAGGGTACCAGTGGCCACTAGGGGGCACAATTAGCAGTGAAATACCTGAGAAGGCAAAATAAGAGCTCCCTATTCCTCTGTATTTTTTGAGCAAATCTTTTTTTTTAACATTCCTATTAACCAACAAGCTATGTTTTACATTCAGAGTTTTCATTTTACTTTGTTTTGTTTTCCCCCTATTCTTGTTTGCCTCTCCTTGCAAGTAGCATTTTTAATTTTTAATTCATTGATTTAATTAAAATTTAATTTTTAAAATTTAAATTTAATTAAAAAAATGAACTGCTCCAAAATTAGATTGCTGGATTACAGCAGATCACTAATCTGGACTGTCTTTTATAAAGTTTTTTTTTTTTAATCTTCTTTCCTAAACTTTCAAGACTTTCTCTGTATCCCACTCTGAAAAAGTTGTGTAACATGATTGAAGATTATAAAGGAAAGTGAGAGGGAGAGAAGATAATACTTGTTAAATGAAAAAAATTTGAATTGAAAAGAAATGTTATTTAACATTGAAGACCATTTATTCATTCCTGAATGTACAAACTGCCTTATTATCAGAACCTTATCTCTCTGCGTGTCAGTGGTACCGGTAGTGAAATGATTGAAAACACTTGACTGGCAAACAGGAAGTTGAGTGTTAACTCTGTTGAAACTGAGGTGTGGTGGTTCAAAAACAATACTTTCTTAATTTTTGTGAATTATTTAATTCAAGTTGATTGGAGCGTGTGGGAGGATGTTCAAACCTTTTATTTTATTGGCTTTGGGAGTCCCTGGTGTCAACAATCATTGTACCAATACTGATTACTAAGTGTTTTTCAATTTTTAGTCTTAGATCATAGCCTGGGAGTATTGAGTGGTTTAAGTGACTACTCCAGGAACATTTAGTCAGAAACGAGTTAGAAGTAAGACTTGAACCCATCTTCTTTACTCAGAGGTCAGGTTGAAATCTGCTATACCTCTCTTTGTTTAATAAACATGAACTTCTCTTTTAAAAAAAATATTGGTTTTATGAAATAAATAGAAATTTTCATTCTAGTCACAAGCCTCAGATGTCTCTGCTTCTATTTTAAATTTATTCAATTCCTAATAATCTCTTTCCAATAAGAAGGAACAGTGGAATGAATAAGCTAAAATAATGAACAAAATCATTTTAAAAATTCATTAAAGCTTTGAAGTAAATGATATGGACAAAAAGTAATGAGATTTATTTTCATGCTATGCAGGGAATTCAGTTTCTTTATATGATTGATAAGAAGAGGTGGGGTGCAGATTTATCTTATTAATACTATTTTGTTAAGATAATATTTAAATTTGATCTGCCTTCTCTGGGCAAGAACAAATGGTGTTAAAGGGAAATGTTGCAAGGGATTCCAGTGAATTTTCATTATTTCAAAATGAATTCAAAAGGGAAAATGTAATTTTAGTATTCCTCACACTCTGGGAGCCCTGGAGTTAATTTTGTTATGTATATACATGCATATACATATATATGCATATGTACATATACAAGAAAACCTCAAATGGGGTAAGGAAGAGTTGAATGTGATTGAAAAATGACTGACTATACATACACACAATTTATATATATATGTGTGTATATATATACACATATACACACGTGTATATATATAGAAACATGTACACACATATAACATATATAATATATATTTGTGTTTGTATATACACTTATAGATGTATACTATATATTACAGAAAATATCATATATATTGTCATGACATGTTGTGTGTAATTACACACACACACACACACACACACAAATTCACTCCTACTTTGAGTACACCCCAAATGAAGGCAGAAGAAAAGCAACCTGGATATATATTAAATAGGAAGATGAAGGCAGTTTGAGCTTCACATGGCTAATTTAGGGTTTACTATTATGGGTTCAAGTATTAATTCTATTTTATAGCAAATGCTCATTTGTTGCTTCCCTTGGTTTTATACAAGAATGCAGGTCATGGAGAGGGGGTCAAGATGACACAGAGAAGTCAGGGACTCTCCTAAGCTCTTCTCCAAACCTATCCAAAGACCTTTAAATAATTCCCTAAAACAAATACTGGAGTGGCAGAACCCACAAAAGGATGGGGTGAAACAATTTTCCAGCCCAAGACAACTTAGAAATTTGGCAGGAAAGGTCTGTTGCACCAGAGTGAGAGTGTAGTGCAGGCTGGGGCAGGCTGGACCACCACACACTAGGCCCCAGCAACCCAGGAACAGGTCTTAGGAATGACTGAATGAGCGACAGCTGTGGCAGTGGCTGCTTCTGAAGCTCTCAGCCCAGAGATGATAAAGGGGTTGAAAGAAGTAGATTACAGTAGTGTCTTTGCTGGCGCTGGGGGCAGGACTCTGCTGCTTTGTCCATACTCAAATCCAGGTTGCAGTCTTAGGTAGCCATTCCAGGGAGAGGAGGAGCACTGACACACCAGACCTTGTTGCCACAGTAGAAGGGGGACCCTCATCACAATTCCAGGACAGAAAGAGTGCTTGTGGGTACTCACAGACCAGAGCACAGGCCAGGAGAGTAGTAAATACACCTCTTCCTAGATCATACCACCTTGGACAAACCACAAAATTACAGGTCCATAGAAGTATCTCTGAATGCAGCTGCACAAAACCCCTGAAACCTGGGACAGTGCACCTTCTACCCTGGAAGCAGAGCCTCATTGTAGCAGAGTTAAAAGTCAAAGAATAGCCTGGAAAAAAAGAGAAAACAAAAAAAATTCTGACTATAGAAATCTACTGTGGTGACAAGGAAGATCCAAACATACACTCAGAAGAAGACAACAAAGTCAAACCTCCTACGTCCAAAGCCTCAAAGAAAAAAATATAATTTGGTCTCAGGCCATGGAAAAGCTCAAAAAGGATTTTAAAAATCAAGTAAGAGAGGTAGAGGAAAATTCGGGAAGAGAAATGAGAGGGATACAAGAAAATAATGGAAAAAGTCATCAGCTTGGTAAAAGAGGCACAAAAATCCAATGAAGACAAGAATGCCTTGAAAAACAGAATTGGCCGAATGGAAAAATATATAGAAAATTCACTGAAGAGAAGAATTTCTTAAAAATCAGAACCAGACAAATAGAAAAAGAAGCACAAATATTTACTGAAGAAAAGAACTCATTAAAAAAAATAAAATTGGCCAAATAGAAAAGGAGGTACAAAACCTCATTGAAAAAATAATTCATTAAAAATAAAAATAGAGCAAGCAGAAGCCAATGACTCCATGAGACATTAAGAAACAATCAAATGAGGCAAAAAATGAAAAAATAGAAGATGATGTGAAATATTTCATTAGAAAAACAACTGGAGACCTGCCGCGGCCACGGCACCAAGAAAAGCAGATACGAGCAGGCTTCAGGGACGGGATCTCCAGCGGCCGCACGGGTCCCTCCACCCACAGGTGACGGGGGTCGGTGAGAGAGTCTCTTTGGCAGGTCGAGGGGGGAGAGGAGTGCCCCCATGGCTCGGGCCCCCTCGGGAGGCAGAAGCTGAGGGGCGGCGGCAGACCAGGGCTCCCCAACCAGGCAGGAGCCTGGATCCATTGTTGAAAGTCTGTGCATAAACTCCTGGAGGGAACTGAGCCTGAGAGGCGGCCCTGCCCCAATCTGACCACCTGAACTTAATCTCGCACTGAATAGCAGCCCTGCCCCCGCCCAAACCCCTGAGGCTGGAAGCAGCATTTGAATCTCAGACCCCAAACGCTGGCTGGGAGGATCAGGAGGCGAGGTGGGTGTGAGGAAAATATTCAGAGGTCAAGTCACTGGCTGGGAAAATGCCCAGAAAAGGGAAAAGAAATATGACTATAGAAGGTTACTTTCTTGGTGAACAGGCATTTCCTCCCTTCCTTTCTGATGAGGAAGAATAATGCTTACCATCAGGCAAAGACACAGAAATCAAGGCTTCTGTGTCCCAGCCCACCCAATGGGCTCAGGCCATGGAAGAGCTCAAAAAGAATTTTGAAAATCAAGTTAGAGAGGTAGAGGAAAAGCTGGGAAGAGAAATGAGAGACATAAAGTCAAAGCATGAACAGCAGATCAGCTCCCTGCTAAAGGAGACCCCAAAAAATGTCGAAGAAAATAACACCTTGAAAACTAGCCTAACTCAATTGGCAAAAGAAGTTCAAAAAGCCAATGAGGAGAAGAATGCTTTCAAAAGCAGAATTAGCCAAATGGAAAAGGAGATTCAAAAGCTCACTGAAGAAAATAGTTCTTTCAAAATTAGAATGGCACAGATGGAGGCTAAGGACTTTATGAGAAAGCAAGAAATCACAGAACAAAGCCAGAAGAATGGAAAAATGGAAGATAATGTGAAATATCTCATTGGAAAAACAACAGACCTGGAAAATAGATCCAGGAGAGACAATTTAAAAATTATGAGACTACCTGAAAGCCATGATCAAAAGAAGAGCCTAGACATCATCTTTCATGAAATTATCAAGGAAAACTGCCCTGAGATTCTAGAACCAGAGGGCAAAATAAATATCCAAGGAATCCACAGAACACCACCTGAAAGAGATCCAAAAAGAGAAACTCCTAGGAACATTGTGGCCAAATTCCAGAGTTTCCAGGTCAAGGAGAAAATATTTCAAGCAGCTAGAAAGAAACAATTCAAGTATTGTGGAAATACAATCAGGATAACACAAGATCTAGCAGCCTCTACATTAAGGGATCGAAGGGCATGGAATAGGATATTCCAGAAGTCAAAGGAACTAGGACTAAAACCAAGAATCACCTACCCAGCAAAACTGAGTATAATACTTCAGGGGAAAAATGGGTATTTCAATGAAATAGAGGATTTTCAAGCATTCTTGATGAAAAGATCAAAGCTGAAAAGAAAATCTGACTTTCAAACACAAGAATGAAGAGAACCATGAAAAGGTGAACAGCAAAGAGAAGTCATAAGGGACTTACTAAAGTTGAACTGTTTACATTCCTACATGGAAAGACAATATTTGTAACTCTTGAAACATTTCAGTATCTGGGTACTGGGTGGGATTACACACACACACATGCACACACACACACATACATAGAGACAGAGTGCACAGAGTGAATTGAAGAGGATGGGATCATATCTTAAAAAAATATGAAATCAAGCAGGGAGAGAGAAATATATTGGGAGGAGAAAGGGAGAAATTGAATGGGGCAAATTCTCTCTCATAAAAGAGGCAAGCAAAAGACTCATTAGTGGAGGGATAAAGAGGGGAGGTGAGAGAAAAACATGAAGTCTACTCTCATCACATTCCACTAAAGGAAAGAATAAAATGCACACTCATTTTGGTATGAAAACCTATCTTACAATACAGGAAAGTGGGGGATAAGGGGATAAGCAGGGTGGGGGGGATGATAGAAGGGAGGGCATGGGGAGGAGAGTGCAATTTGAGGTTGACACTCATGGGGAGGGATAGGATCAAAAGAGAATAGAAGTAATGGGGGACAGGATAGGATGGAGGGAAATATAGTTAGTCCTATACAACACAACTATTATGGAAGTCATTTGCAAAACTACACAGATTTGGCCTATATTGAATTGCTTGCCTTCCAAAGGGAAGGGGTGGAGAGGGAGGGAGGTAAAGAAGTTGGAACTCAAAGTGTTAGGATCAACTGTCGAGTAATGTTCTTGCCACTAGGAAATAAGAAATACAGGTAAAGGGGTATAGAAAGCTATCTGGCCCTACAGGACAAAAGAGAAGACGGAGACAAGGGCAGAGAGGGATGATAGAAGAGAGAGCAGATTGGTCATAGGGGCAATTAGAATGCTTGGTATTTGGGGGGGGAGGGGATAAAAGGGGAGAAAATTTGTAACCCAAAATTTTGTGAAAATGAATGTTAAAAGTTAAATAAATAAATTTAATTAATTAAAAAAAAAAAAAAAAAGAAAAACAACTGACCTGGGAAATAGATCCAGGAAAGATAATTTAAAAATTACTGGACTTCCTGAAAGTTATGATGAAAAAAAAGCTTCGATATCATCTTTCAAGAAATTGTCAAGGAAAACTGCCCTGATATTTTAGAACCAGAGGGTTAAATTGAAATGGAAAGAATCCACCTGAAAGATGTCCCAAAATGAAATCTCCTACAATATTATAGCCAAATTTCAGAGCTTCCAGGTCAAGAAGAAAATATTGTAAGCAGTCAGAAAGAAACAATGTAAGTATCATGGAGCCACAGTCGGGATAACACAAGATTTAGCAGCTTCTACATTAAAGGATCAGAGGGTTTAGACTATGATATTCCAGAGAGCAAAGGAGCTAGGATTACAACCAAGAATCACCTACCCAGAAAAACTAAGAATAATTCTTCAGGGAAAAATGCATATTCACTGAAATAGAGGACTTTCAAGCACTCCTGATGAAAAGATCAAAGTGGAATAGAAAATTCGACTTTCAAATATAAGACTCAAGAGAAGCATAAAAAAAAGCAAAGGGAAATCATAAGAAACTTAATAAGGTCAAACTGTTTATATTCCTACATGGGAAGATGATACTTGTAACTCATAAGAATTTTCTCATTATTAGGGTAATGAGGAATAAATATGTATGTGTATATATATATATACACACACACACACAAGGCACAAGTGTGAGTTGAATATGAAGAGATGATATCTAAAAAAATAAAATGAATGGATGAAAAAGAGGAATGCACTGGAAGAAAGGGAAAGGGAGAGGTAGAAAGGGATAAATTATGTGACATGGAAGAGGTGTGAAAGAGCTTTTACAGTGGAGTGGAAGATGGGGGAGGAGGCAGGGAATGATTGAACCTTACTCTCACTGGAATTAACTCAAAGAGTGAGTAACATAGACACTCAGCTGGGTATAGAGATCTATCTTACCCCATAGGAAAGTAGAAGGGGAAGGGGATAAGAAAAGGGAAGGTGCTCACAGAAGGGAGAATGGATTGGGGTGGCAGGAGTCAGAAACAAAATACTTTTGAGAAGGGGCAGGGTGAAAGGAGAGAGAGAAGAGAATAAACAGGAGAAATAGAATGGAGAGAAATACACGCAGCAATCATAACTGTGAAACAAAACTTTTGAAGGAAGTTTCTCTGATAAAGACCTCCTCACTCAAATATATAGAGAAACGAGTCAAATTTATAAAAACTAGAGCCATTTCCCAATTGACAAATGATAAAAAAAAATATGAACAGAGAATGCAGGTCATGACACATTCATTGTATTACAACTATAGAATTATAGCGCAAATCACAAAAAATAGTTTTGATAAAGTTCGTGCATCTTGGAAACAGTCTCTCCCTCCTCCCATTACTTATATATGATAACAGAACAAATAAATATGATGCTCATGATTGCAAAGTCATCAGCATGGTTATCCACCCACATTTTACAGATCTGAAGACAGTGTGTTTTAGTGGAATAAGCATGGGTTTATTAGTCAAAAAACTTGGAATCTAATCCAGCCTATGATGCTTGCTGCCTGTGAACCTGTTTGCTTATTTATAAACTGAGGGTGGTGGGTTTGAATTAAATGGTCTCTGAGAACTCTTCTTGTTTTAAATCTATTATCCTATGAATCTAGGGCTTTGAGAGATTATCTGACTTTGTCAAATGTAATGTAATTGTGGAACAAAAACCTGAATCCAGGTCTTAGGACTCCAAGTCATTATATCAAGTTGTCAGGAATATAAATGTCATTTGTCTTTTCATGAAATGGATACACAAAGGAAAACATAGGTGTAGCACTGGTCAGGATTTGGTCTTAACCAAACTTATCTGATTCTAAACCACAACAGATAATTTGGTTGGAAAAACTAACAGTATATTGATGATCACTTTGATTATGATAAAACTAGATCTTGTATTTAGCACAAAATCAATGAAATTACCGTACCTGGACTCAGGAGGATTGGCTTCAAGTCCCAGCTATGAAATCAATGGGTTGATTGTGGTCAGTTCACTGAACATACCTGAATCCTAGTTTTCTAATATGTTAAATGGAGCTAATATTATCTGTAATAGCCTTGTCTCTAAATTGAGATAAGGATCAAATCAGATAGCACATGTAACATGTTTTTTAAAAAATTAACTATATAAAATTAACTGTATCTACCTACCTATATACGATATTGACAACTGTATCTATAATTAACTATATAAAATTATAACTATATATTAAATACAACTATATATATGTCAGCTCTTTATTATAAAATGAGATAGCATATGTAAAGTGATTTTTGACTATGATGTACTGGGGAAAAGCAACTGATCAATATTGTTATTTATTACCACTGTACAACTGAAAGATGAACAGTTTGCAAGAATTTAGAGGTGGCATTTAAGACCAGATCCAGCCATCCTCTTATTCCTTAAGTCACTGGAAGGGGGTATGGAGCAGGTGTTGAAATGAATGTCATCTAATTTTTTGTTGCTTGTTGCCACTTCTAGGCTGTTTTTTATTAGGTATCATTTTTATAGTCCTTTAAGATTTAAAAGCACTTTGCAAATATTATCTCATTTTGTCCTTATCACAACTCTGAGAAATAGGTGATATCGTTATTTTATTTTACAGATAAGGAAGCTGAGGCAGGAAGAGTTAAATGATTTGACTCCTGGTCCATAATTTGCCTCTGCACCTCAACATCTTCAATCATCCTTCATGTTAATAACAATCTATTCCTATCGGCCTCTTTAATTTCCCGAGCCTGCGTGCCTATTGCCCAGAATGGGGAGCTAAGTGAAGATATGGCTGGAGGCACCTGCCCGGGCTCATTTGTAGACACCAGTTCTTGCTGGGGGAGAGAAACACATGGAACTACATGTTAGGACTGTGTATCCTCGAACTCAGGTATTCCCATACTCTCCCCTACTCCAGCCCTTATAACTTCAACTCCAGGATTTCTTGCAGTACTACAAAGTGACCAGTAGGGGGAACCAGAGACTAAGGAGTTTTATCAATTGTCCCATTGCCCCAGACTTGGGAAAACCTAATCATCTTTTGTGGTTTGTTTTTTTCTTCAATTCAGGCAGTAAATTCCTGCCTTCAGCAGCACCTTGGAGGCAGCAGAGCTGGCCTCACATAGCCTCTGGAAACTGACGATGCTTTCAAGGGGTGAATGGATGACTAACTTTCTAGGATTCTTGGTGCAAATTATTTTTGGACCTTCGCCCTTGGGGATAATTCTCTACAACAGCAAGCTAGTTTCTGTAGTGTCCCATCTCCCTGACAATAGACGGAGTGCTTCTGAACTGCTGAGGCAATCTGAATAGATTTTGGGCATCCCGTGGAAGCCAAGACTTTTAAAATTAAATTTAAAAAAATTAATGAGCAGGTATTTTCTCTTCTTGCCCTGAAACCAAACCAAATCAAATCAAACTCTTGCAACAAATATGCATAATCAAGCAAAGCAAATGTCCATATTGACTATGTCTGAATATAGTTGCCTCATTCTGCGTATGCAGTTCATCACCTCTTTGTCAGAAAGTTTCTCTATCATACTCTGTAATATCTCCAGCATTCTCTATCATTGTTCCTCTGGAATAATCATCTGGAATCAATCTGCCATCAACTGAACTGATCAGAGTTCTTAAGCCTTTCAAAATTGTTTATCTTTGCGGTGTGATTATTATAATATAAATAATTTTCTTAGTTTTGCTTATTTTACTCTGCTTCAGATTGTACACTTCTTCCCAGATTTTTCTGAAACCTTCTTTTGCCATTTTTTATGGCACAATAGTATTCCATTACATTCATATACCATAAATCGCTCAGCCATTCTGCAGTTGATGGGCATCCATATAGTTTCTAGCTTACCACTACAAAAAGAACAGCTATTAATAATTTTGTACATTTAGGATCTTTTTCTTGTTCTTTGATCTCTTTGGGGGATATAGTCCTAGCAGTGACATTGCTGGGTTAAAGAGTTAATTTTTTTAGCCAGCTGCTTTATGGTGCAAGCAAAGGAAAGAGTTCATAATAGGAAATGCCAGCTCTCTAATCTCTGAGGCAAGATCTCTCTTGAAATTGTTGTTTGTCCTTCATTTTTAAGAGAACCAACTCAAGTGTGAATTGGATTTAAGGGAGGAAGAGTTGTACAAGTCATGAACTTGACTATCTCTTCCAGAGTCATCAAAATCCAGTGGCAAGACAAAAGTCAGGATGACTAGTGATGGCCCGGGATGCAGTGGATAACCTTGGCATCTTCAGTATCTGACCAAACTGTTAAGTGCCCCACAGCACCTGCTTCAGCTGCCTTCATGACTGTTGGGATGAGTTGTTCTCATCTGACCATTCCAATGGAGGAAGTTTTCACATGCTTGGGGTAGATACTCCCCTAATTCACTAACAGGTTTGTGGGACATTGGTTACCTGCAACCTGTTTTAGCCCATCTGCTGAGATTGTGTACTGGGGTGTGGCTGCTGTGCATCTTGCAGCTTCTTGAAGCCATAGGTGAGAACTGAGGGCCAGGTGGACACCAAATGTGGCTGAGCTGTCCTGAAAAGTACTTGGCAAGCCCTCATACCAGAGGTGCTAGTTTTCCTTGAGTACACTTCTTTCAAGAAATACTGTTACTTTTTTGGAGGGCTTAACTGTGGACCACCTAGGGTGAATTAGTCTAGGAGGATGAGGTTACTAACATGATAGGTACATTACAGTCTTTTGGTCATGGCCAACTTTGTGGCAGATACTCCAGCACCATCCCACCATCTCTCCCTTTTCCCAAGAAAGGTGTTCAAGAAGGAGGAGCCTGTAAAGGTCAAGGAGTTCTCTTTCTGACTTGGTACCTAGCAAGCAGGGTGGAAGAGAATAGCATTATGCATACTGCATATGAGGTAACTCCAGCATCTCAGAGAAAATACCGAGCTTGATGCTGCAAATTTGTGTGAGGTGATTCTGATACTGAGTTGATTCCAGACGTTCTGGGAGAGAGATACATGGAGTACTGGCATATTAGGGAGGAGAGAAATACTTTGGAATGGAAGACATATAGGGAAGTTAGACCAATTATGTCTGTGAACTTGAAATTCTAGAAAGCATTAGAATGAATCTCCTTTTGGTCACAGTATGGCAAGAATAACTGAATTATACCATTTGGTTCATGTAATATCTTTACAAATTTTCAGACAATAATGAATGTGATATGTCAAGACCTGTCCATTATGTAATATACTTGCCTGTTCCAGGAATCCTGTCTCGCACACTAAATAAATCTGAGACATTTTCAACATGGACACCAAAACACAATAGTTACAAAATTGGACAGATTCCAGTTTGAGGAGAGGGAATTTACAGGGGCACATATAGGTCAGTTGGGGAGTCTACCCAGATCTATACAAGGTGGAGGCCTTATGCAATGGGGAGCCCGTATGTCAACAAAAGACAAGAACTAGTTCTTTAGGTTTTTCAAGGTATTAAAACCATTTTATCCCTGGACTTGCCAAGTTAATGGCACCCCTGATCAGTCTGCCAAAGGATCTCTGGTCTTGCCAGTGGCTACCAGGGACAGTTTAATAATGTGAAGAAGGGCTTACCTCATTCCTATTCTTGATATTTCTGACTGCAGAAAGTGTTAATTATGGAGGTCACTGTATACACTCTGGCATCAAGAGCCATCTTTTCAGAGGCACACCTTCCTCTTCATGCCCCAGTTTTACACAATTCTCTCCATCAAGGGAGAGGAGTTTACTCCTCTACTTGCCTGTGCTCTGGTCTGAAAGCAACCACAAGCTTTTATGCCCAGGAATAGAATTCCTTCTTCAGAACCTCTACCAGCTCCACCATCCCAGTGCTCCTCCTCACTCCAGGACCACTACTCAGGACTGAGACCCAGATCAGCTGCTTGATTCCCCCAGGATCTTTAGGTCCAGGGCTCATAAAATGGACGCTGCTGCTTCAGCAACTGCCACAGCCCTGGGGCTGGGGCCAGACCACATTCCCTTCTCACCTAGGCAAAAGAGCTTTCTCACTGACTTTTGAAGCTTTCTTTGGCATTTGCAGATTGAGAAATCTGGGAACCACAGCTGCTGCCTATGATTCTGCACCCTGAAGCCTGCCCAAGTCCTGTCTATGTAGCACCACGTGGCTAAGTCTGAGCTATGCTCTGCTCAGAGCCCAGTGCGAGAGACCTTTCCTGTCAGCCTTCCAGGCTGTCTTGGGCCAGAAATCAATTTTGTGCTATCATTTTGTGGCTTCTGCTGCTCTAGAATTTGTTTAGAGTCATTTTTTTTTACATGCATTTTATGGGCTATGGTGGGGGAAGAGCTAGATCAGGCCTGTCCTTCTACTCCACCATCTCGGTTCCGCCTACACAATTCTCTCACTTGGTAGAGCCCCACCACTATCCTAGTAAATATTGTGCTCTTGTTTTTTCAGTCCATCATCTGTGCTCTGGACTCAGTTTTATCCCTTTGAAGACTTGACCCTATCATTGAACAGTTCAGTTTCCCCTCTCCTCCTTTTCACTCCCCCTACCATAACTCATTCCTTTCCAGTCCCCAAACTCATTACTCTCACTGTCTATCTTCTCCACTCCTATGTATGTGTGGCTGAACTACTGGAGGAAATCACACAACTATATTGTGAATCTACTACAAATTTATGTTATCTTGACCTCTCACTGTTGCATAGCAATTCTTAAATTCTTCTCTGATTGACTTTCATTGTCCTCCCCACAAGAATTGTGTTAGACTTTCTCAGCTCCCCAAGGCCTCCTATCTCAACCTCAAATTAAGAGGACATTGCCTCTTAATTTACTGAAAAAAAATAAGAGGCCACCTATTGTTAGCCCCATTTTATCCCCAGTCTATATCCCACAGGCCCTCTAAGACATTTTCCCTTTTTTCCATTCTCTGACAAAGAGTTGTCCCTTCTCCTTGCCAAGACAATTCTATCTACTTGTGCCCTTAATTCTATTCTCTCCTATCTCCTTCAATAGTTTGTCTCTTCCTTATTCTCCTTCATTCTCTTGTCTTCAACCTCTCCTTATCTGCTGGCTCCTTCTAGGCTACCCACAAATATGTCTTTGTCTTTTCAATGAAAGAAAAATCCCTGAAAACAACTCAAGTTATGAGTGCTATATCTTGCCTCTCACAATCAAACTCCTAGACAAAGCTGTCTATACTCTTTCTCTTCACTTCCTCATTTTCACTTCCTTCTCAACATTACCTAATCTGATTCTCACAAATGTAATATCTTTCATTTTTGTATATTCACCACTTTCTTCTTTACTGTCTACAAGCACACCCAAGTATTTCCTAAAACAAAAAAATGAATTTGATCCTGCTATCATCTCAAGCTTTTACCATATTTCCCTCCTCCCACCAATGATATCTATAACTTTTTTCAATTTTCATTCTTCTTTTGTCACCAAGGCAAATTGACACTGGTGGCAGTTCTGTTCTTAAGATCAGTAAGATTATAAAAATAAATTTTTCCCAAGTGATGCTGGGATAAACAACATCTCTATGTGCAGGAGCCCTGGCTCTATGTGTATCAATCTAACAAACCTTTAAACAATGCAATTTTGTAAGTCTTTGTGGTCATTTTGACTAATTCTCTTTTGAGTGAGATGACCAGGGTAGGTTCATGTCTTGGTTGTGTCTGCCTTTGACCCATTACTCTGGCTGGTAAGGTGCATATGTAGATTTTTTTTCTTTTTTCTTTTAGAGGCAAATGACTTGCCCAGAGTAATACTGCTGGTAAATGTCTGAGGCTGGATTTAAACTCAGGTCCTCCTGACTCCAGGGCTGGTGTTCCTTCTATTTTGCCACCTAGCTGCCCCTAGATTTCTTTTTTTAAAGGAGTTTTCTCTCTGGAGGGTACTTGATGATTTTAACTTGATGGTTATAACTGCTCACTTTGCCTCTGAATATGGATGGGGTAAGGTTTGATCTTTACTTTGTTCATCCCCAAATGGTACCTATATAAAGTCTGATAAAGACTGCAAAACTTATTTGGCATTAGACAGCAAGTGGTGCATTTCATTAATGTTTTTTCCTTACACAAGAAGCTTATTTTTAATATTTAGAATGACTTTATGGTCAACAATGCCCTACTTAGTAAAGGGCAAATAGAGAGAAAGAAAAACATTTAGAGCTATTTAAACAAAAACCATGTTATCATCTTTTTAATATCTTCTGTTTTCTCACTTGTGAATAGTTTGCCCCTGCTATCAATATGTGCCTTGATAAAGTATCACAAAAAGATCCCTTTAAGAAAAAAAGATTAAACTCATCAGATGAAGAAGATTATGGGACTGAAAGACAAAACCACTACCACAACAGGAGAATTCATACAGTATAGATCTATTGGAAGTTGGACTGTGAGTATAAGGAAACTTTAGAATCACAAGTCTTAGAACTAGAAAGGAACTTAGAGGTCAGCTAGTCTAATAGCTTTGTATTTAAAGCTCTTCACAACTAGCCTCTTCCTGTCTTTCCGGTCATCTTACCCTTTGCTTTCCTCCACAAACTTTGTGATTCAACTATATTGGCCAACTTGCTGCTTCTCATATGTGACATTCCATCTCCTGTCTCCTCACCTTTGCACTGGATGCCTCTCATGCTTAGAATGATCTTCCTTTTCACCTCTGCCTCTTAGTTTCCTTGACTTTTTCAAGACTCAACTCAAATTCTACCCTCTACCAACTTTTGCTGTCCATCCTAGCTGTTAGCATTTTCTCCTTTGAGATTATCTTTCATCAACTCTCTTGAAATGTTCTATATACTTAGTCATTTTCATGTAGTCCCTTATTAGAATGTGAATACTTCAGATTTTTTAATTGTTTTTGGCATTTATTTAAAAATTTTTTTGTGTTCCAAATTCTCTGACTCTCGCCTCTTTCCCCTCCTTGAGAAGCCAAGAAATTTGACATAGATTACACATGTGAAGTCATATAAAACATATTTCCATATTAGCCATGTTGCAAAAGAAGACACAGATAAAAAACCCAAGAAAAATAAAGTAAAAAAAAAGTATGCTTAGATCTGCATTCAGACTCCATCAGCTCTTTATCTGAAGATGGATAGCATTTTTTTTTTTTAAATCATAAGTCCTTTGGAATTATCTTGGATCATTGTATTGCTCAGAATAGCTAAGTCATTCACAGTTGATCATAGTACAATATTGCTATTACTGTGTATGATGTTCTCACATTATATTTCTTCATATGAATCTTCCCAGGTTTTTCTGAAAGCATCCTGCTCATCATTTCATTTTTTTGTATTAATTAATTTATTTGTTTTAATCACTTCCATAAATCTTAGATTTTCTCCCCCTCCCTCCCTCTCCAAGATAGTGAGCAATCTCATATGAGTTCTACACATACATTCTTACTAAACACATTTTCACCTTAGTCATGTTGCATGGAAGAATTAAAATGAATGGGAGAAATCATGAGAAAAACCAAACCAAACCAAACCAAACCAAACCAAACCAAACCAAACCAAAACACATGAGAAAATAGTCTGCTCCATTCTGTGATCCAGTTTCATAGTTATTTCTCTAGAGGTGGAAGGCATTTTGCCTCAAGAGTCCATTGGGAGTTTGTTAAGTCCTTGCAGTGCTGTGAAGGGCTAAGTCTACTAGAAAAATTCCTCACACACTGTGGTTGTTACTGTATACAAAGTTCTCCTGGTTCTGCTCCTTTCATTCAGTATCAGTTCATATAAGTCCTTCCAGGCCTCTCTGAAGTCTTCCTGTTCATCATTTCTTACAGCACAATAGTATTCCATTACATTCATGTACCACAACTTGTTCAGCCATTCCCTAATTGATGGGCATCCCCTTGATTTCCAGTTTTTGGCCACCACAAAGAGAGCTGCTATAAATATTTTTGTACATGTGGGACCTTTTCCCATTTTTGTGGATATAGCCCTAGCAGTGATATTGTTGGGTCAAAGGGTATACACACTTTTGTAGCCCTTTGGGTATAGTTCCAGATTGCTCTCCAAATTGCTTTCCAAAATGCTCTCCAGATCAGCTTACAGCTCCACCAACAATGAATTATCCACATCTTCTACAATATTTATCATCTTCCTATTTTGTCACGTCAGACAATCTGGCAGGTGTGATGTGGTATCTCTGAGTTGTTTTGATTTACATCTCTAATCAATTGTAATTTAAAGCATTTTTTCATATTACTATAGATAGTTTTAATTTCTTCCTCTGAAAACTGCCTGTTCATATCCTTTGACCATTTATCAGTTGGGGAATGAGTTGTATTCTTGTACATTTGACTCAGTTCTCTATATATTTTAGAAATGAGGCCTTTAGCACAGACACTAGTTGCAAAAATTCTTTCCCAGTTTTCTACTTCCCTCCTAATCTTGGTTACATTGAGTTTATTTGTGCAAAAACTTTTCAATTTAATGTAATCAAAATTATCCATTTTGTACTTCAAAACATTCCCTATCTCTTGTTTGGTCAAAATTTCTTCACCCTCTACAAATCTGACAAATATACTATTACTTGCTCCCCTAATTTGTTTATAGTGTCAATCGTTACACCTAGATCATGTAACCATTTGGACTTTATTCTTGTGTATGGTGTCAGGCATTGGTCTGTGCCCAGTTCCCATCACACTGTTACCCAGTTTTTCCAGCAGTTTTTGTCAAACAGTGAGTTCTTATCCCAGAAGCTGGGGTCCATGGGTTTGTCAAACAGTAGATTGCTATAGTTATTGACTGCTGTGTCTTGAGTACCTAACCTATTCCACTGGTCTACCCCTAAATTTCTTAGGCAGCCCCAAGTGGTTTTGATGATTGCTGCTTTACAATACATTTTGAGATATGGTTGGGCTAGGCCTCCTTTCCTAGCATTTCTTTTTATTAGTTCCCTTGATATTCTGGACCTTTTGTTCTACAAGATGAATTTTGATATTTTTTCTAGCTCTCAAAAATAATTATCTGGTAGTTTGATTGGTATGGCACTGAATAAGTAAATTAATTTAGTAGAATTGTCATTTTTATCATATTAGTTCAGCCTACCCACAAGCAACTAATGTTTTTCCATTCACTTAGATCTGACTTTATTTGCGCAGACAGTGTTTTGTAATGGTGTACATGTAGTCCCTAGGTTTGTTTTGGCAGGTAGACTATCAGATATTTTATAGTGTCTACCATAGCTTTACATGGGATTTTTCTTTCTATCTCTTGCTGTTGGGCTTTGTTACTAATATATAGAAGTGCAGATGATTTTATATGGGTTTATTTTGTAACCTACAACTTTGCCAAAGTTGTTTATTACCTCAGATAGTTTTCTAATTAATGTTTTAATTTCCTGTTTGTTGGAGGTGAGTTCACTCTTTTCACTTTTGATATTAGTAATTTATTTTTCTTCTTTCTTTTTTTAAAAATCAAATTGACCAAAGGTGTATCAATTTTATTGGTTTTTTCATAAAACCAATGCTTAGTTTTATTTATTTGTTCAATACTTTTCTTAATTTCAATTTAATTAATCTCTCTGTTGGTTTTCAGTATTTCTACTTTGGTCTTTACTTGGGGATTTTCAATTTGTTCTTTTTCTAGCTTTTTCAGCTGCATGCCCAATTCATCGATCTTTCTTTATTTTATTCATATAGGTATTCAAAGATATAAAACTTCCCCTAAGAACTGCTTTTGCAGTATCTCATAAGTTTTGGTAGGTTGTCTCATTATTATCATTCTCTTGAATGAAGTTGTTGATTGTTTCTATGATTTATTGTTTAACCCACTCATCCTTTAGGATTACATTATTTAGTTTTCAATTAATTTTTGATTTATCTTTCCATGGCCTTTTATTACACATAATTTTTATTGCATTATGATCTGAGAAGGATGCATTGACTATCTCTGCCTTTCTGCACTGAATTGTGAGGTTTTTATGGCCTAGAACATGGTCAGTCTATGTATATATGCCACGTACTGCTGAGATAAAGGTATGTTCCTTTCTGGCATGTTCCTTTCTATCCCCATTCAATTTTCTCCAGAGATCTATTGTATCTACCTTATCCAGAGTTTTAATCACCTCCTCAACTTCTTTCTTGTTTATTTTGAGTTTAGATTTATCAAGTTCATAGAGTGGGAGGTTGAGGTCCCCCACTAATATAGTTTTGGTAACTATTTCTTCCTGTAACTCCCTTAACTTTTCCTCTAAGAATTTGGATGCTATACCACTTGGTGAATATATACTTGGTAATGATATTGCTTCATTTTCTGCAGTGCCTTTTAACAGGATATAATTTCCTTCCTTATCTCTTTTGATTACATCTCTTTCTGCTTTTGCTTGATCTAGGATTAGGATTGCTACCCCTGCTTTTTTTACATCAACTGAAGCATAATATATTCTGCTCCAACCTTTTACCTTTACCTCATGCTTCAAATATGTTTCTTGTAAACAACATATTGTTGGATTATGGATTTTAATCCATTCTGCTATCCATCTCTATTTTATGAGGTTCACATTCACAGTTATGATTACTGTGTCTTTCCCTCTATCATATTTCCCCTCATTTATGCTTTTAGTTTTCCCTTATCCCTTCCCCTCCACAATAGAGTTTTAATTTTTGACCACTACCTCCCTCAGTCTTCCCTCCCTTCTTTTGGCCCCCCCTCCCTTTTACTCCCCTTTTCTCTTATTACTTTTTCCCCTCCCTTTTAACCTCCTTTCCATTTTCTTTCCCCTTTCCCCTCCAACTGCCTATAGAACTAGTTAGATTTCTATACTTAGATTTCTATACTTAACTGAGTTTGTTGTTCCCTCCTTGGACTAAATCAGATGAGAATAAATCTCAGACAGTGCTCATCTCTCTCCCCTCTTTTCTTGTACTGTAATATGTTTTTGTGCTTCTTCCTGTGATGCAATTTACCTTTTTCTGCCTCCTCCTTTTCACATCTCCTGTTATAATCCCTTCACACTCTTAAATCACATTTTTTATCATCATGTCATTTAATTTATACCAACTCCCTCTATCTATGTATATCCTTTTTAAATATTATAATAAATATACAATTCTCAAGAGTAACAAATATCATCTTTCTTTATAGGGATGTAAACAGTTTGCCCATATTGAATATCAAGTTCTACCCCAACCCCCACTTACTTTTTTATGCCTCTCTTGAGACTTATGTTTGAAGATCTAATTTTGAACTCTGGCCTTTTCATCAGTAAGGACTGGAAATTCCTTATTTCATTGAATGTCCATCTCCTTGCCTGAAATATTATGCTCAGTTTTGCTGGGTAATTGATCCTTGGTTGTAGTCCCAGCTCCTTTATGGAATATCATATTCCAATTCCTCCAACCTTTTAATGTAGAAGCTGCAAAGTCCTGTGTGATCCTGACTATAGTTCCTCAATATTTAAATTGTTTCTTTCGGCTGCTTGCAGCATTTTCTCCTTCACTTGATAGTTTTGGAATTTGGCAAAGATATTCCTTGGTGTTTTCAGTTTGGGATCCCTTTTAGGAGGTGATCAGTGGATTTTTTTCAGTGACTATTTTGCCCTCTTGGGGAAGCTAGGTGGTGCAGTGGATAGAGCACCAGTGCAGGAGTCAGGAGGACCTGAGTTCAAATCTCACCTCAGACACTTCACATTCACTAGCTGTGTGACCTTGGGCAAGTCACTTAACCCCAATTGCCTCATCCTGGGTCATCTCGTCATCCTGATGAATATCTGGTCACTGGATTCAGATGGCTCTGGAGAAGAAGTGAGGCTGGTGACCTGCACAGCCCTACTTCACTCAAAACAAAAGTCATGTGCAAGTCATGTCATCATTTCTCTGATGGCATGGTCTTCTTTGACAAGGAAGGACGAACACACACATTTTGCCCTCTGTATCTAGGACCTCTGGTCAGTTTTCCTTGATGATTTCTTGGAAGATATCATCCAGGCTCTTTTTTTCATCATGGCTTTTTAGTAGACCGATAATTCTTACATTTTTTCTTCTGAATCTATGTTTCAAGTCAGTTGATTTTCCAATGAGATATTTTACATTTTCTTCTATTTTTTCATTCTTTACATTCCATTTGACTGATTCTTGATGTCTCATAGAGTCATTAGCTTCTACTTGCCTAATTCCAATTTTTAATAGATTGTTTTCTCCAGTTAACTTTTACATCTCCTTTTCCATTTGGAGTTACTTTCTCCAGTTAGTTTTGGTACTTCCTTTTCCATTTGTCCAATTTCCCCAGTTAGGTTTTATGCTTTCTTTTCCATTTGTCCAATTTTCTTTTTTAAAGAGCTATTCTCTTCAGAGAATTATTTTTTCATATTTTTAAAATCATTGGCCAGTTTTTCTTCTACTTCTCTAATTTGACTTTTAAAATCCTTCTTGAGCTCTTCCAAAATGCTCTTCGGCCTTGAGGTCAGTTCATTTTCCCTTCTGAAGTTTTAGATGGGAGTACAGTCTCAATTCTTCAGTATTTGTGTTTTGATCTTTGTCCCCATAATAAGATTTTATGGTCTTTTCTTTTCTAGTTTGCTTCCAGCTCATGCTGATTGCCTTTTTCCTGACTTTTAAAGTGGATCTCTGCTTCTGAGGCACAGGGGGTTCTATCCCACGGTTCTTGTGTTTGGAACTTGAGGCTTTGTATATTGTGGCCTCTGATTCTTTCAGCTGGAAGCTAAAATCCTGTAGCTTACCTGGTGCTGAGCTGGCTGGTGTGCTAAAGCAGACACCAGGTGAAGTCTGAGTTTCCCCAGAGTTACCCTGGAGCTCACTGCATCAAGTGTGGCATAGGGGTGGTCTGGCCACAGGAGGTCTCCTCTCCTGAGCTAGAGCATAGTCAAACTCAGTGGCTGGTGAACCCCATTTGGGCTAGTGTCTTCCTAATTCCCCTGGCTGTGCTAGGGCATGCCTGGGGTCCTGGTGTTGGCACTTATGGGCTCCACCCCCCCCCTGGGGCTCAGGATCTCCTCCTGGTTCACTGAGGTGGGGCTGTCTGGGACAGTCTTCAGTCCTGCACTGGTCCCCTTCAGCTACAGCAAGACGGACACCCCCTTTTGTGATTTTCCTAATCTCACAGGCTAAGAGACTGTTTACCTCTTCGGCTGATCCCACTATGCCAGGATTTTTCCTGGGGAAATGTTCTCTGGGATTTTCAAGGTCAACAAGGGTAGAGGATAGCATTTACAGATCACTCCATCATCTTGGCTCCTGCAAATTCAAGTAGGTAAGTTATGGACATTTAATCGGAGGGCTGATGGTCTCAGGAGTGGTTGTTGCTGTTACTCGGGGTTCTAAGCTTTTCTCTCACTCAGTTCCACTGAACTCCTGTCCTGGGTTGATATGTTTGAGAATCCACAGTGCTGCTGCTTCTTCAGACTGCGTGAGGCTTCCTTCTCAGCTTTGCTACACTGGGGTCTGTGCTGAGATAGCCTGTGTGCTCCTCCAGCCCCCTGCAACAGACCTTCCCATCAACCTTCCAGGATGTCCTGGGCTGGAAATCTGCCATACTCTGTCTCCTCTTGGGTTCTGTCACTCTAAAATTTGTTCAGATTCTCTTTTTTAGAGGTATCTGAAGGAGTTTGTCTTATAGCTTAGGAGAGTATGCAGTTTTACTCCACCATCTTGGTTCCACCTTTCTGTTCATCATTTTTTATAACACAATAGCATTGCATCACAATCATATACCATAACTTGATGTGAATACTCTGAAGGCAGGAAATGTTTTTGCCTTTCTTTGTGTCTCTAGAGCTTAACACAGTAAACGACACTTAGGAAGTACTTAATAAGTGATTGTTGACTGATTATCTTATGTTGATTTCATTGTTAGGGATCTGCTGAATCTGTTCCCTATGCTGGGCATTCCTCTTTGCTGATTTCCTTAGATATTGCATTTCAGTTTGGTATTGACTGATGTTAGTTGCTGGGCATCACAGCTCTTCTCTAGTTGGTCTTCAACAATTTAGATATCTGTAGGGTCATTTAATGCCCTGCTTAATATTCATTTGGAATGCTATGATTACTTAGCCTCTCCCTTTCAGAGTTTGCTATAGCTTTGTTAACAAGCTCTTTTATTCAAGAATCATAAAATAAAAACCTGGGATGACACTATTTGTCTTACATGCAAAAAGGAAAATGTTTACTTTTGTGATTAGAAAAGAAAATCTTTAAATTTAAGTAAAGGTAAGATGTGTTTGTATGGGTATTCATGTTCATTTGTATTGGTATAGCATTTGGTTTCACAAAATTTCATGATTTGTGTTCCCATGTCTACATCTGTCAATAAGAATACAATTTCTACATGGTCCAGGATGTTGGGGAAGTTAAGTTTTTATCACCAAACAGTGATAGTAATTTTGATATTCTTATGTCATTAATATTTACTCTCCAGGTAACATCATGGAATTCTGGAAAAGAGGTGAAGAAAAAGAGGACTTGCACCTCTAGGCTCTTAATTATATCATTTGAATTTTTCCTTAATAGTCCTTTTCTGATTCTTGAAAGGTACTAGGTAAGACATTCTTTAACTCTGCTCAATTTAGATTTTGTCTTTAACATTTGTTAAGTCTAGAAATAAGGCTTATTGTAGAACTCAGCATGTTGTTGAAAGGCATTCAGCAAATGGACTATTTGGTTTCTGCTATGTGGATTGTTAACCTGATCTCTTTTCAGAGGCCATGGATTTCATTGCGGAAGACTTGCAGTATTCTGGGACTTAGTGCAATAAGCATAAAATCCCAGGAAGACCACATTATTTGTAGGGAATTCCTCTTTCACTTGGACCCTGTGCAAGATGACTCTGGTGAACAACTTTGGTAAGCAAAGGAGTGATCTTCTCCTACCATGTGCATTTCTTTGAAGAGAATGGCTAGACACTTAAGAGAGATATTTTTGATGCTAATCTTCTGTAGGAATGTAGAATTGAGAGGACTGAAAAGGAGTCAAAGATGGTAAGATAATTCTATAGTGGTGAGGAGTCATTTCAATCTATCTTGGTAGGAGATCAACTCTGACTTCAAATACTGAGATAATGACTCTTTACATCAGATGAAAAGTGGTTTATCCTACCATCTCTTTATGAAAGGTGCATGTCAACTAGAGGGCATTTCTCTGAGTATTTATTTAGATAATTTTACAGGGTGATAAAGTGAACAATTCAAGCAATTCAAATGGCAATTCAAGCAGGGCAATATAGATAATGAGACTTGGATTCTCTTTACAATCCTTTCTGCTTCTTGAAATTCTTATTTTTTTTTTTCAAGATCCAATTCAAATGCCATTTCCTCCATAAAGTCTTCCTGATCCTCCCAGCTGGAAATTATCTCTCCTTCCTGAATTTCTGATCCCTCTTTGTTGAAACTTTCCTTCACACTTACCACATCCTTACTTATATTACTGTTAATTGAGTTCATATCATCCTCTTACTAAACTGTAAGTTCCTTGAAGATACAGACCATGTCCTTATTCATTTTTGTTGTCCCCGACTCATTCCCTGCCCTC
The DNA here is from genome assembly GCF_028372415.1 of Notamacropus eugenii. NCBI lineage: Eukaryota > Metazoa > Chordata > Mammalia > Diprotodontia > Macropodidae > Notamacropus > Notamacropus eugenii. Next base: position 180,320,031 of record NC_092874.1, on the reverse strand, counting down.
ATGGTGCTTACAATCCAAGAAAATGGGAGCAGTGAATACAATATATTAACAACTTACATTTCAGTATTTCGATGGATCTATGTATGATTTCTTTAACATGTGATGTGCCTTCATTAGTAAAGAGAGCATCTCTACTATTCACACATCTTTGGCTATGTCCTTCCATAAGTCTGCCATAAATAATTCACCTAAAATATACTGGAAGCCTTCCAGTGTAAGCTTCTTGAGATCAGGGACTGTTTCATTTTTTGCCTTTTTATCCCCAGTACCTAACACTGTGCTGAACAAGTGCTTAATACATGCTTGTTAATTGATTTGACAGTTATAATGCAGCAACTGGGTAAATGATCTATAATACTCCACTCTTGATAAATGTCTGGTTCTTCTCCTTTAAGAAACATTTAGTTTTTAGATCAATAGGAAATCTTACTTCTTGGGCACAAATGATTTGGAGATACATGCTGCATTCTACTTACATCCACCATCCAACTCTTCATTCCCATTTTGGTTACCTACAATTTTAAACTTTTGGATATTGTGTTGTTCCACAATTCAGTCACATAACATTATTGGACACATACTCATGTTAAAAGATGAGGCTCTCTGTCAGGGAGCAGTTTGGGATCACTGGAAGTATTACCCAATTTTCCATGTGCAATTCTGCTTTCTATATAGTTCTAGGCCCAGTCCATTTATAGTGCCTGTCTAAGATCCCAGTGCTGATAGACTTAATCAATGGACTTCCTATGTCATAGTACAAAAATTTTTTTTCATCTGTTTGGTTTCTCCTATTTATTATTAGACTGATCTCTTTTTGGAGGCCATGTATGTCACTGAGGAGGCCTTACAGTATTTGGGGACTTGGTGAAATCAGCACAACATCACAGGAACATCCTGTCATCTGTAAGGAATTATTCCATTTGGACTTTATATAAGACATTCTGCTTCACTCTGGTGAACAACTTTGGTTAAATAAATATCCCCCTATTCTGACTTTTTTTGATGGTGATGATAGCTAGAGGATCACTGAACAGAATTATTTCTATTGCTGGATCTTGTGGAATCCCAGTATTTGCTTAGGAGACACTTGTAGTAGAGTCTTTAAGGTTTCCTTTGATTCCACTGGACCAAATGCCTTTTTAAAATCAGTGGAACACAGTGGGACCTTGTATTCTCTATACCAGAGGTGGACAGCCTGTGGCCTCACAGTTACATGCCACCCTCTAAGGTCCTCAGGTGTGGTCCTTTGAATTCAAACTTCATAGAACAAATACCCTTAATAAAAGGATTTATTCTGTAAAACTTGAACTTTGTCAAAAGCTTGCAAGGACCAAGAAGGTCCACATATGGCCTCAAGGCCTCAGGTTCCCCACCCCTGCTCTACATTTTTCAGCCAGCTATATAATTGTGAAGATGCACTCTGCTTAAAATTGCCTATGAAAGCCTTTTCATGTTCTCATCAAAGATACACTTTCTAGCTACATTTGTAGAACATTCTCATTGGGAGAAAGTAAGCATATGGTTCAGCACTTGCTGATGTCCTCTTAATCATCTTTTTTTTTTTGGTGGGGTAATAGCCTCATTTGGAACTTTTTCAAATCATCTGATATTCTTTTCTCTTTAAGATATTTTGAAAATTAAGCCTTTAATTCTTTCTAAATTGCATCACACCCAGCACAAATTTCTTTTGAGTATACTTGATCTGGTCCATTTGCTCTTCTTTGTTTTATTTTCTTCTGTACCATTTCCATACCCTTATATAGTATTAGGTACTAAGATTTTAAGACTACACTTATGGTAATCCCATTATCATCCATGATGGGAATAGATTGAAATGTTGACAAATCTGTTGAATTTTATTTTGTATATGTTGTTAGTTCAGTTTCATCTCTAAATGTTTTGGTTGAGTTGGGTCTCATCCTAAGCTTTTCACAGACTTATTTTTCTTCTCTATTGTTTTCCGCTGTTTTTCAAGGTAATCCTGCTTATAATGTATTACAATTCCCTCCCACTCCCCGTTATGTTTACAAATTTGTTTAGGCTCCTTACTGGGTAGAGTATAAGCTTGGCTAGCATATCTCTTTATTGGTAAGAAGACTGCAGTTTTAGGCTAAAATATTTTCTAGACTGAGGAAGTTTCATGGGCTGTCATGGCCATAGAGTAGTAGCCAGTAGTGGTGGTAGCAGCAGCAGCAATAGCAGTAGCAGCAGTAGCAAAAGTGCAGTAGTAGTAATAATAGAATTAGTTAGTACCAGTCAGATGGTGTTTTGAGATCCCAAATTACTAGTGTAAGTACAATTGGGGGAATGAACTCAGAAGGATTATTACATTATGATATGTAATATATAATATGTACTTTGTAGGAAACCAATATATGATTTTGTATATTTGCATATGACTTCTGTAGTTGCTCTTTTATATGTAACATGGATAAGTAATTCTATGTGTTATGTATCTGCATATGATTTATGGTCTATGCTTTGTGTATGAGTGCCATGTATGATTAGAATTGGGAAATAGGATGTGAATGACTTTGTGAGACATCAAGAAATAATAAAGCAAAATAAAAAGTATGAAAAAATAAAAGAAAATATGAAATATCTCATTGGAAAAACAATTTCCAATTGAAAATAGATCAAAGAGAGATAATTTAAGGATTATTGGACTATCTGAAAGCCACAATAAAAAAAAGTGTATGCATGATCTTTCAACAAATTATCCAGGAAAACTGAGCAGCTTCTATGTGAAAGGAATGGAAGACTTGGAATATGATATATCAAAAGACAAAGGAGCGAGGATTATATAACCAAGAATCACCTATCCAGTATAATCCTACAGGGGAAAAAACAGATATTTAATGAAATTGAAGACTTTCAAGCGTTCCTGATGAAAAGCCCTGAAAAGAATAGAAAATTTGATGTTCAAATACAAGATTTAAGAGAAGCATAAAGAGGTAAACAGGAAAGAGAAATCATAAGGGATTCAATATGATTAAACTGTTTACTTACCTACATGGGAAAAATGATACTTGTAACTCCTAAAAACATTCTCATTATTAGAGCATACATAGACAGAGGGCATGGGTATGAGTTTTATATGATAGGATTATCTAAAAAATAAAATTAAGAGGTGAAAAAAAAGGAATGCAATGGGAGAACAGAAAGGAGAGAGGTAGAATGGGATAAATTATCTGACATAAAAGAGGTGTGAAAGAGCATGTAGGGGAAGATGGGGGGCATGTCAACCTTTCTTTCACTGAAATTGGATCAAAGAAGGGATAATATACATACTCACTTTGGGTATAGAAGTTCATCTTACCTTACAGGAAAGTAGGAAGAGAAGGGGATAAGAGAAGGGGAGAGAGACTGATAGAAGGGAGGTTGGATTGGGGGGGAGAAAAACAGTCATAAGCAAAAAACTTTTGAGAATGGACAGGGTGAAAGGAGAGAGAATAGGGTAAATGGGGAAAATAGGATAGAAGAAAATACATAGTAATCATAACTGTGGGAAAAAATTACAGTAAATTTTTTTGATAAAGACCTCATTTCTCAAATATACAGAGAAATAAGTAAAGTTTATAAAAATAAGAGCCATTCCTCAAGTGATAAATGTTCAGAGAATATGAGTAGGCAGTTTTCAGAAGAAGTAATCAAAGCTATCTGTAGTCATATGAAAGAATGCTCTAAATCACAATTGATGGGAGAAATACAAATTAAAACAACTCTGAGGTGCCATCTCACACCCACCTATCAGATTGGGTAACATGACAGAAAGGGAAAATGACAAATGTTGGAGAGGATGTGGGAAAATTGAGACACTAATGCATTGTTGGTGAAATTGGATACACATTCAATCATTCTATAGAGCAATTTGGAACTATGCCCAAAGGACAATAATACCATGTATGCCCCTTGACTACTACTTTGACTACCACTACTAAGTTTGTATCCCAAAGAGATTTAAAAAAAAGAAAAGGATCTATAAGTACAAAAATATTTATTGCAGGTCTTTTAGTGGTGGCAAAGAATTGGAAACTGAAGGGATGTCCATCAATTGACTGAACAAGTTGTTGTATATGATTGTGATGGGATACTATTGTGCTATAAGAAAAGATGTCCTCAGAAAAACCTGGTCTGGTTTACATGAACTGATGCAAAGCAAAATAAGCAGAACCAGAGAACACTGTGTACAATAACAGTAATATTGTATGATGGTCAACTGTGAATAACCTAGCTATTTTTAGCAATACAATGATCCAAGACAATTCTGAAGGACTTAATATGAAAAATGCTATCCATCTCCAGAGAAAGAATTGATGGAGTCTGATTGTAGATTGAAGCATATTTTTTCTTACTTTCTTTTTCTTGTTTTTTTTTTGTCTGTGTTTTCTTTTACGACATGACTAACATGGAAATATGTTTCACATGAATGCGCACATATAACATATATAAAATTGCTTTTCTTTTCAGTAAAGGAGGGAGAGGACAGGTAGAGAGAGAATTTGGACCTGAAAATTTTTTAATAATGAGCGTTACAAATTGTTTTTATTTTTGTTTAATTGGGGAAAAATAAAAAATCCAATAAAAAAATGAACCTGATAGAAGTTCTCAGGACTAAATTTACATAAGACTATGTGATTACAGGGCAGGGTAAATGCATCATGAGAGAAGGACACTAACTGGTGTGGGGAGACTTCTGAGAAGAAAAATGGGAGCCAGGTGGAGATGCAGTCATGGAGATACTAGGATATAGCAAGAGTGATGGCAGCAATGCATCTGGCTTGTCAGTTGCTGAGAACAATAAGAGGAACTGAAGGAGTGTGGGGGAGGGGAGGGAAAGAGGGTGTGTGTGGGTGTATGTGTGTGCGGGAATCTTCCACCATGACTGAGGTTGTGGAAAATAGCAGATGCTGTCTTTTTGGGGGGTGGGTGAGATGGGGTAGGGGGATGGGAAAAACATACATTTGGATGCTGCAGCATGATATGAGCACCCAAGAGACATTTATTATTCTCCTAACCACAACAAGATTCAAGCCTCAAAGCAAATTTTGGCCATACTAATAATTTAGGAATGCAATCCTAATTTTGGGAGTGCCCTGTTTTGCTAATGTTTTAGACTCAGTCAGGTGTTTTACTTTTAAAATGTAAACTCCTTGTCTGGTCTGTTATTTTGTTTATAAATTGAGTTTACATGATTTTTGGAGGATTTTAGCTGTGTTAGGATAAGATCACAAACCAAACAAGGCATTCTTATCATCCAAATGTCTGGTACTGAACCCATTAATCCATGTGAATTCAAAGTTGAATAGCATGCAAGAGTATGTTATAAAAGAGACTAGACTTGTAGATTTTCAAGTCTATGAATATTATATATATGCATATACACATACATACATATATTCATATATATTTGGTAATTTCTCTACCCTACAAATGATTTTATGACCTAATGGGGAAAGGGAGTTACAAAAAATGATGAATGCTTTATGATATAGGGAAAAATATATTCCTAAAATTTGTCTGTGGAGGAAATTTCAATATTACCATATCCTATTTCTCTCTTGATTTCCATTACAAAATTAGAGTTATTTCTATGGAAAAACTTTGACCTTTAACTCATACATTTAAAGTAAAAATTATGTTTTGAGTTATTATTTCATCAGAAAATGCTCACAAAATAAACTGTGAAAAGCAGAAAGCACTAGAATACTCTGATCAATACACTATGAAGTGTCATTGCAAGGCTATGACACCATAGGAAATACTGTCAATCAACTAAGTCTCTCACTTTGGTAAAGGGTGGGCCTAGGGAAATGGGTTCTCTGTTGTTCCCAAACAACACCTAATAGAAGTATAAGCCCAGTTTAAAAGGATAGGAAATCTTGTGTGGTGGAGCAAAACATAGAGGAATGCTCACCTGGGCAAAACATGGAGGAATGGCCACCTGAGTAGATGTTGAAGATGCTAAAGAGAAGTAAGCCATGGATGACAGAGGAGAAGCCAGTGCTAGCAAGGGGGTTTCCATGGAGTGGAGAGGTGCTCCTGGAGCCTGGGAGAAACATAAGAATATGGAACCAACTTGACCCTAATATTTGGAGTTCTATTACTCAATGGTAGGATATAGGCTAGTTGATGCTCTGAGACTGAGGTGATTTAAATGGAATTTTTCTTTCTATCTCTTGCTGCTGGATTTTATTGATAATATATAGAATTGCTGATGATTTATGTGGATTTATTTTGTATCCTACAACTTTGCTGAAGTTAATTATTTCAAGTAGTTTTTTAGTTGATTCTCTAGGATTCTGTAATTATGCCATCATATCATCTGCAAAGAGTGATAGTTTTGTTTCCTCATTGCTGATTCTAGTTCCTTCAATTTCTTTTTCTTCTCTTATTACTAAAGATAACATTTCTAATACAATCTTGAATAATAGTGGGGATAAGGGGCACCCTTGTTTCACCTCTGATCTAACTGGGAAGGCTTCTAACTTAACCCCATTACAGATAATGCTTGTTGATGGTTTTGGATAGACAATACTTATCATTTTAAGGAAAGCTCTATTTATTCTTGTGCTCTCTAGTGTTTTTAACGTGAATGGGTGCTGTATTTTGTCAGCAGCTTTTGAAGAAGGTGATTTAACAGAAACTTTGCAGACCCTACTGTCTGGCACTCTAATACCTGGTAGTCATAAGTTTAGAAAAATTCAGGGGTTGGGAACCTGTGGCCTTGAGACCACATGTGGCCCTCTAGGTACTCAAGTGTGGCCCTTCGATTGAATCCAAACTTCATAGAACAAATCCCCTTAATAAAAGGATTGTTTTCTGTGAAATTTGGACTCAGTCAAAAGGCCACACCTAAGAACCTAGAAGGACACATGTGGCCTGAGGCTGCAGCTTCCCCACCTCTGATAGATGAACCACATCTTTCTTCCAAGAAGTTAGGAAGCCCAAGGATCACACAGGACTATGAGTCACCAGTTGCCTTAGGGAGACAACAGTTTCCTGAGCATGGAAACCATGGCACACTAGTTGCCTAATATATGCCCTTAATTATTTACCTTGCATTACATTTCCTTCTCTATTTTGGGGCCCAAATCCTTGAGATGTCTGTCTATAACAGGTTCCTCCACTTTTTTTCTCACTCTGTTCTTACCTTTTTGCAGTCTTGATTCCAAACTTCAACCGAAACAGCTCTCTCCAAAGTTACTAATGATCTTTAAGTTGTCAAATCTAATGGGTTTTCCTCAAATCTTCATCTTCTTGACCTAAGTACAACATTCAATACTATGGATCAGCCTCTTCTCCTTGTTACTTTTCTCTCTTAGTTTTCATGACATTGGTTTTTCCTGGTTCGCCTCCTATATGTTAGACCACTTCTCTGTATCCGTCCCTGTTAAATACAGAATCCTGGGCCCTCATCCCTTCTTCTTTCATACTGTTTCACTTGGTGATCTCATTAATTTCCATGGTTTCAACCATTATCTCTATGCAGATGATTCTCAGATTTATTTGACTAGCTATAACCTCTCTGCTGACCTCCAGTCTTGCATCTCCAATTGATTTTAGATTGAATCAGATGTCCTGTAGAAATCTTAAGCTCAGCATGTCCAAAACTGAACTCATTACCCTTCCCTCCAAACCTTCCCCTCTTCCTAACTTTCCTTTAACTGTCAAGGGTATCATCCTCCTCCTAGTCAGTGGACTAGCAACCTAGGTATCATCCTTGACCCCTCAATCTCCTATATCTTCTCACCTCCTTTATCTAACCTGTTGCCAAGGACTGCTGTTTTTACATTTTTTATATCTCTTGTATACAACCACTTCTCTCCCAAGACACTGCAACCACCCTGGTGCACCCTTATCACCTCATGCCTAGACTATTGCAATGTCCTACTGCTTGGTCTCCCTACCTCAATTCTCTCCCTGCTCCGTTCCATTCCCCACTCAATTATCAACTTGATCTTCCTAAAACACGTAGAAGAAGCACATCACCTCCTTATTCAATAAACTCCAATGACTCCCTTTTATTTCCAGGATCAAATGTAAAGACCTCTGGTTTTCAAAGCCCTTTATTGCTTGTCTCTTTCTTATCTTTCTAGTCTTTTCATACTTAACTCCACTCTCTGTACTCTTAATCCCATGACACAGCCTCTGGCTCTTTCTCACACACACTTCTTCTCCTGAGAGCATTTTCACTGACTATCCTTCATGTCTTGAGCTCTCTCTCTCTTCATTTTTACTTTCTAGTTTTCTTGGTTTCCTTTAAGCCCTGGCCAAAGGGACACGTTTTGTAAGAATCTTTTGCTAGGCCTTTTTAATCTTAGTACCTTCCCTGTAACATTACCCTCAATTTATCACACACACACACACACACACACACACACCCCTTAATTTTTTTCATGTTGTTTTCCTCATTTGTCTGTGAGTTCCTTGAGAGTGGAGAATTTTTTGTTTAAAAAAATTTTTTTTTGCCTTTCTTGATATACCCAGCAGTGAGCACAGATGTTTAATAAATGTTTATTGACTTTGTTTCACTATATATAAAAGAAGAAGCAAGTGAGATTTTGTCTTACCATTTCAGATTTTTGTGGCTATTTTTGAGAATTTTAATTCTCCTTATTTCTTCTTGTTTTGATGTGTTGTAAAAATCTCTTGTGTTTGTTTGTTTTCTTTTCATCTCTGAAATGAGGGATCAAAATCCTCTGACCTGAAGAGCTTGTTGTAATACATTAACAATTTCAAGACCTTTTAAAATTGCCCAACCCTTCTTACCGTTTTCATTTTCAGTGACCTCTCCCCACCTAGTAAAAGTTCTTCTCAGTATGTATTTAGTGTTTAATATAAAGTGAATTAAGATTGTATTTGGGAATTCCAAGGTGGGGTAGAAGGGATTTCATGGCGTCTTTTAATAAAAGGAGACAGCCTGGGGTGTCAGAAAACATGGGCCCAGAAAGAATGAAATATTCTATTTTAAGCCTCCTGTATCTTAGGCTATTCTTTTGGAAAGTGAGTGCTAGGGCACTGAAGAGACAGACCAATAGATCTGTTTCTTTCAGATATTGTCTAGAGCTTTAGAGGCAGAGAACTTCATAGCATTTTATAATTAACTATAAACCTCTCACCCATCTGGTTTCTGTCAGAATCTAAGCAAGGAGAGAGGTTAGAGAGACAAACAAATGTGTTACATACTCTCTCTTCCACTTCATACCACATGGGACCTCTTGATTTTATTAAATCCCTGTGGGTGTATCTTAGTTCCAATCAGAATTATGGCAAGTCCCAGACCTTGACCCGTCTGTTTTCTTGTTCTTCATCTGCCAGCCTTTCTTCCACCTGGATTTATCCTCTCTGTTCTGTCCCCTCTCCATTCTCTACTCTCTCATCCATAGCCTGCTGTTTGGTATCCCTGCCTCAAGCTACTCTACTTCCTTCTTCCCTCAGATATCAAAGTGATTTTCTTAAATAGCAAAACTGACCATTTCATACTCCTACCCCCATTCAATCAACTCCAGGGCCTCCCTATTGTCTCCAAGATCAAATATAAAACCCTCTGGCTGTAAAGCAGCTCTCCTTCTGACAGACTCTGATCCAGTGGCAATGGCCTCTTGACTTTGTAAACACAACACTCCATCTTTGTACTCAAGGCATTTTCACTGGCTGTCCCTCACCTCCTCATCTTTACTTCCAGGCTTCCTGCAAGTCTCAGCCAAAGTCCCACCTTCTGCAAGAAGCCTTTGCCAGTTTTCCTTAATCTTATGGCTTCCCTTTGATATTATTCCCAATTTACCCTGCAAATATTGTGTGTGTACGTAACTCTTTGCCTGTTGTCTCTCCCCTTACATTACAAGCTCCTTGAGAAAAGGGACTGGGTTTTGGCCTTTCTTTGTTTCCCTGGCACTTAGGCACAGTACAACACCTGGCACCCAGTAAGATCCTAATAAATCCTGTGTGGGTCCGAGACCACCAACTCAAAAGTCAGAGACATCTCAAGGTAGAAGCAAAGCAACAAGATTTTATTACGATCTCACAAGAAAGGGCATCTCCTTTCTGACAGGTAGTCAGGAGAGTGAGGCAATTACAAAAGGTAGAAACAGAGATTATACAGCCCTAATGCAGATCCCACCCCCCTGCTGGCCTTTTACTCCCGTTGGCTGGGAGGCAGGCTCACAATCTAAACCCAACAGTCTCCCCTGTGAATAGGGGACAAAGAAGCAGTGGAATAACCAATAGGCATTATATTGATGTGGATGTTGATGTGACAACCCAAGGGGGGGAGTTTAAGTTTTGTATTCCCAAAAGGCACATGATTTCTGGGAAACTGAAACTTAGGTCTAACCATAAAAGCCTTTTGTTAAGCACTGAGAAGTCTTCACTAACTTCATTCCATTCCATTCTAGTTGACCGACTGACTGACTGACTGACTGACTCCACTTAGATCTGTTGTAGAATGAACTATAAGTTTGTTTTTATCCCTTTATTACTGTCTTGGAAATGAGCATACAGGACTCTTACCATCCTGATGGCTACATTTCTTTATCTGTAAAATAAAGGAGTTATAAATAAGGGGGATGATAGATATCTAAGGTCCCATTTCTAATCTATTCTCCTAAGGTTTAAAAGCCATTTTTAAAGGGTTTGTTACTGGTGGGAACAGGTTACAATTTTTGACTGACATTTATGAAGTGTATACTAAGGAAGCTAGGTAGTTCAGTGGATAGAGTGACGTACCTGTAATTAGGAAAGGCTGAATTCAGATCTGGCCTCGGATGCTAACTACCTGTGATTCTGAGTAAGTCACTTAACCTCTGTCTGCCTCAGTTTCCTCAGCTAGAAAACCACAGATTTCCCAGTGTAGTTGTAAGGTTAAGAAGAGACAATATTGGTAAAGTGATTAGCACAGAGCCTGGCACATAGTAGGTGCTTAATAAATGCTATTCTCTTCCTTTCTCTCCTCTTTATGGTGAATGGAGAACTATACCACAGCAGAGAGAGAAAGTTTAGAAGAGCCATAATCCCTGTCACCACAAAGTTTACAGATTAGTGGAGGGATAAAGTACATACTTAGATAGAATGGAATGGAAAAGCATTTATTAAGTGCTTATCATGTGCCTCACATTGTGCTGTGTGCTATGTGTGAGTTAGAAGCTCACATTCTAACTGGGGGAGACAGAAGACAGGGGATCTCAGCTTCAGGTTAGATGGAAAAGCCCCATGATCCTTAGATGCACTGTTGGGAAGGGGAAATCATGGTGAGATCTAGGTAGAAAGGATTTGGGGCCAGATGCTGGGGGAAATCAGGGAGTCTTAGGTCTGGTGAGCTCCATGTTTTGCTGTGCTTTGGTGGTCTCTGGGCTCTGGGATGAGGATGGAGCAATTTCTAATGGTCTCTAAGCTGTTGGTGTTTTGGGAGGGGGCAACTGGAGGACTTCTGCAAGGTTCCTTAGTGGTCTGGGCATGGTTGGAGTAGGATGTTTGTTATCTAAGGTACACAATAATACATGATAAATGCATCAAAGAGGTACAAAATAAGTCATCATATGAAATCTGGGAACTGAGAGGAAATTCTCTTATCATCCTCCAAGAAATATCATTATAATAAGTCTCCAACTCCTAAAAGGAAGAGGAGATTTGGGTTGTCAGTGATGAGTAAATGCTATCAGAGCTGCTGGTTTGTAGCCCCTTTCACTAATCTATGTCTTGGTTTAGTTCTAACATCCAAAGTGAGGCCACAATTTCCCTGAGCCCTTTGTATCATCTGCCTTACCAATTTTAAATTCACAGTGCTTTTTAAAAACAGTATTTGTGATGAATATGAATAGCTAAAGTTACCTGAGAGACTTTGTCTCTCAGGTTTCAGCTTTTCCTCCCAAGCTTCCAAATATCACTCACCTGTCACTGTCTCCCACTCTTGGTTTTAACAGCAGCTCTCTTGGCCTGTAAATTGTGATGGAAGAAAAGTTGAGCTAATCTGGCCAATCTTATTCAGTCTATTGTTGGGTAAAGACTTAAAAGAAGGGGAGAAATCAGAATTTTAGAACTGGAAAGGACCTTAAATACTCTAGTTCAGCCCTCCTATTTTACAGTCTGATGATCTAACCCATTTCCCTCCTTTGAAGTAAAGTGACTTGCCCAGTATCACAGAGGGAGACAGAAACAATAATAGTCAATCAACATTTACTATTTGCCTGCCATGTGCCAGGTACTGTGCTGAGCCTGGAGATATAGATAGAAGTACAAGGCAGTCTCTGCCCTCAAGGTACTTACAATGTAATAAGGGAGACAGCGTACAAACAAATATACATAGCAAGTAGTTTTTTGTTCTTCATTCTCCAAGAGGACCATGACATTAGGAAGATGATGCCATAATCTTCAAGTGAATCCAGATAAAGATCAGGATAACTGGAGACGGCCCTGGATGCAGTGGGAAACTTTGGCCTTTTTAAGCTAAGAAGTTTCAAGCTCTCACTTTGACTGAGGCAACCCCCATTCAGTGATTAAGGCTAATTAAGACATGAGTCAAGGAATGGCCTCTTTTACCTAATTAAAAAAAATCAACCTGGGAGGGGAAAACCCTCATGGTTTCTGGCCAAAACAGAAACAATTACTATTTATATTCACTCTGAGTCATCAAAGCTCAAAAAATGACCACTAAGTGATGCTTGGGCAGAACAAAGCAAGTGTAAGGGATAAAGAGAAAATAATTAATAGGGGAAACACTAGAAGTAAGAGGGACTGGGGAAAACTTCCTGTAAAAGGAGCTACTTAAAGGAAGCCAAGAAGGTCAGTAGGTGAGGAAAGAGAACCTTAAAGGTGGGGGACAGCCAGAGAAAATGACCAGAGTCAAGAGATGAACAACCAAGCAGCCAGACCACTGAATCAAAGAATATGTGTGAGGAAGTAGGAAGCCTGGAAAGGTCGGAGGGGACTAGGTTACAAAGGGCTTTGAAAGCCAAACAGAACATTCTGTATTTGATCCTGGAGGCAATAGGGAACCATTGGAATTTGCTGATGGGGTGAGGGGGTGACATCATAAGACCTGTGCTTTAGGAAAATCACTTTGGTGGCTGAATGGAGGATGGATTAGAGTGGGGAGAGACCTCAGACAGGCAGACCCACCAGCATGCTCTTGCAATAATACAGGCATGAAATTATGAGGACCTGTTCCAGAGATGTGGCAGTGTCAGAGGAAAGAAGGTGGAATATTGGAAAGATGGAGAAATTGACAAATCTTGGTAATAGATTGGATGTGGCAAGTGAGAGAGAGTGAGAAGACCAGGAAGACTCCTAAGATGCAAACCTAAGGGACAGGGAGAAGAGTGTTGCCCTCTACAGTGAAAGCAGGGCCAGGATTCAAAACCACAGTCTTCTGATTTGAAATCTACTGTTTTATCCCACTATAACAAAATGTATAGATATCCTAAATCACTGAAAGATGTGAGCATTAAAAATAAAAGTTTCAGCAACTAGTTAGAAGAACTTGTAGGTCAAACCAGAGCTCCCCTCAATTCCAAACCTACTCTTGGCTCCACCATCAACCTTCCCACTGGCCTGAAGGAACATTTATTTGTAGAAAATAACATTTATAGGCACTGTGTAAATAATAAATGGGATGACAGCATTTGACAAAGTGGGTATGTCCATCCCTGATTATCTTTTGGAAGCTTTTTATAAGTATCATAAAATCTTACTATTCTGGCTTATGGTCTGTAATAAGAGAATATAAAAGCAAGAAAAATATTTGTCTTCCCTCCTTGGCATTCATAGGTCCCTCTTTTATTCTTTCCTGTCTCTCCTATATAGATATGAAAGGAAACCAGCCAGGGATGTGCTGGAGTCAGCTGGTAAACTTTCAGTGTAAGCATTTACATCTCAGAAATGAGTAAACTAAAAATCAAGGCTTGACATATTATTTGGCTGATTTTCTAGACTTTAGAAAGTGATGGAAAAATGTTAACAATGCAGATTACAATTAAAGGTGTATAAGGTGTTCATCCTCCCCCTCAACAGCCTATGTTAAACATTTACCGGCATACTGTTGAAACTAGTTCTATGCACCGGTGTGAAAAGTACCTAATTTAATTCAATTCAATAAACATTGATTGGTAAGGACTATGCTAAGACTAAAGATACATAGACAAAAACAGTCCTTGCCTCAAGCAATTTTTATTACAAGAAAGATAAGTAACATATGGCATAGTGGATAGATCACTGGGCTTGGAATCAGGAAGACTCATCTTCCTGAGTTCAAATCTGGCATCAGACCCTTACTGGCTGAGTGACCCTGGGCAAGTCACTTAACCCTATTTTTCTCCCTTTCCTCATCTGCAAAATGAGCTGTAGAAGGAAATGGCAGACTACTCTAGTATCTTTGCTAAGAAAATCCCAAATGGGGTAACAAAGAATCTGACAAGACTGAAAAATGACTGAACACCAACAAAGTATGTACAAGGAAAGTACAGGTTATTTCAGAATGGACTGAAAACTAAAAGTGGAGAGTTAAGGAAAGGCCTAATGTAGGAAGTGACTTCTGACTTAAGCTTGGAAAGAAGCAAGGGATTCTAGAAGATAGAAGTGACGGAGTGCATTCCAGGCATGGAAGACCATGTTCACAAGGGCAGAGGTGAAAGTATGTCCTATAGATTGGAAGGCCAGTTTGCTTGGAATGTAGATTCCTTAAAGAGTTATATGAAGTAAGATTGGAAAAGTAGATGGGAACCAGTTTGTGACTGGCTTTAAATGTCAAGCTGAAGAGGATGTATTTTCCCCAATAGTTGATAGGGAGCCACTGAAGATTACTGAAGAGAGCAGCGATGTGACCAGACCTGTATTTTTGAAATATTACTTTGAGGGTTACATGGAGAATATATTGGAACCAATGAAATCTAGTTTCCATTGGAGAATTTATATTCCTTTCTATCAACATTTTGTTTTGTTTTGCTGTTTATTCTGGAAGTTGTTTTAGCCATATATGATGACATCATGGCAGATGTTTCAAATCCTACTATTGTTCAAAGCTGAATGAAAGTGAATGAGAGAAAAAAAGGAAATTTCTGAATGACTCATTTAGAAAAAATCTTATTTTAGTTTCACATCTAAGATTCTCACATACATTTAATGTCTTACCCTATTTAGCTTCTCAGAAACTTCTTCAAAAGTTGAATCTGCATGTAATTTTTCACTGAAGTAGTGGCAACACAATATTCACAGCAGCCATGAACATGCTCTCGCAATTCTGAATCACAGACTACAACGGACTCTCCATATGGAAGACAGAACCAAAACAAAGTCAAATCCCAACACCAGAAAGCCAAATCCATCATAGTAACAAATAAATCTATACACAATAACAATGCAGAGGGCAACACTGGCCCCAAGCCTTCCCTCTGCTAGGTTTCTCACAAATCAGCTCCCTTAAACAAGTCACAAATAGGCTTCCCTTAAACAAAATTTCCTTCTCTCACTCACAGCCAACTGCCTGCTTGCCTGCATCCTTCAGGTTCTGACTGCTCTCTGATTAATTTTCTCTCAGCTCTGTTCCAGTTCTGCCTCTTCCTGATCCATCCTTCCTGCTCCACCCCTTCATGCCATTCAGCAAGCTCTTCCCATCACATTATTAATTATTATTTTTTAATTTATTAATGAAAGGGAAAGATCTTCCTATTTAAATTACCATTACAGACTTGTGTTACGTGGTTTTGCTTTGCTTTCCAGCTCAGAAGCCTTTGTATCTCTATAGTCTTAACATTTAATTTTTTCCCCATGATTGTTTAAAATGTTTAGCAATGTGTTGCATAGGGGATAGGGCATGGAACTTAAAATCAGGAAACCCTGGGTTCAAATCCCACCTCAGACATCTACTTGCTATGTGATTCTGGTGATAATAATGATGATGATGATGATGATGATGATGATGATGATGATGATAAGGAGAACTTAAATAGTGTCTTAAGATTTGCAAAGCACTTTAGAAATATTATCCAATTTAATTATAATTGATTAAAATATGAGCTAATTTGATCACAGTAGATCCAGGACATAGGTGCTATTATCATTTCCATTTTACAGATAAGGGCAGGAAAAGATTTTTTTCTTTTTTTAAAGTGACTTGTCCAGAATCACACAGTTAATATTTTAGGCTGAATTTAAACTTAGATGCTCCTGACTTTCCATCCAAGGTTTTGTCCACTGTTGTTCATGTTTGGTTGTTTCAGTTGTGTCTGACTCTCTGTGATCCCATTTGGAAGTTTCTTGGCAAAGATACTGGAGTGGTTTGCCATTTTCTTCTCCAGCTCATTTTACAGATGAGGAACTGAGGCAAACAGGGTTAAGTGACTTGTCCAGGGTCACACAGCTAGTAAGTGTCTGAGGCCAGATTTGAACTCAGGAAGATGTCTTCCTGATTCTAAGCCCAGTGTTCTATCCACTGCACCACCTAGCTGCCTATTTGTCTACTGTGACAGCTAGCTGTTTTATAACGTCTCAGTAAAATTAGGGTTGGACTTGATGACATCTGAATTATTTCCCAGTTCTAAATCCATGATCCTATGAGCATAGAGAGCTCCTTTCAGATTCCTGGTTTTATGACAATTCAAATTATTTTGCTGATTTTACTGATCAGTTGGGAATCATAATGAATTGAGTATTGGACCTGGAGTTAGGAAGTTCTGAGTTTGAACCCTATAATTTTATATTGTACCAGGACCTTTTTCTGGAGGTGACCCTGGTTTTCAGAGGTTATGCTAAGGGAATGCAAGTCCTGGCATGTCCTTCCCAGCTGGAAAGACATTGAATTTGGGGCTGATCCAAAGATCAGCCAAGTCAAGTTTACCATTTCATCACCAAGGCTGTGGAAGGGTGATGGATATTTTGGTCACAGCAACTCTTTACTAGGACAATTCCAGTTGGTTGTAATGGGATTGTGTTTGGAACCAATGAAAGTACACATTGAAAGCCACACAGATAACATAACACTTGGAATTATTGAAGGAAATATGTAGAATGGAGGTAGAAGTTGGTTACTTCTGTTGATAGCACCACTATTTTTTATTTTAAAAAAGTCAATATGAATAAAACAAAATGAATGATCTAGTCTTTACTTAAGGAAAATTTAATTGTTTCACTGCTTCCTTTTAACAAAAATCAGATATTTTAGATGGCCCTTCGTTTTGGAGTAAACTTTTCTGTAAACATTCAGGGACCTATAAATAATCCTATGCTAATTATATATGTGGCTAATTAAATATGTTAATTAAATGAAGGAGACAGCTGAGTTTCTATTTTGGAGGGTTATTTAATATTCAAAAACTTGTGTGGTTAATGGTTGAAAAGTTGACTTAAACTATAACATTACTTCCTTTGGTATCCAAATGTATAGAGTGTTAATTTTAAAAAAAGGTATAAAGAAGCTATTTCATATCCAACTCAATTTTCCATTTTAGTTGGCCAGTAACACTTCTTGTCTCTGAACCTTAGTTTTCTCATCTGTAAAATGAGGGTGTTGAACTAGATATTCTCAAAGTTTCCTTGTAGATCCAAATATACAATTATGTATATAATATTATGATGTTATAAACAGTGAGGACTTATTTTTTTACAAGGCACAGTACTGCATATAGTAGAAGAATACAAGTATTAGGAAAAGAAAAAAAAATTAAAATAAATCAAACATGGCCTTTGCCCTGAAGCAAGTGTAGTATTAATGTTCTCTCACTGTTTCCTTTTGTCACAGAGAAAGAAAATAAGAGAAAAGAGAATAAGAACCCAAGGTCCTTAGGAAACACCTTGTGGCCCTATAGAGAAGATCAATCCTAATCTAACACCATTAATAATAGCGCATATTTATATAGCACTGTAAGATTTACCTCAGGTTGTATCACAAAATTATAAGGAGAACATTTTTTCTCTTCAGAGGAACTCTTAGAAAACATTTAGAAAAAAATTATTTTTCCTTCAGAGAAATATTTAGGGCTTTTTAAAAAGTGAAAGTCTAAAGGGGAAGAAAAAAATCATTTTGTTGCAATAAAATCATTGCTATTATTTATTGGTGACTTTTCCACCTATATACCTTTTTATCTTTCTATTACAAAAATATTTCTTTACTGAAATTGAGAAGTAAATAGTGCATTTATTTTCATTTTACAGATGAGGGGATTAAGGCTCAGAAAATGAAGGGAACTGGCCATTCTAGGTCTTACTTATAGAGAATACCAGAGGTAAGATTTAAACCTGTGGTTTTCTGAACCAAGTTGAAGGCTCTTTCTACATCAAGCTACATCAGCATACTCTGGTTCTTTCAATTAGGGTCATAAGATTTAGAGATAGAAGGGTGTTGGATTACATGATTTCTCTTTTTTCCCAGTAAGGCAAATGGAACCCAAGAAGATTGTGAGACTTGTTCAGGGTCACACAACTTGTAGTAGTAGTAGTAGTAGTAGTAGGAGCAGGAGGAGGAGGAGGAGGAGGAGGAAAAGAAGGAGAAGAAAAAGAAGGAGAAGGAGAAGAATCAGGAATCAAACTCAGGACTCCTGGTTCTAAATTCAATATTTCACTATTCCTACCAGTTCCAAATTCTTTCTAATGCGGATAAATGTTAGCATAAAAAAAATCTGTAATGTTTTGTTTTTTTTAATGGTATTATAAAATTCAGAACACATTTGGTATTTGTGGTTTGATCCCTCTAGGATAAAAATATTTTTACCTTATTTTTTCCCTTCTTGCTACCCTCCCCCCACACTTAATAATGGTTTCCAGAATGGTGCTCAAGTTGGTGTCACCCACTTCTAGTCTCTAATACAGTTAGCGATAAACTGTCTAAAAACAGCAACTAGGAAAGAAGCTAAAACTTCCTTGCCAGCTGCAGAGGCTGTTGGGTTCAGTTTTTTTTTTCTCTTCAAAGAGATAGTATAGCATAAAGATGACCCAGTTTGCTGATGGGCACCTCAGTTCTCAAATAGGCATAACACTGTCTGTCACTTCACCAGAATTACCACCATGTCTTGTTTGCCAGAGATGTGATATTCTCATGATCTGTTCCTCACTAAAAGCTTTTGACTCAGTCCATCATTTTTTTTTTTATAGGAACACATCTCCAATTTTATAACATGAGGTAATGGAGTTGGGATATGGTATGCAAACAGCTTTTTAGACAGAATTAACAAAACAAAGGGGTTAGCTAGGTGGCGCAGTGGATAGAGTGCTGGGCCTGGAGTTAGAAAGACTCATCTTCTTGAGTTCAAAACTGATCTCAGACACTTACTAGCTGTGTGACTCTGAGCAAGTCACTTAACTCTGTTTGCCTCAATTCCTCATCTGTATAATGAGCTAGGGAAAGAAATGGCAAACCACTCCAGTATCTTTGCCAAGAAAACCCCAAATGGGGTCAAGAAGAGTTGGACATGACTGAAATGACTCAATAACAAAAATGAAATAAAACTATTTTGTATACTGAATGTACAGATTGATTATTTTTGGGAAAGGTACATCAAAATTCCCTTAGAACAAGGGAACAAGCATTTATTAGATGCCTATTATATATCAGGCACTATGTTAAGTGCTTTATAAATATGATATTATTTGATTTACAAAACAATCCTGTGAGATAAATGACATTATTCCTATTTTACAGTTGAAGAAACAGAGGAGGGTAGGTGTTAAGTGACTTGTCTAGGGTCACACAGCTAGAATCTGAGGCTGAATTTGAACTCAGTTTTTCCTGACTCCAGGCCTTAGACTTTATCTACTGGGTTATTGACCTTCTCAATTTTCATTCTACAAAAAATTCAGCTTAGGTAGGGGAATGCTTTGGATATAGGTAATTTGGTCATAGAGGACCATGCAGAACATTCTCAACAAATGGTCAACCAACTTCCAGGGATAAGGAATTCACTGCTTGCTTGAGGCAGGAGATTTTCCTTATACCAAGTCAAATCATCGTTTTAATTTACAGATAAGGAAGCCCAGTCCCAGAGAAGAGTGCTCCAAGTCATACAGGTTATAAGTAGATAGGATTCAAACTCAGGTATTCTGACCAAAATACTCCTTCTATCACATAGTGCTGACTTAGGACACTTTTCTGGAGGTCACCGTCTACGTATCACAAAGAATATGCCTTTTTTTACAATTTGCTATCTGGGAAGTCCCCGAGATAAAAAGCCTCAAACCTCTTAAAACTTCATTAATATATAAGGAATTCTGCCCACTCTTGTATAGTATAATAAGACCTCACTAATTCAGACCAATTTTATGGAATAAGTTTGTCTCAAAGAAAGATTTTTCTTAAAGAAAAAACTTGAGTTCTAGGAATTAAATTGTTCTATATCTTTAAAATTTGTTTTATAGTCAGAAGTAATTCCCTAGCATAGATTTTTAAAGGAACTGCTTTAACATAGTAAGTGTGATTAGATCCTTGTAACATTGTGAGGGTATTAGAGAACAAACAGTACAACTTATTCCAAAGTTGTCAATGAAGTATTTGTTAGACAAATGAATTTTCTATATAACTTAAGTTTGCCCTGTTAAACACCGAAATGTATTTTATTCTAGTAATTTCTGACAAGGAGGAATTGATTTAACAATTGTTAAGCATTTAAGTGCAAATCACAGGCATGGATGGAACTTGCAAATGGGTGTGATCTCAGATTTATTTGAATATCTGAATATGCACAAATCACTGGGCTGTACACTAGGTGAGATACAAAAGTAGCTAAAAGAAAGTCCCTGCCATTGTGTTTATGGATAGAATTCATGCTAACTTGGCTTAATGAAGAGCTGCTATGAATTAATTTATCCATTTCTGGATAAAGTCATTGTTATGAACTTCATTTTTATATCCTTGATACCTTTTGAGATGTGTACACCTGTTTGCCGTAACATTATATGACCCAGGACTACAGATTTAAAAAAAAAACAACAACTTTATTTCCCAGCATACCTATCTTCCCTTTATTCCCCCTCTGCCAATAAATCATCCACTGTAACAAAGAAGAACAGTTAATATCAATAAATGACTGGTAGCCATTGTCTACTATCTCTCTAGCAAGAGGAGGGAAGTATCTTTCATCATCTCTTCTCTGGGACCAAGACTAGCCAATTAATCTCAACCGGGCTGCCTCTGAGTGTTGCTTTTGTTTGTTCTGCTTACTTCACCCTGCATCAGTTCATTCAGCTCTTCCCATATTTCTCAGAATTCCTCACATTCATAATTTTCAATAATATTCCACTGGATTCATATACCACAATGTATTCAGCTGTTCTCCAATTCATGGGCACCCACTTGATTTCCAATTTTTTTGCTACCAATAAAGGGCTAATAAGAATATTCTAGTATATACATACATATATATGTATACATATATACATATGTATACATATATATGTTAAGACATACACACATTGGTGTATATATGACCCACCTTTCTGTCTTTGACTTCCTCAGAATCTATGCTATATAGTAGGAAGACTGGACCAAAGGATGAAACATTTAGCGAATGTTTTCTTGCATGATTCCAAATCGTTTTCCAGACTGGCTGGAACAATTCACAGCTTTATCAAAGCTGAACTCCTTTAGTAACATTGGTGTTCATAGTTTATCTGTTCCCTCTCTTCACAGCACCTTTGTCTTTAGATATTGTATGTTGCACACCTCGGCAACTTTGCTTCTCTTTACTGTTTCTATTCTGCCATTAGTTGTAACTTAGGAAAAGCCAAGAAGTTGCCACAGGAAACCGGGTAATTAAAGTTGATTAATTCATCCAACATGTATTGAATTCCTCAGAGATTCAAGTTGGTGTGGAAATTATAGAGGAGCTCAAATAGTCTGTTTTCCCAAGGACCCTTATAGGAATGGATCAGAACCATCTTGGGGACAAAAGTGGGGATAAAGAGCTCAGAACTGCTTCCTTTATCCAATGTTTTTCAGAATTACGATTCTGATGATCCCATTTATCCATGAAATACTATTTACCCCCTTGGTAAATGTCAGGTAATGTTGAGCAATGTCATCCATAGGTGATTACCTTAAAAATGTATTGAATAGACCAATTCTTACATTTATACAATACTTTATACTTTCCAACTTCTAGTACAGCCCTCCTCTAATGTTCTAGTCCCTCTGGGTTTAGGAAAGTGATTCTCAGTTCTTGATGGCCATATCTGGGGACTGGAAAGTCCTATTGAACTGGAAAGGTTTTAAATACATAGAAACAGATTGCATGATTATTATCTGAGGACTACCCCTAGCTAAGTTCAGAGATTGGTCACCTGAAGAAAACTCACTGCTTATAGCTTAGAATAGAAGTCGATAAAAATTTATTTTATGTGTTGTTACATGCCAAAGCAGGGAGAAAGCATAAGTTGGCACCTAGACAAAATGTGTCTTTGGACAAGGAGGCTTCTGAATATGTCACTTCACACAGATATTTATAGGAAACAGAAAGCATAGTCATACTGGTTAACAACTGATCTGTCACTGGCTATGGTGAAAGTTGGTAGTGTTTCAGAGGAGACAGAGACTTTCTAATCTGCTAGTCTGTCATTAGCCTTAGAGAGTGGGAGGATGTCTTTTTGTTGGATTTGTACAAAAACAAGATCAAGGGAAGAGGGGTAATAGAAGATAAACATAAGGGTAAGATGTAAGCTTGTTACAAAATGGCACTGCTCATGTCAGGAAAGCAACAATACTGTGTCCCCCTCTGTCTGCCACCATAGACTCATCACTAGGTTGACTTTAAGGTGATGAATTTCTCAGTCACAACTTCCAAAAAACATTTAGTGCAATGGTATTCCCAGACTTTTTCTTTTCAGTATTATTCTTGGCAATGAGTACATGGGAGCACTATGGGAGGATCAGGAGACTGGTGCATGCCTGTGTGATTGCAAGTGTAAGATCCATAAAATTCATAATACGCCTAGTCATACCTTAAAGTACATTAGTAGCATAGCTTTTGAGATCCATTGGTCTAGGGGCCAGTAGTAGCAATGGTATGTGGAATATCCATACCAACGAAATAATGACATCTTTAAACTCTGGAGAGGTTCAATAACATTGTATACAGAAATAATAAACCTTTAAAAAAATTTTCATGCTCATATATGGAGAAAGCAGTTTCAGTGGAATGATAAAATTGGAAATCAGATTATAGGGTTTTAAGAAGACAGAGAAAATATAGTGGAGACACCTATTTGTAGACTGCATTTTTGAGGTTAGATACAAAGGACAGAAGAGATATAGGATAACTAGCAGGGATAGAAGGGTCAAGTGAGGATCTTTTCCAGATAGGGGAGATGGGCACTTGTTTGTAGGCATCAAGAAATGAGCCAGTAGAGAAAGAGGGATTGAAAATAAATGATGAGTGGGGACAACAGAGAGGATCAGTATGTTGGAGGAGATGGGATAGAATGAGATTGCTTAAGCAAATAGAGGGGTTAGCCTTGGTAAGGAGCAAGGTCACCTCATCACATGAGACAGGGTGAAGAAGGAGATAGTGGCAAAAGTCATATGGCAGATATGAAATGAGGAAGAGGGGAGAAGAGGGAGCTCACAGTGAATGGTCTCATTTTTTTTTTTTTTTGGCAAAATATGGGGCAAGGTTCTCAACTGAGGATATGGGGAGAGGGAACCATGGGACAGTTGAGGAGGGGTGAAAATGTTTGGAAGAGCTGCTGAGGAGAGTGACATAATGATTTGATAAAACAAGATTGCCTAGCAACAGTGAGGACCCAGTTGAGGTTTTGTATCATAAATTTGTAGCAGATCCGATCAGAATGGTCACATGATTTTCTCCACCTTTGTCACTAGTACATGTGTAAGAACAAAGGTGGTGAATGGTGGGAGTAGTCCAAGGCTAAAGTTTGGCAGAGCACAGTTAGTAATATGATAAGAGGTTGGGAACTCAAGAAAAGAAGACAATATAGAGTTGAACTGGTACATCAAAGGGCCAAGACAGGAAAAAGAGACAGTAGCTAGAGCAGGGGTGAAAGCGTAGGTGAGAATTGAAGGGTTGAGGGATTAAAGGTCATGGTGTGAACAAAGAGCAGGATTTACTAAGAGAAGGCAGCGGGAAAGTTGTAAAATCAATAGATTGTCAGATAAGGGATTTTAGAATTCTTAAGCAGGGAGGTGTTACACCTGTGGGTGTTGGCAAGATCATGGGTACCTTTATGTGTGGCTGAGGTGAGATGGAGGAGTAGGTCATGGGAAGTGAATAGGTTGAGGAACTGAGTGGTTAGGGTGTTAAAGGGAGAATCAATATATATGCTGACAAACCCAAGGATGAGGGTAGGAGTCGAGGAGGGAAAAACTGTGAGCCAGGTATCAATTAAGGAAGGAAGTGAGAAGCCTGGACAACTGTTGACAACAGCCATCTGGATACTGATTGGGTGGTAGATATGCACTTCATGATACTCAAAAGAAGGATAGGTTACTGAATGATGGTGGTAGGGAGAACCTAGAAGTGCAATGGGGAGCAAATATTCTAGTCCCCCTTAAAACTGTGTGCTGAGAGGAATGGGTGAAATTTCAGCCAGTACTGGAAAGGGTGGCTAGGGAGGCTGTGTCATCAGAGGTGAGTCAGATTTCAACAACTGGTAGAAGATGGAAGGACTCTAAGACGAAAGATTTTGAATGAAGGGAAGTTTGTTACTCGTTCAACAGGCATTCTAGAGGGCACAGTGGAAGGGACAGATGGCATTTTGTTGGAACTTTGGAGTGGGAAGCTTGGAGGAGATGGAAATAAGGATCTGGGCAGTACAGGATGGGGATTGGGATTTGGTAATAACCTACAGGGGTTCAGGATCACTGGGATATGTAGGGTATGACCAGAATATTCATCATTAAGTGGAAGGCACCATGCCTCTTCTCAGGGGATGCTGGAGATCATGGGGAGACAAGTGGGGCACAAAATCTAAGGCACACAGTCAATTGGATGGTGAGATCTATCATCCATCCATCCATCCATCTATCTGTGCATATATATATATATATATATATATATATATATATATATATATATATATATATGTATAGGTATATATATGTATATAGATGCCTATATAACATATTCATATGATATATATATATACACATATACATATTAGAAGATAGCAATTTTGTCTGACAAGATTCTCTAAACCAAGTTATTTGAGACTTTATTTTTGGACTTAGTGAACTCAATGCAAAGGTGAATGATAAGACAAAATGTTAGAAAATACATAGCATTGAGAAATGAAAAATGTCAGTCTTGTAGACTATCCAGAAGCTTCATGCTTATATATTAATATTTCTTTAAATAAGAAGAGTTAGAAGAAGAGCTGCATGGCAAGTAGCAACCAACATGACAAAAAAGGAAACATTCTATCTTGATAAATAATGACTCACCACTCTGTGGAAGTCTTACCAAAATAAACTGCCTGTGTGCAGTCAAACCAAGAAGTAGTTAAAGATCAAAATCAATATCAAATTAGAAGTGATGGTGAGAAGACACTGGTCACAAAGTGCAACAATTTCAACCTAGTCTATTCAAATAAGGTATTAATACTGAAAAGTGGAAAGTGGAAAGACAAAGACCCTGATTATTACCAAATACTGCAAAAGTTTAATACATGTAAATTATGCTAAGAGGAGGAGACCAAAAGAACTCAGAAACCATCTTAGCCAGCAGACTCAAACTCTTTACCAAGTGCACAAAGATGGTAGCCAAGGGCAATGCCAACTTAGAATACAAACTCACTTGTATAACACTGAAGAGGATAATGGCAGAATCACCTCATAAAAACAGTGAAAGCAAAAACAAGGTGACAGAGACCTTGGCGTGAGACCTTAGCCACATCCTTTTGAGAATTCATGGATGGTATTGGCAGGAAGACAAGAAATAGATGAAAAAGAAAAGGAACAGATTTATGTTTCCATAATGCACTATTTTCATTATTAATGCCAGCAGAGCCACTCTATTTTAACCCTAAAATTCAGTTGAAGATGTGGTTTATAAGGAAGTTAAAAACTGTACTTATGAAAAAAAGTTAGGAAGAATGGCGGGAGCAGGTCAAATATGGACCCAGGAAATATGTATTGAAGACAATACATCTTGAAGCCGTTAAGGCAAAGGTTCTTAACTTTTGTGTGTCATAGATACCTTTTGCAATATAAGGAAGTGTATTTTTGGCTTAGAATAATATTTTTAAGTAACTGAAATGCTAAATTTTGGCTAGAGGTTAGTAAAAATAAAGATTTTAAAAATTTTTTAATTATTTCACCATCCAAGTACCTGGAGTCTCTGAAACCTGTCCATAGACTCTTTGGGGGCAGAAGGTCGTAGTCTCTAAAGTCTAGAGTTAAGAACTTCTTCATTAAGTGAACATTTTAAAAAGAGATCTTACAGACAGAGTAGAGGAAGAGACTAATAGAATGGGAAATATCAGAAAATTTCACTACCCTTCCAAAAAAATACTCGAGAGGCTATCAATAATTACCAATTCATACATCCACCTTCTTATTTTTATAACATCTTTGGGAATGATCTGCTCATGTAATTAGGGTAACCACGGTGAAAATATGAGAACAAGTACTTTCTCAAATAATTTCATATAGCTGATCACATATTTTTAATTGTACAACTAACTGGTAGGTTCAGATAAAATCCTGCTTTATTTCATTGAAAATTAAAAAAAAAAATTTGACTTGGTAAAACAAAACAGCTTCAAACACTCTTCCAACAAGATTGCTTGATTAATGCAACCACAGAGATAATTACTGAGCCACCCCTTGATTATTAAGATCAAGGAAGGCATAAAATAGGGAGATGTATAGTCATCCATGATGTACACTACTCTTGTGGAACAGGTCTTGCTCAGAATGTGAATAGAAGAAATCCCTAGAGGCAGTTGGATCCTCCACATACTTCTGTGTTGCTTATATAAATTCATTAAACCCCAGAGCATTAGAGGGCATCTAAAATTAGTTCCAAGATTTAAAAGACAGAACTCTGATAATTAACACAGGAAAAATCTAAATGGTTGAAAAACCCTATTTTCCCCAAAGTTGATGTAGTTAGGTGGCCAGAAATATATTTGGTAGTAGTACTGCAGACAGTAAGTTGGAAGGGTGTAGGCTAGATTACATATGGGGAAACTTCCAGTTCTTTTAATAATCCCAAGCCCTACCCAGCATAAATGTTCTCCCAGGGTTGCTTTATGGTTATGAGTTATGGAACACTACAATCTTTAGTAGCTTCAAAGTTACAAGTGACTCAAAGACCAATGGAATGGAGAGTATGGTAGACACCAAGAGACTGCAACATATTGCAATGATGATCTGTGAGAAATGGTATAAAGGATATAATTCCAAGAATATATGATTTGGGGAGGCCTGCCTTACAGCAAGAGTAGATCACAGACGAATGTTGAACTGGTACCCATGAAATGGAACAAGACCTTATAGAATACTGGAAAATCCTTTGCTGAATATAATGAGAATGTCATAGGATATAGTATACAAGATTCCATGTTTTGAAACTTGTATTGATGGAGGGAATACTCACATCAATGGGTCTATAGATCTGCTGATGTAACCATAACTCATTTCTGTAGTGCATTTGGGGTTTACAAAGTACTTTGCCCCTTCACTGTGGTGTGTATTCAGAATAACATTGTTCAGTCAAGTCCAAATCTTTGCGATCCCATTTGAGGTTTTCTTGGCAAAGATACTGAAATGATTTGCTGTTTCCTTCTCCAGCTCATTTTACAGATGAGGAACTATAGCAAACAGGGTTAAGCAATTTTGCCAAAGTTGTGCCACTATTAAGTATCTGAGGCTGTTATTTGGACTAACAAAGATGAATCTTCCGGATTCTAGACCTTGTGCTCTCTCCACTGAGCCACCTAACTGCCCATTTCAAAATAATAGTTGATATTTGAGTGTTTTGATTGTAAAGGGCTTTACCTTATCTCATTTGAATCCTGTGAGGTGAGTGTTATTACAGTTCTTTTTTGGGTCAGACATCTCAGCGTTATCTGAAGTAGGATTCCAAATCATGTCTTCCTGATGCTGAGTCCAGCTCTCTAGTAAATATGTTGTGACATCTTTCCAAGTGAATTTAATTATTAGATTATACTTTGAGTATATGTTTTTGCCTACTGGATATTTAACAGATTGTGATGACTATGTCAATAGCTAAAATTAAAATGCTTTAGGTGATGACCACAGACATTTTTGAACCAGAATTCTAGACAGTGAATCTTGCACTAAAGTGTATGACTTGATATGAAATACTTTTTCTTAAATGGAGGGTTATGCAAAGCTCAAAAGGCCAAGAAATTGGCAGTGAGATGGTACAGTGGAGAGTACTGGGCCTGAAATCAGAAAGACGAGTTCAAATATGGTCTTACAAATCCTGCCTCAGACAACTACTAGCTCAGTGACCCTGGATGAGTCACTTCCCTCATTCCCTTCAGCATCCTCATCTGCTAAATGGGGATCATAACAGCACCTGCCTCCCAGGCTTGTTGTGAGGATCATAATTGTAAGGCGTCTGGCACATAGCAAGTGCTATATAAATGTTGTTTTAGTTACAAATTTGCACATCTGCTGAATGACCCTTAAGGCTTTGTCTACTCATGAAATGAAGTGTGAAAATAAGACATTTGAAAAAAAACTCAGCCAAAATATGACAATTGAAATACTAGGTGTAGTTATTTCAGGAGCATTGGACCAGCAATCTCTCTCTCTTTAAATGTGATGCTTTGAGAACTCAAAGATACACTCTCCATAAAGCCAATGAATTTGTCCAAGCTCACTTTATCAAGAGCCAATGACATAACTTAAAAATAATCCACATTTATATAGCACTTTTAAAGCTAACAAAATGCTTTCCTCAAAACAATCCTGTGAGGTAGAGAGTGTAAATATTATCACATTTTGCAGATGAAAGTTAAGGGATTTGTCCAAGGTCACAAAGGGAGGATGAGTTGAGTTTTACAGTTTGTTATTCTGTGAGAAGCTTTTATGGATAGGATGTAAAAGAAAAAATCTATAAAGAAAGCCTCTTAATGTGAACTGCTTGAATTTCTGTCATTTCTGCACTCTAATAAATTTCTATTTGCCTTAATTTCTGCCAATTTCTGTTCCAGCTTATACTTTTAGAGTTTACATTGGTGTGTGTTGTCCAGTCATCCCTCAGAGCCAGTCCTTCATTTGCAGCTTGCTTGTGGGGACTGTTGAGTTCACTCTTCAATGAAGGCATCTGGTCTGGATTTTGTTAAGCCTCTAAGGGTGCACACAGAAAAGAAATAGCTTTTTCCCCCTTTTCTGACTTAAATGGCAAAAAGATAACATTTGTCCACCTGTTCAGTCTTGTGTCTTTCTTCACAAAGAGTGGGGCATGAATGGATGATCCTTATGTCTGTCTCTCTGTGTCCTCTTTACTCTTCCTCCCAGGTCTGAATTTGGATACAATAGATACAATTTAGATACAATAAAAAAAAGAGCTGATCACTGACCCTGTTTCCTGATGACAAGGCAAGACCAAGTTTACTCAGTGGAAAATAACTTTCTTCCTTACAGAAACTCCGTCTGTTTCTCAGGACCTACAGCATAAATGTTCAGTTCATTTTCAACAAAGAATAATTTGTTTTCACTCAGTCAGACACACTTTTAATCATAGGCTGGTTTTTTCTTAGTGTTCACTAAAACCCCCTACTCTTGCCCTACTATGAATGTTAATTCAGGAAATTTACTATAGTCCAAGGAAAAACATTAGGAAAATAGATTTTCCCCCAAAGTCTATAAATGCTTTTTGGATAGCTATATCAGTATTATACTCTAGGAATGCAGAGAGTTGGGTTTTGATTTCATTTCTATACATAAGTACAAATTAGGCTATTATTGTAATTTTTGAACTTACCCAAATGGCTAAATAAAATAAAAAAAACACCCCACAGCAATCTCCTTTACTGATAGTAGGGGATGGTTGCCTGGAAGAACTCTAAAAATCTAGATACTACTTCAAAGTTTGCTGCCATTTTAGAACACTTCCTCATGGGAACTGTTTAGATTCTTTCTTTAATTTTTATTTTATCATGTCTCAGTCATGAAATTATGTGCACGTTTTTTATTTTGTTTTTTATATTAATTTCATTTTTAGTGTTCTACAATCACTACCATAAAACTTAGATTTTTTTTCCCCCTACCTACCCCCCACCTTCCCCCTCCATCCCCAAGACGGCATACAATTCTATATAGGATCTACACATACATTCCTATTAAATATATTTTCACTATAGTCAAACTGTATAGAAGAACTAAAATGAATGGGAAAAAATCATATAACAAACTAAAACATGATATACACACACAAAAATGATCTGCTACATTTTGTGACTGAATTTCGTAGTTCTTTCTCTGGATGTGGAAGGCATTTTGCTTTAGAAGACCATTGTGGATTTTTTTTTTAATGTCTTTGCATTGCTATGAAGATCCAAGTCTACCAGAAAAAACTCTCGCACACTGTGGTCGTTGCTGTGCACAAAGCTCTCCTGGTTCTGCTCCTTTTGCTCAGCATCAGTTCATATAAGTCTTGCCAGGCCTCTCTGAAGTCTTCTTGTTCATCATTTCTTATAGCACAGTAGTATTCCATTACATTCATATACCATAATTTATTCAGCCATTCCCCAATTGATGGACATCCCCTTGACTTCCAGTTTTTGGCCACTACAAAGAGTGCTACTATAAATATTTTTGTACATGTGGGACCCTTTCCCATTTTTATGATCTCTTGAAGGTACAATCCTATAAGCGATATTGCTGGGTCAAAGGGTATGCACATTTTTGTAGCCCTTTGGACATAGTTCCAAATTGTTCTCCAGAATGGTTGGATGAGCTCACAGCTCCACCAACAATGAATTAGTGTTCCAACTCTCCCACATCTTCTCCAACATTTATCATCTTCCTGTTCTGTCATGTTTGCCAATCTAATAAGTGTGATGTGGTACCTCAGAGCTATTTTGATTTGCATTTCTCTAATTAAAAGTGATTTAGAACATTTTTTCATATGATTATAGATATCTTTAATGTCTTCCTCTGAAAATATACTGTTCATATCTTTTGACCATTTATCAATTGGGGAATGACTTGCACATGTTTTTTAAAGAAAATTACCCAACCATGGTGGATAAAACCTATTTTATTGCAGCTAGATTATTCAGTCTTAAAAAATGGATTTATTTTGATGCCAATAGTTCTATAAGTACTTTGTAAGAGTCAATTCCTCTTCAGCAGACAGGTAAAGGATGTATCACCAAGTTACAGATGGTAGAAATCGTGGAGTATGTTTTCCAGGGTCTCAGAGCATCATCACAATTGTGAAGTTCTACAGTAAATAGGTGCCAAAGTCCTTTTGATGGCCACTGAGGACTGCTCATACCTGAAGGCCCAACCTCCATCTTTTACTTTCCCTTAACATTTAAAAGACTCCTAAATAACCGGCCCCTTTGCTCCTGTCTTACCTGTCACTGCAGGATCTTGACTAACCTTTGTCATTAGTGTAATCAGAAGACAGAGAAATTAAAGACTCTAAGCCATGGGCTCTTAACCTTGGGCCTGTGAACTTTATATATTTTGATAGCCATTTCAGTATCTTAATTAGTTTCCTTTATAATTCTATGTATGTTATTTTGTGTGTTAAATATATTATTCTGAGGAATTCATAGGCTTCAGTAGACTGCCAAAGAGGTATATGACCCACAAAAATGTTAAGAACACCTGCTCTAATCAAAGGTGGGTGACCCTCTGGACTTCATGTTATTTCCTGAAGGACTAAAGCCATGGCATTGAGCTGTTATTTCTTTAGAACAAAATTTTAGTTACTGAAAGACCAGTTTTTCACCACAGTGCCTAGGTCACATAAGCAGCTGGGTGCTGCAGTGAATAGAATATTAAATTTTAAGTTAGGGAAACTGAGTTTGAATCCTCCCTCAGACACATGCTAGTGGTGTGACCCTGGGTAGTCAATTAACCTTTTCAGCCTGTTTCCTCATCTGTAAAATGGAAATAATAATAACACCTACCTCCCAGAGGCATTGTTATCTATCTATCTATCTATCTATCTATCTATCTATCTATCTATCTATCTATCTGTCTGTCTGTCTGTCTGTCTCCATCTGTCTGTCTGTCTATCTATCTATCTATCCATCCATCTATCTGCCTGTCTATCTATCCATCTATCTATCATCTATCTATCTAGGGACAGCTAGGTGGTACAGTGGATAGAGCACCAGTGCAAGAGTCAGGAGGACCTGAGTTCAAATCTCACCTCAGACACTTGACACTCACTAGTTGTGTGACCTTGCGCAAGTCACTTAACCCCAATGCCTCATCCTGGGTCATCTCCAGTCATCCTGATGAATATCTGGTCACTGGACTCAGATGGCTCTGGAGGAGAAGTGAGACTGGTGACCTGAACAGCCCTCCCTCACTCAAAAACAAAGTCAAGTGCAAGTCATGTAATCACTTCTCTGATGGCATGGTCTTCTTCGGCAATGAAGGATGAACACACACACATCTATCTATCATCTATCTATCCATCCATCCATCCATCTATCCAATCACTTTGAGAACACTGAAATGCTTTATCAGTATGTTAGTTGTTATTTTTATTGTCATTATTGATGTTCTATTTGATACAAAGTGAGATTCTGTAAGAGGATTTCTAGTTTAGCAAAAGCTGCCTAGGAGTGGGGCCACTTGGGATACAAAACATCTGTACTTATCACTGGACTATCACTATACAAGCACTTAAGGTTGACCTCTTTGTTCATACACTCTGTCTTTATTTCGCTACATTTCTATTGTCTCTTCTTGAAATGTTTCCTCAAAAATTCTCTCTCTCTCTCTCTCACACCCACAAACTCCACTGTCCTATTTACCTATCCTTCACCTCACATGGTATGTATGACACAAATCAATCACCCAGAGTTTTCTCTCTGAACTATGTATAATGCATGTACCCCATGTTTCTTGTTCCATTGATTTGGCTACCAAATTTTCCTGCCCTTGCCCTCCTTTACTCCAGAGGTCATTCGATACTCCCAGACCAACATTTATTAATTTATGGCAATGTAGTATTATCAAGGACAAAACTGCTCTTTGTAGAAACTAGTTTGGGACTTTGCAACTTGAGGGAGAAAATGGTTAGATGCTCTAAGAAGCATATACTTCAGCTGCAACTCTCCACAAATGAAACCATAATATAAATTTATCATTTTGGTCAGCAGTAAACACCCAAAGGTACAGGGAGAATCCTGTAGAAAAGAGATCAAAGGAGACCATATTTCATTAAGTGTAAATCAATCTGTGACATTTAGATAAGAGTTCCTTGAAATTACATAAAGTGTGAGGAAAACTTCTCTGGTTCAAATATGTTTTGAGCTAGGGAAACTATGATAATCATAAGAGACCCTGAGCCTTAAATATGACTAGATTCATGCATCCCTATTACAGATCTTGGTGAGGAGGGAACGGAGGTGAAAGGGGAAACTGTCAGGAATGGGATTTCTTATTGGCAATAGTCCTCAGAGCTAATTTGACTGTATTTTTATATTCCCAATGTGAACAGGATAATAATTACAAATACAGACAGCTGGAAGAAATGGTAAACCAGATTAACTTTTATTGTATACTTTTGGATGCCCCTGTGTTCCCCTCACAACACTGTGACTGCAATGTTTCTATAGCAACCACAAAATAAAAAGACAGAACCTCATCCAACTTGGCAAACATACGCCCAAGATATCACACTTAAGGGTGCAAAGTGGAATGAAATATTGACAGTATTCTGAAAATGTACAGGTCTACTCCTGAGGGCCCTAATGACGAGGGATTAATGTGAATGGTTTGGACAAAAGGACAGTAAATCATAGTGCAAGATCATTACACAAGGATTTATGTGAATCCTTTTTATTATCAACCCCAAAATACATAATAAGTAATTGGGTGAAGCAATGGATACTAAGAGGACATTGAAGGGATATCATCCATATCTTCTCAGATATAAGACATGTCTAAAAGAAAAAATACAATGGTTTAATCTTAGGTGGCTAGATATCATGAGACCACAGAACTATGATCTTTCTGGTCTGATATCTAATATATGGTTCATTATCATGTTCCATGTTCCTCCTCACCTATCATGTCCAGGACAACATACTCACATCTTTCTGCATATATAATCCCTTCTTAAACATTTGAGATCATGACTTTATAAAGGCAGTTATCCAAATGGATAGAGCTATCAGGCAGAGACCTTTTCCTTAGGCTAAGAAGACATTAGCAAAAGGCATATACCCTTTATGTTTAATCTCTGAACTTTTGATAGGAGCCAAAGGTTAACAGGTGAGACAGCATAGTTTCAATCAGACTACACAATTTAGAAAGTGATTATCCTATGGGAGTTCCCATTTATGAGATTTTCTACCCAATTCTGCAAGTCTCAGTGATGAGAATAATTTGAGTGATGATGAGCTGTCAGTGGGTTAAAAAAATCCCAACTAAATAACTTCATATATCACAGACAGATATTGGAAAGCCAGAGTAACTAGAACTATGCAGAGTGTCCACTTTCAAGAGAACGTGACCTGTAATAGACAGCCTGTCTAGAACACAGATTCATGATTTCCTTTCACAATGTGCTTTTGGAAAAAATGCATCTTCATAAACAGCAGGAGTTGCAAACCTGCCACCTTATGGGGTAGAAATGACGGAAATAAGTTGTTTTTAAGTAGTCTGTGCCAAAATAAAGATTAGACTTGCTTTGCTTTGTTGACCATTGCTTTTCCTCTTGGCTGTTTGGTTAATAAACTTTAGCCTGGCCAGTACCTCTCTCTCCTACTTTGAGAAGCTGATACACCAGTCAAAAGAAATTATTCTTTTTGAAAAAGAACCACCTTCTTGCTAGCTGCTGACTTTGTCTCTTAAGTGATGAAGGCTGGGCACGGCACACTGGGATATACCATTCTTCATTAGATTTGAATTTCCTCCTCCTGCATAAAAATAAAATTGGTAATGCATGGTGAAATATAACTTGGAGAACATGGTGGGAAGTCAAAAGTTCTCTTGTAAACCTCAAATGTTATCACAATATGGGGATGGTAGATAGTGGGCTGTTCTTGGAATTAGGAAGACTGTATTCAAATTCTGCTGCTGACATGTACTAGCCAAGTGACTCTGGGCAAATCACATGCCCTCTGTGACCAAAGCAACTCTAAAACAATAAGTTACAGAAGACTTGCTGATTTGTGTGGGTGAAAGCAATCCCATGCTGGGAGTTCCTCATGTCAATATGACACACTTGGAAACATTAAGTGAAACCAGGCTTTTTGTAAAATACATAGCTGCCAGACCTAAGAATGTGGGGTTTTGAATAGGATCATGGGAAAGAAAGGGTTATGGAACTTGACTCTTGTGCATCAACTTTTCCTAGAGGAAATGAGAGAAAGAGGGTTCTTCAGTTTTCACAGTTCTCATTTGATTATGAATTTCATGTTATGGGAGTCTTTTCTAGGGAGGGATGGATTCTCTCTAGCTATTTTTAAATAACAAGCAATGGATGTTGTGTGATACATGTGATATATGATATGGATGTAGGATATTTGATTTTGGATATATATATATATATAGCAGGGAATGATTTGGCAACCAAAAGACTTTTGGACCATTTCTAAATAACCATGCCATCTAATTCTTTATTGACTACTGCATAGGTTTTCTGCATAGGCATTTATCATTTTCTGTAGATATCTGATGTATGTCAATAGCTAAAAAGAAAGTGGAAACTGCATTTACAAACCCAACTAGGGACAGACCTAATGTATGACAATGATTCTGTGGAAATTTTTATTAATGGGAGAACTGGTTGTCAATAGATACTTCTGCTCTTGGCTTTCTACCATGGAGAATTCAAAGAAAAGGCAGAGAATAATACTGAATTGACTAGCGTAAGAGGAACTGGTGAAAATTTTGCAACTATGTATTTTTCTGACACTATTACATTTGTAAGTTGACATATGCAGTACATTTCAGCTACTACTAATCCTCCATGCCATCACCATTCCCTTCTTTCCCCATCCAAGGAAAGATGGGTATATGCAGACATAAAGAGGCCTAGGTTGAAAGCCTTCCCCTAACTTACCTCCTTTCTACCCATCCATGACACAGCAACATGAGGAGTATGGAGATAAAGGAATAAGGTATTAGCTGAAATTGGAAGGAAGGATAGTTGAGGAGCACAAAGTATACACAGAAATCATCAGAATAGTTTTATGAACAACAGATATGAAAACTGAGAAGACAAGAATATCAGAGAAAGGGGAAAGAGGAAAGGGAAAGATTGTAATGAGGCAATGAAAACTGATACAGAATTTGAGACTGGAGACTAAACCAAATAAAGTCTTTCTTCTAGTACTTAGTTTATGCTTCAATTTGCACAAATAACCCTTTAACAAAGATCCAAATAAAAATATTTTTTAAAAAGAGTTTCTATAGAATTGAGAAGCTGTTTTTTTCTTGGCTAAGTAACTCTCAAAGGAAAAACAAAGAGAGATAGCCATAAATAGGTGCTGCTCTGTAAAGAACTAAACTCAGTGTTAAGGTACTTTGTGCCATTTCTGTCTCCAGTGTGCCCCCATTTTACAGATGAGGGACTGAGCAAATAGGGATTAAATGACTTGCCCAGGGTCACATAGTGTGTGGAATGAAGGACTGTTGAGGAGTACAAAGTATGCATGGAAATCATCAGAACCATCAGACACTCAGGAAGTATCTGAGTCCTGATTTGAACTCGAATCTTTCTGACTTCAAGCTTGTTGCTCTAGCCACTGTACCACATAGCTGCCCACAATAAGTTCTAGGATCTGTCATATTTAAAATCTATAAATGATCTGCTGGAGTATTTATACTTTGACATGCAAGTTTGCACATGGTACTGTCAGGGTCCCATACTATCTGACTGCAAGGGTCTAATAACTTTTCCTACAAGTAAGCCCAAGAGAATACGGTATACATGATATTTTCCATTTTCAAACACAGAGGTTTTGATATTGTGACCCAGTCATCACTATCCAGCACTACTGATAGCATTTTACAATGGAGTCCAAGTATATAGCACACACCTTGGTTCAGGTCCTGTGCTCCTCACATGGATAATTTCTGCTCTTTTTCCCTTTACTCTATCCTAAACACCGCTGCTAGAGTAATCTTCCTAAAGCAGAGAACTAATCTTATTACCCTTTCGATCAAAACCCTTCAATTGCTCCCCAAAGCACACAGGATAAAATAAAAATTCCTTAGAATGGCTTTCAAGGCCCTCCAGGCTCTTTCCATCCTTATTAGGACCTATTATTATCTTACACACACACACACACACACACACACACACACACACACACACACACACACACACACACACACACACACCCCTGTAACCAATGTAGACTACTTAAAAAAACAAACACCTCCACTCACCTTGCATTTTCCTACTTCCATGATCTTCCCTGTGTGTGTTAGGTAGCTTGCCCTATGCTCATGGCCAGACTGTCTAATATGTAGCATATTCCCTATGTTCCCCTACTATGCGTGGGGGGAGTAGTCTCCATTTATTAGCTATGCAGCCAGAACAGGCTACAGCTTTAAAAACTGTAAGACCGGGACAGTCTCTTCTTCAAGTTATTTCCTGCTGAGCCCAGAAGGCAAAGATCACACAATACACCCATCACTTGGTGTGTGAACCGTACTGGAAGCAGAGAATACCTTCCCCTTCTTTTGTCCCAGCTCCAACAAATGGGCCTGGGAGTGTTTTTGTTCTGTGTCATTTGTCCCCAGTTTCAGGTACTGAGAGCAATTCCCACCAGGCCTGGGAGTTTGCGTCATTGGTAATGTTTGGCATCTAGATTCCAGGTTAGCTGTTGTAATCAGCTAGCTTGGCATGGAAGCCCTGAGAAGTCAGGATACCTGGGACTTAAATTCAAGGGAAACTTTGGACTTGGAACTTGACACTGCACTCTATAGGAACTGAACTAAGCTATAAACCTAATCCTTCTCTTTTTCAATGACTGAGGTCATTGGTGGGAAGGCAGGAGGGAGATTAAAGCCCATATTGATGGAGTAAGTTTGTACATTTGTGTTTACTTTTGTCATTCAGTTGTTTAGTTGTGTCCAACTCTTTATGGCCCAGGGATCACAGCACACCAGGACCTTCTATACTCCACTGTGTCTCAAAGTCTGCCCAGGTTCCTGTTCATTGTTTCCGTGATATTATCTATCCAGCTCATCCTCTGCTGTCCCTTTTTACTTTTGCCTTCCATTTTTCCCACATCAGGGTCTTTTCCAATGAGTCTCATCTTCTCATTATATGGCCAAAGTTTTAAACTTCAGGTTCAATATTTGACCTTCCAGTGAATAGCCTGAATTAATTTATTTTAAACGTTGACTGATTTGATCTCCTTGCTGTCCAAGGGACACTCAAAGGTCTTCTGCAGCACCACAATTCAAATGTGTTGATTCTGTAGTACTCAGTTTTCCTTATAGTCCATATCTCACAGCCATACATTGCTACTGGAAAAACCATAGCTTTCACTATACAGGCCTTTGTCAGAAAGGTGATGTCTCTGTGTTTTAGTATGCTGAGAAGATTTTCCATAGATTTCCTTCCAAGGAGCAAGCATCTTTTAATTTCATGGCTGAAGTCACAGCTAATCTAACTGTAAATGGGTAAATGAATGCAGCTTGCAGGGGACCTATCGCTTTAATTGAGGGAACACCATCAGTGGGGACTGGAGCCTTTGGCTCCAGTATGGGTACCAGAGAGCCCTAAGGAAGGGGCAAGAAATAACACACCTATCCTTCAGGCAGAAGGGGTCATGGTAGTCAACATTATACTTAGATTGCCCTCCCTCTGTATGTGTCTGTCAAAATCCTCTTCATCCTTTAGCTTCCTCTGAAAGCCCCTCCTCACCGTTGCTGAAGCCTTCCCTAATCATCCTAACCACAAGGAATTTCACCCTTCTCCATGTTCCCATAGCATTTTGCAATTTACCTTTTCTATTACAATCATCGCACTCTGCCCTGTGTTACAGTTATTGTCTTCTTATCCTCCTCATTACCAGACTGGAACATAATGAATGGAGTATGTGGAGGGGAGTATTATGAAATGTATCTGGAAAGGTAAATAAGTGCCAAATGATAGATGATCCTGAATGCTAGGCAGAGGTGCTTGGCTTTTGTTTACTAAGCAAGAATGAGCCACTCAATGTTTATGAGCAAAGGAATAAGTCCAGAGCTATGCAGAAGAAATACTTTTCTTGCAGAAATATGAAGGACAAATCAGAAGATAAAAGGAGAGATGAGAAAGTCTGTCAGGAGACTACTCTAATAGTCATCTGTACGGACAAAGAGCAGGTCTGATACACTGGAAAGAGCACTGCGCTTGAAGTTAGGAGAGGCTTGGATTGGAAGGCTGTCTCTTTAATTTAATTTAGCTGAGCTACAGTTTCGTCATATGCCAGACTGGGATAATAATATCCAATGTAGTCACCTCACAGGGTTGTTCTGAGGAGCAAATGAAATAACGTATAGAAGCCTTCGTAAACTTTCAAGTGCTGTATAGCACACAGTAGGTACTTAATAAATGCTTGCTGATTTATTTACTGATAATGAAAGATGGCAGTTAAAGGGGTAGGAATGGATAAGATTGCCAAAGGATAGAGTATAAAGAGGGCTAAGAACAGATCCTTGAGGAACACACATATATAGATGGTTAGGTAACAGGTGAGGTATGTGATAGTACCAGGGTTCCCTTTCTCCCTCAAAAGAGATTCATTTTCCCAAAAAAGCATCAAAGCTGGTCTCCAGGACCTGATTAGCTCCAGTTTTCTGGTAATCAAAAAGCATAAGAAAATCTCACTTACATGGAGCTGGGGCCCTCTAATTTGGTGAATGTCTGATGACCACTTGAGCTGTCATTTCCTATTGATTAGGTGCATTTCCCAGGAGAGGAGATATGGACTGAAGGGCTGCTGTGTCTTTGTTGCAAAGCCTTACCTCTCACTCACATGGAGAGATTAGCTCATTAAGTTCTGGAGAAGGTGCTGAGTGGTTAAAGAAAGAGCCACCTCCAACATTCCTTGGTTGTTTTTGACCCTCTTGCAGAATTTGGACTGCTAGCGTAATAAAAATAGAAGGGAACTGGCTCAATGTAGTCAGCAACTACAGACTGAGATTTTGGCTTCCAGGAACTGTGCAATGAAAGCAGAGGAACTAGTGACTATGGAAGAGAAGGGATCTTTTCTGATGGAGATGGAGACTGACAGCTTGAACAGGAATTGTCTACATTGTCTCTGACTCAGAAGTTCTAGTTCCAGAGGTTCCAGTTCCATTGTATCCTGCTGAGATGGGAACTATGACAAAGGAAAATGAGAGCAGAAGTGGGGAAAAGACTTGGAAATTTACACCATTGGTAAAAAAGTCCCAGAATTATTTTTGTCCTAGAGAGAAAGGTGATTCCCACCTCTGTGGGGAACAGAGGAAATTGGGTAGGTTGCAGGAGAAGTTCAAACAAAAATACGATGAATCACTGGAGCAATGGCTTCACGGTCTAATGTGGCCAGTGCTGAGATGCTCTTTGCAGTTGTGTTCCATAGGCTTAGAAGCTCTCTGAAGAGTTGTTATCACAGTCAGCTAAATTGAGTTGAGCCTCCAGAAGTGGAACTTTTGTCTCTTTTTTAGGTCACTGAGATGGAAATTCAATAGCACTTGGCCCCATAAAGATGAATTCCTATTGTAGTTGTAGGATCTGCAAGGGGATCTGAAGTCGGTCATCCCACAGACTACCACACCCTAACCCAGCTCCCTTATGCATAGTTAGAGCCTGCCTTCTTGGTGGAGCCCAATCAGAGTGGCTTTAGACTT
Source organism: Notamacropus eugenii (assembly GCF_028372415.1). NCBI lineage: Eukaryota > Metazoa > Chordata > Mammalia > Diprotodontia > Macropodidae > Notamacropus > Notamacropus eugenii. The sequence goes on along the minus strand of NC_092874.1, from coordinate 180,279,089 downwards.
TAGCCATGGGTCTTCCCCACCAGACAGCTGCAGCGGTGTGGCTGACGACCTGGTGAAATTTGAGGAGGAAATTGGAATAGTTGTGGCTTGGGCAAATACTACTGTCAGTGTAAAGAGATGCTCTGGGAATGGGGGTGGAGTTACAAAGGCTGTTGCCCTGCTAGGTGGACAGAGGAACAAACACCTCCTGAGGGGAGTGGTTCTTAAAACATGAAAGTTGATGAGAAGTAACTGATGGCCAGTCCATGAGGTTGCTCTGGGAAATTCAGTACTAGGATACTAGGGGCCCTTTAGCTCTACTTCAACAACAAGCATCTTCTAAAGCTGCTGCCATTGAATTATTCAGGGGAGGCTACAAAGGGCAGCAGTATTATGAATTCTGACTAGTCAGTGCCTGTGAGGGCCCTGCACCACTTCTGAGAAGCAACTGACCGTCTGTTATGAGATCTTACTTATTATTGAACAGACGACTCAACTCAGGGTTATACAATCCTTTTGTCTGGTGCTGCTTATACATTGGGTGAATCAGGATGGCTCCTTTAACAAGATGGGTAGAGCACAAGAGGCTACTATTGTTAAGTGGAAATGGCACATTAACAATCATACTTAACTGGGTTCCTCTGGTGTTAATTCCTATCACAAACATGTGGCAACTATACCAGACACTTGGGATTTCCAGTGCAATCCCTGGCACCCTACCTCCTCTGCTAACCCAGTGGTCCTCCACCTCTAAGGACCTAACTCCTGACGGTACCATCGGCTATGAGAGGAGCATATGTAACTGGACTTCAGTAGTCACTAATCAGGTAACAGAGATATTTGATACCATAACACTAGTAACTTCCTTCCATCATATTCCAGGCACCCTCTCCAGCCACCCACAATTCCACAGTAGTCACCTTGTGTGAGCCTGCCATCATGAGCAGTCATTCCATTAACTTGCTCATTTCCTATGTCCTACTTCTTCACCCCACCACAGCTAAAGACAAAGGTGGTCATACCTTGACCTTGTCATCACACGCAAGTGTTCTACTTCCATTTCCATATTCATGAAATCTGAAATTACTTTATCCAATCATAATCTATTGTCATCTCACCTCTCCCTCGGAACTCCAGACTCTGTTTTTGTCCTCACCACATCATCTAATCCTTCCACCCACCAGTTCTTTCCCAGGAAATCAACCCTATATTGGCTATGTTTGCTTCCCTTCTTCTTGACTCCTTGTAAACTAGTTCCAGATACATTATAACTCTTCAGTTTATAAACTGGAGGTTAAGGTGGAATAGTCATCTGAAAAATTATGATGGTGCATAAAGTGAACAAAGATATGATCTCCAAGTGTCAAAATGATTAGATCAGAATTCCAAACCATCTGGATAAAGTTATGAATGGTAGCCATAAAGTTACTAAATGAAGTTGGAATAATCTCTCCCTTGGGGCTGCTTTTGGCAACTGACCACTAGGCTGGATGGCCATAGATCTGATATAGTATGACACTTCCTATGTTTTTACCTTGTAAGAGCAAATATGGCAAGAGAGGTAACAGGAGATGAAAAAGTGGCAAATCGATCTAAAGTTGGAGGATGATGCCAACATATATCTGTTTGACATTTTAGCCTCTCAAAACAAGTTCATGACTATTATAATGTTTACAGATAAAATTAGGATTGATAAGGTTTTTTTTAAAGAAGTTTGAGGATATGTGACTAATTTGTGGTACAGTTGAGATGAGAGCCTATCTCCTTTGACTTTTAGAATGGTGCTTTTTTCCAGTATGCTCATCTACCTCCTCATTATTAGAAACATTACCTTGAAAAGGAGCCATCATGCTAAGTTCTACCCATGATGGGAAGTTCCAGCTTTGATTGCTTTAGATTCTGAGGGAGCATCCAGGAGGTATGCAAGGGCCTGAACAATCTTAGGCTGTATACTCTGATCTGCTGAGTAACAAGTAAGTGTAGATCCAGGACGTGCTCAAAAGATTAAAATACTTATTAAATACTTCCTGTATGTAGGGTTAGGTGACACGGTAGATAAAGTGCTGGGCCTGGAGTCAGGAAGACTCGCCTTTCGCAGCTCAAATCTGGCCTCAGACAGTTACTAACTGTGTGACTCTGGGCAAGTCACTATTTGCCTTAGTTTCCTCATCTGTAAAATGAGCTGGAGAAGGAAATGGTGAACCACTTCACTATCTTTGCCAAGAAAACTCCAAATGGGGTCAGGAAGAGTTGGATGACTGAAATGACTGAACAACACAAGTATGTAAGGCTCTTCTTGAAAACCCTCCTCTGATGCTTTATTATCATTATATGGGAATGTGGAGGGTGATTGAACTCCTGGTTGCCATACCAAGTCCTACCAGGCTAGAAAAGTATTTGAATACTAGCTCCGTGTATATCTGCTGTATATGAACCAAATGAGCCTCTTTATATTTTGTTAGGCTGGTCCTTGAATGGCAGACATATTATGTACCTCTCTCTCTCTCTCTCTCTCTCTCTGTATATACATATATACATACATATACATATACACATCTACATATATATACACATACACACATATATATATTGATCTCTTGCTATGCAACCTCCCCCTACATATAGTTGTACATATATGTATATAAATTTGTATTGGTATGTATATATATATATGTATAATATGTGGCTAAATACACATATAAACAATCCTTTTGGCAATGCTTGTACTAGCTGCCTTGTGAAGAGACTTAAGTCACTAAAGACCCTAGGAGTCCTTAATTGTCAAAAATCAAATGACCTTTTTTTAAAATTTTTTTTTCAAATGACCTTTTCTTAGTTCTCATTCTTCTCTAATTCACTTCAGGCTTTGACATTGTTGGCTCACCCTCTTTTCCTAAAATGCTCAGGACACCACTCTCTCGGTTCTCCTCCTGCCTATCAGACTGCTCCTTCTCTGTCTCCTTTGCTGAATCCTCATCTGGTCACACACAGCTACCACTGGTATCTCACAGCGTTCTTACCTGCACCCTCTTTTCTTTCCCTTATATACTACTGCACTTGATCTCATCAGTTCCCATGGATTTAATTATCATCTCTATGCTGAGGATTCTCATCTACCTAACTGGCCTTAACTTTATTTTTTGCTGATCTTCAATATCACATTACCATCTGCCATTCAGATGTCTTGAATTAGATGTTGCACACACATTTAAACTCCATAGGTTCAAAATTAAACTCATTATCTTTTCCTCTAACCTCTCTCCTCTACTTAATACTACTAAGAACAACATAATCCTTCCAGTCCCTCAGGCTCATAACCGAGGTATCCTCTTTAACCCTTCAGCATCTCTCATTTACCATATCTACACTGTTGCCAAGGTATCAATTTCATCTTTGCAACATCTCTTTAAAATGCCCCATTCTTTCCTTTGATACTGCCATCACCCTGGTGCAAGCCCTCATCACCTCATGCTTGGGTGAACGGGTTAGCCTGCTCATTGGTCTGCCTGCCATAAGTCTCTCCTCACTTAATTCAGCCATAAAAGTGATTTTTCCTAAAGGACAGGTCTGATCTCTACTCAGTAAACTCCAGTGGCTCCCCATCACCTCCAGGATCAAATGCAAAATACTCTGTTTAGTGTTCAAAGTCCTTCATAACCAGCCCCCTCACCTACTTTCTAGTCTTCTTACACATACTCTTCTTTCCAGTGACACTGGCCTCCTGGCTCTTCTATGAATGACCAAGCATTTTCTCTGGCTGTCCTCCGTTCCTGGAACATTCTCCCTCTTCAGTTTCACCTCCTGGTTTCTCTCAAGTCCCAAATAAAATCTCATCTTCTAAAGGAAGTCTTTCCCAACCCCTCTTAGTTCTAATGCCTTCCTTCTTCTAATTATTTCCATTTATTCTGTACATACCTTGTCTGTACGTATTTGTTTGCTCATTGTCTCCTCCAGGAGAACTTGATGGGACTGTCTCTTGCCTCTTTAGTATTCCCAGTGCTCAGTACAGTGTCCAACACACAATAGGCACTTTATAAATGCTTATTTACTGACTAAAGCTCTAAATAAAGGGTTGAAATTTTGGAAGAAGTACTCTAGCCCAGCTCTTTTGTCTACACAGACTACAGATTATTCATAAAGACAGTTCTGAAGATATTATATATTCTGGCTTCTCATTTCATTTTTCTTTGTCCCTAGTCTTCCAGTCTTTTCTAGGATATCTGCTGTCCCATGTTGCATGAGTTTGTCAAGTAGGAAAATAACCTATCCCCCTCCAAAATTCCTTAATATCCTCTGCTACTTTTACTGGTATGCCAGCTTTTAAGAAAGTTGTGTATGCAGCTGGTTTTCATTTTTGCTGTGTCACCACACCTATGCTATCCATGAGTCTCCCAACAAACTCCCCCATAGCTATTGTAAGGCAAGGAGATCTGGCAGTTGTTGTCCTGGGGGTGGAGCCTGTTTTTAACGGCTGCATAGGAATGTGACTCATAGTCAAAGAACCTGGAATATTGAATGCTGCTTTTGTTTTGTTTGTTCTAATTTGTGATTTTGGAAATAGGCCCTCAGCTTATTTTGCAGCAAATATTAGCATTAAGATTTTTAGACTTTTCAATCTTCTTCTATTAGTGAAAGCAAAACATCCTTCACTGTTTTATTAAAAAGATCAAGCAGAGTTAGTGATCATGAATGTTATCATTAGTACAAAAAGGAAAAACCAAAGGAAATCCAAACACTTCTTTACTTGTATTCCTTTCAGTCCCTAACTTGTCACTAAGGAATGTTTATGAATCTAGTCTGTACTAACGAGAACTGAAAGATGCTTTTGTTTCAGAGAAGGATTATAACATAATCTTTAGTGAAATGCTAAACTGTTAGGACATGTACACTTCAGACTAATATGTTTTGAAAAGAAATTGTCATTTAGCTGACAGGAACTTCTTCATTCCCTCCTGCACAAGCCATCCCCCTTCAAAAAAATTCCCAAATACCTTTTGTTTCAAGAAAATATACTAGGATACAAAAATGGCCAGACCTAAAGACACCACCAGATGGTGGTGAAGGCTGTGAAAGATGGAGCTAAGATATCTTCAGGGGATTAGAACTTTCCTGAGTAGGATGTTTGGGGCCTGCTTGGAGGAAAGGTGGTTTAAATTTACCAATGTTGCCGAAGTAAAGAGGGTCAACTGAAAAAATGTATGGCCATTTCCTAATGAGTCCTGTTAATAACAATGGAGGTCATAAGAAATAAAGGGTTTTGGTGCTTAATGACCAAGGAGAATACTCAATAATTTTTTCTTTTCTTTTTGCTAATCTCATGCATTTCCATGCCCTGAAAACATACCAAAACTGCTTATTCCTAAAATTAATGTCATTTAAGAATATTTTCAGTCTGTATTGAGCCAGGAATCTGAAGTACAGTTGTAGTGTGGATACAAAAATGTTTTCTCAGATGATATAATAATTGTCCAGGGGGATAGGAATGGGGAAGGTTGCTAACTCCCCAAGGGTGGCTGTGCATACCTATCGTGGGATGACGAGGGTGCTGGATGGTAAGTGTTGATTAGTGGTAGTTGTTGCTAAGTCATTTCAGTTGTGTCTGACTCTTCATGACCCAATTTGGGTTTTTTTTGGTAAAGATACTGTAATGGTTTGTCATTTCCTTTTCTAGTCCATTTTACAGATGAGGAAATTGAGGCAAATAGGACTTGTCCAGGGTCACATAGGTAATAAGTGTCTGAGGCCAGATTTAAACTCAGGAAGAGGAGTCTTCCTGATTTCAGACTGGATATTCTATCCATTGATTCACCTAGTTGTCCTGGTGGTAGGGAAAGTAGTGTGTTCTTCCTTCATTGCTGAAGAAGACTATGCCATCAGAGAAATAATGACATGACTTGTATTTGACTTTGTTTTGAGTGAGGGAGGAATGTGCAGGTCACCAGCCTCACTTCTCTTCCGGAGCCCTCTGAATCCAGTGACCAGATATTCATCAGGATGACTGGAGATGACTCAGGATGAGGCAGCTGGGGTTAAGTGACTTGCCTGAGGTCTTACAGCTAGTGAGTGTCAAGTGTCTGAGGTGAGATTTGAACTCAGGTCCTCCTGACTCCTGCACTGGTGCTCTATCCACTGTACCACCTAACTGCCCTGGTAGGGAAAGTAGAAAGCACTTGAAGGCTATGCTAGAAAAAGAAAGAAACTGAAACACTTAGGGGTAGGCAATTAATATTGATAATCAATCTAGATTAGCCTGCTAGAAAGGCATCAGAATCAAGAATATGTGAAGTTGATCAAAGGACACAGCTAAGAAAAGTGATAAAAGTAGCTCCTAAATAAAAAGGAGCTGGTTCTACAAATTTCCGTAGTTAGTCTTGGACACACTATGGAATTGGAGTTTATGTCATTTTGTTTTTTGACCTGAAATCAAGGGATGGATCTGAGTTCCAATCAGAAAAAAAAAGACCTTATTGATTCAGAGATCAAAGGAACTGAGAAAAATAGCTCAGGCTAACAACAACTTAGCAGAGTATAGTGGCCAAAAATTAATTGAGTCACCTGGGGGAATGCTGAGAAGAGACTGCACTACCTCTTTAAACTGTCTCTAAATAGTAATATGTGGTATTTGAACTTATGACCTACCTATAAACATTTGTTTTTCCAGCTTCCTTACACAGTAAGACTCACTTAAAAAACAGCTGCCTATTTGTGGTGTAACAGAGTGAGCTCTCTGGGGAAGACAGACTAAAGAATAATCCAGGAATTTCAGGGTTATAGTCCTTAGAAGAAAAAAAAAACTAGCTTTGATCTTCTGAATAGGGCAGAAGAAAATTATTCAAATAAATAGTAATGCAAATTGGCTAGGGAACCTGATGTTTTGTATAGTGAAAGAATACTGGACTGAGTCAGGAGATGGGGTTCTAGACCTGTCCATGGTCACTAACTAGCTAAGGGATCTTGGGTAAATTGCTTAACCTCCCTGGGAAGGGGCAGATTAGATACTAGTCCTAAGAGTTCAATGATATGGCAACTTTTAATATCCAAGTTTTCATCTTCAAGTTGCCAAACATGTTGGCATGTTAATATTTCATGTAACAACATAGAACAATCAGAGATACCTTCATGGCTTTAAGTATTTCATAATTAACATATAGATAGAGATAGTGCTTCATGTGAGGTAGGCAGGTCTCTTCATAGGTAGAAGCATAAAATGTCTTTCTCAGTGTCGATGAAATAAATGTGTAATACTGGAGCATATACTGAAGTGTTATCACCAAATACAGTGTAATTTATAAAAGCCTTAGATATAGATTCCAGGAAGACCAGCGTCAACTCCCCTCTCCCCTCCCAATAATAAATACCTAAGAAGGATCCTTAAAGTCAAATCTCATTTTCACAATATCTTTAGCCTCTCTCTACTACCCCTATACTCCTCTGGTTTAATTTTAAGAAAGAAAATAATACATTTGATCCTCAAGGCAACTTTGGTAAGGTAAATACTATTCTCCATTTTACAGATAAAGAAACTGAGGCTTATCTATGCAGCTAGTAAATGGCAGAGCAAAGACCTGAACCTAGGTCTTCTGACATCATATCTAGCAATCTTGCCATTGTCCTCAGACACTCCCACAATCCCATCTGAGCCAGCATCACATTTTCATAACAAGGTATTCCAACCCTATGCCTACCCATAAGTAAACTTATGGTACTGAATGAACACCATCAGTTGGTAAGCAATTTGCTACAAAGGGCTCAACATAGAACTTTAGGGATAGGTGAAGGCCATTTGTGATTAGCTCTCCCCATCGCAGTTAGGTATTGGGATTTCTGTTTAGTGGGTAAAAAGACAAACAAAATAAAAATCCCTAATCTTCCCCCCACCAAAAAAAAACACTGAAGAAATTCATCATGATCCAAGCTTAAGAAACTATTTTGTGGTGGAAGCAAAAGTTTCTAATGGAAATAAATGTACCACACAAAGATACATTTTGTATAAAAATGGACCTACAATCTCTTTCAGCTAATAATTTCAGCTAACATTATGTAACTCAAAGGAGTCAAAAATACTGTTAGTGGAACTACAATGTACTTTCAAACTATTTTTTCCAGGTCCTTCTGGAGAAGTTTTATGTTTTATGTTTTACTAGGCACTGGGGGATAAAATTGAAGCTAGTTTCCTACCCTCTTAGACCTTGCTAGTTAATAGGGAAAACAAAATAAATATAGATATATCCTACAATTTTTATGGGAAACTAATGACCTGAGGCTATTACAGAATGTCCAGTTCCACAATAGGCTTTAAAGAAAAACCATAAGTTTTTCCACCCCTAAGATTAAAAAAAACACACACAGGATTTACAACACTGTTACTCACCCCCGAAGACGGACCTAATTTCCTGCTGCTTTTGTGATTCAGGTGGCTTGGATTCACAGTTTTGTTTCTTCGGGTTCCAGCAGACAAAGAGTAGGGGGCTAGGAAGGGAAGATGGAATGTAGGAATCAAGTTCATGTTTCAAGATGAGAATTTTGTACTAAAACAAATTCTATAATAAACTAACAACAACAAAGGATTTCATTTCCAAACCAAAACCTTCAGAACAACATTACATAGTGATTTGAAACATAGTCCTTAAGCTCTTAGATGCCTTTTAAACCGCATGAAAGGAAACTTTTAATTATTATTAAGTTAAAGTTTTCAGTAGACTGATTTTAAAAAGAAAACAAATGTGATATTTCAAGTCACAAATGATCACAGCTTGGGAGCGGAAGGGCATGAATTATATCAGTCCTGAACCTATATCCTTTATTATTATACAAACATTTTAGTTTGCAAATCAATTTTACCGGTCAGAAAATTTCCTTATAAATGTCATACATTTACTAAAGTCATAATATTTAATTATCTGGTAGTGGAAGTGTCAGGGGTCTGCTGAAATACACTACATCATAATTCCTACTGTGATCCAAATTTTAAAATATTATTTCTGGTTCTGTGTTCATTTTCATTTTTTATCCTTAGCTTTTGGTGCTTGGTCAAACTATGTTATTTGTCTTAGAAACAAACTAGATATTATAAGTTTTATATCATCACTGATCTCCTCCTGAAAGAGATTCCAAAATGAAAACTCCTAGGAATGTTATAGTCAAATTCCAGAGCTCCCAGGTCAAGAAGAAAATATTGTAAGCAGTTATAAAAAAAAAGTTAAAATATTGTGAAGCCATAGGATAACACAAGATTTAGCAGTTTCTATAGTAAAGGATTAGAGGGCTTGGAATGATATTCTGTAGGGCAAAGGAGCTTGGGTTAAAATCAAGAATCATCTACCCAGAAAAATGAAATATAATTCCTCAGGGAGAAAAAACTGACATTTACAGAAACAGAGAACTTTTAAGCATTCCTGATGAAAAAAAATCCAGCTAAAATTTAACTTGCAAATACAAGACTCAGGACTCATAAACAGGTAAACCAGAAAAGAGAAATCTTAAGGGATTCAACATGGTTAAATAGTTTACATTCCTTCATGGGAAAATGACACTTGCAACTCCTAAGAATTTTGTCATTATTAAAGCAGTTAGAAGAAGTATACGTAGACAGAGGACATAGGTGTAAGTTGACTATAATGACAAAATATCTAAAAAAAATTAAGGGGTAAGAAAAAGGGATGCACTGGGGGAAGAGAAAGGTAAAATGGAGTAAATTATCTAACATAAGAGGTGTGAGAAAGCTTTTCCAGTAGAGGGGGAAATGGGTGGTAGGGTGGCAGAAAACACTTGAACCTGACTCTCACTGGAATTGGCTTAAAGAGGGAATAACATATACACTCAGTTGGATAGAAATCTGTCTTGCTATGTGGGAGGTATGAGGGGAAAGGGATAAGAGAAGTGGGGGACTGATAGAAGGGATAATGGATTGGGGGAGGTGATGGTTGGGACAGGGTAAAAGGGGGAAGGGAGAGAGAGGGAGGGAGGAGAGAGAAGAAAAATAGCATGGAGGGAAATACATAATTGGAAATCATAATTGTGAAAACAATTACAGCAAGTTTCTCTGATAAAGGTCTCATGTCCTCAACTATATAGAGAACTGAGTCAAATCTGTAGGAATAAAAGTCATTCCCTAATTGATAAATGGTCCAAGAATGTGAACAGACAGTTTTCAAATGAAGAGAAAAGCTATCTATAGTCATATAAAAATGCTTTAAATCACTATTGATTGGAGAAATGCAAATTAAAAAAACTCTGGGGTACTTCCTCATACCTATCAGATTGGTTAATGTGACAAAAAAGAAGAATGACAAATATTGGAGGGGATGTAGGAAAATTTGGACACTAAAGGACTTTTGTAGAATTTGTGGACTGATTCAACCATTCTGGAAAACAATTTGGAACTATGAGCAAGAGACTATAAAACTATGCAGACCCTTTGACCCAGAAACACCACTACTAGGTCTGTATCCCAAAGAGATAAAAGAAAAAGATCCTATATGTACAAAAATATAGCAGCTCTTTTTAGCAGTGGAAAAAAAATGGAAATTGAGGGTATGCCCATCAATTAGGGAATGACTGAACAAATTGTGGTATATGATTGTGGTGAAATACTACCGTGTGATAAGAAATGATGAGTAGGATACTTTCAGAAAAACCTGGAAAGACTTATATGAACTGATGCAAAATGAAGTGAGTTACACCAGGAGAACATTATACGTAGTAACAGTAACATATGATGAATAACCATGAATGCTTTAGCTATCCTCAGTAATACAATGATCCAAAACAATTCTGAATGCTTATCTCTACCTCCAGAGAAAGAACCAATGAGATCTGAATGCAGATTGAAGCATACATTTTTAAACTTCATTTTTCCTTTTCCCTTTTTTGTTCTTTGTTTTCTTCCACAACATGCTTAGTATGGAAATATGTTTTGTATGACTGTGCATGTATAATCTTTATTAAATTGTGTGCCTTTTCAAGGAGGGGATTAAGAAGGAAGGGAGAGAGAATTTAGAACTCAAAATTTAAAAAAAAATGTTAAAAATTGTTTTACACATAATTGGACAAAAATATAATATATAAAATGACCAAAATGTTAAGCAAAACAGGGTCAAGTACTTGTATCTCTGGGATACTTCACTACTATGGCCAAGAAGACACTGGACAACTAACAACTACTCTTGAGTTTAGTGATTTAAATCCTTTTGACTCAAGATAATAAGATTTGACTTATCTAGTCCACATCCTTCCATGTTTTCTACAAAATTACTATGAAAGATTAAATCAAATGCATTGCTAAAGTATAGGTAAGGTATAACTACAACTGTCCTCTGATCAATTAGTTTAATAATTTGTCAAAAAAGAAAAGGTTAATCTGGTATGACCTATTATTTCAGAGTTAGCTCTTTGTAATCATTGTTTCTTATTCTTTATGTTCAATGAGTTCAATCATATGTTCTAAAAATTCCCTGGGAATTAAAGTCAAGCTCATCGGTCTACAATTTGTGGACTTTGTTCTTGTTCCTTTGAAAATTAGGTGGAGTGGTTAGAGCACTGGGATTGGAGTCTGGAAGACTCCTCTTCATGAGTTCAAATTCAGACTCACACACTCACTTTGTGACCCTGGACATGCCATTTCACCCCATTTGCCTCAGTTTTCTCATATGGAAAATGAGCTGGAGAAAGAAATGGCAAGTCATTCCAGTATCTTGGTCAAGAAAATCCCAAATGGAGCCCCAAATATTTGGACACCATTGAAAAATGACTCAAAGTGAAAATTTCCCCTCTCCAGTCCTATGGGATTTCTTCCATTCTTTATGATCTTTCAAATGTTCATGACAGTAACCTAGCAATCATCTAGTCTTTCAGCATATAAGGATTTATTTCATTTGCTTCTATTGACTTGAATTCACCAAGGTCAACTAGGTGCTCTTCTGGGCTGGACAGCCCATGGGGTGCTATCTATCCTTCTGAACTCTATGAAATTTGCATCCCCCAAATCTAGGGTCCATGTCAGACTATTTCCAGCATTTCTCTTTTTCTCCTTACCATAAATTCTAGCAAAAGTTATTTCAACTCAATGTCCCCATTATTCCCATCTCAGCAACTTCAATTCCTCCCTTTTAAGTGATATGAATATTGAGCACAGAATTATCATTTATTTCTTCCTCCACCTCTTGAAGGATGAAATTCTCATTAAGGCATTTAGATCAGTTATTAGCTAGTCTGTTTGTGGAAGAAAGGGAACTCTAGCAAACATATGGAAAAGAACCTCATGTAAGCTTTGTGATCTTCTCCCGGAATTGTTCTTTCTGGCTGGGTGGTCTATGGTGTATTTTTGTAATGAAATCTTTTGCTGTTTCTGCCTTTTCTGGTGCTTACCCAAATGCCCTCCAAACGCTTTCCCCTTCTTCCCCAGTGGTTCCTGAATTGCTTCACATGAATACACCTTTATTCTGGATAGAGAGGAGAGTGAGGCCGGTGGCCTTGCGCAGACCTCTCTCACTCAAATCAAAGTCAACTGCCAGTCATGTCATCATCTTCCTAAGGATGTGGCCCTCTTGGAAAATGAAGGGCAAACACAACCTGTTAGTAGTCTGAGCTACCTGGAACCATTGGGGACCCAACCAGTTGGGTAACTCAGTTTGTTTTCTCCCTCTCCTCTTCTCCAGACGAGTGTAAATTTTGATGATTGAAAGCTGCCTAATTAACTTGGGGTTTACTGGCTAGATTTCTCTCTCTCTTCTCTCTCTCTCTCTCTCTCTCTCTCTCTCTCTCTCTCTCTCTCTCTCTCTCTCTCTCCCCTTTTTCCTTCTTTCTGTCTTTCCTCAAAGACCAAACCTTAAGCCCATTTCACTCCGGAGCTCATAGATTGGACAATAATAGGTCCCTGCCCAAGTAACACTTAATGGCTAGATTTTGGGCCCTCTTGGCTCAAAGTGAATATAAATAGCAACTGTTTCTCTTTTGGTTAGCAACTGTGAGGGTCTTCCCCTCCCAGTTTGATTTTTTTTTAAAAATTAAATGAGTCATCCCTTGACTCACTTCTTAAAGAGGCCTCTTCATGGAATGGACATTTCCTCACTCAGAGTAAGAACTTGTCTTTTATTGCATCCTGGGTCATCTCCAGTCGTTCCACTGAATATCTGGCCACTGGACCCAGATGGCTCTGGAAGAGAAAGGGAGGCTGGTGATATTACACAGCCCTCCCTCCCTCAAATCAAAGTCAATTGCCAGTCATGTCATCATCTCCCTGATGCCATGATTCTCTTCGAGAATGAAAGACAAAACACAACAATACTTTCTGTCTATTCTGTTCCTTTTTGAATGAAGGGTTTCTAGGGCCATAGTTCAAACCACCATGTCTTAGTGAGAACCATGAGGTTCAATCTGTCTCCTTGCATTAAGATTTCTAATTCCTCTTACTGACTAAACTTTAGGCTTCTGTGCATAGATTGGAGGCCATATAATTTTCTACTGGTATCTTTTAAAAATTTTGTCACTTGTGAACTTCTGTGTTTTTACAATAGCTTTTTCTGCTTTCAACTTTTTCAGTATCTGTATCTATGTTGGAGAAATAAAGGTATTTTCCTTCTATTTTTTGTAATTTTTTAAGCTTAGAGCCCTCTTGATTATATTTGTAAGAATCCAGGAAAATACATTCTTACCTGCCTTTGTTAGGAGCATTTTCAACAATTTAGTATTACTACCTTTTAAGTCATGATCTAGAAATCTTAATCTAGTTCTGAAATACTATCTTGTTAGTCAGATATTGACTTCACAAATGAATTTTTCATTTTATTTTGGTATTCCTGACCTTTGATGGGATGCACTAAGGATAATCAATTGAATCTCTGTAGTTTTTAGTTTAGATTCTGTGATTTTTGGTAAAACTTTTCAGTCTTTTTTCTGGCAGTATCATTTCCATCCATGTGAATCACCAGAAATTGTTAAGTTACCTGTTTTGATAAGTATTGGGAGATTTTCTGTTATATCTTGGATTCACACCCACAGGGAGAAAACAGTCATGACTATTGTCATTGTTTCCATATCCTCAAGTAGGAACTTATTCTTCTTTTCTTCATCTGATCCTTTCATTCAATGTTCTTTTTTTTAAAATTAAATTATTTTATTTTTTTCGGTGTTCTACAATCATTTCCATATATCTTAGATTTTTTCCCCCTCCTTACCCCTCCTTATCCCCTCCCTCTCCACTCCCTCCCTGAGATGGCATACAATTTTATGTAGGTTCTACACATACATTCCTATTAAATACATTTTTACCCTAGTTATGTTGCATAGAAGAATTAAAATGAATGGGAGAAATCACTAAACAAAACAAAATATAATATAAAAGAAAATGGTCTGCTTCATTTTGTGATCAAATTCCATAATTCTTTCTCTGGATGTGGAAGGCATTTTGTCTCAAGAGTCCATTGGGAATTTTTTAAGTCCTTGCATTGCAATGAAGTACTAAGTCTACCAGAAAAGATCCTCGCACACTGTAGTTATTGCCGTGTACAAAGTCCTCCTGGTTTTGCTCCTTTCACTCAGCATCAGTTCATATAAGTCTTTCCAGGCCTCTCTGAAGTCTTCCTGTTCATCATTTCTTATAGTACAATAGTATTCCATTACATTCATATACCACAATTTATTCAGCCATTCCCCAATTGATGGGCATCCCTTTGATTTCCAGTTTCTGGCCACCACAAAGAGAGCTGCTATCAATATTTTTGTACATGTGGGACCCTTTCCCATTTTTATGATCTCTTGGGGATACAGTCCTAGAAGTAGTATTGCTGGGTCAAAAGGTATGCACATTTTTGTAGCCCTTTGGGCATAGTACCAAATTGCTTTCTAGAATGGTCAGATCTGCTCACAGTTCCACCAACAATGAATTAGTGTTCCAACTCTCCCATATCTTCTCCAACATTTATCATCTTTCTGTTTTGTCATGTTAGCTAATTTGATAAGTGTGTTGTGGTATCTCAGAGTTGTTTTGATTTGCATCTCTCTAATCAATAGTGATTTAGAGCATTTTTTTTATATGACTACAGATATCTTTAATTTCTTCTTCTGAAAACTGCCTGTTCTTATCCTTTGATCATTTATCAATTGGGGAATGTATTCAATCTTCTTTTGCAATGTTCTTTCATATGATTGGTTCTGTGGCTTAACTTTATCATTCCTTGAAGGACAAGAAGTTATTCCTCTTTAAAATAGTTTCAAAATTTTTTTTAGCTCCAGGTTTATGGCTGCCCTGATGGACAATCTTCCATTTTTCAATCTCCTGATGATGATCAAGTTTCCCTTGTCTTATTTTGGATCTTCCCTTCCACCTCACTGAACACTTTATTGTCAGTTGACTATGATAATCACACAATCCATGCAAGTCACAGAAAACTCTTCTCCCTGATCTCCGTACTGATTGAGCATCTTAGCCTTAAAAAGAAAAGAAAACAAAAATACCTACCAAACTAATTATTAGTATTTACACCTCTCCTCCTGCATACTTTCCTTTAGACTTATTATATCTCAGTACCCTGACTGATACAACCAACTTCCTTTCCTTTGTCACAACAACTTGATAATCTGTCTATACTCCCTTTCTCTTTTGGGACTAGTCCTTCAATATATTCCACCAATTTCTATGTCTTATTTACCAACTTACTCTTTTACTTACTTCTTCTAACTTACCTTGCCTAATGTTTTCTCATTTTTCTTCTCTGAGTGGTTTTTTTTTAATTCCTTTTCTTCAGCTCCTTATTCCTTAATCTTTTTTAACTCTGCTCCTCTTTCAATCTTCTTCCCAGGAGCCAAAAAATGAGGAATAAAATCCAAACCTGAACATTTTTCTCCTTGAAATTTCTTCATTCTCCTAAATTTTCCTTGAACAATTCCAATCTTTAGCCTTCTTGACAAGTTCAAAGCTTCTTGAGTTCTCTTTAGGATTTTATTTTGTCCTTACTTCATCCTTCTCCTTTAACTATTTTCTTACCAAAACTTGAAGTAGAAACTGTACCCGGAGACTATTTTCTTTCTAATTTTACTTAATATATCCTAAATTTCTCTTTCCCCATTTCAATCTTTGACCTTTAATCCAAATTTCTCCAAATCACCTACATACACAATCTTCTTATTATTCAGCTTATTCTGTTTCTCTCTTCTCCTACAACCCTGTTCCACAGAAGCCAGTAGTAGTCTAGCATTGGCTCCCAAAATTTAGGGTCAGCTTCATACTACAATGAGTCAATGCAGTAGGATTTTTAGTAAAGAATATTTCTATTTTTGTAGAAAAGGGGACTTCTTGGGGAGGAACCAAGATTGCAGAGTAGAAGAAGCACTTAGCTGACCTATCCCAACCTTCCTCACCAAACAACTTTAAAACAACACCCCAAATCTAAGTTTGGAGTGGCAGAGCCAAAAAAAGGTTATGATGAAACATTATTCCAGACTAATGCAACTTAGGAGGTTGGAAGGAGAGATCTGTGACACAGGGGTGGTCGCTGGCCTGGAGCCCATGTAGATGTAACACCAGTGGTGGAACTAAGTGGTGGCAGCAGAAGCAGCAGCAGCCCTGGGAATTCTCAAGCCAGTGGCAGTAAGGGCACCTAGTAGCTAGTCAGAATGGGATTACAGGTGACCTTTGTGTTTGCACAGAGTACAGAAAAAGTTGCTATTCGGCAACTCCAGAGCCCAGCCCAAAAGAGTAGTGACCACATGTCTCCCCAAATCACACCACCTTGGAAGCACTGAAAACTTTCAAACTGCCTCCCTCATGAACTAACTTTGAAAACAACAGTGTGAGACAGTCTGATATTTGGGATAGTGCCCACCCCACACAGGGAACACACTCCAACTTTAACATAAATTCAAAGTCAAGAAGATGGGTGGGGAAATAAGTAAACAACCACAAAAAATGAACCTGATCATTAAAAAAAAAAACCTAATATGATGACAGGGAAGGTCAACACACTCAAAAAACAATGAAGTCAATATAGATACAAACAGTCTCAAAGGGAAAAATGTAAAGTGGATACAAGTTTGATAAGAATTCCTGGAAGAGCTAAAAATGATTTCTGAAATCAAGTAAGAGTAGTAGAGTAAAAATTAGGTAAAGAAATGAAAGTGAGGGAAGAAGATTATGAAAAGGACAATTAACAGCTTGGTAAAAGAGGCACACAAAATACTGAAGAAAATAATATCTTAAAGAACAGAATTGGCTGAATAGAAAAAGATGTACAAAACTCGATGAAAATAACTCTTTAAAAAGCAGAATTGGCAAATGGGCAAAGAAATATAAAAGCTCAGTGAAGAAAATAATTCCTTAAGAATTAGAATTGGGCAAGCAGAAGTGAATGATTCCATGAGACATCAAGAAACAAGAAGAAACAAGAAAACAAAGTCAAAAGAATGAAAAAATAGAAGAAAATGGGACATATCTCATCTTGGACAACCTGAAACCCAAAATCAAAAGAAAGAATCTAGATATCATATTTCAAGAAATTATTAAGGAAAACTGTTCTCCTGGGCTGATCTCTTCACATGTGTAATTGATATCATATTGCTTGCCTTCTCAAGAGGTGGGAGTGGGACAAAAAGGAAGGAAAATATTTGAAACTGAAAATGTAAAAAAAAATGAGTGTTAAACATTTTTTAATTAATTGGGGAGTATTAATGAAATTAAAATTTTTTTAAAGGAAAGACATATTATTGGGCCATTGATTACATTCTTCTCTCTCTCCATATCTGAGAATATCTGAGAATATGAAGAGAATTGGAAAGGAGTTCAAAGATCATCTAGCCTAACCTCCTCATTTGTAAAATGAGGAAACGGATGATTAGAGATGTTGTGACTTAGCTAAGGTCACACAGCTAGTAAGAGTCTTCCTAATTCCAAATTCAGAACTCTATTCACTATATATTACTTTAATTCATCTATACATATCCAAAGGCAATGAACACTATTCATAGACACTCCTAGTTCAAAGAGAACTCAGGTAAACCTGTAACATTTCCAAGAAGTGGTCATTCAACCTCTGCTTGAAGACCTCTAGTGAGGAAGCACCTACTACCTCCTATGGCAGTCCACTCTATTTTAGAGCAGTTCTGCTCTAATTTACTTTGTTACAATCACTTAATTAACATGTATTAAGCACCTACTATACGCCCAGCATTATACTGGGAGGAGATAAAAATAAAATAAATTAAATAATTGCTACTACTTGCAAGGATCCTACTTAGTAACAATTATTCAAATAATAATAACAGCTGACATTTGACTACCACTTGAAAGTTTTCAAAGTATTTTACAACTTTATCTCATTTGATTCTCACAACTCTCTGTACTATATTCTACAAATACTTTAATCCTAATTTTAGGGATTAGGAAACATGTTTCAGAGATATTTAATGATTTGCCCATGAAGATATAGCTAGTAGATATCAGAGATAGAATTCTAACTGATATCTTTATTGAGTTCAAGTACAATATTCTCCCATCTATTCTATCACATTACTTGTAAGTCTAGTGAATGAGAGAAATAATCACTTTCTATGTGATTGATCTTAAAACTCCAAACCTCTAAAGTGATGAGGTATCAGAAAGGATACAGTTCTTGTAAAAGCTGAATATACTACACATCTCTTTATAAACAATTGGGGTTAATTAGGTGAAGTCTTCAGACATCCCTCAACATTGTCCACTTTTCTCTTACCAAATAACAAGTCATATTTATACAGTGCTTGAAGGCTTGCAAAGTGTTTTAAAACAACCCAATGAAATGCATCTTATAGATGAGGCTCAGAAAGGTTAAATCGTAGCTAGGAAACAGCACAGATTTCAAAGTCTGATTTCAACAAATTCTCCCTATGATGGGGAAGTGATTTCTGATTTGTAATAAAAACTTCAGTGTACATTTGTTTACTATGTTACCCCTCTTGGAAGTGTTTGCATTTTATGAAAGGACTAAAGGGAGCAAAATCCAAAGGAATGGATATCTAATGGTGCAATTTTAGATTTTATGACATCTAGGAGGGAGGAAAACCTTTTTGGACAGAGAGATCTTACTGTAAGTTTTCAAATAACATCGTATAGGTAACTTCTTACTCTGTGGGATCAACAAACAAGATTCTCAATAGTCACCCTATCAAAAAAATTAGTTTTCTTGAAACCAGAGCAGGAAAACAGCATTTTAGTGTGTTCCAATTTCTCAGAAGGAAACACTGAACATCATTTTCTAGTGAATGTGTTATTCAGTGCCTACCACCACATAGCTAGTTGAGATAAAACTTATTTTCCCCTTACCAGGTCTACTTCTGAATGCAATGAGTCAGTCATTGTTTTGTTTAGTATATCAAAGCATTAACTTTCTAAATAGTTAAGTTACTGGTCTGAAAGAATTAAATTGGTTTCCAAAGATGTATTATTTTATGAAAAGGGGTAGTTTGGCCATAGAGAGGATCTAGTTGTTCTCTCTCATTTTCAAAATAGTCCCCAAAGGACAAAAGTTGTATGTTTGCATAAAACATATGCTGTAACCATTTGAAATTATATATCTCACGAGAGGTCAGCAAACTACTGTATTATAGCTTACTGAACCCTGGACTGACCCCTAAAAGATCTACTTCAAAATGCCTATTAAAAACAGATAAATTGGGGAAGTTAGGTGGTACAGTGGATAGAGCACTAGCCCTGCAGTCAGGAAGACCTGAGTTCAAATCTAGCCTCAGACACTCACTTAATCCTGACTGTCCCTTCTTCCCCCTTCCAAAAAAAAGCAGATAAACTAAAGCTGTTCAAGAGACAAAGTGTATTCTGGTGCTAAGAAACATTTATAGAAAATGCATATCTACAATTTCTTGAAATTAATAGTAGGATTATCAGTAGTAGTTGTGAAATCTGCCTTGTTTTTTTGAGAAAGAAGAAGAATCTGAGTCTAAAACATTTAAACTAGGTGACTTGATCCGAACCTGAAATAACATTTTTATCTAGTGAAGTAAGTGGATGACCAATTGTATATATTTCTAAAAATGAGGTTTAAACAGTAATATAATTCACTATAGTGAAGTGATCACTTTTACTTATATTATCACTTTATTCTTAGAATACCCTGAAATTAGAAATAAATATTTGAAAATATTCTACTGCTGTTTGATAAACCCAAAGAATCCAGATTCTGGGATAATAACTCACTATTCGACAAAATCTGCTGGGAAAACTGGAAAATAGTATGTCAGAAACTGGGCATAGACCAACATCTTACACCGTATACCACAATAAAGTCCAAATGGCTACATGATTTAGATATGAAGGCTGATACTATAAGCAAATTAGGAGAGCAAGGAACACTTTACCTATAAGTTTTATGGAGAATGAAAGAATTTATGATTAAACAAGAGATAGAGAACATTATGAAATGCAAAATGGATAATTTTGATTACATCAAATTGAAAAGTTTTTGCACAAACAAAGCCAATGCAACCAAGATTAGGAGGGAAGCAAAAGATTGGGAAAGAATTTTTACAACTAGTGTGTCTGATAAAGACCTAATTTCTAAAATATATAGAGAACTGAGTCAAATTTATAAGAATACAAGTCAATTCAAAGATCATTTAGTTGAGTCCTTGCCTCTGTGAAGAAATGCATTCTTCCTTTTGTACATCTCTGACAACTGATCATCCAAATTCTGAATGAATACTTTCACTGATAAAAAAATTGTTGCCCTACAAGTTAGTTCATTTTCATGCTTAATTAATATAACTTTTTTTAAAAAAAAGTTTTTTCTTAATTGAACCATAAGCCATTAATCTCTAAATTGCACCTACTGGATCTGGTTCTATTATTCTGAGATATTAGGAAAAGTCTAATCTTTCTTCCAAATACCAGCCCTTTAAACATTTGAAGATAGCATATTTCTTCCATTTAGATTACATCTTCAGTTCCTTCTACTACTCCCTATGTAGTGGATGTGTTTGCAGACTTTTTGCCACAAGAGAGCCTTACTCAATGGCAGAAATTCTCTGAACTGTATTTCCTAGAGGGCTGTACACAAGGTCATAGCATGGCGACATCATCTGTGCACATAATGATGGAATGAGAAGGCTCCTAAGTTAGACCATAGATTAGCTGTGACTGAAGATCAGGATAGGCTCTTGACACTTTTATGAGAAGACTTAAATGAATATCTTTCTGTTAAGCAGCTGGGATTGATAGGTTTTCATCTCAGTAAAACCTAAAAGGATACTTTTTCTACCCTAGTGACCAAGAAAAATACACTTTTGGCTCAGACTGAAAATCAATCTTACAAAATAATAGTTTGTAAGACAACTCAACCATACACTTGATAGATGTTGTCTTTCTTTTCATTTATTTATTCAAATATTTCTTGAGATCTTACTATGTGCAATAAATGAATAAGCAAATGTTAATCACTTTCTGTATAGTAGGTGCTGTGGCTATGAATAAAAAAGAAAAACAAGCTAGTCCTTGCTCTCAAAGAGCTAACATTCTATGGGAATGATACAATACATTCCCAGAGAAGGAAATACAGGACAAATATAAAATAACTACACAGTGGAATAACAATTGTGAGGATCAGGAACAATGGCTTGATGAAAGAGTCTAGAAAAGAGCAAGAAGTCCCAAGGTGCAGCGGCGAAGAGAGAGAGCATCCCAGACATCAGGGACAGCCTGAGCAAAGGCACAGAGGTGGGTGATATCATGTCAAGTATAGGGAACAGCAAGCAGGCCTGTTTGATTGAAGCATAGACTACATGATGGGAGTAAAGTGTAATAAACCTGGAAAAGCAGGGTGGGGACAGATTATAAAGGGCTCACGATACCAGAGTTTGTCCACTGAAGTTTCTTAAACAGAGAATGATATGGTTAGTTGGTCAATAAACATGTATTAAGTGCCTATGTTCCAGGTACTGTGCTAAGTGCTGAGGATACAAGTATGAAAAAGAAATCTAGCCCCTACTACCAAGGAGCTTACAATTAAGACAGCTTAGCAAAGGAAGCTAAAAATGAGGACAGGGGAGAGATACTAACTAGCACAGGGGCAAGATGCAGCTGGGCAGGAAATGGGAAATAGTGGACTTGGGCACCTTCCTTAAATGGAGGTCTTGGTAGCTCTCTACTCAGCCTTCCAATCAAGAGTCTCCAGGGTCAGAAGATACTTATGATAGGCAAGACCAGGGCATATGTGATCTTGCAGGATGAAGTTTCCTTGGGAATGGAGAAGTCCAGAGGAGTGCAGCTGGGTGGGAAACAAAAAGAGGGCTGACCTCAGTGTCCTTGTTAATTGGAGGTTTTTGGTTTGATCTGTGCTTTGGAAATACCACTTTGATAGTGCTGTGGAGGATCAAATAGAAATGAGAGACTGGATGCATGAGAACCATTAGGAAGCAAGGGGCTATGCTAAAGTAATATATATTATATTATATAACATAACATATATATAATAAAAAATAAGTATGACCTTATTATGGAATATTTGAGGATCACAAAGTGAGGATGGATGGTTATTCAACTTTTCCTCTTAGAGATTATATATTTCAGTAGAAACTTATTTGAGTTTTCCTTCCTTTTTCCTTTTGATAATAACTGATTCTTGACTCACCTGGTATTGGTTCAGGTCTAGTTGATTGCAATCTTGACTGTCTGCACAGTGTGCTCCCATCATTGCTCACAGTTAGTGGTCTGAATGGTGAATAGTTGGGGTGTACAGGACAACTGTCACTAAGGCCCCATGGGCTGCGATTGGGGAAAAGAGTTGGTGGGATTTCTTTTTCTCTGTAAAAGAAAAATGAATGTCAAAATTATGTTTCTATAACAAATAACTAAAGACTAGGTAGATAGAAACTGTGCAAATTGGTTAAGATTGTGATAACTAAAACTGAATTTCAGATCCAAAGAAAATGGTCCTGTCTCTAAGATCCATTTATCAGTAGGAATTAAAGGGGTATACCTGATGTGAATGTTACTTTTAGATATAAAAACAAGATCTGTGTTAAAATAAGAATCTCCTAGCAAACTCATTTCAGCAGTTAGTTTCCTCCACCTACTCAATTATAGTATGAGTTTAAGTACTCAATGTAAGGTCTGACATGGGTACTCAAGAGATGTGTGTTAAATATTTCACCTCTTTACAGCTTCGGCACCTTACCTCTTTCTTGTTCAGTCCTTTAACCAGTTTGATTCTTCAAGACCTGAGGGCTCATAGCATGCCAATACTGTCCATGGTTTTTTTTTTTTTTTTCTTAGCAAAGATATTGGAGTCCTTTGCTAGTTATTTCTCCAGTAGATTAAGGCGAACACAGGTTAAGTGACTTGCCCAAGTAAGTGTCTAAGACCAGATTTGAACTTAGGTCGTTTCTAACTCTAGGTCCAAAGCTCTATCCACTAAGCCACCTAGGTATCTCCATGGCAAACAGAGATTAAATAACTTGCCTTGGATCACACAGCTAAGTAAGTGTCCAAGGACAGATCTGAACTCAGGTTTTCCTGACTTGAGGCCCATTGCTCTACCCACCAAGTCATCTAGCTGCCTCTGTGGAGGTGTTGATGAGCAACGAAATGGCCAAACAATTTGGGTATGGTGTATGATGTACGCCCTTTGATACCACCTCTCTCTACATTTGTGTCTATTGATGGAAACTTTGTCATATTTTTATGCTTGCAACATGTAACAATGTAAACATCTATTAATATAATAAAAGCTGTTACCTGGATTAATAATAGTAACACATTTATATAGCACTTTACAACATGGATTCTTTTCAAACTTGGAACAATAGTTCATGTTATTTCTTATCTTACCTCCTCTGGTCTATTTCTCCATCTGGTACCATCTTGTCACCTGATCCTTGGGAAGTACTTAGTTAACTACCATACTGAACTAGATAAGTATGAGTATATACCTCTTAAGAAAAACTCGAACTTGCTCCTCCTGTATTGTTGTGGTTTGTTGATCTCGTTTTGCTTTGATTACTATAGATGGTGTTTCCCGATTCATTTGTACTTTAGAAGAAATTGCCAGTGGGCTTCTGGCGTATTTTTTGTCAGTGTCAAATCCCTCCCACGCTTGTTTCCAATGGATAGGAGTATACCAAGCAATGGCCTAAAGAGAGCAGTCCATTACTGTAATATATTATTCAAGAGCATTATTCTTTTAATTTTCTTAGGCCAATTACAATAAAATGTACTGAAGAGATGATCAAAACTGTATTATCTATCATTAAATCTAATTTTAAAGTTTGAAAGAAGGTATATATTGCTCAGCAATATAAGTTTAGGATGGAAATGGGAAGATAGAACCAATGAAGCTCTGTATCAATGACTGTTAGATCAAAGAAGGTATATAACATGAAGGGGAAGTGAAAAGAGAAATACTTTTTAATATTGCTTTTCATACGTATACACTTTTAATTCCAGAAAATTCTGCCTCCATGGCACCTAGGTATTTTATGATGCCAAGTTAAATGTGTTATTGTGAAGGAGAGAGACACCAGAGACAGCTTCATAGAGGACACAATCTTCAAATGCTTTGTGGGACCTACAAATGCCTTGTATTTCTGCAGTCCTTTGGATTGTCTCCATTTGCTTTCTGGTTATGAGTGAATAGGAGGAGGTGGAAGGAGATGCTAAAGTGTTAATAAAGCAGTGGTGGTTGCTGGGAGGCTAAGAGGGCGTGAATGTTATAAAGCTCACATACTCAACTGCAATAGTGGTAGGAAGTTTCAGTTTCCTGAACATTCTACATGTTTATTAGAATGATAAATTAAGGTAAAGCTTGACTAGGCACTAATAGTTATATCTTTCTTTAGAGGAAGCATTAATATCAACTTGTACACTTAAAATAGAAAGATATGAAATAATAACTTCGCATTTACACTTTTCAATTTTATAAAAACATAGACTTGGACTTAAGCTGTAACAATATAAAAACTGTGACACAGATTAATAATAGTAATTCACATTTACATAGCACTCCGAAGTTTCCTCACAATGACCCTGTGAAATAGGCATTGGTTGTATTATTATTTCCATTCTGGGGTGTACCAGGTGTTAAGGGAAGACTAGGACCTGTGATGTGAGGACTGTCAAGCCCTTTTCTGGGCCACTTTCCACTTCTTGAGTCCACTTGCCACCCAACTCTCACCTGTGGTTCCAAGAAGCTATAGCATGCGCAGTGGTTACACCCTGCTAAAACCATTTTGGCAGAGAGGCTAAGCAAGGCTGAGGGTAATTGATGGACCTCAAACCTGTGGCTAAGTTAGGAGGATATCCACCTCAAGCATGTGAAGACTTTATTTGTGGAATGGTAGGATGAGAATAATCTGTTCCAATGGGCCATAAAGGTGCTGTGGAGAGCTTAGAACTTCATCAGACATCAATAATGCCAAGGTCATCCACTGTATCCTCAGCCATCACCAGTCATCTTGACTTTGTCTTGCCATTAGACTCCAATGACTCTGGGACACAGTGAGGCTGAAGACATTGCACAACTCTGCCTCACTTAAATTCACTTAATGTGTGAGTCAAAAGACATCACCCACACCTTTTTACTATTTTAAACTACCTCGAAGTCCTGTAGGGCAGACAAGTAATGAAGCAACAGATGTGGATAGACTAGAAGCTGTCATCACAACCCTGCACACAGGCAGCCCAGAACGTAGGGCATTCCTCTCACTAGACCGAAATAGCAGTGGGATTTGGCAGCCCCCTAGGTGTCTGAGAAGCCTTTTTAAGGGCTTGCTCACCTCCTGATGTAAGGAAGGGACTAGAAAAGGTGTCCTAAAAATTATTTGCTTCACCTAACCTAACCCTGGTATGCTTATTTCAGCAGACAAGGATCCTACCCTGTGGTTGAAACACAAAAAAAGTACAAAATCTTTTGCAAAGATGATTCCACTCACCATTGATACATAGAATGTGTGCATGCTTATGGATAACACAAAATCCAGTAGACCTGAAAGATGAGTAGCTCTTGTAAGAGAACTCAGCAGGTATCGCAATCAAATAGTAGACCTGAATGAAAAAGGCTGGCAAATGAAGGCCAGTTTACCAAAGTCAAAGTTGGATACACATTTTTCTGGAGTGGTCATCATGATGAGGAGTGCTGTGAAGCTGGTATTGGTTTCGCAATCAAATCTAATCTAGTCAACAAGCTTGTATGCCTCCCAAAGGAGAAAATGAAAGGTTCATGATAATGTCCATTTGCAGGAAAGTGCAATGCCACCATCATCAGTGCCTATGCTCCCACCATGATGAACCCTGATGAGGTCAAAGAAAAATTTGATGAAGTGATGGAGACTCTCATCAGTGATGTGCTGAAAGAGGACAAGCTTGCAACTCTCATTGACTTTAATGCTAGAGCAGGCACAGAATATCAGATATGGGAGGAATGGAGTTAGAAAAAGCAACAGCATTTATCACTTACACTGAAGACTTGTGTGTCTCATGACCTTTTCATCACCAACACTGTCTTCTGTTTACCTAAATGCAAGAAAACCTCAAGGATGCACCCTTGCAGCAAACACTAGCATTTAACAGATGTCATTGTCAGGAGAAGTTGGATTGGATGTGAGAGTGATAAAGGTGATGGAGCAGAGGACTGGACAGATCATAGACTTATCATCTCCAAGATAAACATTTGCCCTCAACAAAAGTGGAGGCCCCAAGGCAAGATGACTACCAGAAAACAATGTCTACAGATTAGAATGCTTCTCCATACATGAATAGGTTGCTAACTTGGAGGGAAAGCAAAGTCAACATATGGTTAGCAATAGTGAAGCGTTAAAGGAGTGGGCAGCTTTCAGAGATTTGGTGTACAGCATCACATTTACTCATCTGGGCCAGATTACTAGTGGACATAAGGATTGGCTTGATGAAAATGATGGGGAAATTCAGAAGTTACTAAATGAAAAACAAGAGCTCTGCAAGGTCTGACAGAGGATATGTTCTTCTGTCTCTAAAGAAGGTAGCATTTATTTAATGCCCAAAAGAGGAAAGTGCAAGCAAAGCTTAGAGAGATGCAGGATGCTTGGCTCAGTAAGAAGGCAGATGAAATTCAGTTTTACCTTGATAGAAACCATCCAAAGAACTTTTAGGATGCCCTGAAGGCTCAAAGGTTGTTGTTGTTGTTTCTCCCTCATTCTCAAAGAGGACTATGACATCAAGAAGATGCCATGACTTGCAAGTGAATTGGATTAAAGTAGGGGAGGGCTGTGTAAGGTCACCAGCCTAACTTTCTTCTTGGGAGTCATCTGAGTCCAGTGGTAAGATATAGATCAGGACCACTGGAGTTGGCCCCTACCCTGAAGGCTACTTATAGGCTAAAGACGTATGGTGAATCTCAACTACTCAGCACTGATGAAGCCACATCGATTACAGATAAAGACATGTCCTGAAGACATGGCCTCAACCCTTCCATAGTGTTCTCAATAGACCATCACTGACCAATGTTGAAGCTACTGACTGTTTTCCCTCTCTGGTAGAACTTCCAACTGAAGAAGAAGTTTTGAATTCAATTAGGTTTCTTTGGTGTGGCAAAACACATGTCATTGATTCTATTTCAGCAGCAATTTACAAGGCTGGGATCCACTGTTCATACAAAAGTCACCTGAAATATTCTGGGTTATATGGCAAGAGGTGGTTATCCCCCAGGAGTTCGAGGATGCCATCCATCTCTATGGAAAAAAAAAATAGATTGTCCTGTGATAATCACAGTGGAGGAATTCTCTTTCTTAGTCATTGCTGGCAAGATTCTTGCCAGAATCCTCCTTAACTGACTGATCCTGCACCTGGAAGAGGGTCATCTACCAGCCAAACAGTGTGGCTTTAGAAAGGGCTGGGGAATGGTTGATGTAGTGTTTGCTGCCCAACAACTCCAGGAGAAATGCCAGGAGCAGAACAGAGGTCTATACACAATGTTCATCAATATGACCAAAGTCTTTGATACTGTCAAGTTATGAGGGCTTGTGGAAGATCATGGCAAAATTTGGTTGCCCAGAAAAGTTCATTAGTATTGCATGCCAGTTCCATGATGTCATGCTTGCACTGGTTCTGGATGATGGATGATGCTTTCGTGCTTTTCCCAGTCACCAAGGGAGTGAAGTAGGGCTGTGTACCTGCTCCCATGCTTCTCTGTCACTTGTACTCCTTTTGGCCTGACAATTAACATCAAGAAAACAGAGGTTCTTCACCAGCCAGCACTGCACCATCTATAAGGGGAACCATCAGTTACAGCAAATGGGGAAATTTTGAATGTCGAAGATAAGTTCACTTACATTGGCAGTATAGTTTCCACGGATGTACACACGGATGAAGAGGTTGATGCACATGTTGCCAGAGTTAGTTCAGTATTTGGGAGGCTCGGAATAAAAATGTGAGAGAGATAAGCCTGTGAAGACTGGACAGTATACTAGTGCCATTTTCGGAACTGAATGTGCTTTCACTTGAATTCACTTGAATTGAATTGTCACCTAGCAAGATAAGGTTCTGGACACTGAGGCCCTTTCTCAAGCTACCTGCCTGGCATTCAAACCCTACTGCAAAGAGTATAACTTTGATGGACTGGCCACATTGCTCAAATGCCAAACATATGTTTGCCTAAAAGACCATTTTACAAAGAACTCATACAAGGCAAGAGCTCACATGGAGGTGAGAAGTGATACAAAAACACTCACGAGGTCAATCTGAAAAACTTTGAAATTGATTGAGAGACTGGCAAAGGACTATCCAGAAAGGTGTCCCCATATCAAAGAATGCGCTATGCTCTATGAGCAAAGTAGAATTGCAGTAGCTCAAAAGAAATATGACATGCACCAATTTAGAGAAATGTCTATTCTCATAAGGAATACTCCATGTTCATATGGAGTATTTGTGCCTGACCTGTGGCAGAGCCAGCCTTCTGAGCTCATACTGGTCTGATTGGTCACAGTAAGACACACTGTACATTGACCCTGACATAGTGATGTCCTCTTGGTCCTCTTCAAATTTGAAGGACAACAGCCATTCCCATTTTGGATATGAAGAACCGAAGCATGTTGGCAGGAAAGGAAAGCACAAGTGATTTGCATAATGTCACCCAATTAGGAAATATGGAGCTATGATTTGGACCCATGCCTCTCACTTGAATACAACTCTCTTGACTTTAAAAAAACAAATTAAGCAAACAAATACTACAATTGATTTTCAACTAAACATAGGGAAGGAAAAGGTGGAATTTCAAATGTAAATTTAAATTTAATGAATTTGAGTGGGAAAATTCTATTTTTTTATGACTGCGATTCTTAGGAGACCAAGTGTCTATTTTTTTGGCCAGAAGTGCCAATCTAGTCAGTTCTGTTGAGAAGCAGATTATCTCTGAGTCTCTCTCTCTAGGATGGCACATGGGAAAATGCTGATTTTGGAGTCAGAGGTATGGCTTTAAATCCTAAATGATCAAATTACTAGCTATACCACTTTGAGCAGGTTGTGTTTCCTCTTGGGGCCTTTTTTCCCTCATCTGTTAAAGGAGGTGGTTGCATTAGATGACTTCTGCATCTAAGATTATAACTGTAGACCCCTTCGATTAAGGGAACATATATCATGTTTCTTTTTCTTCCCAAGGTCTAAGCTGGTGTTCTGAAAATAGATTTAGAAGTCAAAGAGATAGGAGGGCACCAGTTATAGATGGGAAACTGAGGCTCAGGGAAGTGAAGTGTTTTGCCCAAGGTCACACACATAATCAGCATAGGAGGTAGGATTTGAAACCCAGACTGGACATGCATTTTTTGGGTATAGCATTGGACTTTTGTGTATGTATTGAACTATATGGTCACTGAGAGGCTTTCAAATTTTCTGATTCTGTTGTTTAAATTCTGAGCTAGAAAGCAATCCAAAACATGTCTTCTAATCCTAGCACTGGCTCAATAAATGTTGATGATAATAGAATAAGGTGAAATACCATCACATAGACTTCAATATCATTTCTAAAAGTTACCTATGTAGCTAATGAGACTGATTTCCTGTAGACCAAACATTCTGTTGTTCAGTTGTTTTTCAGTCTTCTTGGCAAAGATACTGAAGTGGTTTGTCATCTCCTTTTCCAGTTCATTTTATAGATGAAGAAACCAAGGCAAACAGGGTTAAGTGACTTGCCCAGAGTGACACAGCTACTGTCTAAGGCTGGATTTGAACCCAATAAGATGAGTCTTCCTGACTTCAGACCTGGTACTCTTTCCACTGTGCCCAGACCAACCAAACTGCTCTTTAGAGACTGTGGAAGTGGTTAACCCTTACACTACAGTAATGGGGACAGTGGGAGAAGGGTCATAGCTAGTACCTGTTTGAAGGTTCATAAAATTTCTGAATCTTAGCAATCATTTAATATAACTTCTCATTTTACAGATGAGTAAAAAAAAGGCCGGAAATACACGACTAGTTACTAGGAGAGAGGGGTTAGAAGTGAGCCCTCTTGACTCCCCTTCTAGTGTAAAGACTCTTAACAAATATTTTCCAATGTCAGTGAAAAGGCACTTTAGGGTTTTAAGTCATATTTTTGTTTTTTAAAAAGTGTGACCGACTTCTCTTTGCCAGGCCAACGAGGGTACTTTTCAGGTCCCTAAAATGTGGCTCATGGTAATTTATGTTTAACTATTAGCAGATTTTTGTTTATGTATTATGAGGTTTTCAAATTTTCTATTAGATATTTGTATAGCTTTCTTCTTCAAAAGAGCTTTGATTTCATCAGTGGGAGCATGCATAACCCACATCAACATACATCATAATTTCTCTCTACATGAAAGATTTCATAGATCGCTGTGACCAAAATACAAGAATGTATCAGCGGGGCAGCTAGGTGGCATAGTGGATAGAGCACTGACCCTGGAGTCAGTTAGGACTGAGTTCAAATCCAGCCTCAGATACTTGACACTTACTAGCTGTGTGACCCTGGACAAGTCACTTAACCCTGGTTGCCTTGCCAAAAAAAAAAAAAAAAAAGAGTGTATCAGCAGTAGTCCTTCATCTGATTATAGAACTGCATAACTTATACACTAGAAAGAGTATTTAACAGGTCATAATGCAACCATTGCATGATACTTTAGTAAGCCTTTGAGATTACTAAGGGATGGTTCAGTAACTTGTACTTTTCAAAAGGAAAAGTTCATGGTCATAAATGCAGAAGTTCATTGCCACTGGGGTAGAGGTGGAACTATTCCCTTGCTTGCCAGGCAGAATGTAAGTTTCTTGAGAACAGGGGCTGTTTCATTTTGTCTTTGTATCTCTAACACTCAGAACAATGGCTGGCACATAGTGCCAAGACCACCCTTAATAAATGCTTGCTGAATTGAACTGAATTTTTCTTTATTACTAAACTTCTGGGAAATCGAAACCTGGTTCGAATACTAGTTCTCTAAACTGGAGATCACAGTTCACTGTATTTAATATTTGTAGGATGGAATTTTAGGATGCTGTTTCAGTCAACGAATACATTTTCTATCACTATAGCACCTAGAAGTTTTACCCTTTTCCTATGTTTTCTAATATTATTATGTTTCCCGATATGATTCTTAATGTTGTGAATTTAATTTACTTTTCTATTGCACTTTAAGGTTTAGTGTCTACTTTCTAAGTCACATTTTCATTTCCTATAGCATTTTTAACAATGCTGCCACAAGACCCCCTGTCATAAAGGGTATTTTGTTTCTTCTAAACAGAAGAAGAAACTGAGATACTACAAAACAAAGAATTTTATAAAGACTCTCATGCTATTCATGGATAAAACAGATGTGGATTAAATAACAGTAGAGTTGTATGATTTTGGAACTGGATAAATAGCCAGATCTGAAGAAGTAACCGTTTATGGTGTGATGCTTGGTCCTGTGCTGTTTAAACACTTTTACCAATGACCTGGATAAAAGCATAGCTAGCATGCTAATCAAGTTTAAAGAATCACAGAATTTTAGAGTTAGATAGGATCTCAGTAGTCATCTAGTCCATCCCATAGCTGAAAAGAAATATCCTACTCTAATGTCTGATCTGACAAGTGGTCATTCTGCTTTTTCTTGAAGACCTCTACTCAAGGGAACCTCCTACATCCCAATTAGAACTAGTTATATTTTTCCTAATGTCAAGTCTAAATTTTCCTCTTGACAGCTTCTTCCCATTGCATCTGTTTCTGACCTGAATTGTAAACAAATATATATAATATATGTCAATGTAATAATTGAATATATTTTCTACTTGATAGCCCCATAAATACTTGATTTCAGCAATTCCTGTAACGCCAACCAAAACCTTCACATTTCCAGGTTAAACATATCCAGATTTTCAAATGATCCTCATATGACTTGTAAACTCAAGGCCCTTTATTATTCCAATTACCCTCCAGCTTCTCAATGTTCTGCTTAAACTGCTGTGCCCAGAAATGAACACAACAGTCCACATGTGATCTGACTGCAGCAGAATCCTGTGGGACAATCATTTCTTTATCCCCAGAAGATCTACTTCTCTTAGAGCAGCTCATGATCACATTAGTTTTCTTTTTTTCCCTTTCATTTCAATTTATTTACATCAAACTTTCTATCCACAGAAAAACCCAGATGTTTTTTTCACACAATTCCTATCTAATTATGCCTCCTCCATTTTGCATTTGTGAAGTCAATTTATTAAAAACAAATGTAAAACTTTTATCCCTATTATATTTTACTTAATTTACTAGCTTCAGTCTAATGTTCTAGTCTGTCAGCATATTTTAAATACTAATTTCATTATCCAGTTTATGAGCTATCTTTCCTAGCCTTATGTCATCTGAAAATGTGATAAGCAAGCCTTCTATGTCTTTTTAATGAAGTTGTGATAAAAATGGTAAACAGCACAAGGCCAATTGCAGATCCCTTGGGCACTGTAGTAGAGACCAATTGCCAAGCTGACAATGACTGCCCTTCCAGTCTAGTCATTCAACCAATTTGGAATTTATATAATTATACTATTAACTTTGCAAATGACACAATGTTAGGAAGGTTAGCTAACACACTGGATGATAAAATCAAGATTCAACAAATTTTGACAGGCTAGAATGTTGGCCCAAATCTGGTAAGATGAAATTCAACATTTTGAACCCAAACACTTGGGTTCAAATGATCAATTTTGCAAGTATGAGATCAGGGGTATGTAAACTAGCCATAGGGTTGTAGGGTGTGTTCAGAGAGGACCAGTACCTTGGTGTAATGGCTACCAAGCCCTTTTTGGGGCTCTTTCCACCTTTGGTGTTCACCTGTTCCACCCAATTCTCACCTGTGGCTCCAAGAAGCTGCAGCATGTGCAGTGGACATACTCCAGTAAACCATTTTGGTAGATAGGCCAAATCAGGTTGAGGGTAACCAAGGGGTCTCAAACCCATTGGTGAATTGGGGGTATCTACCCCAAGCACATGAAGACTTCCTCCGGTGGAATGGGAGGATGAGAACAATCTGTTCCAACAGCCATTAAGGCAGTTAAAGAAGGTGACATGGAGTGCTTAGAGCTTGGTTAGACACAGAAGATGCCAGGGTCATCCACTGCACCCTGAATCATTGCCAGCCGTCTTGACTCTGTCCTGCCACTGGACTATGATGGCTCTGGAGGAGAGAATGAGGCTGACAACTTCGTGCAACTCTGCCTCACTTAAATCCAATTTACCCATGAATCAAAAGACATCACCCATACCATTTTACTATTACGCCTCAAAGTCCTGCAGTGACAGGCAAGTGATGAAGCAGTAGGTGTGGATACACTGGGACCTGTAGTCACAACCCTGCACGTAGGCAGCCCAGGCCATAGAATCTTTTCTCACCAGAAGCAGCAGTGGGACTTAGCAGCCCCCTGGGTGTCTGAGCAGCCTTTTAAGGATCACACTGCACACCTCTTGGTGTGAGGAAGGGGATAGAAAAGGTGTTCTAAACATTGTCTGCTTACCCAACCCTGGCCTGATTACTGCAGCAGGTGGGGAATCCCAATACGCAGTCAAAACACAAAAAAATGTACAAAATGTACAAAAACATCTGCAAAGATGATTCCGCTCACCATCGGCACATGGAATGTACGCACACTTATAGACAACACAAAACCAGTAGACCTGAAAGACGAACTGCTCTTGTTGCAAGAGAACTTAACTAGTATCGCACCCAAACAGCAGGCCTGAGTGAAACAAGGTTGGTAAATGAAAGCCAGCTTACTGAAGTTGTAGCTGGATACACATTTTTCTGAAGTGGGCACAGTGAAGGGGAGTGCCATAAAGCTGACGTGGGTTTTACAATCAAAACTAATCAGCAAGCTTGTATGCCTGCCAAAAGAAGTGAATGACAGGCTCATGACAATGAGATTGCCACTTGTAGGAAAACGCCATGCCACCATCATCAGTGCCTATGCTCCCACCATGACAAGCCCTGATGAGGTCAAAGAAAAATTTTATTAAGACCTAGAGACCCTTATCATCAATATGCCAAAAGAGGACAAGTTTATAATTCTGGGTGACTTTGATGCTAGAGTAGGCTCAGACTACCAGACTTGGCAGGGAGTCGTAGGGAGGAATGGAGTTGGAAAGAGCAACAGCAATGGTCATTTGCTGCTAAAGACTTGTGCATCACATGACCTTCTTATCACCAACACTGTTTTCCATTTACCTAAATGCTATAAAACTTCATGGATGCACCCTTGCAGCAAACATTGGCATCTAATAGAATATGTGATTATAAGGAGAAGAGACAGACAAGATGTGAGAGTGACAAAGGCAATGTGTGGTGCAGAGTGCTTGACTGAGTATAGACTTATCTTTTTCAAGCTAAATATTCGCATTCATCAAAAATACCACTCCTCAAGGCAAAATGACTACCAGAAGAATCAATGTCAACAAATTAGAGCTCTTCTCTGAGTGTGAACAGTTTGCTGATGACTTGGAGGGAAGGTTGAGCCAACACACAGTTGGCAACAGTGGAGCAGAAAAGGAGTAGGCAGCTCTCAGAGATTTGGTGCACAGCACTGCTTTTGCTCATCTGGGTCAGAACACTCGCAAACACCAAAACTGGTTTAATGAAAATGATGAGGAAATTCAGATGCTGCTAAACAAAAAATGAGAACTCCACAGGTTATACTGACAGGATAGTTTATCTACCTCTAAGAAGGCAGCATTTAATTCCATCAAAAGCAAAGTTCAAGCAAAGCTTAGAGAGATGCAGGATACTTGGCTCAGTAAGAAGGCAGATGAAATTCAGTTTTATGATGATAGTAACAATCCAAAATGCTTTTATGATTCCCTAAAAGTTATTTATGGACCAAAAACCTATGGTGCATCACAACTACTAAGTGCTGATGGAGCCGTATTGATTAGTGATCAGGACATGATCCTAGAGAGATGGATTGAACACTTCCATAGTGTTCTCAACAGACCATCATCAATCAATGCTGAGGTCACTGACTGTTTACCTCACGTTGGAGTCAATCCCTCCATAGCTGAACTTCCAACTGAAGAAGAGATTTTGAGGGCCATTAGGTGCTTTCACGTGGCAAAGCACCTGTTACTGCCTCTTTTCCAGCTGAGATTTACAAGGTAGGGAGACCATTGCTCGTACAAAAGCTGACTGAAATGTTCCAGATTATATGGAAAGAGGAAGTTATCCCTTAGGAGTTCATGGATGCCTCCATTGTCCATCTCTATAAAGGTAAAGGGAATAGATTGTCTTGTGACAATCACAGGGGAGGTCTCTCTCTTAGTCATTGCTGGCAAAATTCTTGCCAGAGTCCTCCTTAATAGGCTGATTCTTCACCTGGAAGACAGTCGTATACCTGAGAGCCAGTGTGGCTTCAGAAAGGGCCAAGGAACAGATGATATGTTGTTTGCTGCCTGACAACTCCAGGAGAAATGCGAGGAGCAGAACAGAGGTCTGTACGCAACATTTGTAGATCTGACCAAGGTCTTTGACACTATTAGTCATGAGTGCTTACGGAAAATTATGTCAAAATTTGGCTGCCCAGAGAAGTTCATCAGTATTGTACATCAATTTCATGATGGCATGTTTGCCTAGGTTTTGGATAGTGGACGATGTTCTCATGTCTCCCCAGTCACTAATGGAGTAAAACAGGGCTGTGTGCTTGCTCCCATGCTTTTTAGCATGATGCTTTCAGTCATGTTGTCAAATGCTTTCAATGAGGATGAACACAGCATCAAGGTCAACTACCATCCTGATGATAAGTTCTTCAATTTGAAAAGGCTACAAGCCAAGACCAAAGTGGAGGAAGTGTTGGTACATGATTTTCTGTCTGCAGATGATTGTGCACTCAATGCAGCCTCTGACACTGAGATGCAACAAAGTATGGATCAATTTTCTGCTGCCTGTGCTAATTTTGGCTTAATAATTAACACCAAGAAAACACAGGTGCTCTTTCAGCCACCACCATCGCATCCATATGTGTAACCATTGATTACAACAAATGGAGAAGCTCTGAATGCTGTGGATAAGTTCACTTATCTTGGTAGTATACTTTGCAGGGATGTACACATTGACAATGAAGTTGATGCATGTGTTGCCAGAGTTAGCTCAGTGTTTGGGAGCCTCCAAAGAAAAGTTTGGGAGAGAAGAGGCATTAGACTGACTACCAAACTGAAGGTCTTCAGAGCCTTTGTGTTGATCTTATTGTTGTATGCCTGTGAAACATGGACAGTCTACTAGTGCCATGCCAAGAAACTGAATTGCTTCCATTTGAACTGTCTTAGGAAGATTCTGAGGATCACCTGGCAGGATAAGGTACCAGACACTGAAGTCGTTTGAGCTGAACTGCCAAGCATTCGAACTATGCTTCAGAGAGTGCAACTCCAATGGGCTGGCCACATTATTCGAATGCAAAATATATGCTTACCAAAAAGACTTTTATGGAGAACTCACATGGGGCAGGCGATCACATAGTGGTCAGAAGAAGTGATACAAGGACACTCTCAAAGTCTCTCTCAAGAACTTTGGATTTGACTGTGCAACATGGGAGACACTGGCACAGGACTGCTCAGCATGGGGTGCCCGCATCAGAAAAGGTGCTATGCTCTTTGAGCAAAGCAGAATTGAGACAACATAAAGTAAACAGAGGAAGTGCATATTTGGAGTACCCACACCAAAAATTGATAGGGACTATCTGTGCCTAACCTGTAGTAGAGCATTCTGAGCTCATATTGGTCTGCTCAGCCACAGTCGGACACACTGAAATTTCACTTTATCATGGTGATATCATTTTGGTCCTCTTCAAAAACAAAGGATAACAACCAACCAAACTAGCCATAAGTCTATCTGAAAAAGGCCTGGGGTTTTAGTGGACAGTAAATTCAATATGAGTCAACAGTATAATAGGGTAGCCAAAAAGCTAATTCAATCTTAACACTTAAAAATTTTAGCTCTAAATTCTATGGTTGTGATTGACATGATTTCTAGGTTTCCTCCCCTTTGCCTCCCACCCCCAAATGAATTTCTATGGTGCTATGATTCCCTTGTGGATGTAAAAGGACTATAACAATTTTTGCACTTTGCTTCATCTTTATCACTTCTTAGATAATTTTCTACCCAAATTTGGGTAAATAAGAATACACAGGAAACAGCTGACTCTCTCTGAGTATAAGCATTAAAATATGGCTCAAGAATACACACATATATGTAAATATATATATATCATCTATGTATAGAACATATAGTTTGTATCAGAAGCATCAGTACTAGTAACTGAGACCTCTTCCAAGAGGAGCTCTGATCTGGGCCTCTCCATCTCTGAAAAAGTAACTTAAAGTCTCTGTGCCGACATCTGTAAAAGAAAAATCTAGAATCTCTAAGTAGAGATTCCAAAGTGCTTGGAATCTTCAAATGAAAGGAGATATTTAAGTACAATGTATAATTAAGATGCAGTAAACAATGAAAGAGAAGAAGAGAGTTCTGTTGGCCTGTTTGGAAACAATGTCCTCTTGGGTTGTCCTCCAGGTTCAGCAAAGAATTTCTAGGTTGTTGCCTTAGGAAAATAACAAGCTCTCTTCATGCCTCCTTATCCTTATCTTGGGGATTCAAATAATAGCTTACAGAAATAATAGGAAATTTGTGTAACCTTATAAAGAGCGCTAAAGAGAAGTGCATGAAACCTGATAAAAGACTACCTAGTGTCACTGGTTATAGGAACAGGCAAGTTCCTTGGTGAATACTTGGGACCCTGATTCCTTGCACTGGCCATTTCTGTAGCCCTCTACAGAGGAAGCTGGTGAGAACCCCCACCTTTACATTTTATGGGGTACATCCATGTTACCCTGAGAGTTAAACGAAGCAATGAGGTCCTTTATGGAGACTCAGAACAGATGGTCAAGATGACAGGGAAACCTAGATTCCCTAAGTTGCTGAGAGGGAACTACTTCTTTATTTCTCTGATTTGCACCAGGCTTTCAAAATTCTATACTGTAGTACAGACTGGCTACAGCCTAGTCTGTTCAATAGCAGTCTTCATAGCCAATTCTCTCTTAAAATTGCCCACCCTCATTACCTTGAACTAGTATCAATTTCAATATATTGATAACTCAATATACTGAGTTTTATATATATATGTATATATATATCAACATACATTCAATATATTTGATAACTCATTTTGTTAGATCTTACTTCTGGCATGATCAATGAAAGTTCTGGACTTGCAGGCAAGAGGATCTTAGTTCAAATCCAGTCTCCAATTATGATTAGTTAATGTGACAATGGGCAAGTCACTTAACTGCCCTAAGTTTCAGATATCTCTCTATTATTTATTCACTAAGTTATGGAAAGGTTGAAATCTGTGTATGGAGAGAGTTCTCATGCCACCGAGACAAAGAGCTTTGACATATTAAAAATCACTGTTTTCTAAATTTAGATTTTTCTGAAAAAATAAAATAAATAAATGTGCTGTAACATTCATTAGGCAGTGGGTTCCCTATCAATAAAGGAGTTTAAAGTAGACTAAGAGAATCATTATCAGAAATATTGTGGAGGGAATTTCTACATATTATAGGGGGTTGGCGTAAATTAGGTGTGGGGAACCTGTGGCTTTGAGGTCACATATAACTTTCTAGGTCCTCAAGTGCCCACAAGGCCCTTTGGCTGAATACAACTTTCACAGAACAAATCCTCTTGATAAAAGGCTTTTTCCTGTAAAACTTAGACTCAGTGAAAAGGCTACACCCAAGGACCTAGAAGTTCACATGTGACCTTGAGGTTGCAGGTTCCTCACCCTTTTCCTGGATGAACTCTACAAATCTATGAATCTCAAAGGAAATTCTTACTCACCTACTGCAATGTGATTAAGTAAATCAGACTGTAAGTGAGACAGAAAGACAGGATTTTTACAGTAGCCACAAAACCCTTCACCCATTTATTATTCGATTAGGTATTTTTTTTTCACTAGCTACCAGGGACAAAGATAGCACAGAAAAGGCCTGAAATAATGAATTCTACCTCCCATTCTCATTTTTTCCTTCTGTATTTCTCTACCCTGAACCTAAATATCATTGATAATATGGTGGGTAGATGTCCAGGCATTATCCATAGTCCTCATTGCCACCCACTGCACACTCCACATCATAAAATTCCTATTACACTGTTAAGTGACTTGACCAAGATTATACAGGGATTTGAACTCAGCTCTTCTGATTTCAAGTTCAGGACTTTTTCTGCTCCATATGCTCTTTATCCCATTTTGACACATTTGGTGCTGGAGAGCAGGTGCTGCTGATCTGCCTGAATCTATGATTGTATTTAGTTGTGTTTCTTGCTAAATTTTTAAATATGACAAAATAACCTGGTAAGCCAAAGGGATTAGGGGACATCAGGAGTTCTATATATATCAAGCTATAATCAACTGTTAAGAATTCAGCACTGACTTCACCATTAGGTTTACACAGGATGGTTGTACAGTTGGGACTTGTTATAAACTTGTCTTGTTCCTTCCAAAGAAAATCTGATGGTGGCTGATGCTTTACCTGGGATGATGCTGCCCAAACCTGCAGGAAACAGGAAAAAAAAAACAACAACAGATATCAACTGAGTAAATGAACTTCTTGATTCTCTTGTTAGGTCCGAGTTACCTCGGACCTAAAGTGCAGAGTACTTTCTGCACTAAAGTTTTTTGGGCGGGGGGGTGGGGAGGAGATCTATATGTTATTGTTCATCTAATTAATCATTAATGTAACCTAAAAATTATTAATAAAACATTACATATGAAGACATTACAGAGATATGGAATGAAAACTGGCAATCTACTACAAATATTAGCATTTATCCAGAGAACAGAGCAGTGAAACCTCAATGGCAAGATCAATCTTTTGGCAGGATGAAGGGATTTTCTTGGCTATTGAGTTGAAGCTAGATCTTCGTGATGGCGATCAAATTAGAATCTTTTGTTGGTTCTGTTTTACTAAAAGTGCCTCTGATTGAATAGTGTGATTAAAAAAGATCTTCCCCACCCATTGATGGACCTGCCCATTGAGGGAAGCTTGATTAGGGGAGTTGTTTTATAGGAGAGTCCCAATTGCCTTTTGTTTTTTCTATGGAGGCACTGGGTCAGAGGATTATGCCCTCTGGCTCTGAAAAGTGTGTAAATACTCTGAGGGTAAGGTTTTACTTTGGGGGCCTAGTTTTTGGAAGAAGGTCTGTGTGCCAGATGAGACTCTGGGAAGTTGCTAAGCAGCCGCTGCTTTTTGAAAACCCAGATGTTGGTACTTCCCTTTCTGGTAAAGATGTATGTATGTTAATGGGCAGGCAGTTTGGAAGCACTGTCTGTTGATTTTTGATTTCTCTGAAATTTTGATTTTGATTTTCTCTGATACCTGTGCTTGATTAAAGTGATTGTTAACCCTCAAAAGTTGCCTTTCCTTTTATGAATGCAGATCTAAGAACCTGTGATAGCAGGCCCCCCTGTGTATGTTAAGGTGCTTACTGTTACAACCTTCTCAGGAAGTGAGATATCAATAGATGACATCAAAAGTATAAAGAGCTACCACTGCTCCAGGAAGAAGATGTGTATTGTTGTAGGAGGTAACTTTCCACTAAAGGTGAGGAAGTGACAGTTCACTTATCATATTCAGTCTGGAGATAAACTATCCTTCATAAATAGAGACATCTGAAATGTGCCAGAAAACATTTAGCAATGGATCAAGTCTGAAGACTGCCATGTACTCTTCAAGTGGGCATGAAATGTGTCATCAGGGAGAACTCTGAAATAATCCTTGGAATTTATGAAGACTTCACCAAGAAACTGGAGAATTTTGGCATGAGGGTATTATTTTCATTCCTGTTACCAAGTGAAGCCAGGGATTTTGGACCAGAAGGAAGGATATAGGAAGTCAACAGCTGGTTTCGAAAACTGCTTCAGAGAATGGGATGCAGCTTTCTGGACCTTAAATTAAGACATAGAGAGGCAGGGCTATATCTTACCTAAATTCTGTATGTGACTACACATACCCAACAGACATTCTGAAAATGTTTGTTAAATGAACAGGCTCATATTCAGGGATGTTACACATCAAATGATGCTTGTAATTAAGAGTTAACTGAAAAGTAAAGGGGAAGAAGAAGAGAATTCAGATATGGCTGCTAAACCAGGCATTAGAGAGCTCAGCAGGTATGACATTGGAAGAAGGATAGGAGAAGAGGTGCTAAGAGGTGGAGGTAAGAAGGGATTTGAGTCACAGAAAATAGCCCATTCAAGGTCACAGACACATTTAAAAAGGAAAAAATAATTAGATAAAGGGTAGGTCTGTGCTTTAGGAAGTTAATTCACCTTTGTGAAAAGCCATGAATTTGAGTGGAAGAAACACTGTAGAATACATTTGGATAAGAAGCAATGGAGAGAGAAAGAAGTGATCATGTGCTGGTAGTTTCATGTTTCATGCTGCCAGGACAGCTAAAGAAAACGGATGGTGAGATTAAGCCCTTTCACCCAAAATGGTAGAGGAAACAGCTAGAATTGCTGATGAATATTCATGAGTTAAGATTTTTACTGAAGAGGAATTATATCAATCCATGTGTTTAGTCTTACTTAACTAATTCATGATTGGAGTAGTCACAGGTTGACCTTGGGGCCTCAGTTTCCTCATTTGTAAAAGGAGGATAATGATACTTACACTAATGCAGTTATATTATGAGGAAAATGATTTTTAGACCTTAAAGCACTGTGTGACTATGAGTTATGACATGAGGAATCATAGAGAATGGGAAACATGTGAAATTGTAGGTAGGCTAATGGCCCAATTTTCAAAAATGAAAAAAAAGAGAGATACTTCAAATTATAGGGCAGTAAATTTAACATCAACCTCTGTGAAAATTCTAGAATGCATTATTGAAGGATGGTTAGTGAATACTCAGAAGGAGAAGCAGTTATGATGAAGCACTACTATGAGTTCTGTTCAGAATAAATTCTGCTATGCTAACTTTATTTCCTTTTTTGACAGGTTTAGTAGCATGGTAGATCAGGAAAATGCTACAACATTTAATAAAATTTTTCATCCGTGCAGACAAGATGGGGAGATAGGGATCTGAGGATTTGTTGTTCAGTTATTTCAGTTGTGTCTTACTTTTTGTGACCCCATTTGGGGTTTTCTTGACAAAGATATTGGAGTGGTTTGCCACTTCCTTCTCCAGCTCATTTTATAGATAAGGAAACTGAGGGAAACAGAATTAGTGACTTGCCCAGGATCATAAAGCAAGCAGTGCCTAAAGCCAGATTTGAATTGAGGAAGATGAATCTTCTTGATTCCAGGCCTGGCATTCTATCCACTGTATCACCTAGCAGTGAATAGACTGGAGGATAATACAGTTATATGAATTCAGAACTAGCTGAATGACAAAATCCAATTTCAACCTAAAGAGAGGACTTAAGTGGAATAATGAAATGCTATTTATCCTTCATTTTCAAAGAGAACCAATGACATCACAGTGTGATGCCTTGATTAGTTCATGAATTGGATTTAAGTGAGGCAAAATTATATAAAGTTTGTCAGTCTCATTCTGTCTTCCAGAGTCATTGAAGTCCAGTGGCAAGACAAAAGTCAAGACAACTGGCTATGGCCAGGGATGCAGTGGATGACTTTGGCATCTTTGATGTTTGACCAAGTTATAAATGCTTCCCAGTACCTGCTTTCAGCTGCCTTCATGACCACTGGAACAAATTATTCTCATCTGCCCATTCTTCTGGGAGACATCTTTACATGCTTAGGTAGACATCACCCTAATTCACCAAAGGGTTTAAGACCCAATGATTACCCTCAACCTGGTTTAACCTGTCTGCCAAGATTATTTACCAGGGTGTGGCCACTGTGCATGCTACAGCTTCTTAGAACCACAGGTCAGAGTTCAGTGCCAGGAGGACACCAAAGGCAGAAGAGCAGACCCGAGAAGGGCTCAGTAAGTCCTCACACCTGAGGTGCTAGTCCTGTTGTCTGTGGTCATTTCAACATTTCCCTCAATGACTTGAATGAGGCATAAACCATATCCTTATCAAATCTGTGAGTGATACAATGTTAGAAACAAACATATCAGACAACAGAATCAGAATCTATGTAATCTGATTATCATAAAAAAGAATTTAAACAGCACCAGATCAAGTACCTTTTCACAGCTATGCCTAGGAGAGACAAAGGATATAGATAATCATAAAAGATTAAATAGATAATTTCAGTTGTATAAAACTGAAAAATTTAAATGAGAAAAATCAATGCAGTTAGAATTAAGAAGGGAACTGGTCAACTGGGAAGAAAAACCTTTGCATCCAGGATCTCTGATACAGGTCTGAAATCCAAGCTATAAACTGAACATATGAACAAGAGTCATTTTCTAAAGGATAAGTGGTCAACATATGTGAACAGAGACCTACAAGTGATTAACAGCCATATGAAATATTGCTCCAAATTACTAATATCAGAAATGAAAATGTTTAAAAAAAACTTGTTTCAGCTTACATCCAGAAAATTAGCAAAAAAGGCAAACTATGGGACTCATCAATGCTAGGGGCAAGGTTGTGGAAAGATTAATACATTGTTGGGAGAGCTATGAACTAGTCTAGCCTTTCTGACAAGCAATTTAGAATTATGTTAAGAACATGACCCCAAGGGACTGATTCAACTATTTTAGAGAACAATTTGAAACTATGCCCAAAAGGCAATCATACCATGTATACCCTTTGATCCAGCAATGCCACTATTAGGTCTGTATCCCAAAAAGATCATAAAAAAGGGAAAAGGACTTATATGTACAAAAATATTTATATTCTTTTTGTGATGGCAAAGAATTGGAAATTGAGGGGATGCCCATCAATTGGGGAATGGCTGAACAAGTTGTGGTATGTGAATATAATGGAATACTACTGTGTTGTAGGAAATGGTGAGCTCA
This sequence comes from Notamacropus eugenii, assembly GCF_028372415.1. Lineage (NCBI taxonomy): Eukaryota > Metazoa > Chordata > Mammalia > Diprotodontia > Macropodidae > Notamacropus > Notamacropus eugenii. Next base: position 180,234,725 of record NC_092874.1, on the reverse strand, counting down.
CAGATTTCAGAAAAATTTGTTTAAGACTTACATGAACTGATGTTGAATGAAGTGAGCAGAATCAGGAGAATATTGTGCGTAGAAAAAGTAACATTGCGCGATGATCAGCTATGACAGACTGAGCTCTTCTCAGCAACACAATGATCCAAGACAAGTCCAAAAAGACTCATGATGGAAAATGCTATCCACATCCAGAGAAAGAACTGATGGAGTGCGAATGCAGATTGAAGCAGATGATTTTGCTCTTTTTATTTTTTCCTTTTGTTGTTTCTTCCTTCACAACATGACTAATGTGGAAATATGTTTAAATGATTGCACATGTATAACCTACATTGGATTGTTTGCTGTCTTGGGGAGGGGAGAGGGAAGGGAGGGACGAAAGGAGGGAGAAAAATTTGGAACTCAAAATATTTCAAAAAATGAATGTTGAGAAATGTCTTTACTTGTAATTGGAAAAAATAAAATATCATTTAAAAAATTGACCCCCAGAGATATCACTGCTAGTTATATGTCACAAAGGTGAGACAGGTCTCATACATCAAAATACTTATACAATTGTACTTTTATGGTAGCAAACTAGAAAAAAAGTAAATGTCCTTCAATTAGGAAATGACTATACAAATTTTGATACATGAATATAATCGAATATTACTGTATCTTAAGAAACAACGAATATGAAAAATTCAGGGAAGCATAAGCTGATATAAAACAAAGCAAGCATAACTAGGAAAGTAATATGCACAATAATTACAACGATGCAAACAAAACTGGAACGTTTTGTAATTATAATGGCTGAGCTTAGCCCAGAAGCAAAGATATCAAAATATACCTTTTGCTCTTTTTTTTTTTTAAATAGAGGTAGGAAACCATGGATAAGGAACATTTACACACACTATTGGACTCAGTTGATGTGAGCTGTAGCTTTCATTTTCTCTTTGTTTTTCCTCATAAAAGATCCCTCTCAGGGAGTGAGAGGTGGGGAAGGACATATAGGGAAAGAAGGTGATATAAAAAGTAAAAGCTACCATTATATAAAAAAAAATTCAGGATCCCCAAAGATCTTTATATCCCAAAACTTTGGGTAGATTCTTACTTGATGACATTTAATGGCAAAGAAATTTGATGCAAAGTTATACACGTAAGCTAAAAAAATCAATTATACAATGGTATGATTGAGGAGAAATGGCTAAAAAGCAGTTCATGTGAAAAAAATGATTTTAGTAAACTATCAAGATTAGTCATCATGATAATGAGATAGCCTAACAAAACCCTATATGTGTGTGTTTGCACCTACATGCATACACACACACACACACACACACACACACATAAAATCTTATGCTACGTTACGAGCCTAATAGAACTGACAGCAAGAGAAGGGATGGTTTCATTCTGCCCTGGCCTGAGCAGCCCACAATTGGAGTACTTTGACCAGTGCTGGTATCACATGTTAGAAGAGATGTTGAAAGCTGGTGTGAATAGAAAGAGGTATGACCAAGATGATGAGGGGCCTCACAAAATGCTATAGGAAATTTGGTACTAGAAATACGTAGCCAGAGGAAGACAACACTTAGTGCGAACATGATAGATGCCTTCATCCCTGGAATAGATTATATAATGCTAAAAATTATATGGGTTTCATGAAGTTTCAGATAAAGATATATGAGATGATGGCTATTTTAACTTATTCATCAAAGGGTTATCATGTAAGAGAGTGGACATTGGAGAGTGGAGTTAGAACCAACGAGCAGTAAACATAGAGAAACACATTTCATCTTAATATAAGGAAATGTTTCCTAACAATTAGATCTGTTTAAAAGCTGAAAGGGATGATTGAGGAAGTCAAGAATTCCTGTCACTGAAGGCCTTCAAGAAAGAGAGTGACAGATAACTTGCTGTGGATGTTGAAGACAGATTTCATGCTTTGGGTAAAGAATCTGCTAAGTGACTTTTGAGACTTTCATGGTAATTCTACACTTCTATAATATTATAGAATTATTAATATGAAATTATTAGTTCTTCAAAATATTATTCAGTATATTTATATCATATACTCACGGTTACTGTAGCATTGGCTGGCATTCGAATATTTGGATGGAATTTATAGTAAGAGACTGCATGGCCATTCACATTTTGTTGGAGAATATGATCTCCAATTGCCAGTTCTTTCTCAGGAGAAGAGTTAATTATCTTCACGAACAAACCATTGCCACCTATTTCAGCTATTTTAATGTCTCCAAGAGCACTATAAAATAATATAACATGCTTTTAAAAGGTTATACCATTTGTGACCAAAGCAATTTAATAGTAGACTAGTAAAAGATGCTGGTATGTTCTTTAAAAATACAAGAAAAGTGAGTTATTATAGGGATGCAGCATGTGGCAGTAGAAAGAGCATTATATTTAGATCCTGGGTTCAAAGTGCCTGGGTTCAAATCCTGGCTCTATGACTTGCCACCCCAGTGATCTTAGGCAAGCTGTGTAACCTCTCTGGGCCTCAGTTTCCTCAACTGTAAAATGAAGGAATGGGATTAAATGGCCTGAGCTCTCTTTCAGGTTGGGATCTATGATCTTATGACTCCTTTCCCAGATCTAAATCTGCAATTCTTTGATCTTAGAGGACAAAACATAACATTAAAGAAACCTTGAATCTAGTTCAGATGCTGATGTTAGGTAACCATAGGCAAATACCTTAATTTCTTTAAGACTCCTTCCTTTCCAAAATTGTTGTCTCTCTTATGTACTTTGGGAACATGAGATCATATTTATTTTAATTTGTTATCCTTTTTCATTTCCTGTTATATAGTTCCTTATGCATAAAAGCCTCAAAGTAGAAGTATTGTACTCTACCGGAAAGAGCCTGGGGTAGGAAGTCAGGAAACCGCCTAAACTCTGTCATTAAAACATTTCATTCATGTCTATTTTCTCATCTGAAAAATGGGAGTGAGGCAACTAGATAGGGTAGTGGATAGAACACCGACCCTGAGTCCAAACCCATCTTTAACCATTTACTAGCTGTGCGACCCTGGGAAATCCAACTACCTCTCAAAATAAAACAAAAAGAAAAATGGGGATAACAATGTCTATCATAACAATTTCAGAGCTGCTACGATGATAAAATGAGAAAATATATATGAAAAAATTTAAAGTTGAAAGGACCATACAAATATAAAATATTTTTATGCTATAGGTGGAAAATAATTTTTTGTTATTGTTTAGTTGGGTCTGATTTTACGTGACTACATTTGGGGTTTTCTTGGAGTAGTTTGGCATTTCTTTCTCCAGTTCATTTTACAGATAAGGAAACTGAGGCAAATAGGATTAGGTGATTTGCCCAGGAGCGCAGAGCCAACATGTATCCTAAGCCAGTTTTGAGCTGTGGTCTTCCTAACTCTAGGCTGGGCACTCTATCCCACTGTACCACTTAGCTGCCTTTAAATTAAGTTATAGACTGGTATAAACATTTGACAGATTTCTTTGTGAGACAATGGCAAAGTATTTAGGTGTATATTTTCAGCTCTCAGAATATTAGGCTTATCATCACTAGAAAGTTTCCCAGACTGATTTTCTCATAAGAATTTTAATGAGAGAAAGACAAGTTGTCTTTTTCTGAACACTCCATAGATTTATGACATGATCTCAGCCAAGATATTTGTATTTTAACATATTTATCTGTGACACTTATTTTTAAGAATACTAATAAAATCAATGTTTTGAAAATTTCTTCTTATTTTATCTTGCTCCATGTAGTTCCTATAGGGTAAAAAGAGGGTCAGGATAATGAACTTTAAAAAAACCAGAACTTTTCTATGCTGCCATCTCTCTTATTGAATTATTCTTTTAAAAACTAGAAATAACAAAATGAGCTAGTATTTCTTTTTACCCTGATGACAGGTTGTGATGGACCGAGTTACTTGCTGAAATTACCCTGTTAAGTTGAGGACCTTTTCCCTAGTCTAAACTGTTCAGCTGGGTTGTTCCAAAGGTGGTGCTAATAAGATCAAGGTGGTGACTTCATAAGCCATTTGCTTCATAGGATGGAGAGTTTTCCACTAAAAGAAAATCTCTTCCCTGGCTACAGATTCTACCTCCAACATAGCCTGGGTTCTTTTGTAATCTTACATATTTTCTTTGATGAATTTAAAAATATTATTCTGGATGGAGAAGAACTTCATAGACAGTTTCAAAGACTGCCAAAGGGGTACATGACTTTAAAAAAAAGGTTAAGAATACCTGATCTAGTCCAACCTCTTTATTTTACAGATGAGAAAAGAGAGGCTCAGAAGTTTTGAATTGCTCTAAATCCTTCACTGAGCTGGTGGTTATACTAGTTCTAGAAACTGAATCTCTGGATTTTTATTTTAGCTCAGTGTTCTTTCCTACCATCTCATCATGCATGTCCTTGGCAAAATCTAATACACTTTCAACAAAAGAAATGTTTAAGTTCATTTTTACAAACACTGAGAAGGGGGTGTATATTCTTGATCTGAGATACAGTTAAGGCTTTTTGTTTACTTTTTGTCAGTGCTATATACATAATATATGTACACATAGCATATATAATATATGTATGCACATCTATCTATCTATCTATCTATCTATCTGTCTGTCTGTCTGTCTGTCTGTCTGTCTGTCTGTCTATCTATCTATCTATCTATCTATCTATCTATCTATCTATCTATCTATCTATCTATCCGTCTATCTATCGAATTTGGAGTATTTAGGTATAGCCAATTTCTTATTAAACTAAATGCCTACCTACTTCTTTCCTTGAAAGAGAACACTCATTATCATGACATGCCTCTCTAGACATATTGAGAAAGAATCATTCCATTCTTTTACTTTATAAATGTTAACATCTTTGTGAAGTTTTTTTATAAGAGATTCTTTTGTCCCTTTTCAAATACAAGCTTTTGTTATTTCTCCACAGAATAATAATCAGTAATTTATAAATTGTGTATTTAAACAGATAAGAAAGCCACTATAATGTCTTGCCTACTTTTTAATTACTCATATATGCTGTTCATTGATATGTATGCTTTTCTTAAACCTCTGATTACTCAAAAGTGCTGTTAATTTATTAAGTTTGAATATAATTTACTTTATCAAGAGGCTTCCCTATTAAGTATCAGAATTAATCATTTCAATTGCCTTCTTTTTGAAAAAATACCTAAATCTATGGGGAAATAATTCACAAATGGACAAATACTTCAATGTAAGAAGATAGGGCCAATCTTTTGTCAGGCAGACTTCTAAATTACCTTTTCTTTTTAAGAGAATGAATTAGGTAACCTGTTCCTCCTTGTATGCCCTCCTCTTAACTCTGCAACCCTACACATAGTGTGCACCAGTGAGAGCTTTATATAACTGGTGAACCATGATGGCATTATCTTACCAATGTCCTTTTCTTTCTCTCTATAAACATGCCATCTTTTACTTATTACAAGAGATCAATAACTATATTAACATTCCTCCTCTGAATGGAAAATAATGAGTACTTAAAATGTTTCAGCTACTATGCTCGTTTGTAAAATAGCCACCTTTGCATTAATTACTCTGGCTTTAGGTAGGTTTTCCAAGACAGATCAATGCTAGTAATCTTATTTTAATTTGCTTTTAGATGCTTCTTATTATTCTGTAGGTAATGGCAAACCAGTTGATTGTTACCTGGAATTTGCCTTCAAGCTACTGGTTCCAGTGGTTCGTACCTGCCTAAAACTTACAATCAGTTGACTGATCAAGATTTTCTCATGAGCTCAAGTTGCACTTGGTAGAGGATCTATTCAGTCTCACTAATGGTGAGATTGGGAGCATTATATCTGCCCTAAGAGATCCATACAAGGTCTCAGCTTGTCTCAAATGTCTAAAGAATTAGAATAGGTAGGTAAATTCTGTATTCTGCTTCCCTTTCTAGTCACAGTCTTGCTTTACTTCCCTATCTGAACATACCTAGTACCTTGGGGGTGCTGGTGGGAATGGGAAGATATCCTTTACCATGGAGATCTAGAAGCCATCTAATATGGGGCAATAGCCTTGGCAGGGGTAGGGGGGATCTCCTAACCTTCCTGCCAATTCCTCCTTTCTTTTTTCCTGACCACATCCCTCTATCCTCACCCCTCCAAGAGGGAACTCAGAATCTTCCCTCCAGAGAACATTCTGTCCTGTACTCTCAATCTTGAACTAAAACAGATCCAACATCATAAAGCAATTCCCACAATTGACCTGGGGTACTCTAAGTCAAGAATGATGTAGCCAGGAGTAAGTCTTCTGTAGATGCTGAGAAAGGAGAGTGAATAACTATCCACAGAAACACAGCTTTTAGCATCTCACCTGAATTAAACTTCTATCAAACCTGTTACTTCCATTCTTTGGGTATTTACATAGGTTGGAGTTTATGAAAACATCTGCATTACTTTCTCTATGACTACCCTTGGAGAATTCATCCATAATCATGGTTAACTATCTCTACACTGTTAACTCCTAAAGTTTTCTATTCACTCCCATATTCTCATTTGAAATCTCCAACTACTTTAAAACTAAGATGTCCTAAAACAGAATTAACTAGTATTTCCTCTTCTAAACTCACAATTTCTATCAGATGTTGCCTGCATTCACCCACTTACTCAGATTTGAAATGGTAAAGTTATCTATGATTCATTCTTCTTATATCACTAACTACTGTCCATTTTTCCTCTGAAACACTGCTCACATTTTTCACTGTCTCTTCTCACCACTACCATCCTAGTCCATGTTCTTACCTCCCTGAAACCAGATTAATAAAGTAGCCTTTCTGACTCATCTTTCTTCTCCTCTAATCCATTCTGCACAACACTGACAGAAAAAAATCATCCTTTAGCCTCAGTTTATTCATGTCATTTCATGCTTTGAAACTGTCAATGGCATACTATTTTTTTTTACCACATTAAATCTGAATCAATATAAATCTAAATTTAAGATTCTACATAATCAGGCCTTATTTGATATAGCTGATGTTATTTCTTATCATTTCAATCTCCTTTCTGATCAAACTTTTTATAAGAGTTCTAGTAATCATCACACTACAGTGGTTTGAAAAAAGGCCACTTTTCTCTCTTCCTGCTTTAGGTCATTTTTACAAGCATCAAGAAGGTGAGAAAGGCCAAAGAACAGTAAAATAAGGGGAGGAATGGGCCTGAATAATCCACCAACTAGATAAGTGGCCCTTGGACAACTGAACTGCCTGTACTTTAGGTTGTCGTTGTTTTAATCTTTGGTTAATCTGGCATATTTTATCAAGTTAAAATACACCATTCATGTTCAGTTTGCTGCTTTGTAAAAGAGGTAAAGAATACAACTTATGGCAATGGAATAAATCAGTGACAATGAAAAATGAGGACTTCTGGTTTAAGTCAATTTCCTGCCAGTTTCTGCCGTTCAACTGCAATCATATGAATGAACCTTTAAATTAAATGTTACCAGTTTCAAACAAGAACATGTACCTGGATTTAGATATGTTGGCCTCATCTGGAGACAAAGTTTTATTTCTATCTGGGAATCCGGAAAGCCTGAGACGTCTCTTTGAGTCCAAGAACAAAGAGTGAAAGTAGTCCTCCCCATCTCCTAACATACTGGGCTGAGGTGTAAAGACTGCAGTGTGTGGTTTCTGGAGCACAGGGACAGAGAGGCTGTCACTAACTTTCCAAAGGAAGTAGAGTCCAAGAGTCCGACAAATAAAAAGAAGAAAAAAAAGCAGTAATTTACATCTTTTCCCAACTATAATGCAACATTATATAATTCACATATCTTATGATCAATATAAAACTATCTCCTCAATGAGAATTTAAAGCCTTAAACCTGTAGTTATGAAGTGACATCTGGTGAATATTCTTAGTGATGTGTTACTGTATATCTTGGGGAGAACTGGTTCATATAAATGATGTCACTAGAAGAATAATCATCCTGAAATTTTGGTGCTACTAAGCAATAATGTTATTGATTTGAAGCAGTAGTACATCTCAGTTCTTTTCTTTCAAATTAAAATATATATCAGAATCTCTACAAATATATCTTTGTTTGCTATGGGAAGTAAGAGAAGGCAACCAGTCTGCCCCAATTTGCCCTGCAAAATGTAAATCTTAAATAAGCTCTGCTCCCTTTCTTTTCTTAAGGAAGTTTTCTGGAACTTCTAGCACCAAGATGGTGGAGTGAGGCAGGAACTCCCTGGGCCCTCCCAAATTCCCCACCAAAGAATACCTCAGAACCAATTTAGGAGTGAGGAAGCAGGTTACCAACACAGCAGGAAAGGTGTGTCTCACTGAGGTTGGAGGGTAGGGCAGCAAGTCACACCACAGGGGGTCCAGCAGCAAGGCTCTGAGTCCCAGGGCTATCCACCAGTGAGGCCCTGCCCCTGTGTAGGCCAGCAACTCAGAGGGAAGTCAACAGTTCTACACCACCAGCACAGCAAGGCCCCACCCCCAATGCAAGCAACCAGTGAGATTCCACCCCCAGTGCTGGCCACCAGCAAGGCCAAGCCCACATTGATGACCAGTAGTGAGGTTCCACCCCTGGGCCAGCCAACAGCAAGAGATACTGTCCCCGGGCAGTCTAAGAGTGAGACCTCACCCCTGGGGAAGGCCAGCAGCAAGACGCTGCCTCTGAGGTGAGCTGGCAGAGAGGCCCTATCTACACAGTAAGCCAACAGTGAGACTTCATCCCTGAGGTAGGCCAGTAACAAGACTTTGCCCCTGGGGTCAGCTGGCAGAGAGGCCCCACATACACAGCAAGCCAACAGTGAGACCTAATCCCTGAAGTAGGCCAACAGCAAGACCCTATCCCTGGGATCAGCTAGCAGAGAGGCCCCACCTCTGGTGCAGGCCAAAAGAGAGGCCTCACCCCCAATACAAACCAGCAGGGAGGCCTCCCCATTCAGAGCAAGCTAGCAGTTTGACCCTGAAGCCCAGTAAAAGCCACTACCAAGGCCTTGAACCCTGGCAGAAGCACCTTAGAACAGTGCAAGAGCAGAGTCTAGCTCACACATAAAAGTAGAAAGTCAAAAAATAGGCAGAAAAAAGAGCAAAAACAATAACAAAAAAGAACTGACTACAGAAAATTACCATGGCGACAGGGAGGATGAAGGCACAAACTTAGAAAAGGACAACAGTGTAAAAATGACTACATCTAAAGTCTCAAGGAAAAATATAAATTCATTTCTGGCTCAAAAAGAACTGCTGGATGAGCTTAAAAAGTATTTTAAAAAGCAAATTAGGGAAGTAGAAGAAAATTGGAAAAAGAAATGAGAGTAATGTTAAAGAATCATGAAAAAAGTCAACAGGTTGGTAAAAAACTCAAAAAATGGAAAAAGATATACAAAAGTTCACTGAAGAAAATAATTCCTTAAAAACTAGAATTAGGCAAGTGGAGGCTAGTGACTCCATGAGACATCAAGAAATGATAAACAAAATCCAAATAAAAAAACAGAAAATGTGAAATTTCTCATTGGAAAAACAACTGACCTGGAAAACAGATTCAGGAGAGATAATTTAAAAATTATTGGACTACCTGAAAGTCATGATCAAAAAAGAGTCTTGACAGCATGTATCATGAAATTATCAAGGAAAACTGCCTTAATATCCCAGAACAAGAGGGCAAAATAGAAGTTGAAAGAATCCACTGATCATCACCTGAAAGAGATCCCAAAATGAAAACTCCCAGGAATATCAAAGCCAAATTTCAAAGCACTCAGATCAAGAAGAAAATACTGCAAGTATCCAGAAAGAAACAGCTTGAATATCACAGAGCCATAGTCAGGATTACACAGGGTTTAGCAGTTTCTACAATGAAGAACCAAAAAGCTTGGGATATGATATTCCAGAAAGCAAAGGAATTGGCATTACAATAAAAAATCAGATCTATCCAGAAAAACTGAGTATAATTCTTCAGGGAGAAAAAAATATCAATATTTACAGAAATAAAGAACTTACAAGCATTCCTGATGAAAAGACCAAAGCTGAATAGAAAATCTGATCTTCAAATACAAGACTCAAGAGAAACAAAAAATTGAAAAAGAAACAAGAGAAAATAGAAGAGATTTAATAAGGCTAAACTCTCTATATTCCAACATGGTAAGATGATAGCTATAACTCTTAAGAACTTTATCACTATTAGGGCAATTAGAAGGAGTATATATAGAAAGACAGTGTAGGTGTGAGATGATTATAATGGGATGATATTCAAAAAAACAAAATCAAGGGGTGAGAAAAATGACTGCATTAGGAGAAGAGGGACAGGGGAGTTAGAATGGGGTAAATTATCTCACAAAAATGGTGTGAAAGAGCAATCACAGTGGAGGAGAAGTTGGGGGAGGGGTGGCAAGCAAAGCTTGAACTTTACTTTCATCAAAATTGGCTGAAAGAGGGAATAACATATATACTTGCTTGGATATAGAAATCCATCTTACCCTATAGGAATATAAAAATGAACTGGGAAAAGGAAAAGAGTGTGGGGAACCAACAGAAAGGAAGGCAGATTGGGGAAGGTGGTAATCAGAAGTAAAGAACTTATGGGAAGCGACGAGAGAGAGAGAGAGAGAGAGAGAGAGAGAGAGAGAGAGAGAGAGAGAGAGAGAGAGAGAGAGAGAGAGAAGGATAAACAAAGGAAAAATTGGGTGGAGGAAAATACAGGAAATACACAGATATCATAACTATAAACCTAAATGGGATAAATTCATCCATAAAATAGAAGCAGATGGCAGAATGGATTAAAAATCAGAATCCTACAATATACCATTTACAAAAAGTACATCTGAAGCACAGACACATACAGATAAGGGGCTGGTGCAGAATCTATTATGCTTCTGCTGAAGTAAAAAAAAAAGGATAGCAATCACAATCTCAGATAAAACAAAAGTAAAAATAGATCTAATTAAAAGATATAAGGAAAGAAACTATATCTTGCTAAAAGGCATAATAGATAAAGAAATAGTATCAATACTAAACATATATGCACCAAATGGTATAGCATCTAAATTTTTAAAGGAGAAGTTAAATAAGTTACAGAGGGAAATAGATAATACAACTATACTAATGAGGGACCTCAACCAGAACTAGAGAAATTTAACCAAAAATTAATTAAGAAAAACGTTAAGGAGAATTCTAGAAAAGTTAGATATGCTAGATTTCTGGAGAAAACTGAATGGGAACAGAAAGGAATATATATTTTTCTCAGCCATACAGCTGTACAAAAATTGACTATGTATTAGGGCATTAAAGTTTCACAATCAAATACAAAAAAGAAGAAATACTAAATGGATACATACCTTGTAGATTATAATACAATAAAATTACATTCAATAAGGGGCAGTAGAAAGATAAAATTTAATTAGAAAGCTAAATAATCTAATCCTAAAGAATGAGTAGGTCAAAGAACAAATCATAGAAACAATAATTTCATTAAAGGGAATGACAACAATGAGACAACATTCCAAAATTTATGGGATATAGCCAATGTAGTACTTAGGGGAAAATTTATATCTCTAAATTTTTATCATCAATAAAATAGAGAAATAACAGATTGATGAATTGGACATGTAACAACAACAAAAAAAACAAACTAGAAAAAGAACAAATTAAAAATCTTCAATTAAATAGCAAATACTGAAATACTGAAAATCAAAGAAGAGATTAATAAAATTGAAAATTGCTTAATAAAAGAAAACCACTGAACTAATAAAACTAGAAGCTGCCTTAATAAAACAAAACAAAACAAAACAAAAACTACCCAGTAAAACCAGTTGGTTAATCTGATTAAAAAAAAGGAAAGAAGAAAACCAAATTACCAGTATCAAAAATGAAAGGAATGAATTCACCATTATTGAAAAGGAAATTAAAACAATTATTAGGACCTATTTTGTCCAATTATATGCCAATAAATATGCTGAAGTGAAATGGATGAATTTTTACACAAATATAAGTTGCCCAAATTAACAGATGAGCAAATAGAATACTTAAATAACACAATCTTAGAAAAAGTAATTGAACAAGCCATCAATGAATTCCCTAAGAAAAAATCTCCAGAGCCAGATGGATTCACAAGAAAATTCTACCAAACATTTAAAGAACAATGAATTTCAATACTATATAAACTATTTGGAAAAATAGAGTTCTACAAAATTCCTTTTACCACACAAATATGGAGCTGATACATAAATCAGGAAGAGCAAAAACAGAAAAAGAAAACTACAGGCCAATCTCCCTAATGAATATTGATGTAAAAATTTTAAATATGATACTAGCAAGGAGAATAGAGCAACATATCTCAAAGATCGTAGACTATGACCATGTGGGGTATATACTAGCAATGGAGGGCTGGGTCAATATTAGGCAGACTACTGACATAATTGACCTTATCGTAATAAAATTAAAAGAAATCATATGATTATCTCAATAGATGCAGAAAAAACCTTTGATAAAATATAACACCCAATCCTATTAAAAACACTGAAGAACATAGAAATAAATAGAGCTCACCTTAAAATGATAAGTAATATTTGTTGAAAACCATCAGCAAGCATTATTTATAATGGGGATAAACTAGACTCCTCCCCAATAAAATCAGGGGTAAAGCAAGGATGCCCATTCTGAACACTATTATTCAATATTGTACTAGAAATGCTCACTATAGCAATAACAGAAGAAAAAGAAATTCAAGGAATTAGATAATGAGAAAACAAAACTATTACTCTATGCAGATGATATGTTTGTATACTTCGAGAATCCTTGAGAATCAACTAAAAAGCTACCTGAAACAATTAACAACTTTAACAAAGTTGCAGGATACAAAATAAAGCCATGTAAATCATTAGCATTTCTATATATTACCAACAAAACAGCAGAAAGAGATAGAAAGAGAAACTCCATTTAAAATAACTGTAGACAATATAAAATTCTTGGCAGTCTACCTGCTAAGACAAGCCCAGGAATTATATGAACGCAATTGCAAAACACTTTTCATACAAATATAGTCAGATCTAAACAACTGGAAAAATACTGATTGTTCATAGGTAGGCCAAGCCAATGTAATAAAGATGACATTTCTACCTAAATTAATTTACTTATTCAGTGCCATTCCAAATAAACTACTAAAAATTATTTTACAGAGCTAAAAAAATCATAACAAAATTCATCTGGAAGAGCAAAAGATCAAGAATATGAAGGGAATTAATGAAAAAAATTGTGAAGGAAGTTGGTCTAGCCATACCAGATCTCAAACTGTATTATAAAGCAGTAATTATCAAAAACAATCTGGAACTGGCTAAGATCCAGAATGGTGGATCATTGGAATAGATTAGGTATACAATATATTATAGTAAAGGACTATAGTAATCTAGTGTTTGATAAATCGAAAGACCCAGTTTTTTGGGACAAAAACTCATTTGACAAACACTGCTGGGAAAACTGGGAAACAGTAGGCAGATCCTAGGTACAGACCAACATCTCACACTATATACCAAGATAAAATCAAAACAGGCACATGACTTACACATATAGAGTGATACCCTAAGCAAATCAGGAGAGCAAGGAATAGTTTATGTGTCAGATCTATGGATAAGGGAAGAATTTAGATCAAATAAGAGATAGGAAGCATTAAGAAATGTAAAATAAATCATTTTGATTACATAAAGTTTAAAAGGTTTTATTAAAGGGATTTTGTTCTGTGAAGTTTGGATTCAGTCAAAGATCTGCCTTTGAGGACCTACAAGGCCACATGTGGCCTCAAGGCCATAGGTTCCCCAGCTCTGGATTAAAGAAATACAAATTAGAATGGTGTAAGTTTAAGGTGGTTCAGTGCAGAATTTGATTCAATATTTGCACAATTTTCCTCTTTCGAAATTCCTGGTGGTAGAATACAGTTACCACTGATTTCTATCTGTAGAAAAACTCAATATAGATTTTCTATCAATTGAAATGCAAAAGCTGATGCCAGAGAAGTTTAGTAATGGAATTGTAAGGGAAAAATTTTTCCACTAAAAGCCCTATTCTCATGGTTCACTGTAGCATGTAGAGATATCTCTGTTCTCAAAAGGGATATAAATCGAGCACAAGTTCTTACAGATCCCACTAAGCTTGAAAGTTGTAGCGTATAGCCCTAGTAATACACGTACTCTGAGTACTTGCTTAGCTAAAATTAGAAAGGCTCATCTTTAACAACAGGTTAGCTATCAGGTGCTAAATTGTTTTAACCAAAGACACTCATGAAGATAATTTAAGAAATGGTATAAGAATGGCCTATATTGGTGAGCTATAATAATTTGAGAATAATTCGTATCATTCTTAATCTTCTATTAGGTACAATCAAGACATGGCCATTCTGGTTGCCATCCACACACAGAATTTCTTTAAAATTTGTTTCATTTTTTTTTAATGTTATGCTTACTCATGTTGTCAGTTCTGTGAAAATTTGTCGAAGATGATGTAGAAGATTTTAGTGCAGCTGAAGATGTGGTCAACCCTGTAGTTAAAGCGCTGCACACGTAGCTTTTGAGAGTTATGTCATAGCTTGATGGCTCTGATGAATAATGTGAAGAAAAGCAGACTGAGGATTGTTGTCGCAAGTTCGCACTGTGTAAAAGTTTTCCTTCACTTCTGTGTTCAAAAATGATACAGAACCGTAATTTAGTCATCAAAGTAGGAAATTAATATAAAATAGAATAGGAATATCAGTAATACTTAGCTTTCTTTTAAGCACATACTTTATAGTTTATGATACATTACCAATCTTGGAAATCTGAATCAAACTCTTTGTTATTGTTTTATTACATGTTCCTCTAACTTAATCCTTGTCATTTAACTAATATTTATATATTAATAAAGATAACATTTTATTTCTACTCTCAGAAATTACTTATAATTTACACATTCTACATGCAAGTAAGTGTTTTCAAATAATACCTTTTCTGTGTAGGAGTGAGAGAAGGGTGGAAAAATAACAATAATTCTAACCACAATAATAATTCTCATTTCTATAGTACTTTAAGGTTTGCAAAGCACTTTACATATGTTATCTCAATTAATATAGATGTAGAAAGGAGAAATACATTTTAAGTACTATTATTATTTTAGTGAATTATATAATGAACATAGCTAAAAGGGTCTGTGGTTTTTAACAAGACTATATTAACTTTACTAATGCATGATCACCTATAAAATGAAGAAAGCAGAACTGAGGATTTTCTGAGGTCCTTTCCAGCTTTAAATCCATGCACTCTTTTGAGAATTTCAAAGTACTTTTATCACTGGGAAACATCACATACATTTATGCAGTTATCTCTTGAAAACTCTATTTTTTAGGACAGTCATGGAGACCCAAAGCCTTTTCCTTAGGCCCTCAGGGCAACTGCTCCTTAATAGACTCCCTAAATACATCCGTATATTGATTCACTTTATTTTATTGAACTTAAAGCTTGTAAAAAATTCCAGAGATGCAAAGGCCTCCATCCCTCCACTGAGACATAACTAGATTCACCCCTTATTACCCTTTGCTCAGATGCTCTCCTTAAGCTACAGGCCAAAGTATTTTTATTTCCTTTAATCATGCAACCACTGGAATCCATATGGCACCATTTTTGTTGTTTCCAGTTAGATGTAACTTCAGTAGAAGTCCTATGATCATGGCTAAAATTTATATACTGTTCTAACTCCCTGATCTCACTTGATCCTCATAATAATTCTGTAGGGGAGGGAGCACAGGTGTTATTTTCTCCTTTTAAGTGAGAAGAAACTAAGGTCTAGCAAGGTTCAATAATTTGTTCATGGCCACAAAATTGTAACAGGCGAAATTCAAACCCAGGTCTCTCTTGGGTTCAAGTACAACACTTTCAGAGTATACCACTTTGCAGAATTTATAGCCAACCTAAGATACTTACACTGAGCCTCAGTTTTCTTGTGAGTAAAACAGAGATAGTAAGAGCACCTGCCTTTCAGGGTACAATGTGAATCTACAAGGAAATAATGCCTACGAAGCCTTTTGAAAAACTTAAAGCATTATGCTAATGTTACTATTCCTATTTTTATTATAAGAATCCCCATACCATGACCTTCTCTATAGGACTGCCGAGATGAAATATGAATGCTTTGGAAACATTAAGCTTGCTTTCTCTCTCTCTCTCTCTGTGTATGCAGATATATATATATATGTATATATATATATATATATATACACACATACATATATACACATATATATGTATATATATGTATCTGTATACACACATATATATGTATCTGTATACATACACACAAAACACATATACATATATAGGCACACACATAGACATATGTAGATGCACATAGGTGCATGTGAAGCATAAAAATCAGGATTGGACCTGTGATTTGAGTGGAATATAGGACTCCCAAGTGAAGAAATTTCCTCTATCAACATAGGTTAGCACATTCTTCGCATTCTTTATAATCTTAGAGAATTGCCTGAAGCAATGAGACCAGAAGTAAGTGGTTTGGAGGTACACAGGCAATATGCAGTAGAGGTAGGGCTTGAACCTAACTAAGTCTGATTAGTTGTTAAGACCAGCTCTGTGTTTACTATGCATATATATTTGCATGTACGGGTATATATATTCACACACACATATACAATAAACATATACGTGTGTGTGTGCATGTATGAGTGTGCATATGTATATGTAGAGAGAGAGGGAGAGTTAGGTATTATCATTATTATTATTCATGCTAACTGTTGACTTTAAACTAGCTGGTCGTAAACTGGTCTTTCTGATGCCACACCCAGTGAGTACCAAGTCTTAAAGGTTCTGGGTCTATGAATCACTCACACTAGTTCTACACCATGCTAACCTTGAATCATTAAGTCCTAGTCTCAAACTTCTTTGAAACCCCTAAAATGAAAAACACTCAGCTCTCACGCTAACATTTAATATCTGACAGCCTAGAAAGCCAAATCTATAAACAAGGCTTTAACTTTCAAAAGAACATGATGGCAAACTTTTCTGATAATTAAGGGGGCTGAGGGGCAGGATATGAGACTATTTCAGCTACAGTCAAATGGAATGACACGGGATAATGTGAGGATGTTTTTCAAACTCAGAGAAAGCAGGAAACAGGTTTTCCTTCATCCAAACTCCTCATATTTGGATTTCATTTTAGACAAGCTGGTCGTGTCATTTTTATTTTATAAGCCTCACCTTATTTCTTTCCTCCCTCAGTAAAACAAAACATTTTCAAAGGAAAATGAATATATAAAAATGAATCTATAAAACAGAAACTCCTTCTACAAGTCTCCATGAAGGCTGTTCTCAGGGAAAGCTGGCACAAGGTTTCTGAGCTTTCTCACTTAAGTGGTTTAAGACATTTTTAATGGACACATAGTATTTAAGGGGCTTAACTGCTTCAGCAATGGACTTATACAATACAGTCCATTATTCAAACCTTCCACTGATCTCAGCACTGAATTCCTAGGGCAGAGATGAAAATATTCCTCATGTTTCAAAAACATTTTCCTTTACAGTATAGAAATCTATCTCCTGTTAGTTTTGACTTTGTCAAAGTAATTACTTCAGTGCTAAGGTACAGAAATTTAAAAAAAAATTATTAACCCAGTATTTCAATGTTGTTATAACTGGGGAAGTACTGAATTAGTAATATGAACAGCTGTGGTCTTTTAGGTGATCTCAGGGTGTCTGAATATCAGAAGATAGAAATGAATTAAACATTAATTACAAGACATCTAGGTCTGAAAATAACAGTTTAACTTGTTGAAATCAATGTCGGCATTTAAGAATCCAAGGTAATTGTTATGTTATTAATAATACTAATGCTAACTTAGTAGTTATCTTTTATAGACTTGTATTTTTGACAATTTATATTGGATAAACTTAAAACAGTTTCTAAAAGGCAAAATAAGTCCTCAGAAGGCCCTTGGAAATTTCTGGACTGCCTCTAGTTTTGGATAAGCTCTTGCAGAGAGATGCATAAATTTCCTTCAATGTCAAGTTGCATTTGCTCATTATATGAAAACATTAATTTATTTCCTCATTTAACAACTGAGTGTAGGATCTAGTATGACCACTGTATAACTGATGAGATGTCCTTACTTCTACTTAAACCAAGAACTCAAACTTTATAAAAGTGTTAGTTTGTTTTGGCTGAGAATAGTGCTTCAAATCTACTGTGTTCCAAACTAACACAGCCATGGAACACTTTTTGGGCTTTCAATATAATGATGGAATCCATAAATGCCAGCCCAAGATACTCTCTAACAATAAAGGGAGATTGGAAAAAATTAGGAGTATTATCAGTTCTTAAAATATGAAGTTTCTATATCTGAATCATTTTACATTTATTATCATAAAAGAGAAGATATCACCAGCACTGAAACTGCCTCAAGTACAACATATTCACATTATATGGAATACTAGGGTTCTACAAAACACAATTTACTATTTTAGAAAATTCATGGGTTCAAGTACATTTCAAATTGATTTACTTGGTTCTTAAAGAAACCACACCCATATCTATATATCTACATATATTCAGTTCAAGCACTTGGTTCTAACTTCTCCAAACTTAGTCAATATTTCTCATGTGACTTTTCTAGTGGTGATGCCCTTACCCATTCGCTTCCTTTGGCTGGCCTCCAAGATCATGGACTTCACTTTGTAAGTGTACTTCACTTTGTAGAACTGTAGGATTTTCCTGAGGTGTTTTCTCCTCTTTCATCTTGACTACAGGATCTTATGTTTCCTAACAGATTAAATCACAATGTCAGCCAGTGAATCCAGTTGTAGTTCAGGTTTTAAAAATGGCCTAAATTAAATCAATTGAGACAATTAACTGAAAGTAAACCAAAGGTATCTGTCAGGTTTAATGTCAGGATTAATGAGAAATGCCAGAAATATCTGATGCCAGAACCAAGATATTATGTGAATATCTAAGTGTTCCTTATACTATGCAGTGAATGCACTTGGTGAATAACTTAAGTTCAACGGACATTGTACCTTATCTTTGTACCTTATCTTCTTTACTGTATATAACACTTACCCATCCCTACCTAACAAAAATGCTATGAGGATAAAATTCAAATCTTAGCTATGAAAGCTCTTAGGCAGATCTGCACAATACTAATCTGACACTATTATTGAAGACGATTATTTTTGACTGAGATTTATGAATTATTGCTACTAAAATGGCTCCTGCCAGTGGCCAAAGAAATTGCTGAAAACAACAACAAAGTGGAGCTGAATAGCATTCTATAGCTAAGGAACTAAGATTCAGCTTTTGTCATCCAGATTAGGGGTTGGCAAGCCATGGGTCACAGGCCAAATCCAGGAGAGTGCCTGCTTTTGTACCGTCAATGAACTATGAAAGGTTTTTACATTTTAAAATAAAATATTTTATAGTTTTAGATATTTAAAAAATGTAAAAGCCAGTCTTAGGTAGCAGGACATGCAAAAAAAGATGGGCTAGATTTGACTCGTGGATCATAGTTTGCCAACCCCTGATTTTAACACAATGCTGCCTCTTTTAAAACCATGAGATAATGTCTAAGTACATACAAGACTTCAATTTAGGGATGACTTAGTATATTAATGTTTCACTTGCTCTAGAGACTATTGAAGCAAAGTAATGAAGTCTGTGTACAAGAACATCATTTTCTTTTAAGTGTTTTGCTTTCAGTCAAAATGTTCAAAGAAAGTCAAAGCGCCACATTTATTATTTTGGACTCCTTACTGAGAGCATAAGAATGGTGCCCAAAGAGTGGCTGTACAAATCTCAATCAGGAAATCTTATTAAGAATACCTTTTCTTGAACAAATGGAAAGACTGACAATGAAGAGAATGAATTTACCTTATGCAAAGGGAAACAATACAGACTAGTGGGTCTAAGTACCAAACTAGAAGCTGGAGAGCTAAATAATGACCCTAGCTCTGCCTATAATGAATACATTGATTAGAACAATTTGAATAATCTCTTTGTACATAATTTTCTCCATCTCTAGATCTCGCCTGCTCCTTCCTATTTTTTGTGCGAATAACTTGAGAGTAAGAGATGTGTAAAGCTAGGGCAGATTATCATAACAATATAAATTATTACAGAAAATCATTATTATTGGATGAGATTTAAATTTAATTAATTTAATTAAAATACACTGCTTTGGGTAGTAAGCACTTACATGCTTTATTCATTCATTTACAAATTAGTATCTTAGAGCAAATGATGCAATTTAAATACAAAAAATTTAGCATATAGCAACTGCTTATATTTGGCAACTGAGCTTTGTAAGATAAAAATGTGGCTATCTTCACCCATAACACTAATGAAATGAAATCTCTGGATAGTGTCATTATCGACCAGTTATGGAAATTTAGTATAAAAAGATTTGTAGGCTTATGCTTAATTTAGAGAAATTAGAATGAATTTATTATTGCATATCACTCCAGATTCCCAAATTCTCTCCAGGGAAGTTTCCTCCTTTCAGAAGGTTTTATTCATGGATTAGAGAAAGAAGCTTAATTATGATCTCACATAAAAAGCCTAACACTGTATAGCTGATTGTTCATTATTTGTGATAGCAGTTTAAATAAACAAAATGGCAACTGAGAAGAGTTCTGGGAAGTGTTGGATCTGAGAGGATTTCCATTTTCTATTTTCCCTGATGAGTTTAT
Organism: Notamacropus eugenii; assembly: GCF_028372415.1. NCBI lineage: Eukaryota > Metazoa > Chordata > Mammalia > Diprotodontia > Macropodidae > Notamacropus > Notamacropus eugenii. The sequence continues at coordinate 180,214,057 of NC_092874.1, read as the reverse complement.
TTTCCCCTTTTTTTCCTTTCCCACTGGATGATATGTCTGCAACTAAACAAATTTCTGTTCTTACTCTACTCCAACTAAAGGAGTGTTTCTCCTCAGAGACAGAGGAAGAATCATTTTAAATATCTTTGGAGCTCAGGTTTAGCAAAGCTTTTGCAAGAGGTCAAGTGCCACATTTATCATATTTGTGTGCTTGAGAAGAATTCTAAGACAGCTATTCAAAGAACATTTGTGGTGCTGTACACAGATTAGGTTTACAGGGCTAAAAAGATGGTCTCAAGAAGAATGAGATTGAGGGTTGGTAAAACATAGGGTTTAGCCAGGGAAGAGTCAGGTAGAGAATGGCATCTGTGTTCTGAGCTCTAATACCTTCTCCTGTTCTTGTGTTGAGAAGCCAGAAAGCTCAGAACCTGCCTGGGGTTTCAGTGAACAGCTTGTTTCCATAAAGAGAAGCTCAGCATCACATAACCTCATAGCTTCCTATGAGTGATTGATGTAATCTCCTTCCTATTATGTTGGTGATGAGACAGAGCACTTCTCTGGGAAATGAGATGAGTATTCCTGAGGGGACATGTGTGAAGGTGGCAGTCATTTGGGAATGGGGGCAAACAAGAATGTTTTACTACCTATTTAAATTCCACTTTTGTTATTCTACTTGATTAATTATCTTTGATTAGAAGTCATGGCAAATTGGTTTGATTTGGTACAAGAAACATTAATGGGGGATAGTGAGCTATGGATTTGAGTGGATGATTATTCTAACAGTATGTGGCCCTGTAAAAAAACTTAGAAGACCACACAGGAGACCCCAGGAAGCCAGATCTGTGAGAGCACATCTTGGATCTTTGTGTTTGTATGTTCTAGAAATGCAGGGATCCACTGAAATTTTTCTCTTTGAAATTTTCTCTCCTAGGCTGTAATTGCATAGCAAAGTTTTGTGATACTACTTTTCTAGACCAGAACAGCTGATTTAAAAATAACATATTCTATTGTTTCAAAGTGCTGTTGAAATTATTATCATTATTTGCTGATGTGATATTACTGAACTATTATTGCATTTGTGTATTAAAAGTATTGGACTAAACTGTCACTATGACTATTTAGTTAGAATATTGTTACATAATAGTTGGACCAGATCTTTATTGAGGACCATTGAGGATAATCTGAGGATAAAGATATTGCAAAGACTTACGCAAGACTATTGACATCTTGGGGTGATATACTGTCATGCTGTGGCTAAGGTATGTAGGGATGGAGATGTGAACTATCTGAAACAATGGTATATATTCCTATATTCCCAAAGAAAAAAAAAAAGCTTGGCTCAGTTTGGAGATGAGTAATTAGACTCCTTACTGCTGCCCAGAAATTACTGAAAAAATTTAAATCCCTTTTTCAGGAGAGAAAGGAGGCAGTGTGGGACTGTGGAAAGAGTGCTGAATTTGGGGCCTCAAGTTCAAAGTTTGGCTCCATCATTAACTCAGTGTGACCTTTGGCAAGTCACGTAAAATGTCTAGTCCTAGTTTCTCAACTGTAAAATAAAGTGATTGGATTAGATGATTTCTAAGGTCTCTTCCAGCTCTAGAGAGATAATCCTATGACTATGTGATGGGGAGCAAGGGAAAGTTCTGTCAGCAGCTCATGATTTGCTAGCATTCCCCTCCTTGGTACTCATAACTTCCTCAGCAACTGGTGATTTTATAGTAATAAATACTCCCAAAGTTCAGACTATCATCTTAACAACATCACTACATTCAATTCAATTAGATATTAAATGATTTCTGTGTGGAGAAGTCTGACTCTATATGAGAAGCTGAATTCTTTTCAATCAGGTACTATCATCCACCAGATGGTAAATGACACTGAGGCAGAGGAACCAGAGTGGAAGAAGGTGTGATGTCTGTGATGTTCATGGACCATATTAGGCTGAATCAAGTGTTCATAGGGACTGATACAAGTCTGAAGGGGACAAAGGAAATGTAATACATTGGTTTGTATTGAAGTTTATGTATCCTTTTTTTTAGCTTGCCGCACAAAAGAAAAAAATAACCTCACTTATCATAGAAGAGTAGTGTCTGAGACAGGCAAAATAGGAGAAGCAGAATGTCAAACTGACATTGACGTCACCCTTGTTATAACTCCAACCCGAAACTGACTTAGTGAAATAAAGGTTGGATCATTCATTAGCTCCAGAACCCTGTCCCGACCTTTGTCTCTTTTCTCATTCCAAGTTTAACTTCTCCCTGACTTTCATAGTCACAGAATTTTAGAATTACAGAGGAGCTCTGTACCACTCAGTCTGAACTCTGATCCAGAAGGAATTCCTCACTCTAACATCTTTAATGATTTAACATCTCTTTGAAAAGCTCCAGAGGGCACCTCCAGAGCCCACTCCACTTTCAGATCTAATTGTTAAGAAGTTTTTCTAACTTCAAGTCTAAATTTAACCCCTTGAAATCTACTATTTGTTCCTGGTTTTGCCCTTTGTGATCAAACAGAATAAATTTAATCTGTATGATAGTTCTTCAAGCCCTTAAATACAAATTATCATGTTCCCAATGAATCTTCTCTTCTCCAGACTGAGCTTTCTTGTTCCTTCCAACAATCTTTAATATGACATGCATTCAAGGCTCTCCATTGTCCAGGCTGCTCTCTGAGCACTCTCCAGTTTCTCAGTGTCCTTCTAAAGTTTAGCCACTGAGAAGTGAATGCAGTATTCCAGTTGTTGTCTGACCAGGGTAGAACACAGACAGACTATCACCTTCTTAATCCGAGAACCTAATGTCCTAGCCCAAAATTACATAAGCATTTTTGTCTGTTATGTCACTGCTGACTAATAATGAGTTTGCAGCCTATTTTCTCACTTCCAATCATCAATTTAGAATTGGAAGGGATCTTAATTTTCTTATTTTCTAATTCTCTCATTTGCAGATAAGGAAACATCCCTGGGGAGGGGATTTAAGTGATTTTCTTGAGGTCACACCAGTAGCAGTTTAATTTTAACCCCGGTCCTACAGTGACCTTTCTTTTATACCATTCTGTCTCTAATTCATCTCTGTTTTTTAAATGCCAAGATAGGGAAATAAAACTATGATGTGATATAGAGACAGAAGTCGTTGATAGCCAAGATGAGTTTTTAAAAATGCAGTATTTAGAAAATAAAATTTCATTCTTTGATATAAATACACAGTTCATCTGTGACAAAATATTCTGGCAGTTTTTGAACAGACAACATATAGTGTGTAAATAAGCAATATAGAAAGAACTGACTTTGTACATTTTGTGATTCTGGGAACATACATGGAGATAATTTGCAGGGTAGAATTCTTATTACTGACATAAAATGTCTACAGTGAAAGGATAGTTGCCTAGAAAGACATTCCCTCCTTCTCCCTGCTCTTGCCAAATCACACCATAAAAGTTTTCAAAGTGACATAGAGTGGGGGATTACAATTTAAAGACAATGGGAGGATTGAGAACTTCTTACACGTTCTATTTTCGAAGGTTCAGAGGATCCGTATAGGAGTTGAATTGTAATTTTTTACTCATGTAAAGTAGCATCATTGTATCAAATCATATCTTCTATGTACATCTCTCATAATACAATTTATACAAGGTGCTACCCCTGTCCTCCACTGACAGATCACAAAGGAGTCCTACTCTATTAATAATAATTATGTATTATTAAAATAATAATAATGTACTCACATCTTTATAGAAATATTATCAAATTCTAGTTTAAAACATTCCTATGTCTCACAATAGTAGTTCAATTCAACACGCATTTAGTTACTATGTGCAAGGCACATAACTTTAAACTATAATACTGTCCCTTTAACTACAAACACAACTTATTCGCACTATTGGACCCAACATCATAGCCCTTCCTGTTTTTTTAAAATGTGAATGCAGGCAGGGAAAATGTGCCATGTCTTTTTATGAGGGGTAGAGGAAAATTTGCTAATAACAGAGAACAAAAATCCACCAATGACTTACTGTTCAAGCAAAACACTTTATTAGTCTTGCACAAATATTACATGGAAGAAATGTAGGGGGGAAGAGGGCGTGTTAATGAACCTTCCCAAGCCAGTTTTCAACCTCATTTTCCTTCGTTGCCTAACTTGATTTAATCTTTGGAGTTAGTTACAGGACAGCTGTCAGCATTCTATCCAGCCAGTCTGGAGACTTGAACATCATTCTTTCCTTTTTTCTCCACTAGCAGAGCTAACTTGTTTCACATACCAACCCTTTCAAGTTGTAATTCAGTTCGACCTAACCCTCCAACTCTCTGTTCTACAGATAATACATTTCCCTTTGTTTTAGATCCCTTTCTTTTGTACTACTTCTTTCTTCTAGAATCCACCAAAACACAGTTCACAACTTTAAAGTCATCCTCAGGTTTCCTTTCCTTTACCCCTTATATATGACCAGCTGCTAAATCTTATCAATTTTATTTTCATGATATCTTTCAAATCCTTTCCCTTCTCCCAGTCTACAAAGCTATGCCTCTAGTTCATGCCTTCATTACCCTCTTGCCTGGACTATTAACTTCCTAATTAGCCTTCCTGATTCAAATCTTTTCTCTCCCATTCATCCTTTATATAGCTGCTGATGTGATATTCCTAAAGAACAGGTCTGACCATGCCACTCAAAAAGCTTCAGTGGTTTTTAATTGCCTTTAAGGTAACATACAAATACCTCCATTTGACTTTTAAGGTCTTTCATAAGCTGGCTCCTTTCTATTGTTCCAGGCTTATTACATGCCACTCTTCTTCAGGTATCCCATGTTTCAGCCATACTGGCCTATTTGCTATTTCTAATACATAATATTCTGTCTTCCATCTCTGTGCCTTTGCAGAGATTATCCCTTACGCCAGGAATGCTTTCTCTCCTCAATGTAGAATCCTTAGCTCCCTCCAAAGTTCAGCTCAAATGCCAGCTTCTCTATGGGGACTTTCCCTATTCTTCTACTTGGTAAAAGGATCCTGTCCCCCAAATTATGAATTCATATTGTTTTCCCTAATAAGATGCAAACTACTTTAGAGTAGGTGATATTTTGGTTTGCATCCCCAGCACCTGAATCTGCCATATTCTGTGTTAATAAATACTTGATTGAATGAGTTTACTAGGAAAGCTAAGCAGAAACAAAGACAAGGGTACAAAAGGAAACTTCTATAACATCTGAGTTCTTAGTTTGCCTTGGTTCCTAATTATTGTTTAATCTAATTCTGGATGGTTCAGTTTAGCTGTGGATAAATTTGCTCAGTCCATCCTAGTGACCCAATTTTTTTCCACTAGTCTATCTTGTCAGGGGACCGAAATTGTCAAATGCCCTTTTTAATCCCTTGGATATTACTCAGGTTCTCTTTTCATCCTATTGTCAGAGTAGGCTGGGTGTTCTAGTCACACATGGCCTCTGCAGAGAAACAGGCAACTCTTATTGGCCACTTAATTTGCTATTCTAAGTTTGTGAAAGAGTTCATTACGCCTCACAATTTATGGAATCATATAGCAATCGCAACTGCAAACATGGTGGTGCTTATTCCAATAATTTTTTTCCTTTACTCTTCTCATATGCTTATCTCCCATCCTTGGAGACATACTCTGCTTTAGTAGAACCTTCCTGGTTCAATTACATGTTTGTTCTTAATAAGTATCAATCTGTTCCTTTCAGTTTGAAATCTAAGAACCTATGAAAATAAAATATGAGTACTGGCAGTGGATTATACTGATACTTAATAAAGACAATAATGTCTCATCAATAGTGAATTCTTTCTGATTACTTAAGTGAAACTCTCCTAATGCTGACACTTCTTTGCAACATTATCAACAAACATTTGAATATTTATTATATGCAAAGCACTTTGAAGAATATGAAGAAATGCAAATGCAAAACTGAACAAAGCCTAAAGATTAGGTATTTCCCTGATTATTTGTGGTCCTATGCAGTTCAGCTCCCACCTTATGTCTCTTGTCAGTACAGTAGTGCATAACCTCATATACTTGGCACATATTTTAACATAGACAAAACTAGATTACATATCATTTCCTGAACACGTCCTGTACTTTCCTGTTTCCATCAGGATATAAGTTCCTTCATCCCCCCACACTCTACTGAAAATTTTAAGGCTTAGCTCACAGTCCACTTTTTCCATGAAGCTTTCCTTGTCTCCCCTAGACAAAAGCAGTGTCGTTCTTCTTAGAATTATCACACCATTTTGTTTGTATTTCTATTTTATTTTGTGTTCTATTTGATTTTGTAAGTCTTATCTTTCCTGTGGTATTGTAAGTTCTTCAAGGACAGAGGCTGTGTCTTTTTTATCTTTACGTTCACCTTAAGAGAAGTAGGCTATTGTAGTAGACAGTGTTATGCTTGGATTCAGAAAGTCTTGGATTCATAAACTATGTCTGATATTTGGTGGACAAGTGAACATCACTGGATGCTTATATGCCTCAGAAAACTCTTTGAGACTCTAAGTTATAGATTGAACTGTGATCTATATTAACAGAGAGTTCTCACATTGAAAAATTTCAGGTACTTGGCATTTTGAAGTACTCAAAGACTAGCACAACACTTTTGACATAGTAGATACTTAATGCACTTCTATTCAACTGAATGGTCTCTAGAACCTTAGGAACCTGCAATCCAGGTGAATGAGATAAGTAGAAGTGAATATATGTGTGTGCGTGTGTGTGTGTGTGTGTGTATGTATGTATGTATATTAACAATGTACAGTACAAGAACAAAGACCTTTAGAAACTCAGATGAAGGATTACTTCATATGTGTCTTGAGTAGGGTAGATTTCATAGGATATCAGTGATATGCCATGGGCCTAGATGAACTGATATGATTTTAATAAGAATAAAACACAGAGAGGATGATCTGGGGGAATAACATTCATATAGACAAAAATGTACAAATCATATTCATAGGATAATGAGGAGACAAAGTTATCTAGAACAGAATCTGATTAGGGCAGAAGTGGGAAAGAAGGCTGAACCAAAGTAGAGACCAGACTGTAAAGGCTCTAGACCAGATATATCAAACACATGGATGCAAAGTGGACCACAATACTACAGAATGCAGCTGGAACCAGATTAAAATGTAATTGGGAAATATTTAACAAAATAAATAATAAAATACAGTAGAACATAGGTATTGCTAATATGAGGTTTTCTAAGTCAATATGTGATCCACAAGGACCCTTATATATAGTTTAGTGGCCCCCATTTTTGAAGTTTGACACTACTAGCCTAGACCAATGGATTATGTATATAAATATAACATTCTTGTATATTGTATACTATTGTGGATTATGCATATAAATATAATATTCCTGTATATGATATACCATTGGGTTCATGAGTATCAGTAGTTCATTTACTCATTACGGTATAAGTAAAAGAAAAATATCCTTTGGCAATTCTGTTAAGATAGGAGGTGAACTTGTTCAAATGAAACAACTAAATGTATTACTCCAAACTGGTTTTGCAGACTTATTTGATTTTGTTTCACTACTTTTTATAATTAAATCTCCTTATAGAGTGTCAAAGCTATTTTTCTTGTAAAATCATAAGGAAATGGCTCTAGAACTTTTGTACAGGGTAATCATTATGTTCAATAAAATGCGACAATTCAAATGTGTTAATGTTGTTAAAACAACACAAATTATTTATACTTTTCAGTCTATCATTTTCAATCTAGTTTTGACTTGATAGGAGGCCTCCTGAGTGCTCTACTTTCCAGTGTATTTTTTTTTTTCCAAATTGTGGTTCCTACATATATACACCAAACTAGATATACAGACTAGCTACCAGGAAGGGATTAAAAATCCAAGCAAACATACAAGAAAGCACTTAGTAATAAAATCAATTGGTCAGATGTCTATACACAAATGAATGAAGTACAGGCAACAAGAAAGAACCAGAAATTCTAAACTGTGGGGGAAAAAAATTGACTTTGTTAAAAAAAAATGAGCCTAAATTTGGCTCTGGAAGAATATACTTTATTTTTTTTTTAGATAGAGTACAGATAATAAGAAAGTTCAAGAAGCATTGTATATCAAGGAGACATACTCATATGAAAAAATCCAGAAATCAGAATGGGGCTGCAAAGTGGATAATATTTAGCTAACAATTAAGAGAGAAACTGAAGGAGGCATTGAAGCAGTTCTGTCACTGGAATATGCTAACGATCAAGAAGACAAACAAGAAAGAAAAAATAGAATACAAAAAACCAAAAACAAGCCTGTCACAGGTGTATAATAAAATATGGGGGGCTTCAATTATCTACACATCTGCTAGAGCTCTCACTCTGAGAAAAGAAGAGCAACCAATAATGAACTAATTTGCTTTGAGGATAATCTCATCTTTCAAATAGTAGATAAGGCAATAAGAAAGAATTTTGTGCCAGATCTGATTCTCACCAACAAAGAAGAATTGGTTTCTGGAGTAAAAATGAAAGAAATCTTGGAGGGAAATGATTGTGCCATCTTAGAATTTGTAATGGATTAGAGGAAAGCTGAACATATTCTCAGGTGCATCCTTGATTTTAGAAAAGCGGAATTCAAAGTCTTCAGACAAAGGAGAGGTAGGATTATGTGAGGTAATATTTTATAGGAGAAGTCAGCCTAGAAGCACTCAGGAATGAAATTCTAAAGGCACAAAGAGAGTTAAGTATGATGGGGAAGGAAAAGGAGGAGGTCTATAAAGAGTATGATATGAATGTTCATGGAATTAATCAATCAGCATATATTTTTTAAAAAACATGCAGAAACTGGAAGTGAGGACAGGCGATGAAGGATGGCTACAAAAGCATGGCATGATTTCTATAAGAACTTTATCAATAGTGTCAAAGTTTAGAATAAGCCAAGACTGTCAAGGACAAGCAAAAAGGCTGCATGTGTATATTTTGTTTTGTTTTGTTTTAAGCTACTTTGGGGAAAAAATTAGGACATGTGAAGTCAAGGACCACAGCTTAAGATGAGACCACAAGAGGAAGCGGAGAAAAAGCAGAACTGCCCAGCTCTAATTCTTCCTCTGTTTTTTCTCTGTCAAGGAAAATGACCGGTGTCCTGGAAAGGATAAAAATAAAAAATAAAACAGCTAACAGAGAATCAAAAGTCAAAAAAAGTAAGACCACTAGCTTCTCCTGGTAGATTCAAATCAGGTGAACCAGAAGAGCTACATTCTAAGACACTGAAAGAACTGGTAAATTTTGTTGCTGACCTAATCTTTCAACGTGATCTTTCAAAGACTGTGAAGACCTGCTGAGATACTTCAGGATTACAGAAGGGGAAAATCTACCTATTTTCAAAAAAGGAAAGAGAATCCTGGAGTCTATATAAAAGGCAATAAGCTCGACTTTAATTACTAGTAAAATTCTAGAATGCACTCTTAAGAGAATGATTGTGAAAATCTAGAAAAGGAAGTAATGAACAGAGTTATAATGGCTTCATCAAGAACAGGCCATGCCAGACAAACCGTTTTTTTAAATAGAGTTACTAGAATTGATAGGTAGGGGAATTCAGTAGACAGAATTTGCCAAGATTTTAGCAAAAAATTTATAAAATCTCTTATACTAGTCTTGCAGAAACAATGGGGAGATGCAGGTGTGGCAAGAAATAATTTAATGTCAACTTGCAAGTAGAACTCTAGGTTGGAGAGCCCTGTATCACATTTTGTGTAGCTCCAATTGTTACATTGTTTTCTTTACACAATTAAGTTCAAATCTATGTTTCTGTAACTTCTACCTTGTTCTGCTTCCTACAGCTATGTAGAAAAATTCTGATCTTTTCATGTGACAGCACTCCAAATACCTAAAAACACTATGTTTCTTTTAAGTTTTTTTTCTTCTAGGATAAATAAACCATGCATAGCATGGCTTTAAAACCTCTAACTTCCAGAAACCTTCCTCTGAACATGCCAGTTTGCCATGTGCCCTTTTTAAAAATATGGTCTCAAGAACTGAACAGAAACTTTTATAGAGCCATTAGATTATTTAAGCTGGAAAGGACCACTGAGGTAAATATTTTTTTTATTATTGGTAACTTTTTTCTGTTTTTTAAATTTATTTTTAGTTTTCAACATTCATGTTTTATAATATATTGAGTTAGTCCAACCATCTCATTTTATATATAAGCAAACAGGCCAATAGAAATGAAATGACTTGGACAATATCACCCTGAAAGCTAGTGGCAGTGTTAAGCCTAGAACCAGAACCCAGGTCTCTTGAGATTCACTGCAGGTATCTTTCCACCACAGCACAGCTGCCATTTAAGATCATCTGGACAGTGCAAACTCTCTGCCTTGATTGTATTAACTTTGTAGGCAGCTAGGTCACACTGCTGACTTCTTCTAATTTTTCAACAATACAAAAAGTCATGTGAACTGTTACTCTCAGTCCCCACCCTTCTGTACTTGAATAATTGACAATTTTAAGTGTATTTATCTTTATCTTTCATTAACTTCATCTTGTCCTAACAAGTCTGTCCTTCTAGTCTATCTTTTGGGACTCTTTTTCCGTCAATGAACTCATTTCCCTTAACTTTTTGTTGTTTGTAAACTGGATAAGCACCCTTCTATGCCTTCATGCAAATCATTAAAATATGCTTAACTTAATATTTCTGTTTGCACTCTGAATTATGTAGGTGCAATCCTAAAAATAGTTAGTTGAAATCACGTGACTAGAGACAATAACTATGGAAAAACTGAAGGTTAGGGACCACCAAAAAATTAATAAGCTTATTTCACACAAGACCACACTTAAACATAAAACACAGTAAACATTATTATCATTAAATATAATTAAAATCATTACCTATAAATCAAACTTGATGAAATGGCAGATAAATCATTTTCTGCCTACAAATGGGATAAAAAATTATTTATTTGATGATGAGCTAGCACCACTAAGTTCTCTCTCTGCCTCTTCCCAATAAAGGGGTAGAAGTCTTTGAAAAGGCAAGCACAACATACATAACCTGTATTAGATTGCTTGTCATCTCAGGGAGGGAGGAAAAGAATTTGGAACTCAAAATTTAAAAACAAGAATGTTTAAAATTATTTTTACATGTAATTGGGAAAATATTATTAAAAAGAAAAGAAAAAAGGCTGGCACAATCTTGAATGAGATGATCCCCAAAATTCATAGGAACTAAAGTAGCTGGGTCTTCCCACTTTTTGGCAGGGGAACAAGAATACAGCTGGCAAAGTGGAAAAAGTAATAAATTTGGAATTAGAAAACTTAGGATAAAGTCTGACTTTTACTACCTACAAGCTATTTGACGCATTATTTCATCTCTCTTGGCCTTAGTTTCCACATTCATCAAATGAAGTTAGACTACATGATCTCTAAGGTCCCTTTCCGCTATAATACTCTGTGGTTCTACTGTGTCCATGCTCCAGAATCATCTTATCTTTCTTCATGGGAGTTGGGGAACGGTAAATAAGAAAGGTACCTAATTTTGCCTAGGACCAACTTCATACACAGTCAGGAAAGATTCGCACTTAGGTCCTACAATTCCAAATCAATATTTTGTTTATTACATTACAATGTCTCTTCTGTGCTGGGGAAGCTGGTGACCAGTAGGGTTAGGTAACTTTACTATGGGGACAAAAAATAGTAAAATGGCAAGAGTTAGAATTAAAACCCAAGTCCTTTGATTCCCAATATCCAAAGTGTAATTCGAACCTCTGCAACTGGTGGTCCAATTATGCAATAATGTGCTACTCTTTGTATAAAAAAATTGATGTTTATCTCATGGGGTATGACTATGCTTTGAGTTGCTTTATCATCAAGATAGGGATGGCTTTATGATGACCTATCTACAAACTTGAGCCAGGGCCCTCTCATGATCAGTGCATAAATTTGCCAGGCAGCTGTCCAGGGAAAAGTGTTCAATCTGTGGTTATAGAACAGTGCCCTATCTAGTAATTAATTCCTATAATATACAACAGCTACACTTTGAAGACATGACTCAGGAGGGAGGATCTGACAAAAGTTAATTGGCCTAGAAAGTAAACGAACCAGTGAAGTGCAACATAATGTGCACAAACAGAAGAAACAGCAATGCTTCCTTATTCAGAATCAGTGAAATCACATAGCAAGTCCATATTGTTCCCCAAGAATTGACTCTTCATGCCAGAGCAGCCCCCAAGTAGCCTACTTGACTAAAGCAACTTTGTACATACTGTATTATCCTTCCTTGAGCTACTGAGCAACCTATTCCATGATTTAGACATGTACTATTAAGCAAAAGGAAATGACATAGATGATTTATAACAATTGCAACAATTCATCTTTTTTTCATAAAATACTTATCAATTAGTGCTTTACATAACAGATCTCATTTGATCCTCATATTTTACAAATCATATTAACATACATGAAAATATTTCATAATAGCTATAAAAGTAAGCTATTTATAACAAAGAGGTGGGTATTTCACAAATACCCAATAATACTTGTAATCATCAATACTTGTAAAGAACCACAACTCTTGTGACTTCTAAGCAAATTCCAAGTTTTTAGGGGTTAGGATCATATGATTTTGAACTACAGTAGACAGGACTTTGTAGATCATTTAGTCTAGTCTTTCAATTTCAGAAGTGATAATAGTAAAGAGAATTATACAATTTACTCAAAATCTCACAGGTTATAAATACCAAAGCCAGTATTTGAACTTATGTGCTTTTGTCTGTAAACCCAGCATTATTTCCACTTTACCACACTGTTTCTGTAGTTGATTATATGAAGATTTTTGTAAGTTCAATGCAAGTTCAATGCACTGGGGAGAAGTGGAGGACACAGATGAATAAGTTTAGTCTGGGTTTGAAGATAACATCTAGCCAATAATGAGATAAAAGCACCAGAAGATAATGAACTCAAGGGACAAACTCAAGTTGAACAAACAGGCCAGAGAAAGTTAACTATTGTTCAGGGTTGCCAGGGAGTAACTGTTACCACAGTTCCGTCTCTGACCCAGAGGAGGGCCAAAGTGTGATACAGTTTTGAATAGGCTTCTTTATGGTAGAATACTGTTCGGCCTGTCATAGTGGGAGAGACTATATGAAAGAAAAAACCAACAACTCTGGAACTTTGGACTGAAGGCAGAGAAACTAATGTTTTCCCCACTTGGGGGGAGGAAGGGTATATCAATAGCAAGATGTTTCTGGTTTGTGAAATGAGAGGATAAGTTTGCTTCAGAAAGTAAGGCAAATTTTGGGAGAGACTAAGAAGATAAGCTGACTGTTGGAAGGGAGAGTCAGCTTCTGTTTCTGCACTTCCTTTACATGATGAGAGCATGATATATGACATCGAAAAGAGAGAGGCAGCTCATGAGCGTGCATACTGGTGAATGAAGTAACGAAAGGTTATAGGAGGGGACATTAACAAAGCCAAAATTTCACCTACAGAACAATCACTATTATATCTGTCTAGTGCATATGCATTTACTTTAGGCAAATTATCCAGGACAGAGAAGAGCAACAGAAAACTTCCAAGTCTAGAGTTACAAAGTAAAGGTAAAGGAGGTAAAGGAATGTGTGTCATAAGTTGCATAAAAGCATGTAAGAAATGATTATTTCTGATATTAACATCTAATTATTGCATTAGGACCAAGTTTTTCCCCCTTTTCTATTTCCTCATCCAGAAGTCAAGTGGTATAGGAAATCATTCTAAAAGACTTACCTAGCCAGGGTGGCTGAGATCTAGTCAAAGACAGTAAAAGAAATTCTAAGTTTAGGCTAATGGATGTACTCTTGTTCAGTGTGTTTTTTCAGACAGTTCTCAGGAAATGTGGATCCTCCCTTTTGTCAGACAGTTGACATGGAAATTGATGTCTCTTTGACCAAGACATGGTTGATTCAAGTGGGTGATCTTCATTTTAATATAGCTTACCTTCCATTATAGCATCTATTCTCTATTACTTGTTGACCAATAAGAATTGATTTTCATCCTCAGGAGCACCCTTTTTTAAAAAAACTTTATAAATATCAAAGGTTCAACAAGTTCGCTCACTTTGGTTGCCAAGGGGACGATGAGTCTGTTTTTCTTGACTGCTTTCTAGATGTAGTCAATAACACAGATTTTAATTTACCCAGAAACTTGGTGTCCTTTTTAATCATCACAAGCAAGAAACTTGGAAAGTCATAAAAGGACAAATAAATAAAAGTTCTTTCTTATTGAAGGAGTCAGGGCTCTAGAATGGGACTCCTTTTTTTGGGTCTATAGTCAACAAGCCTGGGGTGAAGGAACTCATAGATCCTTCTATGTTTGATATCCAAGAGAAAAACAGAATGACAGAGATCAGAAAAGGGGGTACCTGCTAAAGGTGCTGTATGGTACAGGCTTCTACATCCAGAGTTAGGTTAAGAAAGTAGATTCCTAGAAAGGCGAAGATGTGTAGAAGCCTTGCCAAAATTAAAGCTAGATAATCTTTGCCTACCATTCAACCAGGATTAGGTCATCTGGATTCCAAGACAACATCTGGAAGAGGGGGTTCAGTCAGGTAAGAGAAGAAATTAAAGAAGAGTAAGGCCCAGTCACATATATCTAAGACCAGGATAAACTGTTAAGATGTCTAAAATCTTATGATAACTGTTCCCATTTATTATTTTAGCCCGTTGTAATTGTCCCTGTGGTAGTGCTCAGTACTAAGTTCCTTAAAGTAAGGAAGGCTCTAGTTAGCTTCAGAAGACAGGGAATGGAAGAAGGAAAGAGTCTTCATCTGAGAGTGGCTCAAATTGAGAAAGGTTGTGATAGTCAGCCACTGATAGGGAGGCAGCAGCAAGACACCTTGGACACTGCTGATAGAAAAAGAATGAAGTGTTATGAGAGTATAGTTGGTCCATGGTGCCATACTCAGCCATTATATGCAAAAAGGATAGAAAGGAGGTATTTGTGCCATCTCATACCTGCCAAAACAGCAGAATTATATAGCAGAAGATGAAAAGAACTTTCTTCTTGATATATGTATCTGATATGTACATATATATTCATAACAATACTTTCATTCTTTCTCCCTTTCCCTCTCTTCCTCCTCTTCATCCTATCCTTCCTCTTCCACTCTCTCTTCACCTGTTTTTCTCCAATTAGGAAGTAGAATTTATTTTGCTTTTAAAAGACATCTCCCCCCCCACCCCCAAGGCAAGTGTTGGAAAGAAAAAGGGCTAATCTTGGAATCAACAAGAGCCTGGGTTAAAATTCTATCTCTTGGAGGAAATAACATGTACATAAATGGGTATACATACATACATATACATATACACATATAATACATGCATGTGTATTTGTTGGATGGAAGATGGCTTTAGAGAGGAAGGCACTAGCAGGTGAGGGGAGAATGATCTGCAGAAGGTAACATTTGAACTAAATTCTAAAGAAGCCAGAGATTCTAAGAAGTGGAGGTGAGGAGGGACACCATTCCAGATATGGGGAACATATTCAAGAACTGGAGAATGGTTGAATAATTAGGTATATTAATTTAATAAAATATTATTGTACCAAAAATTATAAATGCAAAGCATACCACATAGTATAGAAAGAACTTTATGAAGAGATGAACTTTGGGTCAGAAGAACTAGAATTCAATATATACATTCTTCACCTTTAAAAAAAAACACTTTTTAAGAAGGAAAATAAAGCTGAGCTAACAGAATTTTAGACAGACTTAGAGGCAGACACAAAAGAAACGCATTATCTTATCTGCTATTAGTTAATTTACTTAATTCTGCCTCGTTAGAAGTTACAGGTTTAGTAACCTTATTTTGTATGTGTATTTGATTATTGGTTGCTCGGATGATGGTCAAGTTGATAATTATCACATTTTAAAAAATGAACATACAGACATCACTAAGACTTGGTTATTGGGGTTCATGACTACAATACTCTGGAAGGGTATGTTTCATTCAAAAGAAACAGACTAGACAAAATAGGCAGTGGAGCATTCATGGGATGAAACTATTAGGCTACTAGGTAGGATGCTAAAAAGGTTAGAGCAATTAGATGAAGTATAATACATAACATAAAGCCCTACACTTTGGTACAAAAGCACAGAATAGGAAGAGATATAACCAGATAAAAATTTGTGGGAAAAAATATCTGAACAGCAGTTAATGGGTCAAAAATGGTGGTTCAAAAAGCTAATACAACATTAGGTTGTATTAACAGAAGCATGTGTTCAGAACATGAGTTTACAATCCCACAGTAGTCTGCTCCAGCTAAACCATATCCAGATTATTGCATTCCATCATGGGTGTCATATATTAAAAGAGTATATTGATAAGCTAAGGTATGCTCAAAGGAGAATGTCAGGAAGATGAGGGGATTAGAAAATATGCTGTTTGATGATCAGCTGAAGGAACTGTTAATGTTAGCTCAGGGAGATATTTAGGGGGAAGATGGTCTTCGAGCATTTAGAGAGCTGTCATATAGAAAAATTAAGACATATCTTATTTTTGATCAGAGAAAACAGGAATAGAGCAAAGTTGTAGAAGCAATCTTTGGTTCAATATAAATATACAACCTATGAATCAGAGCTGTCCAAAACTGGAACTGGCCATCCCAGGAGCTCCATCATGAGAGGTTCTTAAGTACATGCTGAATGACCACTTGGAGATGTTGTAGACAGCTCTATGATCTTTTAACTTCATGAATATACAAATGAATTGACTATAACATAATCATAGTTCCTAGAGTAAATAATTACTAATTCCACAACGTCTTGAAAGAAATCTCAGTGAAAAGTTTCATGAAAAGATTAATTCTAAAGAAAGTTGTTTGAAAAGAGTAAGTGAAATGTATCATTTGAAAACTACAGGAAAGTGAGAAAGTTTTTGGACTGAGAACATTGCAAACTGGTGGTCTGATAAACCAACAAAGGAAAAATTAAGTTGTAGCATGAAGATTACTATTGAAAAGTAGACTAGAAATGATAATGACTGACAAAGCACTTTATTTTGTAATTTTTAATGGACTTGTTTTCCATGGTTGTTATTATTACTAAGCTTTGCACTCACAAAAGCAAGGGCTAGCTCTTATCTAAACTTCATGTCTCTTCTAACTCTTAGCACAGTGCCCTGCAGATAAGCACTTAATAAGTTTGTTAAGTTGAACTGGCAGGTTCATACAGGAAGAGAAATGGACTTCAGAAGGAGGCAATGTTGTGTAGTGGAAGGACACTGTTGTTGGAGTCTGGATACCTAGAATACAGTCCCAGCTCTGTTACTAACTTGTATAACCTTGAGTAATTCTCAGTAAGATGGGAATAATTTTATTTGCCGCAGCAATAAATATCCTTTGAAGATGTTCCTTGCCCAATAAGCAACAAAATGGTGGGCTATACATTTTCTCTGATCATCACAACCTCTCTCTCAAACATCTCCAAAACAGAAATTATGCACCAAAGACAAAGCAACTTCACCTGTTTCCATGGACCACAGGACACCAAGAATCCAAAAGAAGACTTCAGGAGAACAAATCACAGAGATCTTGAATATGAACAGATAAACCAAACAGTAACAGCAGCAAGAAATATGGCCTCCAGATCTAGTAAATGAGTTCAGGCAGCTACGACTAAATACTGCAAAATGAAGGAAAATGATCCAACATCTGATGAAACAGAGGACATTGTGGATGTTGAGGATAACATGGAACTACAACACTCCATTACAACACTCTGTTCTTAAGTGGCTTAAGTGAGAAATAAGAATTATGAGAGCTGAATTTATGTCCTACACCGCAAAAATAATTAGCAGAATAGAAAAACTTGAATCTGCAATGGCAGATTCACCAAAGAAACAAAAGAGAGAATAATAGATTGGGAATGCAAATACACAGAAGAGAAGCACAAGCTAGAAAAAGAGAAGCAAAAACAATAACATTAGAAGAAAATGTGCTCATTATGCAAGCAAAACATACTTATCCCAAAGACAGAATGCACAGAGACAACCTTAGGATCATAGGCTTCTCAGAAGAATATGACAAAACAAAAAAAATAACATCATAATGAAGAAAATAATAGAAGAGAATTAACCAGAACTTTTGAATATAGAAAATGAAATTCAAATTGAAATAATTTATAGATTGCCTCCAAGAAAAGAATCCCAACTCCCAAAACATCCAAAGATGCAAACTTTAAGACACCATGGCTAAATTTAACGATGCAATTCAGAAATAACAAGGTTTGTAAGCCATCAGGAGAAAGATCTTCAATATTATGAAGAGCAATGGAGCTCAGGAAACAACCAAGGGTGATCAGATAAATTATAGGGGTTATGAATCAGAGAATGAGGGGCTAGAGTAAACAGAAAGAGAAGATGGATAATGAAGAGAATGGGAGAAATTCTTAGTACAGAAGAACAAAAAAATGAAAAAAACCTAATGAACAGGATCAGCTTGTAGGGTAGGAAAAGAATGGGGAACTTAATTGATCAACTGTAAGGAAAGAAAGAGGGCAAGAAATATATATAACCAGAGAAGATCAAAGAGGAGATAAATAAACAAAACTGTAAGGGGAAAAGAGGTTAAGAAAGAAAAAAAGGGGGGCCAGGGTGAGGAAAAGAGAGTCAATGGGAATGGAACCATTTAAAAAAAGATTAAAGTAGCTAAAGAAACATAATACTGTGTTTCCAGCAGAAAAGGAGGAAATCATCACTTAAAAAAAATCTATACAAGACAGAGCTAAATACAAATCTAACTCATAACTTTAAATGTGAATGGATTAAACAATCCAATTAAATGAAAAAGGACAGACTAGATGACATTTAAAAAAATTAGTAACATAACATTAAGGACAACTTCCAAAGACAGAACATTTTAGATGAGGACAAGAGCTACACCAAGAGAAACTTGGTTCTACCCCCACTGTACTGTGGTCTTTTTCATTCCTTTGTAGGAAATGTGTGGGTTTGTCTATTTCATCCATAAAAGTTCCCTGTAAGCCTGGGTTCTTCTGTATTTATAGGAAAACTAGCATTATTCTTGTATTGTTTATTAATCCTTGAAAAGCACCATGATTTTAGGCAGTAACCTTGAGTTATATTCAGATCCAGGAAATTGGCAATTACAAGGTGTTCTCTCTATCAAAAGCCACAAGCCACTACAATTACTTTGTCCTGTGAAAAAATCGGTGGTTTAAAATACTTTGCTGTAGGTGGAACAATGCATATTCTACCCACAGAAAAGTAGAATGGAGCTTACCTGGATGTATTTTTAAGTATAACATGTTATTCTTATGCATAATAAAATTTTAAAAGATTTATTTCTATTTGATTTGTACTCAAGTTCTAGATTACATCTAACAAATTAGTATCAATTGTTCACCTTAAATTAGGTCTTCAAAAACCAAGGTAAACAGAGAAGTGAGTTATGTTTTGATTAACTTATTAGCTAAGTTGATGCTTTTAGCTATTAATATTAGCACAATCCTTAGTATTTCCCTAGTGACATTTTTATATATGTCTTTTTTATGTGTAACAATAAGCACATAAGAATAAAAGGTATTTTTCAGATATGTTCTAGTATAAATTTTAGTTAGTAGAATTGAAGAGTAGAGAACAGGAGTAGTTGGCCATTCCTCAGTAGTGGAAGATTGATGGGACAGTATCATGAATGAGGACCATTTGATGATTACACCAAAGAAACCATGTAAAATAAGTAGTAAGGCAGAATTTGAAAGGAGGTACACCTACATTCCACTGACAGAAAACGTAAGGAATTGAGAACCAAATTAAATTGCCATTGATTCCTTTGGAATTACTACAGAGGAATCCCTGGATTGGTTCAAACATGAATGCATTTAGATTAACTGTACTTCCAGCTTCATTTAAATCTCAAGAAAGGCCCAACTTCTTTAACTTTAGAATGGTATGTTTGTATAGGCCCCAAAATATGTAAGAATCACTGTATAATCTAAACTTCAGAGTAAAATTTGCTACCAAATCTTGATTCCACAGTAAGAACAGGACAGTCAAAGAAAAGATACTCAGGTAAAAAAGTAGCACCCTGTGACTGAAGGTGACAAAAACTCCCATATTGCATATAAGATTAGACAATCTCACATATAACTTGGAGTATAATTTTTTACATGAAAAAATGCATATAGAATTTGTTAACTGGCATGAGAAAAGCACTTTGTAAAACCTCATAAAGCACTATTTTTGAGTTACTTAGTTATTAAGATCTTCCATTTGTTCACTGACCATTTATTATTAAGTACTTATTAAACTAGGTGATTAAGAAGATAAAAATGTAATTAAGGCATACTTATTATTCTCATAGATCTTACAGTCCTGTAGGGGAAATATGAAATATACAAATTGACAATATGATAAATACATGATATACAATTTTAAAAAACAATAATACGATTTGGAGATAATTTACTGATATTAAAAAAGGTGATGTAAGGATAAATACAAATAAAGCAGTTTAAAGGAAGGACAACTGAAGACAATCTGTTAGGGCATGTCCAGGACTATCTGAGGAAGAGGATTTCCCATTCAGCAAACGTTAAACTTCTTGGTCTGGATGGCAAGGCAATTCCCTTAGGGGTTTGTACTTTGACCCCTCTGGGACAAACATAAAGGGATTCAGAATTTGGGATAAAAGCTAAAAATAAATCAATTTGTATTAACATTGCTTTGTTTCTGAGTTAGAACTTGAATCTGCAAGAAGAGACTAAGAACTCACATAAAGGACACTTCAAGGAAAATATTCTTTAAGAACTTCAAACTCTCCTTTTTTTCTTCTAGAAATCCATGGTTGTGAAGTCACTTCCCAATTATGGATTAACCCTCCCAGGTTTCTCACTACTAGGAAAGCTGTATTTTGTATAGTGGACATATGTATTTCAGTCTTCTTGGCAAGTAGAATTATTGTGTCATAGGATCACCATCATAAAGTAATAGAATCTTAGAGCTGCAATGAACTTTACAACCTATAGCGTTCAACTTCATAATTTTATAAATGAGAAAACAAGAGAAAAGAGGAGACCTGACTTGCCCGAAGTCCATCTCTCACTGTTGTCCAGTTGTTTCAGTTGTGTCTGACTCTTCATGACCCCATTTGGGGTTTTCTTGGCAAAGATGTTGGAAGTGGTTTGCTATTTCCTTCTTCAGCTCATTTTGCCGATGAGGAACTGAGGAAAACAGGGTTAAGTGTCTTGCCCAGGTTCACGTAGCTAGTAAGTGTCTGAGGCCAGATTTTGAACTCAGGAAGATGAATCTTCCTGACTCCACTCCTGGTACCCATTGTACCACCTAGCTGCTCTATCCCTCACTGCAAATGAATAAATTAGAATTTTTCTATTCAATTAAGCAAACATTTATTAAGCAGCTATAATGTGTAGAACAATGAATGAGGAAATCTGGGAGATAAAGAGTAGATAAGACATAGTAATTCATCTAATGAAACCTATAGTACAGCTCAATCAAGGACACAATGGATAAGTATGATGCATGATATTATATGATGCATTATAGTTATAGAAATAGAATTCTGAATTCTAGGTCTCTATCATCACACCAAATAAAACATGTAAAGTAAGTAGTAAGGCAGAATTTAAAAGGAGGTGTATTTATATTTCACTGACAGAAAAAAAAAGGAATCGCGAGCCAAATTAAATTGCCTTGATTCCTCTGGTATCAGTGCTTTGGGAAACCCAGCCAATCCCTGTAGAAGCCTGTGAGCATGAACTTGACTTAAAGTTTTCATCCAGATGACTAGGTGTGTTTTGTGGCCACCACCAGTTAGAATTACTATCAGCAATCTGGAAGGAATAATACGAAAATTGAGAACGGTGAACTGCATTAATACCTGAAAGAGATAGTGAAAGCAATTTGCAATATGGGAATATGGGGAGGGGATGTATAGAGTAGTAGTCTGAATCTAACTGCTAGTATTAGCATTTCACTGGCATTTTTTGGAAGATGACTCAGACTTAGGTGAATCTTCAGAGTTAAGCAAAATCATAACTGCATTACTGAGATCACAGGAAATTTCCTTTATGTAAGAATATTAGTTTGTCTCCCTTGGATCACTAACCCCTGAGAAACCAGGAAGGCACATTTGGGAATGTGTTTTTCTTTGGCATTTGTATGGTTGGTATCCTGTCCTATTGGCTGAGGGTCAGCCTTTTGGTATCAGGTGACTTTGTAATAAAAAACTTTCCTGAGATAATCCAGGGTAAGGATGAGGCCTTATCCTACTATGGAATCTATATAATATTCTGTCCATTAATCTTGAGAATGACTTGAGCACCGTGAGCTCAGATGGAAAAGTTCCAAAATCAAATGCAATATGAAGTCTGTGGCTTACTATTTTACTCAGGGATTTGCAAATGAGTCTTAATATGAATGTGGATTTTAGATCTAATATACATAGGGCTTGACCAGCTCTTTAAGTGAGATGGATGATTACTCAAAGGAATTAGACTTAACAATCCACACAGGAAATTTAAATGGAAAATGTCTATTGTCTAAGCTATGATATAAAGTTGGAGAGCCCCTGAAGTAGTACAACTGATCTTATATCTAGTCCAGGCAATACAGCTGGACAATGAATTGGATACAGGATTGAAAATGAAGAAGAGTAGATTAGATTGTATTTTGGACATTGTGTGGTACTTTTAATAATATTAAGCTACTGATACTTTAAAAAACTCAATTTTTAAAAAGTCACAAATATTCTCTAAGTGACATTTCATGGTTGTGTATCAATACCACATTCCCTAGAAAATCAAAGCTATGGATGACTCAAAAGATAAATGCAAGGATGGATAGTGATAAGGTACAAGCAGGCTGAAGAATATTTACAAGGATGATCCACATTCAAGCAGTGACTAAAGTAATATTATTTTGTATTTTTATAAATGCAAAAGAAGTTGGGTTAGTCATGCAGCAAGGTGAGGAATGAATAATAAAAGTGCTACAATGTTCCCCATAAAATGTGAAAACATAATAAAAACAACTACAATAAGAAATAAAAACAACTACAATAAAAATCTAGAGTAAAGTCTCTGAATTGAATTAGACAGATTCTCTGTTGAATCCTTTATGGGAGACCCAAACAAGATTAGATGGTCATAGCACTCAATAATGGAGGGAATAAGCACAAGATTGAGACCACAGAACCACTGAAGTACAGAAGTATAGAACTGCCTTTTAAAAAAAAAGACAAATTCTTCTACCCAAAATAGATGTGAGAAAACAGTAAATCTTGCCTTCATTGGGACTTTTCTTAAATTTTCCAGAAATTAATGAAATTAGCTTAGTGTTTGCAAGTATTTTATCTTTAACAGTCCATTCTTTAGAGCATACAGAATCACAGAACCTCAGAGTGAGAAGGGAATTCAGAGGCCATATGAGCCAATCTATACCTGAACAAAAATCCTCTCTATAACATAAAAAATAACTAGCTATCAAGACTTCAATTCAAAGAAGCAATTACTTACCAAAGCAGGCCAATTCCTCTTTGGGATAATTCTACTTGCTAGGAATTTTCTCCTGATGGTAAATCTAAATTGACTTTTCTGTACCTACCACTCTTAATTTTGCCCTCTGAAACCAATCAAAATAAATTGAACCTCTCTTCCAATAATCTCTCTTCTTCAAATACTTGAAGAAAGTCATTATGCCTCCTCACTCCTGAACTCTTCTACTGTGTAAACTTTTTCATTTCTGTCATTTCTTAGAGGGAATGGTATCAGATTCTTCAGCAACCTGGGTTGTCCTCATCTGGACACTCCCCACATTACCAATGTCTTTCTTAAAATGTAGCACCCAGAACTGAACCCAATATTCCAGGTGTGGTCTAATAAAGGCATAATACAAAAGCACTATCACATCCGACACCCTGGACTTTACATATCTGTTAACACGGTCTAAGATTGCATTAGGTTTTTTGGTTGCCAAATTACAACCCCAAAGATCTATTAATTTTTTTGCCATACTTAAAAGGCTTCAAGTATGATACCCACAATTTTATGTCTGCTTTTCAAGGACAAACCTACCTGATTACACAGAAGCTCATCACCATTAGGCTAGCCACTTGTAATTCTTTGTCCATGGCAATCCATGAAACAAAGGAAAAATACAAAATAGTCCTTAGTCCTTTTTCATTCCTGCCACAATGGTGGCATATTGGCAGAAAGGGGAACAGAGGGTGCTAGAGATTATAGAATCTTACATTATTTGTAAATATGATCTTTTTGATACCTTAAATATGAGATCCTGGTCCAGTGACTGAGGGGATATACTAATACTACTGCAAACACAGTACCATAGCAATCTAAGGTTTTCAGTATAAGTGACATAAGAAAACAAAAGGAAATGCTACAAAACAGAGATGTCCAACAAATTCTTCTTGGAAAGGCCAGAAAGGGAGTTGTCAAAACTGGCTTTTATCATTTATCCAAAGGTAACAAGAAATGTCATTTCATGGAATACTTGGTCATATCTTATTGGAATGCTTATGACAAGTATTTGCAAAATGACCATCATTAAGGTAGTTGCTGCTTATATCTCAATATGTGCTATAAAGGACAAGGACTAAGTGAAACACTACAAAGAACCTGAAAAACTCCAAATTCAATCAATATTTAAATGCTGATGACTGCAAGGCAAAGGTGAGATTAAGATATAATGTAAGAAATTATATTAAAAAGAATAGTAGTGAAACACAAGAGGGGCTAAAGGATATTTACAAGTTTTATACCTACATATCAGGATTATGTCCTTTTAAAAAGTTTTATTGATGTTTTTGATTTCTCTATCACAACAGTTTTTGGATATACTCTCCCCCTCCCCCAGTCATCATGAGCTGTCAGGACCTATTCTTGATGAAGCTCCAGAATGGCTCTTTATAATTTGTACTTTCTTTTTCTATGTTTATCAACCATCCCTTTTATAATATGTCCTGGAATTTTTCCAGGAATTTAAATCACGCTCACTGGCTTATAATTTTAAGATTCTATTATCTTCCATTTTTTGAAACTTGGGATATTTGGCCTTCTATAACACTACAGGACACCTCTCCCCCCCCCCCCCGCCCCCACACTCCCCGACCATTCTCTACAATCTTTAAAAAGAACACAGGTGATGACTCAGCAATTATATCTGCTTGTTTCTTCATACTCTCAGATCTAACTCATTTGATTCTGGTGGCTTGAATTCACCAAGGACAGCTAGGTACTCTTTTGCCACCTCCCTACTTATTTTAGGTGTCAACTCCCTATTAGCCATCAGGGTTTCAATGAAAGAGCCTTGACCTCCAAAGCTATTTCTCATCTCCATTCCTCCTTAGGCAGGAGATAAAGTGTATGGATGAACAAATCTCATTTGGATTGTAAGTTGTGTGTTAGATAGGCTGTCTTCTCACTTTCCCAGTGTAGGTACTGACTTATAGCAAAAAATATTCATGTAGATCGAGCATTTAATTTGCCATTAAATTCAGGAAATGAAGTGGGTAGGACAATTTGACTAAGATATATTTTCATTTCAAGAAAAAGTCTCATGTTCCTTAAACATTAATTAAGGAGGCTATCAGTATAGTTTTATAGACTGTTGATAGGTGATATTCAAAATCAGTCTTAAAGATTTTTTACTAGACTTTAAGCTACTTGAGGAATTATATATTCTTATATCTTCTTTATTGTCTAAGCAGAAAACTCTGCATATAGCAAGTATTCGGTGAATGTCTACTGAATTAAATAAAGTACATTGAAGCAGCACTGAGTTCAAATCTCAGCTTTGCTACTTATCTCCTATGTGACCTTAGGCAAGTTATTTATAATCTCTTTGAGAATCAGTTTCATTTGCAAATAAGATTATTTCTAAGATATCTTCTACCTCTGAATCTTACATCTAACATGATCAAACGTATTAGATTTCAGTACACTACAGTTTCACTGGAATCAGCCTTACTTTTCAAGTAGAAGTATGCTGACACTGCCTAGTTTCAGATAGTGGTGAAGTGAATAATGTTAGAAAGAAGGAAAAAAAGTTGATCTTAACAAAACGTTCAGATATTTTTTCATGTGAGTTCATCTGGTTTGATTCTGGTTTTATCTAACCTTGTCTATCCATCCCTTCTCTGGATTTAGAACAATAAAAATATCTCTAAATTCATGGTGAGAAACATCTGGATTTTTGGCACTAACTTGCCGAACAGAAATCTACACCAACAGAAATACTCCATCATTATTTAAAAAGCAGGAAGAAATGGAAGATATAAATGTGTTAAAATGTCTCTGATATATCACAATCATCTGTTGCCTCTCTTAAGTCTTGCCAAAGAATTCAATGTTTAACTATTTGGTTTTTTCCATTATATCTACCTCTAGCTTAGTGGAGTGCTGATTTATTGTCATTTAATTTTATAAAATGTAATCAAATATCCAATCCTATGTTCAAAATTATAATAGAAACATGTTTTAATATTTTAGTTGGGATATGAAAAAAAACTTTTAAAAAGATTATAGATCTAAAAAATTTTTTAGAAAATCATTTGAAAGAACTATCTCTTTCCTTGTACTTATAGCTAACAAACTTTAATATGAGTTAAAATTTACCTGTCCACTAAAAACTCAATAGAAGTATTTTTCATAACATTAATAATGGCATTCATTCATTCATTTATTAATTCATTCAACAAATATTTATTGAATATTTGTTGGTACTGCAGTAGGTACTTTGGGTAATACACAAATGACTAAGACACATTCTCTAACCTTAAGGGGTTTAGAATAGATAAAGAAGGTAAGATATATACAAATAGCTATAATAATAGTCAAAATATAGTAAAAATAGTAAAATACAAGTGAAACACAAGGTGCTATGGGGATCAGAAGAGCAAGAGATTATATCCAGTTTCAGATATCTAGTAAAGCTTCATGGAAAAAGTCAGTTGGGCTAGACCTTGATAGATTGGTACAATCTTGATAACTGGAGATGCAAGAGAGGGCATCCTTGTTTCTAAAAAGTATAAGCAAAATCATGAAGGCTGGAAAGGAGGGCCCACGTTTGTGGATCAATGAATAGTCAGAATAGGTAGATTATAGAGATTACAGATTTATAGGTAGATTATAGAGTATGAATAGGGGAATAGTAGGAGATAAAATTGAAAGGCAGTTTGGGGCTACTTTAGAATTCCTTGAGTGGCAAGTTATAGAGTTTGAATTGAGTTTGACTGGAAATTGCAAAAGAAAATTACAAAATTACAATTATAAATTACAATTACAAAAGATAAAACTTTGAGTATATGGCACTAAAAACTGTTGTATAAATAAAATTAATGCACCTAGAAGATGAAGGGAAATGGTCAAATGGGATAAATGTTTGTATCAAATTTTCAGGCAAGAGTTTGGTATCCAATTTATATAAAAGCTAACATATAATATGTATTATATACATATATGCGGTTTTATATATGTGTCTGTATATACATACATACATACACACACATATATAATGTATATGTGTATATATTTTTATTCCATATATAAAGATATTAGCAAATAGACAAATGGTCAAAGGACATGAACAGATAGTTCTCAAAAGAATTACAAACTATTAACAATCATCTGAAAGAATGCTTCAAATCACTAATAATGAGAAAAATGCAAATCAAAACAACCCTGTGGTTTCACCTCATACCTTGAAAACTGGCAAAAATGAGAAAAGATAGGAATAATCAATGTTGGAGAGGTTATATACACTTGTGAATTACTGGTGAAGCCATGAATCTGTACAACTATTTTGAAAAACAAATTAGAATAATGTAAATAGAGGGGATAAAATGGGCATATTCTTTGACCCAGAGATTCCATTACTAGGCTTAGACTCCAAGGAGTACAATGATAAAAAAGAAAATCTCCATGTATACTCACATATTTATAGTGGAACTTCTCGTAAGAGCAAAGAATTAGAAACAAAGAAGATGCTCATTGATTAAGGGAAAACAAATTGTAGAACATGAATATAATGTGATAGAATATTACTGTACTACAAAAAACAATCAATATGATGAATATACAGAAGCAAGGCAAGATTTACACAAAATAACACAGAACAAAGTAAACAGATCCAAGAAAACAATATATAAAATAATAGAGTAAACGAAAGTAACAACTACAAAACAATAAAATACAAAAAAAACAATGAACAAAAATGGTTCTGAATAGATATGATGAAACATTCCTACCCATTCCTTTGAGGTGGGAGGTATACAGGTGTAGCTCATTGTATATACTTCCAAATTTTTCAATATAATGATCTATTTGGCTGATTTTTTCTTTTCCTTTTTTCTTTAAGAATAATTTTTATATGGGATGGTCCTCTAGGAGGGAGAAAGGAAGGGGTATAGGAAGAAATTCTGGTGCTAAAAAATCATAAAATATCAATAAAATTATTTTTAAAACATGGTTGCACTACCAATCACAATCTCTGAAGTGATTTTGGAAGAATGTACTTTCTAGAAGATTTGAGTATTTGGTGCACAGTGGTAATTTGTTAAAAAAAATGCATCCATAAATTTTTTTCAAAGAAGAATTGTTATTTTACCATAAGTAATAAAAAATTTAAATAAATATGGGAGGTCATTTATAAACTAAGTAACGCAGAGTGAGGAAACTAAAGTGCTAAATATACATTATTCACAGAACTCAGCCATGTAAATAAAAACAACATTAAAAGGCTAAGGCCAAATGTTCATGAGGAGTCAGCACCTGAGCTAGGTCTTTAAAAAAAGAGAATATTTCATATTCATTTGCACCATAGCATCTAAATAACAGATTGTGTTTAGGGATTTCATAATCCCCTCGTATGGATTTCATAAAACTACTCTTTTCCATGTAAAATAATTATTTGTCTCTCCATTTGAGTATACTTTTTCTAAATGAACCTTAGAACACTTGAAATACAATAATATAAGAAAAGGAGGCCAAATGAAACAGTAATGGAAAAAGTACTGAATTTTAAGTCAGAGGTCCTAGATTCAAATCTAAACTCCATCACTACCTATGGAATCTTGGCAAAGTTATTTCACTCTTTTTCCTCTCATATATAAATACCCTCTCCTCTCCCTCCCTCCTTTACTACCTCAAACTTTCATGTATATGCATATCCAAAACCAGATATTGTCTCCCATGATTACCTTCTATTTCTAAATATTTCTCTGGCTTCATTTTTTCATTCCAGAGAAATAAACTATCTACATATAAACTTAAATTAATTCCACACAGGCAAGCAAAATAATATAAAATATGTATTTTTCCTATCTATTATGATCCTGGAAAGATTGGTAATGTGAATAAAAAAAGGGAAATACTAGAACAGAAATGCAGTCAAGTTTATATTAGAAGATTAGAATGGAAGCGGATCTGATTGGATGTTAACAATATTTTCTAATGAAACTATTCAACTGAATTGGAACTTATTAATTTCACTCTACTTATTTTCTAAATATTTCAAGTGTAAAAAGATAAGGATTAATTTTTATTCAATATAGGGTCCTTGAAAGAGCACCAGTTCAACCTAAGGATATAGATCAATTAGGTTTTCCACTCTGAGACATTAACTGTATGAAGTATTTCAAAGCTTTCTGTATGTGTAAGATTTTAATTTTCTGTAGTTGGAATCATTAATGACATTAGTGACGAATTCAAATAAGGAAACATAACAGTATGACATCTTCACAGCAATAGGAATACTCTTCCATCAAAGACCTCTGAAAAGGAAAGATAATGCTACCTATGAGCAAACTCTTGTGAAAGTTTCAGACTACAGATCTAAGTAATAGCCTTGAAAATGAGGGCTGTGTAACTTAACTTACACTCAACTTGTTACACTAAGTCCAAAGATCCCTCCAATCACTTCATGAACTGTACTTGGGGACAGTTATGCTGATTACTAAAATGATTTACACAGTGATTTGACCCACCTAGGGCATAGGGATTGGCATGTACAAATGCACAGTGGAAGGAGAGATGACGTATAGAGTTCAGGGATTAGCTAGTCTTCCAGTCAGGGTGGAATGAATAATGCATGAAATAAAACAATATGAAACAAGGCTAGAAAGATCGATGGGGACCAGATATCAGAGAGCTTTAAATATCAGACTAAGGAATTTGCATATTATTCTATGAGCAATGGGGAGACACTGAAAACTTGGGAGCAAAGGAGTGACATGGTCAGATTTGACTCTGAGGCAGATTATTTTGACACCCATAGGGAGCATGGATTAGAGAAGAGAAAGACTGGAATCATAGAAACCAATTAGGAAGCTATTACAGTAGCCCCCTTGAAAGTTGGTGAAGACCTGAAATAGGGTTGTGAGAGGAGAAGAGAAGAAATGCAGGAAAATTAGCAAGATTTGGCAAATGATTGAATACAGAGGGTGAGACAGGGAAGAACCAAGAATGATTGGGTGGTGACAAACTTGAGGGGCTCAGAAGTAGTGGTGCTCTCAACAAATTAGGGGAGTTTAGAGATAGCCCAGATTTAAGGGTGAAGACAAATCAATTTTGAACATGCCAAGTTTGAAATGCCTCTTTGGAGGAGATATCCAGTAGGCAGTTGGTGATGTGATTGTGGAATTCAGAAAAGAGACTAAAGCTCATAATAATGACAGTCATAAAGGCAAGAGTGGATGGAAATCTGACCTCAGAGTTGGGAAGACCTTTGACACATACTGGCTATATAATCCAGCACAGGTCACTTGGCCTCTTGATGGCCAGTTTCTTTCCTGCACTTCCTCTGCAGTCAGTCAGTTTCTCCACAAAGATAAGAAATAATCATGGTGCTACTTTACTTCCCACATGTTATATCATGGTTAAAAGTCTCCCATGTGCTGTATCACGGTTAATGTTCCCTTCTCTCAAATTACTTTAAAATTCACTTCTTTATCAACAAATACTTAATAAGTGCTCACAGTCATGCTGTTTGTTAAGTGGGATAGAAAGACAAAAATTAACAAAGGCTTCTGCTCTTGAGGGGCTTACATTGTAAAGGGAAAGGTAGTATGTATGTATATAAATATGTACAAGATAATAAACTTGGTAGGGAAAGCACTAGCATATACCTAGTCCATAAACTGAACTTTAAAGGAAACTAGGGAATCTAAGGGATGGAAATGAGAAAGGAGTGGATTACAGGAATGTACAAAGGTATAAACACAGGAGATGGAGCGTTGTATGTGAGGAACAGAACTGTCAGTGTCAATATGGCTGGTCCATAGTGAACGAAAGCATGGTATAATAAGGCTGGAAATGTAACTTAGAGATGGACTATTGGAGGTTCCAACTACTAAACAGAGGAGCTTGCATCTGACTCCAGAAGCAAGCAGGGAGCTGTTGGAGGTCATTGGAGGTGTTGTGACATGGTCAGATCTGTGTTACATTGTGTATATTATTTTGTCAGTCAATAAGCAATTATTAAGCACTGACTATCTGCTAAGCACTGAACTAAGGTAAGCAATGATGTTGTAAAGAAAGACAAAAACAGACCCTGCCTTTGAGGTCCTCATATTCTAATAGGGGAGATAAAATGAAAATAGCTATGTACATACTGCTACCTAAAGAGTAGATGGAAGGTAATCCCAGGGCAGGAGGTTCTAGAGGTTGGGTGAGTGGGAAAGGCAGTGAGATCTGGGCTAAATCTTAAAGAAAGCCACGGAAAGTAAGTCTGGGGAGGGGGAAGGGAGTTCATTCCAGGCATGGGTAACAAAAAGCCAGCATAAGGGCACAGAGACAGGAGACGGAGTATTTTGTGGAAGAAACAGCAAATGGGTCAGGGTGACTGGATCTGGATTGTACAGTGTGTGGAGGGAAGTAAGGTACAAGAAGACTCTAAAAGTTGGAAGGGGCTGGGTTGTTAAGAAATAAATGACCAAAAAAGGGGACTCTCTTTTATCCTAGGAGGAATAGGAAGCCACTGAAGCTTACTGAGTAGAGAGGTGACAGAGTCAAACCTACATTTCAGGAAAATCACTTTGAGTAGAAGATGGAATGGAGTGGGGACCAAATTGGGACAAAGAGGTCAATTGGAATTCACTGCACTAGAGATGATGTGATGTGGTGAGTGTCTGAACTAGGGTAATGGCCATGTGAACAGAGAAAAGAGAACATATATAAGAGATGTGATAAGGACAGAAACAAGAAGATTTGGCAATAGATTGCATGGATATGTGAAGTGAGGGGAGGGAGTCAAGGCTGACATCAAGGTTGCAAGCCTGCATAACTAGGAGGACAGCAGTGCCATTAACAGCAATAGTTAAGTTGGGAAATGGGAGAAAATATAAAAAAATTTTGATTTATTTATGTTAACTTTGAGATTCCTTCAAGACATCTAGTTTAACATATACAAAAGGGAGTTAATGATGTACTCAGATGAGAGATTAGGGCTAGATATACAGATCTGGAAATAATCTTCACAGAAGGAATAATTGAATCCATGGGAGTTGATGAGATCTCCAAGTGAGATATTAGGGAACAAGAGTTCCTAATCTTTTCATGTGTCATGGACATATTGTGTCTTGGATGACTTTCTTCTAGGGAAGCAAATTGTGGTATATGATTGTGATAGAATACTATTGTGCTCTAAGAAATGATGAGCTCAATGACCTTAGAAAAATGGAAGAATTTGCATGAAATAGTGAAGAGCTAAATGAGTAGGACCAAGAGGACATTGTATACACTAATAGCAATATTATTTTAAGAATGACTTTGAGTAAATAAGTTATTTTGACTATTATAAATATCCAAATTAATATAAAGGACTTATGAAGAAAGATTCTTTCTATATCTGGAGAAAGAACTGATAAATAGAAGTACACTTATTTCTGTCTATCTAATGGTGACCATCTTTAGGGTGGGAAGGGGAGGGAAGAAAAAAAGGAAATTTACATAACTTTGCTATGTATTTAAAAGGAATAGCTATTTGAAGTTTCACATGAAATCATCTTTTTTACTATACTACATTATGGAAATGCTTGTTCAGACCATAAATTAAAAATAAAATAAATTTTTTAAAAAGTTCATATACTGCAGGTGAAGATCTCTTAGCATAGAGAGAAAAAAAGAAAAGGGCTCAAGAAAGGGGCCAAGATTCCCTAGCTTTGGGGAATATACACTTCTTGTGGGAAGATATTGGGAAGGAAATTGAGAAGAAGCAGTAAAACAGGCAGGAGGAGAACCAGGAGAGGTCAGTGTCAGGAAAAACCTAGTGGGGAGAAAGTGTTCAACAGTAGCAGTGATATAGAGGTCAAGAAGAAAAGGGAGTAGGGAAGAGGAAGGGAATAGGTATTTATGTAACTCCTGCTATGTGCCAGACACTGTACTAAATGCTTACAAATATCTTATTTGATTCTCATAACAACCATGAGAGGTATGTGCTATTATTATCCCCATTTTATATTTGAGGAAACTAAGACAAACAGAAGTTAAGTGACTTGCCCAGGGTCACAGAGCTAGTTAGGTTTAAATGTGGCACCAGATTTAGACTCAGATCTTCCTGACACCAGGCCCAGAGTTTTATATACCATACCACCAAATACTGATGTAATTGGTGGGTAGCATGTTTCATCACCAGTACTCTGGAATCATGGTTAGTCATGCAATGTTTCTCAGAGTTTTCTTTATAATGTTATTGTGGTATAAATAGTTCTGGTTTTGTTCACGCCACACTATATCAATTCATACAAGTCTTGCCAGTTTTATAAGAAACCATCTATTTCTCATTTGTTGCAGCACAAAAATATTCCATTACATGAATATACCATTATTTGTTAAGTCATTCTCTCAACTTATGGACATAATTTGCAGTTCCTCCCTAGAACAAAAAGAGCTACTTATAAATATTTCTGTGTATATGGGTCTTTTGATCTCTTTGGGTATAGGCCGAGGACTGACATCACTAAGTCAAAGTATATGTTTAGGATAGGAGAATCCATTATTCAATGAAGCCAACCATTCCAGTTTTAGAGAGCACTCATCATTAGGTAGTTTGCGTTTTCTTTACATCAATCCTAAATCTAGCCCTCTGTAATTTTCACCCATTGTTTTGAGTTCTGTTCTCTGAGACTTAACTGAATAAATTAAATCCTTCTTCCACATGACAACCTTTCAGAACACCCGAAGACAGTTATCATGTTGCCCAGGTTTTCTCTTCTGTAGGCTTATCTTTCAAGCAATCCTCCTATAGCATGAGTTATTCTCCCTTCCTTCCCTTATTATTATTGTTTTAGAAATGATGCACAGTATAATGGAGAAAGCACAGGACTTGAGAGTGAGAAGAACTGGACTCAAGTCCTGATTTTTCCACTAAATAGTACTGTGACCTTAGATCATATAAAATCTCGGGGTCTGAGCTCTTCAGCTATAATATAGGGTGCTAATTCCTGCTCTGGGATGTCATTGTATTGTTATGTGGACCAAATGTTTGTGAAAGTGATTTATAAAATACAAGTGCAATTTATGATTACAATTAAACTAAACCTGCAGACAGATTGAGGAGGGAACACAGCTCTATCACTCATTTAGCAGGTGAGGCCCAAGAGACAGCTTTGCCAAGATCCTGGGAGACAGGATCATATTTCAAAGTGACTTTGATAAAAGGAAAAGATAGCCAAAAGCAAAATGAAGCTTAGTAAGGGCAGTTTTGCCTAGGAACGGGAACCAATCTGTAAGAGACACACAGTGAAGGACTGACGATGTGGAAGTTTGGCAGAAAAGGTCCCAGAAAAGGTGACTGAGAGTTGAATGCTGGCCAAGAGTCAGAAATGTAGCCCTGTGGTCAATTTCTGAACGAATAAACAGAAACATACTAGTAGGAATTGTGTGGTAACCCTTCAGTTGTTACTCTCTACCATTCAATAATAAAGTACCATGTCCAATTCTGGGCTCCAAACCAAAAATAAGAAATTGGACAGAGTTCAAAGTGGAGCTAGAAAGATAATTCAAGACTTACATATCATACCTGTGGGGAAAAGCAAAGGGCACTGAGACTGTTAAATATGGAGAAAAGAAAGCTGGGGAGTAATATGACAATGGCATCCAGTCCTAAAAAAGATGCTTGGAGGATGGTGTCCAGCTGTTTTCCCTCCTGATGTGGAGGCAATGAGAAGAGAAAGAGCTCAAAACTTTTTCAGCATCAGGAATTTCAGTTAATCATTAGTGGAGACCTACTGACAGGAAAGAGCTGTTACAGAATGGGTTGGGTTCCTGAGGTGGGCTGGTAATTGCCATCTCAGGAGGTACTTCAAAACAAGGATACATTCTTCTCCATCTGAGGTGGTTTATGTGTGGTCCTGTCTGAAGTTTCAAGAACAAGCAAGATGAACTTTTAAAGTAAAGTCTCAGTGTTTCATAACTTAGCAACAATGTAGTCAACCTCAACCAGGAGAAAAAAATCCCACTACAAGATACCCAATGAATAATCATACAGTCTTTGCTTGAAAACCTGAAGTGACAGGGAACCCACTACCTCTTAAGGAAACCCATTTCGTACTGAGCTTTAATTGCTGGGGAAGTTTTCTCCCCCTGACATAAAACCTAAATTTGACTCTCTGCAACCTTGACAGATTATTTATAATTCTTCCCTCCTGGGCCAAACAATACAAATATAATTCCTCTTTTACTTGATAGTTGTATTTTAAAGTGCTTGAAGACAGAAATCATATCCCATCCTGAAATTTCCTTTCTAGAGATTCTGTCAATTGCCAAGCCTGTCAAGATGTTTTGGATCTTTATTCTGTCATCAAGATATTCTTAGCTTTGTTCACCTCCAAATTTGATAGTAATGCCATCTGCATCATTGATAAAAAAATTAAACATTAAAGACCAGGCATCTGTGGATCCCTGGGGAACTCCCTTTGAGGATCTGCTTCCACATTGACATAAAACTAATGATGGCTCATTGAATCCTGCCAGTCAACTAGTTACCTTTCCATTTACTTGTGTTGTCACCTAGCCCAGATCTCTATTTTTTTTAACCAGGATAGTATGATATAGTTTAACAAAAACTCTATAAAATCTTGGCAAACTATATAACTGCAGCGTTTCCCTGATGTATTAGTTTAGTAACATTGTCAAGAAAAGATATAAAGCTAGTCAGGCATGGCCCTTTCCTTAAATTACACTGATTCTTTGCGATCACTGATTCCTTATCTAGCTGTTTATAAATCATCTCTTTAATAATTGTTCTAGCATGTTCTCATGAATCCAAGTCTAGCTCATTGACCCATTGTGTGAAGATTCCATTCCCTTCCCCCTTTTGAAAACTAGTACATGTACTCTTCGTTAGGCCTTTGGTATTTCTCTTGTTTTCCACAGTCTTTGAAATACCACTGACAGTCTTTGAGCAGTCACATCTTCCAGTTCTTTTGCTGAAAACGGTGCTCCCTTTTCAATCAATGGCAAGTTATGTCGCTGGGTACAGGAAATATGCATAGATTCAGGACTAAACAATCAGCCCAGTAAGGGATATTTTTGAAAGTCATCATTTGTGTGTCAGGGCTAGTTTTACCACAGGACTCATAGTTGTTGCCTCAAGGACCACTTTTGGAAGATGATAATAATAGCTCACATACCACTTTCCTGACAACAACCTTTTAAGGCAAGTAGTATAGTTATTTTTATTTGATAAATGGAGAAACTGAGGCTCAGCAGGGTTATTGACATGGTTATAGAGTAGTTAGGGGCCAGACTGGAATAGTCTTCTATCTTCCAACACAGCATTCTTTCCCTACCCCCACATGGTAGTCCACTGTTATTAAGTTGGATTCAATTACTTTTTGATGTTTTTTTTTTAATTCATTTACCTTCTTCCAGTCATTGCATTTATTTGCTTATTTCTGTTTTCTTCAGTTCAGTGCTTTTCCTGGTCTACCTCACTATTCATTAAAGAAATAGAGTTAAACTTGAATGAAGAGGCTGCAGGGACACAATAAAAAGAAACCAGGGAGCAGCTAGGTGGCACAATTGATAGAGTACTGGCCTTGGAGCCAGGAGAACCTGAGTTCAAATCCAGTTTCGGACACTTATTAGCTCTGTGACCCTGGGCAAGTCACTTAACCCCTGATTGCCTTGCCAGAGAGAGACAGACAGACACAGAGGGAGGCACAGAGAGAGAAAGACTGGATTTCAAGTCAAAGGACATGAGCGTGAATCCTGAATGTGCCACTTATTAGTAAGGTGATGTTAGACAAGCCATGTACCCTTACAGAACCTCAATTTCCTCATCTATAAAATGGGAGTGGGGTACTGTATTAGAAAACCTCTCAGGTTCCATCCAGCTCTAAATCTATTAATACTATGAAGAAAGACTGTAATTAAAGGCTATGTTTGGTCCCTGAGATTTTTTTAGAGCCCCCTCCCTTCTGCAACTTTCCACTTATCAATTAAGTATTTACTAAACATAAATAGAAAATATTATGTGTAAATAAGAGATAGGGGCAACAGTACTCCCTACGTAGATATATCCACCCTGCTTTTATTTATTCTATCAAATGGAGAACTGCAATAGCACAATCCTCTTAGCACGGATTTTGAATTTCTAAAGGTTAGTTCTCTTGGTTGTAGGTTTGTTTTTCTTGAAATTAATTTCAATTAAGTGAATTTTAAAGTCTCATAGGATCATAAGTCTGGAGTTAAAATGGATGTCAGAAGTTTTCTAGTCTAACCCCTTCACCTCTAGTGAGCTCAAGGACTTTCCCAAAGTCACACAGGCACTAAATATCCCTACAGAAATTATCCACCATTATGAGTGCAGGTGCCCAAGCACTTCTGGGATTAACCATAGCCAAGAGCTGAAGGTAGCATGCCTAGAGCCCCAGTCTAACTCTAGTAGCATGAATGCACTCACTACAGGTGTGATACATTCATGTCAGTTTTTTTAAAAATGATTTAAATATCATGGTAAGTGGTGTACTTTAATAGAAACCCTGTTGTGATAATTGGGCCCATTCTTTCTATTCCAAACTGAAATAAAAGTATTTAGGGGAGTCTTTCAAATTTTAATAAAATCAGGATGAACTAAGTGTTCTAACTTCATACTTTTCAGAAGGAAGTATCTCATATGCAGCCTGCTACATGCAGAAGCAGATGAATTCAGTGATCCCAAGGTCAAAAGGCATCTTGAAAAACAAGAGTGATTTCTCTGCTTGTTGCCTCCCATCAAAAATATATACCACACTTCTATCTCTTTATCATTCTTGCTGTTTTCTGTGAGTGGATTTTTCTTTTACACAATTCTAGCACTTTATTACATTTCCACACTTTTGTGTTCCAATCACTCAGTGTTAACTCTTACTTTAAACTTATTTCCTAGAACTTGCAGACTCACTGAATTTTCTAAATAGTTTTGTCCAGAGATGTTTCTTTATGTCTCAACTTTTTCATCCATAAAATGAAGTCTAAAATATGTTATACATTTATATTCTTTGGCAGCTAGATCTACCACCTGTCCTTACAATTCGTTTCTGCAAAGATTAAAGGTTAAAGTCGATCACTCTGAATCCCTCAA
This sequence comes from Notamacropus eugenii, assembly GCF_028372415.1. Classification (NCBI taxonomy): domain Eukaryota; kingdom Metazoa; phylum Chordata; class Mammalia; order Diprotodontia; family Macropodidae; genus Notamacropus; species Notamacropus eugenii. The sequence goes on along the minus strand of NC_092874.1, from coordinate 180,175,545 downwards.
TAAGTTGAAGGGTATGGTCATTATGCAATCTAATAGTCCCTGTTGCAGTTACTTGGTGGACTTGCAGATATATTGCCATTATCTGGATGATTTAGGACAAAAGTGATTAGGCATTTATAGATTTTTCTTCCGCCATTTTTATAGCTTTAAAATTAACCAAAGTGTTTATTCACTGAGTATACCCTCTGTGGGTGGTAAATCATTTTGTCCTATACTAATAAAATCTTCTCCCAAAGTAAAAATACAGAAGTGACTTGGAAATGTCAAGAAATTTTAATTCATTCAATAAACACTTACTAAGCACCTATTATGCCCAATATACTGTGCTCCTTTGCCTCTAAGGAGCTTACAAATTGTAGTAGGAGATGATAAAACACATATGCAAATAATTTCAATCAAATTAGACTATGATGAATAGATGAGAAAATAATGAACAATATATACTAAGTACAGAGGGGAAAAATATTACTAGCTCAGAGAATCTAAAAGGACTCAGTAGAGGAGGTCATATTTGAGCTGGGATTTAATGGGAAGAATGCTAATGTCAAGAGGTGTGGGGAGGCACAGTTTGAGTAAAGACTCAGAAATAAGAAAGCACGTTGCGAGGAACATGTGGTTTCCTTCAGAAAGAGCAAAGAATCCACGAGAAATAAGAGGCAGTGCTGGTGATTTAGAGCCAAATGATAAACATTCCTGAATGTCAGACCAAGGAATTTCTCTTTATGGAGCTGGAAGGGACTTTAGTGGTCATAAAGTCTAATGTATTCATTTGACACATGGGAAAACTGAGGCTAGGAAAGGTCTGACTTGCCCAAAGGTATAAATGCAGTAAGGTGGTCCTATGACTCTATATAAGTACACACTGTATTCTTTCTACTAAACCAGCTATTGAGGACTTTTTAGCAGGAGCAGGACATGATCAAACTTGTGCATTAGGATGATGGACTGGAGGAAGGATAGACTGGGGATAGCATTCTACCATTTAAAAAACTAGTGCAGTAGTTCAAGTCAGAGGTCCTAAGAAAGTTCTGACTTAGGGCTGTGATAATGGAAGTGATAATGCTGTTGTAGCATGTTACTCAGAATGTTAGACTATAAAATAAAATAATGAAAAGTTAGATGCTTCTATTTTTGGGCCCTGACATTTTCACTCTAAAATAGAAATGGTGGTGAGGAAGACTGATTACAAAACATAGTGGGTTCACCTTTGGCAGTATTCACTAATTTTTGAGAAATCATTTTTTTTCATTCTCTTCTCAGAATGCTTCATTGGAGGAAGGGGATGTTTTATATTTTGAAGATAGAATCTTTATACTTGTATTTTTAAGAATTATAAACACAATCTGTATCTACTTTTGTAAGGAAATAAAATAATCTGCAAATATCTAACTGACAAAACAATGGTTGTGAGAGAGTTTCTGCCCTTCGATGTAATTTCTTCACTTTTGATTTCAATGAAGCAAGTAGAATACAAAATTAATTTTCATGGGAGGGAAGAGGGCAAACTGCAGGGCAGGGGTGGAGGGTGGGGAGGGAAGGAATATGCTGACAAAAACCTTAATTCTATTAGAGAGAGAATGGAGTTTCAGGTATAAGAGGGGTGAAGAAAACTATGACAGAAATCTTGCTCAGGGAAATAAAGGTAAATGCCCAAAGATGGAAGAATGGCTAAGCAAGTTAGAGTACATAAATGCAATGAAATATTACTGTGCTGTAAGAAACAGTAACCATGATGGAACACAGAGAAGCATGGGAAGACCTATATGAACTGATACAAAACGGAATAAGTAGAATTAGGAAAACAATATGCACAATGACCGCAACAATGGAAATGAAAAGAATGACAAAAAACCAAATGAAGATGAATATTACAAATTGTAATGATCAAGCTTGATCTCAAAGAAGAGAAATGAGAAATTAATTCACCCCACTTCTTAGCAAAGGTGGATCAATATGGGACACTGTATATGATGTCAGACTTTTATAAATCTTAGTTTTGCTAAACTTTTTTTTCCTCTCTTTTTTGTTTTTCCTTATTAAGGAGAGTTCTCTGGGAGATGGAGGTGGAGAGGATATATTGGGAAATACAGGTGAGATTAAAAATAAGATATCTACAAAATGTTTTTTAATAAAGAAAATAAAGTTGAAAGAGTACAGATTTATGGGAGTGGAAATCCAAACTGAGAACAAATAGAGAAGTGCTTTAAGTCAATAATTAAGAGCTTATATTTAACACAGAGGAAAATAGGCAGTTACAGTCTTTGTAAGGAAAATGACATGTTCAGCACAGTACAATTTGGTTTTAAACATTAAGAAAAACATCTAAGAGTTCAAATGTTTCTCTGAATATCTTCAGAGTTCCATATTGTACTAGAAGTCCTTAGATACCTCTAATACAGAAGCTTATAATATCCCTTTCTCATCCTCCTGGCTCACCCTCACAATCTCTTGACTCACAAAACCAGGGGGAAATCTTGGCATCCTTTTTATGTTCTCCACGGCCAGTTCGACACTTGTTTTGATGCTATTACTATCCTCCTCTGAAGTTCATGCAATATACTTAAACTATCCTTATCCCATTCCTCTTAGTCATTTCCTGCCAACCTCTGTGACCTTCTTCACTAAGCTTAGTACCTAAATCGCAGAAATCTTTTCTACCTTATTCCCTGCTATCATCTTTGGGCTTCCGATATCCATCCTGATATACTTTTAATACCCTGACCTCACAGTTCCTAAACATCCAATCCAGTAACTTCTACTCTGCTCCACTAGGACAGCCATGCCTTAGACCTCATTATCAGTCAGTGCTGCTACACCTAAAAGATCTCAAAGGGTAATTTCCTTAAAAACAAAGAGAAAACAACTACAAGAATGGAGATGATCAGGGAACCTCTTGATCGACTGAATGGGGGACACCACCAGTGGAGCTGAGTGAGCATATTATCTCTGTGGGGATTTACATGTGCTTGTAACTCAATGCTGAAGGACTTGTCCTTCAGAATAACACAGTAATCTTTTATTGTCATCCCCATTCTTGACTAGGGGTAGTGTCCAAAGGGCCTGGTGACTAAGTCAAGAAGACCTGCCTAGTCAATGACCTATAAGGAGTGAGGACATTTTCACAAATCACTAAGATGATTCACTAGAGTCACAGATATTTAAGTTGAGGGCAACAAAACAACAGTTATCAGAGGAACAGCCTGATTTAGTGGACTAGGGCACTTTCCTCGGTTGTATGCATATGAGCTCAACCTGTATAAAGCTGACTTTACAAAACGGAGGTCTTTTAGCCCCATATATGTATACACACACACACATATACACATATACATATGTGTGTTCATCCTTCATTGCCGAAGAACATGTCATCAGAGAAATAATGACAAGACTTGCATTTGACTTTTGTTTTGAGTGAGGGAGGGCTGACATATATGCATATATTTGATATGTCACCTGTGTTATATAAATGTTTCAATTTTTGTAAATCCCACAGATCCTTTCCTCTTTCATCCATATCAAAATAGGCCAAAGGCAACATATTTCCCTACCAGACTCTTTACCACTCAAGATATTTTAAGAGTATAAACTGCTCCACAGTCTAATAGTGATATAGCAATCTATGAGAAGGTCCAAAGAAGAAAATAGACAGAAAAACAGGAGGTAGGCAGAAAGGTTTAAAAATGATGATAGTCAAAGGAGATAATACTGAGTGAATTCTTATTGACAAGTACATGGAAGATAATCACCTCATCTGTTACAGAATGAATTGGAAAAAAATGTGATTTAATTACAGTGAGAAAAGATTTATATGAAGATTTATAAACTTCCAGGAATGAAATACTGAGAGATATTGTAGAACTTTTCTCCCTAGACACTTTAAATAATAGGATAAGCAACCAGATGTTTGGGATGGTTTAGTCTTGACAATTATACTAACGATCATTTTCAACTCCATGATTATATATAATGAATACTGTCTCAAAATGTCCTCTTAATTGAGAGCTTACTGTTTGCTGGTCTGTTCCTATACAGACCATTCACCTTTCTCTAACCTTTTATAGTGATGGGATTATAATATACATTTATATATATTTATTCATATTATTTATATATATGTATTTATATTTTATTTATATTATTTGTATAATATATTATATTTATATGCATATAAATATATTTATATATATTATTTGTATTATGTATATATAGACATGCAATATATACCCAAGCTTTCTGATTACAATTCAAATACTTACCATTTAGTTTAGGTAATGTCTAGGCCATTTGGAAAACTATAAGTAAAAAACCAAACTTTTAAACCAAGCTATTTAAATTTGACTTCTACAAATAACAAGTGATGGAACCCACCTGGAAAACCCTGCCTTTGGGCAGACTCTCATCTAAGTGATGTGACAAGCAGTCCAAGTTTTCAGGAGAAATACAGAAACAGGTTCTTGGAATACCAGATGTCTTTGTTACAAAAGGTTATTATTAACTATTATGAAAGGACTAGAAAGCAGAACAGTAATGAGATAGGAATCAGTGAAATTTAGGCAACTAGAAGGTAAAAGGAAAAACAGTTCTGATTTCTGAGTAGTTCACATTAAATATAAATAAGAAATAATCTATAACTCCCTGTTATCTGGAAACCAAAATCCAAATTACAAAAACCTAACAAATCTTTGTAAATTAAAAAATGCTTTGACACAAGGCCTTCCTTTCTTGACATTTTCAGTGAATGAACTCAATCAACATTTTGCTGGCCTAGTATGACTATATGGTCTCTTGGTGGATACAAACATGAATATGATGTGGTCACTGTCCTCAGTGGATTTACAATTTATTAGGGGAGAAAAGATATATACATAGCATGGTATGAAGAAAAGTCTCTCTGCCCCTCATTACTTCCCCCATTGGCACTTTAATTTTTTCCATTAACAATTCACCGCTTTGTGTTAAGCACTACGGAAGAGAGGATGACACAATGAGACCCAATCAGATTAGAGTAACTTGGTTTATTAGATCTTATCTCTGACAGGGAGAACCCACAGGAGCAGCATGAAAGCACTGAGTAGCTGAAAGGAGAAAAGAAAAGGAAATTTTTACGTAGACCCTATCCTTCATACTATTATTTAACTCAAGTAGTTTTCATTCATTAAAACTGAAAATTCTAACATTCTATTAATTCCTAATGAGGATCACAGGTTCATAGAATCATAAATTAATAGCGTTAGATCTCAGAAGCCATCTAGTCCAACTCTACTATTTTAAAGCGAAGGAAACCAAGGCCTAGAGAGGCTCAGGAACTTGCTGAGTCATTAGATAGTAAGCATCAGAGGCAGGATTTGAATCCAGGCCCTCTGACTCCATAGTCAGTGCTCTTTCCATTACACCATGCTCCAACCAAAAAAAGTTAAGAGAATCTGCTATGCGGAAGCTTATAACATATAGGCTGGAAGCTCAACCAACTCTGACATTTATAGCTGCATTGTAAAAACACTACAATAAGTATTTCTACCACAATGTATATGATTTGTGATTTGACTCTACTTTTGGTACACTCATTTAAATTCTTGCTGTGGTGTGCTATCCAAACCTTCACTACAAATTATTACAGTTTTGTTCTTCTGGAGTTGGGATAGAAGGAAATTATGCTCTCCCAAGTATGATCTTATAGCACAAGACAGGGGGATAGACACAAAATATAGTGCTTTCTAATATTTTCTGTCATTTAACCTTCTGTGAGGTAGTAACTACAGCTATGACCAGTTTGAAGGTAAAGAAACTGACACAAGGAAACTTTAGAGAGGGTAAGTGAATTGCCCAGTCACACAATTAATGAGTGGCATCATTTGGAACCCAAAGTCTTCCTTACTTGAAGTCTAGCTAGCTTTCTTTTCATTACACCACACCACACTACAGGGATACCCAACATGGTTCACCATACAATGCTGTAAAAAAATTATTTTGGCATAAACATAAAAAGATATCCTATCTCAAATTAACCATGAAATCAGATACCATATGAATACGTTTATGTGTTTTCTGTTCTTATTTTTAAAGCATATGAAAAAAGTTCTTTTTATTTCATCATCTTTTCCCCCATTTCTATGAGGGACAGTGATGGCAGTGAGGAATAACAGCTGACTTCGATTTTTTAACTGTTCAAATTTTTATTTATAAAAGTTGATATAACCTTATTTAACTATTTATTACCCTGCACTGAGTCACACTTAGTAGCAGACCTGATTTTTCTTCTCTGGCAAAAACCTAAAATCTTATTCGTAGAGTTGTGTGGCTGTCACAGTCTGTTTTAGTTCTTCCTGCCCATTAATATCTCCCTAAGAAAGAACGTTAATCTTCACACGTTTCTCTCCATCAGTATCTTTTTTTTCATGGAGAACACTGGAAAAAATCCTACAGGTTTGGAAAACTGGACTGAATTAGTTTCATCTTTTAAGCCCTGAACATGGTGCATCATACATTAGACTGAGGTAGACCCCAACTCATCCACAACTTTTGCTTATAAAGATTTGCCTGAGGTACAGATATGTGAAGTGACTTGACTGTGGCACAAACTTAAGAATCTGAGATGGAACTGGATCCTACGTCTTCCTGATAGCAGGTCAAACACTCTACTACAAGATAGTTCTTCTCAGATAGCTATAACATTAAAGTCTGAATGTAACATTTGTCTTCCAATTCCTGCTTTGCCCTCTACCTCTTGTTGTCCTTTCCACTTTACTTTAGTCAATTTACTCCCCTTTTCTGAGGCCCATTCTTTCCACATTATCTCATGTGGATAGCATTTGGGGGATAGCATTTCACAAGACACACAAGAATTTTTTAAAAACATTTAAAAAGGACTAAAAACAATAACAGCAGTCTGGGTTTATTTAGTGAAGGGGCAAACTGCCCAACAGTGTCCAGTGGACTCTAATGGCATTATTGTATTAAAACATAATAACAACCCCAAGTAACAAGACTTAAATTATGTTCCATATATATTTTTAAGAAGTTAGGAAAGAGGACCTTATGCTTTAAAAAATTTCTATAAAATTATTTAGAATAAAAACCTTTTAGTACTTAATAACTGATGATCCAGGTTTCTGAAATTTTTACTCATCTTTCTCCAACAATGCTAAAGAAATGAAGAACTATACCATAAATAACATCCTTTGCTTACAAAGGTAAGTCCCCATCATGTAGATCTCACATGTTGTCTTCCCAGTAGGGAGGATAGATTTATACAGGCTCTGACACAATGTCTTACCCAATGACAGGTGACAGGTGGCTAGAGTGAGGAGTACTATGGAAATAGATCAAAATTATCTGGTCCACACAGGAATCAAACCTATAACTTTGGCCTTCTTTTTTAAAGGATGAAGTACTCAACTAGGCAAACTCAGACTAAAGGTCCAACTTTTGTTTTATTATGCTTAAGTTAAATAGGAATTCTCCCCTTTCTACTTTCCTTTATGAAAGGCTCTACAGAGGATGTGGTAACTGCCTACCTTACCTTTCAATTGGAAGCACTTTACAACTGATTTCCTACTAACATTATCAAAAGCGATTGTAAATAAAATAGATGATAATTTTAGAGGTATAAAATAGTTTATAAGGGGGGGGGTAGAGCCAAGATGGCAGAGAAGTGGGGACCAACTCGAGCTCTCCCCCCGAACCCCTCAAAAAACCTGTAAAAGTACTAAAAGTACTCTAAACAAATTCTAGAGCAGCAGAAGCCACAAAATGACAGACTAAAAAGATTTCCAGCTCAAGACAATCTGGAAGATTGACAGGAAGGGCCTATCACACCAGACTGGGAGCCAAGGGCAGTTTGGCATGAATTATACCAGCACCAACAGAGTGAGACCAGGTCTTAGGGGACTGAATAGAGGGTGGCTGTTGTGGATTCCAGAATTCCCAACCCACAAGCCACAAATACTAAAGACAGTTTTGAAGATTAGTGGAAAGAGTCTCTCACCTGACTGAGAGGATGCTCTGGACCCAGCCCTGCCCTGGTCCCAACTCCAGGGAAGCTGCAGTCACTGCTGAAGGCAGAGGCCGCTTCTGGAGCCCTACACTTAACAAAGAGCTCAAAAGTCAAGTGATTGGTTGGAAAAATGAGCAAACAAGAAAAACAGACTAAAGATTCTTATTTTCTTAGTGAAGAGGTATTTTCTTAAGTCACTGGAGATGAGGAAGATCAAAACATTTAGTCAGAAGAAGACAACAGTCCAAGCTCTTACATCCAAAACTTCCAAGAAAAATATGAATTGGTTTCAGGCCACGGAAGAGCTCAAAAAGGATTTTGAAAATCAAGTAAGAGAAGCAGTGGAAAAATTGAGAAGAGAAATGAGAGTGATGCAAGAAAATCATAAAAACCGAGTCAACAGCTTGCTAAAGGAAACCCCTAAAAATGCTGAAGAAAATAACACCTTTAAAATTAGACTAACCCAAATGGCAAAGAAGGCCCAAAAAACCAATGAGGAGAAGAAGTCTTAAAAAAGTAGAATGGGCCAAATGGAAAAAGAGGTCCAAAAGCTCACTAAAAAAATAATTCTTTAAAAATTAGAATGGAACACATGGAAACTAATGACTTTATGAGAAATCAAGAAACTATAAAACAAAACCAAAAGAACAAAAAAAATTGAAGACAATGTAAAGTATCACTGGAAAAACAATTGACTTAGAAAATGGATGCAGGAGACATAATTTAAAAATTATTTCATTATCTGAAAGCCATGACCAATAAAAGAGCCTAGACATCATCTTTCAAGAAATTATGAAGGAAAACTGACCTGATATTCTAGAACCAGAGGGTAAAATAGAAATGGAAAGAATTCACTGATTGCCTCCTAAAAGAGATCCCCAAAGGAAAACTCCTAGAAATATTGTAGCCAAATTCCAGAGTTCTCAGGTCAAGGAGAAAGTACTACAAGCAGTCAGAAAGAAACAATTCAAGTACTGTGGAAACACAATCAAGATAACAGAATTTAGCAGCTTCTATGCTAAGGGATCAAAGGGCTTGGAATATGATATTCTAGAGGTCAAAGGAGATAGCATTAAAACCAAGAATCACCTACCCAGTAAAACTGAATATAATACTTCAGGGGAAAAAATGGAACTTCAGTGAAATAGAGGACTTCCAAGCATTCTTGTTGAAAAGTCCAGAGCAGAACAGAAAATTTGACTTTCAAATACAAGAATCAAGAGACGCATGGAAAGGTAAATAGGAAAGAGAAAAACCATAAGGGACTGATTAAAGTTGAACTGTTTACATTACAACATGGAAAGACGATATTTGTAACTCATGAGACCTTTCTCAGTATTAAGACAGTTACATATATATAGATAGACAGAGGGCACAGGGTGAGCTGAACATTAAGGAATGATATCTAAAAAAGAAAATTAAAGGTTGAGAGGAATTTACTGGGAGAAAGAGAAAGGGAGAGGTAGAATAGTTAATCATCTTACATAAAAGAGGAAAGAAAGAGTTTTTTCAATGGAAGGGAAGAAGGAGAAGATGAGACAGAATAAGTGAGCCTTCCTTTCTTTGGATTTGGCTTCAGGAAAGAAGAATACACAATCAAATGGGTATGGAAGTTTATCTTACCCTACAGGAAAGCAAGGGGGAAGGGGATAAAAGAGGGGGGATAATGGATGTGAGGGCAGATTGGGGGAAAGGTAATTGGAAACAAACACTTCAGGAGCAGGACAGGTCAAAGGAGAGAATTGAATAAATGGAGGGTGGGACAGGATGGGGGAAATATAGTTAGTCTTTTACAACATGACTGTTATGGAGGTCTTTTGCATGACCACACATGCATAACCTATATCAAACTATTTGTCTCTCAATAAGGGTGGGTTGGGAGCAGGGAAGGGAGAGAATGTGGAACTCAAATCTTTAAAAATGAATATTAGAGGTTGCTTTTACATGCAACTAGGAAATAAAATATATAGGCAGTGGGGTATAGAAATCTATCCTATACTACAGGAAAACAGAAGGGAAGAGGATAAGGCGGGATAGAAGGGAGGGCAGATTGAAGGAAAGAGTAATCAGAATACACACTGTCCTGGGGTGGGGGTAGTGGGGAGATGGGGAGAAAATTTGAAATTCAAAATTTTGTGGAAGTGAATGTTGAAAACTGAAAATAAATAAATTTACTTTTAAAAAGAGACTAAAAAGTAGTTTATAAGACTTTGGAAATGTTTACAAGTTCCCTGATGATGTTATTTATTGTCAGAGTTAAAGGAGGGTTGAATTACTGTTATCTGGTTTTGTTCTCTCTTTCTCACAATTAACTGCATTTAACTATGTGACCCAAGTTTTTAAAAAAAAACCCAAGACCATAAACCCAACTTTACAAAATGATATACTTGCAACAGGAAGGAAACAGAAGGAAAATACATTTTCTGGCAATCATCCCAGAGTCCACAAATTGTTCTACAACTGCCTAACTTTTATTTTTTCTTTCTAAAATGTGCAGTCAATGCATTGAAAAACTAAGAGTCTGCTGGTTCAAAAGAAAATAATTGCAGAACAATGAATATCTCTTTGAACCTGAGTATTTATTTTTATTTTTTTAAAACAAGAATATTGTTCAATGGACATCATTAAGCATTCTGGTGGCATATCCCTATTAGTTGAGTACTTTCTAATCACTTTCATTTCCCCTAACTCATTAGGGTCAAGTTATGGTTGGCATCTTTACTTGAATGATTTGACTGAGATGTAAAGTGAATTAGTGACCTGCAAAAGTCTCCCAGAGTTTTAGGATTGCTAAGTCTGGTATTCCCAAATTTCCACTAGATCACTTAAATTGTGCCATAGTTTCATTTGTAACTCTATTCATATAATTAGAAAAAACAAACAATCTTGTATAAAGATTATATATATGTAAATAATATGTTAAAATTGTAAATAATAATAAATATATTAAATATTATATTATATTAAATATAAATAATATATATAATTTATATATAAATGTTATATATATAAAAATAATCTTATGTAAATGTAGGTTCAAATTCTGCCTCTAACATGCCTCTGATGATTATTAGCGCTGTAACCTTGGGCAGGTGACTTCATTAAACTCACAATGAGTTTCCTCATCTGTAAAATGAGGAAATTGGACTTGGTGACCTCTAAGTTCTCCTCTAGCTATAAATCTACAATTCTTTTCTCTAAACCTATGATTTGCAGAGAAGATGCTAATATACAGTGACAGAGAGGATTCCCTAAAACAGTAGAAAAGAGGAGGTTGGGGAGAGGAGATCCTGTAGCACTTTGCAATTCTCTTACCTGCTTTTTTATATTCTCAATTGAATCATATTTACATCTATATTCATCTTATCTCTTCTATAATCCTCACACACTTTTCTCTTTCTCAAATGAATTATATTTACTTGCGGTGTTCATCTTATCGCACCTGTAATTCTTATCCCTTTCATGGCCTTAATTGAGTATTTACATACGTATTTTATCTTATGTCCCCCGTAATTCCTTTATGTACTTTTGATGTTCTCAATTATACCTTGTTTACTCATCATCCTTGTTAATTCTTATACACTTTTCATATACTCAATTGCATTATTATCTTATCTCCTCTATAATTCATATATGCTTTTCATAGTCTCAATATGGGTACATTTTCCCAAAAGTCTCAGTGTTGTTTTAAGCTTAAAATGCTCTGTTTTTAAGCTTAAAATTATACTAAGATTTTTGAGACAATCTGTATTTACTTGTGTATTTATCTTATCTCCCCTGTAATTCTCTCATACACTTTTTTATTTATTTGTGTATCCATCTTATCTACCCAATTTGAGATTTTTGATCAAACAACAAAGGCTTTTCAAGTAGTAAGTGCCAGGCAATGTTCTAAGTACCAACCATACAAAGATATGGTAAAAAAGGTCTCTACCCAAAAGGTACTTACACTCTAATGAGAGTCAATAGGTACACAAAAGAGTACGCAAAAGACTTCATAGTGGATGGGAGATAATCTCAGAGGGGATGGTACTAGTAATTTAGGGTGGCGGTTGGGAGGGGGGGAGAACAGGAAACAGTAGATGGAGAGAAGAGGGGAAAAGGGAAGGCGGGGATTGGGTAACACCCGGGTGGCAAGCCTGAATGCCTGGGAGTTTGGCGTTGTCCGCAACAGTAATAGGGAAGTTAGGGAGAAGGGAGGATTTGCAGGGGTGGGGAGGGGAGTGGGTGTTAAGGTGTGTTGGGTCGGGGGCGTGGAAAAGACGGTGCTGAACTTTTGACACGGTGAGTTTCAGATGTCTTCTGGACACGCAGTTTGTGGTGCCCGATAGGCAGGTAGAGAAGTGAGCCTTGGACAGAGGTGAGGACTGGACGGAGAGGGTGGGGAAGGGCTCCTCCCACGCTGAGGGTCCCCCTTCCCCTCCCCTGAGGGTGCCCTGTTCATAACGTCTATTGAATGCATGGATGAATGAGGCATGGGGTGGGGGTGGGTTGTGGTCTCCCCTGGTGACCTCCTGACCCCCCCAGGTCAGCCCTTTCCCCACCTCCTCCTCTTCCCTCTTCTAAATTCACCTGCAAGTCTGACCCACGAGTGTTCTTCGCGCTGATGCTTTCCGCAGCCCCCTCCCCTTCTTGCTCCCCGGTCCCCCGAGGCGCCTCCTAGGCCCCTGCCGAGGCGGTGGCTTCCCTGCCTCCCTGTAGCGGCGAGCTGCGGGGGCTAGGCAGGGGAAGGGGGCAGCCGGCCTGGCCGAGGGCACCCCGCCCCCCCGCTGCCCCTGGGCACACCGGCCCAACCAGGGCCCAGCTGGTCTCCAAGCTCCGGGCTCCTCCAGAGTCACAGGCCAGCGCTAATTATGGAGAGGAAAGGAGGCTGGTTTTCTGCTTCCGTTTAAAGGAAGCCTTCCGGTCCATTTGTCTGGCAGGAGGTTTATAGTACGGGCCCATCACACAGTTAATTAGTGAATACTCTAATGAAGTGCCTATTACCAGTTAGGTTCTGCGCTGGCCCAGAGATGTAAATACAAGAAACCAAGCAATTCTCTGCTTGCAAGGAACTCGATGTTCTGAAGGGGAAGACAAGGACATATAAAAATATAAAGTTAATGAATGCCAGTATGCATACGGTCACCAAATGCCCAGCAGCTTGGTGGGGGAGGGCACTGGCCTCAGGGCGAGGCCGGGCTTCGTGAAGAATCCTGTGTTCGTTACCTGGCAGTGCCTTACCTGGACCTGCCCAAGGATGCTCGCTGAAGGATGCTTAGTGCGGAAGAATCGAGATCAATCGCCAACAACCGACATTTACTAAACGCCTGCTAGGCCACTGGACGTACAGATACAAAAAAGGAAAGAATCCCTACTCTCCAGAAGCTTACGTTTTAGCAGGGAAGACAACGTATGCACAGATGTGTTTTATTATGTGTCTACAGACAGAATAAATACATTGAGAATAAGTAAAAAATAAATACAAGGTAGATAGATGCGACATAGAGAGGGACACAAAGTACACGGTTCTATGCCCGGAGTGGACCCTGATGATGCCCTTTTTTTCCCCTTTCTGTAGCTAGTACTACAAACGGAATTTTACATGCTCAAAAGAGTGTCGGATCAGATCTATTTGGCAGCATAATCTATCCTTCTCAAGGGCCAGATTCTTTCTCTGCTGCTATTACTTAGAACAAACAGAAGGTCATTGTCCAACTCCTCATTCAGTAACGATGGCATGTCTTTGTAAAGTCACTCCAGTTTGGGAATTTTCTAATTTTTTTTTCTTTTTTAGAAATGAAATAGCAGTGAGATATTATTGTTGAAAGGAACATTTCCAACCCTCCTGATGACGTTTTCCTTCTCCTAGTGTACTGAGTGTAACCATTAATCAGTACTTTTCATCCTCTCAATTGATAGTTCATTCTTTGCCAATAGAGAAATGTTACCATGCCCAAGATTTCCTTCAGCAGCTGAAGTGAAAAACAACTCTGAAGAAAGGGCCAGTTCTGAAATAGGAGCATATCACATATTTGCCATAATAAAAGACTAAATAAAAATGAAAGATTATAATGAAGTCTTCTGTATAAGAAGAGACCCACTCCCAACACACACGGTTTTTCAATTAGGTTGTCATAGTTACTTCTTCAATTTACCTAACTCTTCATGATAGTAATCTACTAATTGTAAAGGTACGGAGAGGTAGCAACTGCAAACTCAATAATATTTTAAAATGAATTTGTATTTTATTACTCACAATACCTCCTACATACATTTGAATAATATCTGTATGTGAAAGACTGAGACACACTAAAAGTGTGTTCATCCTTTGTTGCGGAAGACCATGCCGTCAGAGAAATGATGACATGGCTTGCACTTGACTTTGTTTTTTGAGTGAAGGAGGGCTGTGCAGGTTACCAGCCTCACTTCTCCTCCTGAGCCATCTGAATCCAGGGTCCAAATATTCATCAGAATGACTGGAGATGACCCAGGATGAGGCAATTTGGTTTAAGTGACTTGCCCAAGGTCACATAGTTAGTGAGTGTCAAGTGTCTGAAGTGAGATCTGAACTCAGGTCTTCTTGACTCCTGCACTGGTACTCTATCCACCGTACCACCTAGCTGCCCCTCTGTGAACACACTAAAAGAGAGAGAGAGGGAGGGAGGGAGGGAGGGAGAGAGAGGGAGGGAGGGAGGGAGGGAGGGAGGGAGAGAGAGAGAGAGAGAGAGAGAGAGAGAGAGAGAGAGAGAGAGAGAGAGAGAGAGAGAGAGAGAGAGAGAGAGAGAGAGAAAATAATAAATAGAATACTAGACTTGGAATTTAGAAGATCGGGGTTCAAATCTTACTTCTGATACTTTCTAGTTAGTGACTACAGAGAAGTTATTTGACTCTTCTAGGATTATTCTCACCCTTACAAAATGAGGATAATGATACCAGCAGTAACAGGATCTTGGAACTATAGATCCATCTGGAAAGCGCCTCTCAGGTCACTCCTTTCATTTTACAGATAAGATAACTGGGAGATTAAGGGACTTGCCCAAAGCCAGATAAATAAGTAATAGTTGACATTTACATAGCACTTCAAAGTTTGTAAAATGCTGTTCACACATAATTTCATTTGATCCTCATGCTCTGCGACAGAAATACTACAAGTATTATTATCTCCATTTTATAGATGAGTGAACTTCTGTGAGGCTCAAATGAGATCATGCATGTAATGTGCTCTGCAAACCTTAAAACCATGTAAATGCCATCAATATATAATTTATTCAATCTATAGAAGGTATATTGGCTTTATGCTGACTTTGTTGCATATTTTTTTGGAGCTGAAGGGACAGCTAGGTGGTTCAGTGGATAGAGCACTGAGCCTGGAGTCAGAAAGACCAGAGTTCAACCAGAGTTCAGTAAATATTTGTCTATATAGTTAGATATAGGTAGATATTTTTTTCTCTAGAGCAACTAGGTGGAGTAGTGGATAAGGTGCCAGGCTGGAATCAGGAAGACTCAAATTTCTGAGTTCAAATCTGGCTTCAGACACTTAACTGTCTGACTCTGGGCAAGTCACTTAACCCTGTTTGCCTCCATTTCTTCATGTGTAAAATGAGTTGGAGAAGGAAATGGCAAACCACTTCAGTATCTTTGCCAAGAAAACCCCAAATAAAGAGTTGAACACAATTGAAATGACTGAATAACCACAAAGATCAAAATGTTAATAGCATGTATATGTAGTCCCAGAACCCTTGTAATGATTCCTTGTTCCTCCAAGAATCCTCAGTGTACACACAATATTAGAAACCACGACTTAAACTATAAAATAAAAGTACTCTTTTGTTGTTATCATGAAGTCATTTCAGTTGGGTCTGACTCTTTGTCACTCCATTTGGGATTTTCTTGGCAAAAATATTGGAATGGTTGCCATTTCCTTCTCCAGCTCATTTTACAAATGAAGAAATTGAGGCAAGCAGGGTTAAGTGACTTGCCCAGGGTCATACAGATAGTAAGTATCTGAAGTCAGATTTAAATCAGAAAGATGAGTCTTCCTGACTTCAGGCCTGGTACTCTATCCACTTCACCACCAAAAGTTCTATACTTAAAAAAAAATCACTCATACATTGTTTTTCCCAAGAAAGAAGTTAGAAGACCTAAGTTCTAGTCCCAGCTCTACAATTAACTAGCTGTGTGACCTTGGAAAAGTCATTCATCCTCTATTGGCTTGTTTTATCATTGGTAAAATGAGAGATTTGGATTAAATAATTTTTAGGGTTCTTTTGACTCAAACATTATATAGAAGTGGTAAAATTTTTAAGAGCTGTCAAAAGAGCAAATCCTTCTGTAACAATTGAGTAGTATCTTGGAAAAGGACCAATAATCAAATGAACAATTCTTGTTAAATTATGTTATATAATTTGTATTTTGGGAAGAGAATGCCTATGGAGTATTGAACTTAGCATGTAACCAGTTCTTGAGTTATCAGTCACATTCTATATCTACTTTCTTCAAAGAAAAGCAGTGTACCATGGTGGTAGTGTGTTGAAACTGGAGTGAGGTGTAGTAGGTTCAAATCCTCCCTCTAATGCTTGCTAATATAAGGGTAGGGGAGTTCTACCCTTCCTCAATTAATGTAATCACAGAAACAAATCAAACAACCAAGCTCAGAAGTAATTACAAAGTGTAAACTAAGTGCTAAGAAATTTTTTCCAACTCTACCACAAAGAGAGAATACCTCCTTAAGCAATTAGAAGACCATTGTAGGTTTTAAATCACTGAATGAAGAGAGATAATGATACAACAAATCTGATGTGTTTGAAATAATCAGGTTGGACCTATATATAAAAACAAGTCAGTTCAGCAGTGAACCCATGTAGTACAGAGGGATTCTAAGTATAGAAGTTAAAGACTCTAAGCCCAAGAGGAAATCACTGAGGGGTGGGGGCAGGATTACAGTTTGAGGGGTTGGGAATAGAGGGTTTCTCTCTCTACTTATATAGCCTGTATCCTTCTACTCCCTTCCTCTACTGACCATGTCATTGAAAAGACCAGAACATTATCAAACAATGTCTCCAGCTATAAGTGGAGAAGCAAGATAAGGTTTCAAAGATGTGCGCCATCTATGAATTCTAGAAAGATATTATTTCTAAGAGAGTGGTAGAGAATTACCCTTTAGGAAAGCTTCATAAGGATGATATATGGAGGGAAAAAGACTTCCAATTCCAGAGTCAGTGAATCATCCCTTTGCCATACATGATCTCCGGATACATTTCTCATTACCTCATTCTATGTGAGAACCCACTTTCCCCGTGGACGTTATATTTATCTGTGGGGCAGCTCCTCAGTTTGAGGAGACTGTTTTCTACCAACTGTTTGTACTATACCACCTTAGTAAATATCTTTGGACAAAACTCATTTAGACTGGGGCACCTGGGTGCGCAGTGGATGGAGTGCTGGGCCTGGAGTCAGAAAGATTTATCTTCCTGAGTTCAAATCTGGCCTCAGAGAGTTACTAGTTGTGTGGTCCTGGCCAAGTCACATAACCCTCTGCCTCAGTTTCCTCAACTGTAAAGTGAACTGAGGAAATGGCAAGCTACTCCAGTATCTTTGCCAAGCAAACCCCAAATGGCGTCATGAGGAGTTGGACATGACTATACAACCACTGAAGAATAAAAACAAATTTAGCTTATTGGCTTATAGCACATTGATGGGGATATCAGAACTACAAACTCTCAAGTTTGCTTCCCTTCCTTAAAATGTGATACAACTGGTCATCCATCTGCTAGAGATTACAACATGCAAGTGACTAAAAACTATTTACTGATCATCTCTGAAACTGCATTTTCCATCTGTGAAATGGTGTTACTAATGCCCACAGCACTTAGTGAGTTTCAAATGATATATAATAATGTAAAATCCTTTGAAAAGTGCTCAGTGGGGGTGAAGTCAAAATGGTGAAGTAACAGCATGCATTTTCTATAGGGCTTCCCCTAAGCCCAGTGAAATACTTGTAATAAAATGGCTCTAAACAAATTCTGGAGTTGCACAACCCACAGAATGATGGAGTGAAGCAAATCTCCAGCCCAAGACAGCCTGGTAGGTTGCCCTGAAGTGTCTATCATGCCACACTGGGAGCAGAGTGCAGTCCAGCAGGGGCTGTGTCAGCACAGAGGGGACCTGAGCAGGCCATGGGGAGATTGAATCTCTCACATCTGTGGCAGTTTCCAGATTTCAGGACCCCAAAACACCTGAGGCCAAATTGGAAGGTGAGTGGGAAAAGCCTGTGTCACCAGTGCAGGAGAGTGGAGTGGTCTGGTCCCAGCCCCAGGGTGGCAGAAGGGGGAGAGGGCAGAGGAACCTGCAGTAGCTAGGGCAGCAGCAGGGGCAGCTGCAGTCACTGTTTCTGGAGCCCTAGGTCCACAGATTGTGGGGGGATCAAGCGACTGACAGCACACCCCCCACCCTCATTGGAAGCAGATAACTACCATGAAAAAGAGCTCAAAAGTCAAGTAAATGGCTGGGGAAGTGAGCAAAAACTGGAAAAAGAATCATACTATAGAATCTTACTTTGGTGACAAGGAGGACCAAAGCATGCAAACAGAAGAAAACAAAGTCAAAGCTCCTCCATCAAAAGCCTCCAAGAAAATTATGAATTGGTCTCAGGCCATGGAAGAGCTTAAAAAGGATTTTGAAAATCATGGAAGAGAAGTAGAGCAAAAATTGGGGAGAAAAATGAGAATGATGCAAGAAAATTATGAAAAAAAAGTCAACTGCATGCTAAAGGAGACCCCAAAAAATGCTGAAGAAAATAGACTAACCCAAATGGCAAAAGAGATCCAAAAAGCCAATGAGGAAAAGAATGTCTTAGAAAGCAGAAGTGGTCAGATGGAAAAAGAGATCCAAAAACTCAGTAAGAAAATAATTCCTTAAAGAATAGAATGGAGCAGATGGAAGCTAATGATTTTATCCAAAAATCAAGAAATCGTAAAACAAAATCAAAAGGAATGAAATATCTCACTGGAAAAAACAATAGACCTGGAAAATAGATCCAGGAGAGGCAATTTAAAAATTATGGGATTACCTGAAAGCCATGATCAAAAAAGAGCTTAGACATCTTCTTTCATGAAATTATCAAGGAAAACTGCCCTGATATTCTAGAACCAGAGGGTAAAATAAATATTGAAAGAATCCATTAATCACCTCCTGAAAGAGATCCCCAAAGGAAAACTTCTAGGAATATTGTAGCCAAATTCCAGAGTTCCCACATCAAGGAAAAAGTATTGCAAGCAATCAGAAAGAAATAACCCGAGTTATTGTGGAAATACAATCATGATAACACAAGATCTAGCAGCTTCTACATTAAGGGATTGAAGGGCTTGAAATATGATATTCCAGAAGTCAAAAAAACTAGGATTAAAACCAAGAATCACTTACCTAGCAAACAGAGTATAATACTTCAGGGGAAAAAAATGGTCATTCAATGAAGTAGAGGACTTTCAAGCATTCTTGATGAAAAGACCAGTGCTGAATAGAAAATTTAACTTTCAAACACAAGAATCAAGAGAAGCATGAAGAGGTAAACAGGAAAGAGAAATCATAAGGGACTTACTGAGGTTGAACTGTTTATATTTCTATATGGAAAGATAATATTTGTAACTCTTGAAACTTTTCTCAGTATTTGGGTAGTTGGAGGGATTACATACATATAGACAGAGGGCACAGGGTGAGTTGAATAGGAAGGAATGATATCTAAAAAAATAAAATTAAGGGGTGAGAGAGGAATATATTGGGAGGAGAAAGGGAGAAATGGAATTGGGCAAATTATCTCTCATAAAAGAGGCAAGAAAAAGCTTTTTCAATGGATGGGAAAAGGGGGATGTGAGAGGAAAAAAGTAAAACTTACTCTCATCACCTTTGGTTTAAGGAGGGAATAACATGCACATAGATATGAAAATCTATCTTACACTACAGGAAAGTAGGGGAGAATGGGATAAGTGGGGTGTGGGGGGAGGTTAGAAGGGAGGGCAAATGGGAAGAGGGGGTAACTATAAGTAAGTAAACACTTTTTGGGAGGGACAAGGTCAAAAGAGAGAATAGAATAAATGGGGGGCAGGATAGGATGGAGGGAAATATAGTTAGACTCACAACATGACTTTTATGGAAGTCTTTTGCATATCTACACATATATAGCCTATATTGGATTGCTTGCCTTCCCAGTGGGGATGGGTGAGGAGGAAGGGAGAGAAGTTGGAACTGAAAGATTTAAAAACAAATGTTAAAAATTGTTTTTGCATGCAATTGGGAAATAAGAAATACAGGTAATGGGATATAGAAATCTATCTTGCCTTACAAGAAAATAGAAGAGATCGGGATAAGGGAAGGGAGGGGGTGATAGAAGGGAGGGCAGATTGGGGGAAAGGGTAATCAGAATGCACAATGTCTTGGAGTAGGGAGAGGGGAGAGATGGGGAGACAATTTGGAACTCAAAATATTGTAGAAACTAAAAATGAATAAATAAATTTTTTTTAAAAAGTGCCTAGTGGGAATGTAATGGTGGAATTGTGAACTGATCCAACAATTCTGGAGAGCAATTTAGAATGATGCCCCAAATGCTGTAAAACTGTGCATACCCTTTGACCTAGCAATACCACTACTAGGTCTATATCTTGAAGAGATTAAAAAGAAAGAAAGAAAGAAAAAGGACCTATATTACAAAAACATTTATAGCAGATTTTTGTGGTGGCAAAAAATTGGAAATTGAGGGGATGCCCGTCAATTGGGGATATGACTGAACAAATTGTGATATATGATTGTGATGAAATGCTATTGTGTTGTAAGAAAGAATGAGTAAGATACTTTCAGAAAAACCTGAACTTACAAGAACTGATACAAAATGAAGTGAGTAGAGCATTGTACACAGTAAGAGCAATATTGTATGATGATCAGTTATGGATGACTTTGATATTCTCAACAGTACAATGATCTAAAACAATTTCAAAGGATTTATGATGAAAAATGCCATTCACCTTTAGAGAAGAATAGATGGAGTCTGAATGCAGAATGAAACATACTATTTTTTACTTTATTTTTCTTGTTGGGTTCTTTTTGATCTATATTTTCTTTTGTAATATAACTAAACTAGAAATATATTTTTTACAACTGCACATGTGTAACCTATACCAAGTTGCTTACCTTCTTAATGAAGGGGCAGGGGAAGGGGGGGAAAGAATTTGGAAATAGAAATTTTTAGAAATACATTTTTAAAATTGGTTTTACATGGATTTAGAAATTTTGAAAAAATTGATATACACAGAGAGGGAGAGGGAGAGGGAGAGGGAGAGGGAGAGCGGGAGAGAGAGAGAGAGAGAGAGAGAGAAAGAAAGAGAGAGGAAAGAAAGAAGAGAGAGGAAGGAAAGAAGAAAGAAAAAAGGAAAGAAAATTTGAGTAGTCCTTGTTTGACAGAGAGCAGGGCTGATTGATGAAATCTTGCCATCTCAGAAAGAGACAACACATAACTTCTGGCAGGATAGAGAGTGAACCTTGCTGTGAGCAGTGGTATGAGACATACTTACCAGATCTTTAGAAATCAGGTTGGTGGTTTGTTCCTAGCGGGCTTGATGTTTGTCTTGTTGCATATTTAACAACATTTGATTATATACAAAATTAAAGGAAGAAAAGAAAGAAAAGTGCCTAATGACCAGTATGGGTTATGAACATTTATAATTCCTATTACTGAGGAGGCTGAGGCTGATGGATTGCTTGAGCTTGGGAGTTTTGTACTCCAATAAGTCAATAAGGTGTCTATATTGCATTAGTACCCATAGGGTGAGCCCCTGAGGTCACAGGGTCAGCGAGCTGCCAAAAGAGAGGAAAATAGGCCTACGTCTGAAAAGAGTGTGGTCAAAGTTTCTGTGCCAATCAGTAGTGGGATCAAGCCTATAGTGGTCACTGTATTTCCAGCCTGAGTGAGATAAGGAAATTCAGTCCAGAAAGACAGGGAGGAGGGAAAGAAGGAGGGGAGGAAGGAGAGAAGAAAAAATAAGGAAGAAAGGAAGGAAGGAGCTATGAAGGAAGGAAGAAAGCAGAGAAGAAAGGAAGGAAGAAAGAAGGAAGGAGTGAGAAGGAGAGAGAGGGAGGGAGGGAGGGAGGGAGAGAGAGAGAGAGAGAGAGAGAGAGAGAGAGAGAGAGAGAGAGAGAGAGATGCCTAATAGTGTGGCATCAAAATATATTTGAATCATACGTTTTGTTTGGAATGATTGTTTACTTGATAATGAGATAATGGAAATATTGACTATGCTATTTACTTCCCCATCCTTTCTTGTGTTCCATTCCCTTTTAAATCAATTCATCTGAAATTTACAGGAAGAAAAGTTCTTGGGAACCATTCATACTAAAAGTTTCCTGTTTGTATTAGGTCATATATAGGAAGAGTAAGATTTGCTTAATTGGCTCATATAGACCCACCAACATATTGTTTACGTTGGATATCTACAAAATTAGAATTCAAATTTTGAGAGGCAATGGGACCCTTCCTTTACCATGGTGCATTTTTATGTCACTGACCTTTTCTCCCCACATCTTAATCCAGGGTGTGATGTTAGGGTGATACATAAAATGACAGAGCAGTCCACCATTTTGAAGGAACCTGTTTAATACCTGTTAGAAATCTGGAGTCCCATGTAAAATAGTTTTTAAATTAATAAATGAGAGAATGATACTAAACAGTTTTTAGGATACTTTACCCACTAATTTCCCTCTGCTTTCTTAACCAAATCTTGTCCTATCCTTGAGAAATTAAAAAAAAAAACAACCCTTTTTTTCCATGATGATCTATGAATGTCATAACACATTTACATTAGCGCCATGAGAACACCTTAGAATAGTAATTCCTACTCAAGAAATAAAATCACAATCTTAGAAATTCCCAAGCTCAACCCTGAAGCTCAACTTTCTCCTTGTCCAAGATCCTCATTTCAGGAATTTCCTAACATTGCCATAACTATCAGTCAACAAATCACCTTGAACTGAAAGAAAATATCATTTTCAACCCAAGTTAATTGTTTGATTGTTTTTTTTTAATTTGAAACAAAAGTAAAAAGCCTCAATTTATCTCACATGGAAGACACTAATCCGATTCAGCATTCCAATCTCCTTTTGGCCATCTCTACCTCAGTAGCAGAGGCCCCAGAGAATAACTATTAGATTCATTGTCCAAATATAACTCCCTTCTTTCTTCTGAGAAGGCTTTAGAGACACGAATGGATCTTTCAATCACTTATTTTTGCACCTGAACTTAAGGGAGAGAAAAATCTCATGAAGCTACTTATTGTAAATAGTTTTAGGCTTTGGCTGGAGCTACCTCAAGCTGAGACTGGGGTCTTGGGGGTTGAGGTGGAAGGGAAGTATTTCTAAATTTGTCTTGATGCCATCTCACTAATCCAAATAAAAGCAAACCAATAAGCAATGTATAGGATTATATATATATATATATAATATATAATTATGTATTATATAATATATTACATATATTATATAATATATAGTTTTATATATTATATATCATATTTATATATGTATGTGTCTATATATTATGTGTATATAATATATGATATATATTATACACACATGTTTATACATGTATATATAAAATACACATGCATACATGTATATATGTACATAAATGTATGTGTGTGTATATACATACATGTGTATATACACACACTATCCATAAGTCAAACCCCAATGGGTTGTAATATTTTGTGATATAGTATTCATTCTTCAAATCATGTACCCCATGCATATGTAGCAACTCCTCTGAGGCTCCTTCCTCAATTCATGCTGACATTAGTAGGCTGTTGCCCAGAGTGGGGCAAATACCTATTTTCTCATGGTTATTTTAGGCAACCTTAGGGCTGAGCTTCTAGTAATGTCACTTACAAGCTTTACAGGTGAGTTTCCCGTTAAAAATGAACCAATAACCACAATTAGCTTTTAGACAGAGTATTTACTGAGAAAGTTTAGTAAGAACAGTAGTTACAAAAAACATTTCCCTCCTATCAAAACAAAAAACAAAAACAAAGAACAAAACAAAACAACAATAAAAACAATTGGTAGTACATCTTTCCCTTGTAAACCAAACATGGTCCCTGGAAAGACTGGGCTCAAGCTTCAGGAACAATAATGAGGCAAATATATGGAAAGCCAATGTAACAAAAGGGCACCTTCCAGACCTCACAGTAATTTTCTTCCTTCCTGGAGTCCTTGCCAAGCTGCTCTTGGGTGAACTCTTTGCTAGGGTCTGAAAGGTAGGACTGTTGTGTCCCAAGAAGTCTATGTTCTTGATGCTGTCACTGTCCCTGGGTTCATGTCTTTCCCCAAATATCTGCAAGCACTTTCTCTGTTGACAAACACTACCTCTAGGTTAACTGCTGCTATCAATTCCGTTTGCCAGTTGGACTTCTTATTTATCTCAAACTAACAGGCTTAAGTGATGTGGGGAGCGGAGAAAGAGAGAGGAGGAAAAACACCCAGACACAGAGAGAAACAGAAAGATTGAAACAGAGATAAAGAAAAGACAGAAACAAAGAGATGGAGAAAATGACAGACACAGACACAGAGATAGAGACAGAGAGAAATAGAGAGAAGAGATAGAGACTTCAACAGACACGGAGAGATGGAGAAATAGAAAGACATGTAGAGACAGAGGTAGAGATAGAGACAGAGAAAGAAGGAGTGCCAGAGGTAGAGACAGACAGCAAGACATAGAAACAGTGAGAGACAGAGAGACAAGAGAAAGAGAAAAAAAGATGGAGACATAGAGAAATAGAAAGAAAAACAAAGAAAAATCACACACAACATTCCAGCTCTGAACTCCATGCCTTTTCATTGACTATCCTCCATGCCTGAAATACTCTCCCTCCTCACCTCTGCCTTTTGGCTTCCCTAACTTCAGTCAAGTCTCAGCTAAAATCCCAATATTTGCCCCAATTTTCCCTCCTATATACCACATTTTTCTTCTGACTAAACTACTGAAATTACCATCTATTTGTAATATATATGTATATGTGTGTGCATATATATATATTACAAATAGAATTTAATTTATACATAGATAGAGACATGTATATATCTCTATCTTGCATGTATAGCTATTTGCATGGTCTTCCCCATTATAATGTGAGCTCCTTGAGGTCAGCAACCATGTTTCTATCTTTCTTTGTATCCTCAACACTTCACAGAATGCCTAGTACATAGTAAACATTTAATAAATGCTTGTTAATTGATGATTGATTGATAAGTCATCTACAGATTTGATGAGTGTGCCATCTGTACTTTTATCTAGGTCACTGAAAAAATAGCACAGGGTTAAGCACAAATTTTGGGACTACTTCACTGGATACCTCCTGTCATTTTAAATTGAACTATAAATAACTTTACTTTGAGTCCAGGCATCCAACCAGTTCTGAATTCATCTGATTTTATTTTTGTCCAATCTCTATTTCTCCATTTTTCTCCACAATAATAGTATGAGCGACTTTATCAAAAGTTTTAGGCAAACATAGCATTCCCATTATCTATGAGTTTAATAAAATAATCAAAAAAGGAAATGAGGTTAGTCTGTCAAAAATCTTTTCTTAGTGAAGTCATATGAGCTTTTTATAATCATTGCTTCTTTATGTATTCACAAGCCATTTTTAATGCTCAGTTCTAGAACTTTTCCCAAAAATCTACGTTAAGGTTATTGGTCTGTAGTTTGTGGACTACTTAATGAAAACATTTTCTCTCTTTTTTTAAACATCATATAAGGCCACATCAAATGAAATCATTTTGGATTCAATTACTCAGGTAGCATTTCAAGAAAGTTGCTAGATATGTTCAGCTATTACTAGATCATATTTTTTGGAGCATATTTCAAATATGTAGAAATAAATCTTTGTAAATGCTATCCACTTTTGGTTGTGGCCCCTGAATTATTTCTTGGATTTTTCACCAAAGAAAAACCAATGAATGCTCCATTACATTATGCTTTGGTAATGGTGACATTCTTCTTGTTTAGACAGATAAGCCTGTTTATTTATGTCTAAAAATATATCATTAGGTTTCTCTTCTTTAAAACTTGGCCATGAAGAACATGTCATTACATGAGATTTTGACAATTGTTTATAAAATGGTGGTTAGCTCCATGCCAATTTCTGAAACCCTTACCAATAAAAACTGGAACAGTATGAGCTTTGTTTGCTGCATCCCAAGAAGTTTCATTTTTGTTTTGTGTAATGAAGGATTGTGGAGGTTTGACTACTTCATTAATGACACCCAATGGGAGACACTGCTGAAAGGGAGAAGAGGCTGGTGGATCTTCTCCCTGTTGAGAACAGGAAGCCCTAAGAAACAGGCCTTGATCTTTGGCCTTGGCATTTGTTTTTGTTTGTTTGTTTTTCCCCACTCTAGATGAATATATTGGAATTCCTGAACTTATGAGTTTCAAAAGGGCAGGAGATCAAGCATCTAGACTTTTTGGCATTTGAATTTTGCAGCTAGTTCATTATTAGAATTCAGAAAAATTTAAAAAAAGATGACTTTTGGGACCCAGTCCAGCAATAGCTGAACAAAAGAACTAATTCAGTCATATCTGGGCACGAAGTTGGTAGGATCAATGTTAGGTAGAAATTAAATTACATTTGAGTTGACTCTGCCCAGAAGCTAATGTGGAATATGAAAGAATGTATCCCTGAAGTTCAGAGGAAATGTTTGTAGTTTTGTTATTCATTAGTCAATTAACAAATTGTTCAAATCCAAGGCAAACTATTTAGTAATACAGTAATAAAAGTCTATGTAACAACCACTGATAGCAAAGAGGTCAGAGTCAATCAGTTCTATGAAGACTTACAACATTTTCTAGAAATAGCACCAAAAAAGATGTCATGTTCATCATAGGAGACTGGAATGCCAAAGGATGAAATAGATAACTGGAAGAACAGGCAAGTTTGGCCTTGGAGTACAAAATGAAGCAAGGCAGAGACTAATAGTATTTTGTCAAGATAACTCACTGGTCACAGCAAACATTCTTTTTCAACAGTTCAAAAGATGATTGTGCACATGGACATCACCAGATGGTTTAATAACAAAATTAGACTGATTACACACTTTGCAGCCAAAGTTGGGGAGGCTCAATACAGTCAGTTATAATAGGACCTGGAGTTGACTGTGACTCAGATCATGAGTTTCTTATTGCAAAATTTAGACTTACATTGAAGAAAGTAGGGAAAACCATTAGCTCATATAGGTATGACCTAAATAGCATCCCTTATGAATATGAAGTGGAAGTAATGAAAAGATTTGAGATTAGATCTGGTAGATAGAGGGCCTGAAGAACTACAGACAGAGGTTTGCAATAGCATGCAGGAGGTAGCACCAAAAAAACATTCCAAAGAAAAAGAAGAGCAAGAAAGTAAAATGTCTGGTGAGGAAAGTAGCTGAGGAAAGAAGGAAAAGGAAACAAGAAAAGGAAAGATAGAGGGAGTGGAGCCAAGATGGCAGAGTGAGAGTAACTACTCACCTAAGCTATAAGACAAACTCCTTCAGATACCACTAAAAAGAGAATCTGAACAAATGTTAGAGTGGCAGAATCTAATAGGAGATAGAGTGTGTCCAACCTAGGACAGACTGGAAGGTGGAATAGAAGGATCTGTTGCACGAGGCTGGAGGAGCACACAGTGCACAGGCTCTACCAGTGTAGACTCCACCATATCAAAGCCAAGTAGGAAGCCCTAGGCAGTCTGAAGCAGCAACAGCACTGTGGAATCTCAAATATATCAACCCAAGATGGGAGTCCACTGGTATTGAGCGAGAGAGAACCACAGAACCCCATGTAACTGCAGCAGCAACCCCTGAGACTATCAGCCCTCAGAATAAAAGTCTCTAAGTCACTTACTTGAACTTCCAGGATTCAAGATGGCAGAGTAATCTGTAAATGATTTCCCCTTCCCTTCTTGACTTTGAAAAACCCGGAGAATATTTCCCCAACAAAAATCTGAGAACAGTGAGATCAGCCAAAGTGGTAAAGAGTCTCTTAACCCACGAAACTAGGAAAATTGCAAAGGGAGGGGGCCCTCTTTCTGTGGCTGAAGGAGACCAATGCAGGACTGGAGCTGTTCTAGAGAGAGCCACCTCAGTGAACCTGGAGGAGATTCTGAGCCCCCAGCGGGGTAGAGCCCGTAATCATCAACACCAGGACCCCAGGGGTCCTAAGCATAGACAGGAGAATTGGGAAGACACTAGCACAAAGGAGGTTCACCAACCACTGAGCCTGCCTGTGCTCAGGAGAGGAGACATCCTACAGCCAAACCACCCTCCCCCATACTTAATGTAGCTAGTTCCAGAGTAAATCTGGGGAAATCCAAAAAGACTTAAGACTTCATCTGGCCTCTGCTTTCCAACACCACCCAGCTCAGCACCAGGTAAGCTACAGCATTCTACCTTCAAGAGGCCACAATACACAAAACCTCAAGTTCTAAGCACAAGAATGGTGAGACAGAGCCCCCTGGACCCCAGAAACCGAAATCCACTTTGTAAACCTGGAAAAGTGCAATCATTATGAGCAAGAAGCAAACCAGAAAAGATAAGATCATAGAATCTTTCTATGGGGACAAAGATCAAAACATGAATACCAAAGATTTCAACATTGAGACTGAACTCCCATCTGAAACTTTAGAAGGAAAGATGAACTGATATGAAGCCAAAAGAGCATTCTGCGAAGAGCTCAAGAAGGATTTTAAAAGCCAAATTAGGGAAGTAGGAGAAAAACTGGCCAATGATTTTTAAAATATGAAAAAAGAAATAATGGAAAAATTTAAAAGGAAAATTGGACAAATGGAAAAGGAAGCACAAAACCTTACTGGGAAAACTGGACAAATGGAAAAGGAAGTACAAAAACTAACTGGAGAAAATAACTCCTTAAAAGGAACAATTGGATCAATGGAAAAGGAGATGCAAAAGTTAACTGAAGAAAACAATTTGTTAAAAATTAGAATTGGGCAAGTAGAAGCTAATGACTCTAAGAAACTTCAAGAATCAGTAAAACAGAATCCAAAGAATGAAAAGACAAAAGAAAATCTAAAATATCTCATTGGAAAAACAACTGGAAAGACTTATATGAACTGATGCTGAGTGAAAGGAGCAGAACCAAGAGAACTTTGTACTCAGCAACAACAACAGTGTGTGAGGTATTTTTCTGGTAGACTTAGCTTTTCACAGCAATGCAAGGACCTAAAAAATTCCTAATGGACTTGAGGCAAAATGCCTTCTACATTCAGAGAACTATGGCAATGGATCCTAGAATAAAGCAGATCATTTTCTCTTGTGTTATGTTTTGTTTTGTTTTCCTGGTTTCTGTCATTCATTTTGATTCTTCTATGCAACATGGCTAAGGTGAAAATGTTTTTAATAAGAATGTATGTATAAAAACTATATAAGACTGCACGCCATGAGGGAGATAGGGGAGGGAGAAGAAAAAATCTAAATATATGGAAGTGACTGTAGATAACTGAAAACAAACAAAATTATTAATTAAAAAAAGAAAAGGAAAGATATACCCAGCAGAATGCAGAATTCCACAAAACAAGAAGGAGAGATAAGATTTTCTTAAAGGAGCCATCACTTCCTGGCAAATACAGGGAAAAGAAATGGGAATAGTGTCAGAGCTTCTATTCTTGAGCTCAAAAATCTCTGCAGGTGGTGACTACAGTCATGAAATTAAAAAATGCTTGCTTCTAGGAAGGAAAGCAATGGCAAATCTGGACAGCTTATTGAAAAGCAGAGACATCATCTTGCTGACAAAGGTCTGTATATTCAAAGCTATGGTTTTTCCAGTAGCAATATATGACTATGAGAATTGGGCTATAAGGAAAGCTGAGCACCACAGAATTAATGCTTTCAAATTCTGGTGCTAGAGAAGACTTTTGAGGGTCTCCTGGATAGCATGGAAATCAAAACAGTCAATACTTAAAGAAATTAATTCAGACTATTTGTTGGAAGGTCAAATATTGAAGGTAAAGCTTAAATACTTTGGGTCACATAATGAGAAGACAGGACTCATTGGAGAAGACCCTGAAGTTGGGAAAGATTGAAGGCAAAAGGAGAAGGAGATGGCAGAAGATAAGATGGATAGATAATCATAGAAGTAAAGAAAATGCTTTTGGACAGACTTTGGGAGATCATGTAAGATAAAAGGATCTGGTGTGCTGTGGTCTATGGAATAATGAAGAGTCAGACACAACTGAATGACTGAACAATTGAATGACAACAACAACAACACATGCCAGGCACTGTGTTAAGTTCTGGGAATAGAAATACAATCAGAAAGAAAAGACAGTTTCTGCCCCAAAGGAACTTACATTCCAATAAGGAAAGACAACACATAAAGGGAGCAGACAGGGATGGGTAAGGAAGATGAAAATACCCAGTGAGAGGACATGATACAGAAGAATTAGAAGAAAGTAAGGAGCATTTCCTGGACATGCATATGGACATGGCTTACTGAGAGTCTCCTTCTTAAGATGGAGGCTCTGGGAAGAATCACATGTTCAGGAAGAGAGAGAGGGAGAGAAGGGAAGAGAGAGAGAGACAGAGACAGAGAGAGACAGAGACAGAGAGGAAGGGAGAGAGTGAGACAGAGACAGAGAGACAGAGAGAGAGAGAGAGGGAGGGACAGAAGGAGGGACGGAGAGAGAAAGAGAGAGGGAGAGAGAGAGAGGAGAGGAGAGAGAGAGAAATACTAAGAGAGAGAAAGACAGAGAGACAGAGACAGAGAGACACAGAAAAAGAGAAGAGACCGAGAGGAGAGAGAAAGAGAGAGAGAGAAAAGAGAGAGAGAGCAAGAGGCAGGGAGGGAGAGAGAGAATGCATAGGGGTGGAGGTTACTTTCAATGTGTGAATTCCAGGATGAAGAGGTTTCTAGAGGCATGGCAGAAAAAGAAAAGAGCCTAAAGAAGAATGAAGATAATATTTCTATATCTTCCAAGTTAAAATCCCTTTGTAAAAGCTGATTGATGTTAACTGATTAAATGAAATGGGGTGATACTCATTTGCACCTATTAGTGACAAAAACACAACTGATAAGGACTGAAGACCACAGCAGACCTCGTCCTCCAGACACCTAAAAAATAACTTGTAGGGCAGAGGGATACCCTAGGACCTTGAGAGGAAGGTGTAGCCTGCTTAGACCTGGAAGAGTGAGGTCAAAGCATACTTAGTACATTTGTATTCCTATCTCTTAGCTCAATGCCTTGGATTATGAAAGTGCTTAATTAAAGTCTGTTGAATTAAATAGTCCTTGAGATGTAGGTTTAGGATCAAATAAAGATGATGGCTAAAATTGAGTAAATAAATACTAAAGTCAAGGAAAAGGCATTATAGTAAGAAAAGAGGATGGAGAAGTATAGAATCTTGTATTTGGTAGATCAATGTTTCCTTTGTTGCATTATTGAAGCCAAGTCAAACTACCACACCTTGACCACCATCTTCCCTCCAATCCTGATGGGGATAGCCCAAGATCCTGAACTCCAGAACCTTGGGAATAGCAAAACATGCAGTCCAGTGACCTTAATCATCATCTTGGGAAACAACTTCTATGGAGCTTGAGCCTGGGAACTGCTCCTGAAGGATAGCTACCAAAGATTCATAGAAGAAAGTTCTTGTTACCAAAGTTCTTGGTACTGTTAAATGATTCAACATTGGAAGCTGATATGTTTTTGTCAGTGGAAATGACATTGAAGAACTATTACCATCTATTTTATTGCTGCATGCTAAAAATCATGGGACCTGACTTGCAGATAAAACCTTCCATATGTGTTGTCTACACCACTAGAATGTGAGATACTTGAAAGCAGGGACTGCCTTATTTTCTGCTTTGATCCTCAGTACTTAGCAGAGTGCTTTTGCACATAATAAGGGCTATGTTTCTTTTTCATTCAGGAAGAAGGTGGAAGTAATATTTTTCTTAGAATTGTGAGTAGAATAATGCAGATGATATTGGTATAACTTCAAAGTAAGTATCCCTTTCTAAAAGCTAATTGACGTTAACTAGCTAAGTGGATATTACTCATATTTCACCTACTTCTTACCATCTAGTAGGGGAAAGAACTTAACCAATGGGGGCTTCAGATAATAGCAGATCACTTCCTGCCCTCCAAAAATGTTTGCAAAATGTTTGCAAAAATGTATAAGGGTACACTTGACTCTTGAGAGGCAAAATTATAAGTGGAGTAATTTATATCTTGTTTCCATGTTTCCCACACCTTGAAGCCCTATGTGGGAGTAGAAAAGGGGGCAGGGTTGGATGAGTACATGCATTCCCAGTCTGCATACTGGCAAACCATTTATTTTGCTTTTGTATACTTCTATACTTCCCTTATAAAGCCTTACTTAACAATTCTGGAACCTGGGTCAAGTAATGTGAGATACATTTTAATAAATTTTTAAAGATTGTTATTCATTTTTACTTACATCACCTAAATTTCTCCCTGTATCCCCTCCTCTTCCCTTTTCAGAGAGTCATTCCTTATAACAAAAGATTAAAAAACAAGGATGTAAAAGAGAAAACAATCAAATCATCTTTAAAAGATTAATTCAGTTTGGATGGGAGAAAGGCCTCAAACCTTTTGATGCAAGAACCAGTGGAGGGAGAGACCTGGCATCTCATCTCACAGGGGCCCTGGAATACCATAATTCTAGTGCTTGCAAGACTTATGCTAGGCAAGGGAGTCAGGCAGACCCAGTACAGGAAAGAACTCACCTAGGGTACACAGAAAGAAGTAGGCCTTCTTGTAACTATTTTAACTCATTCTTGCAAACTAAGGGATAAATACAGTTTTGGTCTGTTGACAGACTATAATTTTTGTTAGGATCCTCTAAATTTCATCACCCTAAAGAAAAGCTCTGATTTTCTTGTAGTAGCATAGATATATTTGAATCTGAAATCAAAAAGGTAATACTTTTCAAACACAAACCTCCAGAATCAGCTATTTAATTCAGAAAAATGATGTAGTCAGATAATAGATTACTAGGACTAGAAAGGAAAACAGGGGAAAATAGGAAATGATTTCTTATTAGTATTAGAAAGGTATCTGAGTGTTCTAGAGGATGGTAATGTGCCAATCTATGAAGAGGATTTAGCACATCTACAATGCTGCGAAAACAGCAGCTTGATGGATTATATAAAGTTTTCTGTGAAGAATAAATACTAATGTCATTTTAGGAGCCTATATATTTGGAGTCAAAGGACCCAGGTTTAAATCCTAACTTTGCCATGTGCTTTCTGTCTGACTGTGGACAAATAATCTAACCACTCTGGACTTCAGCTTCCTCTTCTGAAAAATGAAGATATTGGACCAGATAGCCTCTAAGTTCCCTTCCACTTCTCAATCTATGACTCTGTTATCACATCTCCTTTTAAATATTGGGCTCCTTTTAATGGTATCTACAGGGTTGACTTGTTCCGTATACTATTCAATTTGTCGGGGGGGGGGGGGTGGAGCCAAGATGGCGGAGTGAAAGCAACGACTCACCTAAGCTCCTGGACAAACTTCTCTGGATATCTCTGAAAGGAGAATCTGACCAAACTTTGGAGGTGCAGAATCCAGTGGGTGACAGACTTTGACAGATTCAGAGCCCAGGTTAGATTGCAAGGTCTATGGGAAGGATCTGTTCTGCGGGGGTAAGCCCCCAGCGCACAGCGCAGCGCAGTCAGCGCAGCAGGGCAAAAGGGACCTGAGAAGCCCAAGAGTGAAGACTAAACTTCGGTAAGTCACCTACTTGAACTTCCAGGAGCCAGGATGGCGGAGTGATCAGTAAATGCTCTCTCCTCCCCCCTGATGACCGTGAAAGAACCATAAAATATTTCCCCAGAAAAGTCCTGGATCAGCGGGAACAGCAGAAGGGGGCAAATAGTCTCATAACACCAGAGGCTAGGAAAATAGCAAAGGGGGATTCTTCCTACTGTGGCGGAGGCGATCTGGAAGGACAGACGACCCAGGGCAGAGAAAATTCGCACTGAGACCCAGGCAAGCCTCAGCGCCGGGAGACGAGCCCCAGGAGGGGCGGGAACACGCATTAGCATCTAGGCATGCCCCAGCCCTCCAGGGGAAAAGGGAAGACAATAGGGAAGCTGGGATCACCATCCCCTGACCTTGCCTTTGCCTCAGGTCAGCTGAGGAGATCTCCTGTGACCAGACCACCCCTCCCACACACCTAACAAGCTAACCCCAGGGTTGATCTGGGAAACAAAAAACAAAAACCTGCTTTTAGCCTCTACACACATCAGCTCAACACAAAGATCTATACCTTCTGACTGAAAGAACCAAAAGCTACAACACTCAGCCAACATCATGAATCGGAAAAAGCAGACGAAAAGTGAAAAAACCATAGAATCTTTCTATGGGGATAAGGACCAAAACACAAACACCAAAGAGGTCAGGGCTGAGACTGTACTTCCATCTGAAACCTCAGAAGGGACTATGAATTTCTCGCAAGCACAACTAGATTACCTGGAACAGCTGAAGAAGGAAATAAAAGAAAAACTAGCCAATGATTTTAAAATTACAAAAAAAGAATTCACTGATGAGAACATCACTTTGAAAAGGAAAATTGAACAAATGGAAAAGGAAGTTCAAAAATTAACTGGAGAGAATAATTCCCTAAAAGGAAGAGTTAATCAAACGGAAAAGGAAACCCAAAACCTAATTGGGAAAATTGATCAAATGGAAAAGGAAACACAAAACCTAACTGGGAAAATTGGTCAAATGGAAAAAGAAGTACAAAAATTAAATGGAGAAAATAGCTCCTTAAAGGGAAAAATTGGTCAGATGGAAAAGGAGATGCAAAAGCTAACTGAAGAAAACAATACGATGAAGATTAGAATTGGGCAAGTAGAAACTAATGACTCAATGAGGCAACAAGAATCAGTCAAACAAAAGCTAAAGAATGAAAAGATAGAAGAAAATGTAAAATATTTAATTGGAAAAACAACTGACCTGGAAAATAGATCCAGGAGAGAAAATTTAAGAATTATTGGCCTGCCAGAAACCCATGATGAAGAAAAGAGTCTGGACAATATCTTCCAGGAAATCATCAAGGAAAACTGCCCAGAAGTACTAGACTCAGAGGGCAAAATAGTCATCGAAAGAATCCACCATTCCCCTCCCGAAAGGGATCCCAAACTCAAAACCCCAAGAAATATAGTTGCCAAATTCCAGAGCTATCAAGTGAAGGAGAAAATACTACAAGCAGCCAGAAAGAAACAATTCAAATATCAAGGACATACAGTCAGGATCACACAGGACCTTGCAGCTTCTACATTAAAAGATCGAAAGAATTGGAACCCAATATTCCGTAAGGCAAAGGAGTTGGGACTTCAACCAAGGATCAACTACCCAGCAAAGTTCAGCATAACATTTCAGGCAAGGAGAAAGTCATTCAACGAAATGAGGGATTTCCAGAG
The DNA here is from genome assembly GCF_028372415.1 of Notamacropus eugenii. Classification (NCBI taxonomy): domain Eukaryota; kingdom Metazoa; phylum Chordata; class Mammalia; order Diprotodontia; family Macropodidae; genus Notamacropus; species Notamacropus eugenii. Next base: position 180,140,089 of record NC_092874.1, on the reverse strand, counting down.
CTTCCTGACCAAAACACCAGAACTCAATAGACAATTTGATCTTCAAATGCAGGTCTCCAGAGAATCATAAAAAGGTAAACAGGGGGGAAAAAACAAAAACAAAAACTTGCTACTCAATTAGGGCAAACTGTTTACCTCCCTATAAGGGAAGATGATACCTGTTAATCTTGAGAACTGTGCAGCTATTATGATAAAAGGGATATATGTAGAGGGAATGGGTATAAAGTAAAAGATGTCATGTCAAAAATATGATTTAAGTATGAGAAGGGATTGTAATAGGAGATGTGAAAAAGAGGAAGCAGAAAATGGCAAATTACATCACAGGAAGAAGTACAAAACTATAGTAGAGGGAAGGAGGGGAGGGAGATGAGCATTGTTTGAGAGGTACTCTCATCTGATTTGTTTAAAGGAGGGAACAATAATCTTAAGTAGATAATCCTAACTACCTCTATAGGTAGTAGGAGGGGAAGGGGGAAGAAAGGGGAGGGTGGCTAAAAGGGAGGGAAGAAGCAATAAGAATAAAGGGGAGTAAAAGGGAGGGGGGCTAAAAGAAGGAGGGGAAGGCTGCAGGAGGAGGGGGAGAAAAGTGAATACTATTGAGGAGGGGAAGGGAGATGGGAGAGCTAAAAGCACAAATGGTGGGAAAGAGGATGGAGGGAAATACACAGATTGTAATCATAACTGTGAATGTGAATGGAATGAACTCTCCCATAAAACGGAGACGGATAGCAGAATGGATTAAAAGCCATAATCCAACAATATGCTGCTTACAAGAAACACATTTGAAACAGGGGGATACACATAGGATAAAGGTCAAAGGATGGAGCAGAATATATTGTGCTTCAGCTCATGTAAGAAAGGCAGGAGTAGCAATCCTAATCTCAGACAAAGCAAAAGCAGAAATAGATCTAATCAAAAGGGATAAGGATGGAAACTATATCCTGCTAAAAGGCACCATAGACAATGAAGCAACATCATTACTAAACATGTATGCTCCAAGTGGTATAGCATCCAAATTCTTAGAGGAGAGGTTGGGGGAGTTGAAGGAAGAAATTGATAGCAAAACTATACTAGTGGGGGACCTCAACCTCCCCCTCTCTGAACTTGATAAATCTAACCTCAAAATAAACAAGAAAGAGGTTAAGGAGGTAAATAAAACTTTGGATAAGGTAGATATGATAGATCTTTGGAGAAAATTAAATGGGAATAGAAAGGAATATACCTTTTTCTCAGCGGTGCATGGAACATTTACAAAAATTGACCATGTACTAGGACATAAAAATCTCACAATCCAGTGCAGAAAGGTAGAGATAATCAATGCATCCTTTTCAGATCATAATGCATTAAAAATTACATGTAATAAAAGGCCATGGAAAGAGAAACCAAAAATCAATTGGAAACTAAATAATCTAATTCTAAAGAAGGGTTGGGTTAAAGAAGAAATCATAGAAACAATCAACAATTTCATTCAAGAGAACGACAATAGTGAGACAACATACCAAATCTTATGGGATACTGCAAAAGCAGTTATTAGGGGAAGTTTTATATCTCTGAATGCTTACATAAATAAAATAGAGAAAGAGGAGATCAATGACTTAGGCTTGCAGTTGAAAAAGCTAGAAAAAGAACAAATTGAAAATCCCCAAGTAAATACCAAATTAGAAATACTGAAAACCAAAGGAGAGATTAATAAAATTGAAATTAAGAAAACTATTGAATTAATAAATAAAACCAATAGTTGGTTTTATGAAAAAACTTATAAAATTGATAAACCTTTGGTCAATCTGATTAAAAAAAGAAAGAAGAAAATCAAATTACTAATATTAAAAATGAAAGGGGTGAACTCACCTCCAATGAGGAGGAAATTAAAACAATAATTAGAAACTACTTAGCCCAACTTTATGCCCACAAATTCGATAATCTAAACGAGATGGATGAATATTTTAAAAAATACAAATTGCCCAGATTAACAGAAGAGGAAGCTGAATACTTAAACAATCCCATCTCAGAAAAAGAAATTGAACAAGCCATCAATGAACTCCCTAGGAAAAAATCTCCAGGGCCAGATGGATTCACAAGTGAATTCTATCAAACACTTAAAGAACAGTTAATTCCAATACTATATAGACTATTTTTGAAAATTGGGGAAGAAGGAGTCCTCCCAAATTCTTTCTATGATACAAACATGGTTTTGATACCCAAACCAGGAAGAGACAAAACAGAGAAAGAAAATTATAGACCAATTTCCCTAATGAATATAGATGCAAAAATTTTAAATAAGATTTTAGCAAAACGAATACAGCATCTTATCACGAGATTAATACATTATGATCAGGTAGGATTCATACCAGGACTACAGGGCTGGTTCAATATTAGGAAAACTATTAGCATTATCGATCACATCAACAACAAAGCTAACAAAAACCACATGATTATCTCAATAGATGCAGAAAGAGCTTTTGACAAAATACAACACCCATTCCTACTAAAAACACTGGAGAATGTAGGAATAAAGGGAACTTTCCATAAAATAATAAGCAGTATCTATCTAAAACCTTCAGCAAGCATTATATGCAATGGGGATAAGCTAGATGCATTCCCAATAAGATCAGGGATGAAACAAGGATGTCTATTATCACCACTATTATTCAATATGGTACTAGAAATGTTAGTTGTAGCAATTAGACAAGATAAAGATATTCAAGGAATAAGAATAGCCAAAGAAGAAACTAAGTTATCACTCTTTGCAGATGATATGATGATTTACCTAGAGAATCCCAGAGATTCAAGTAAAAAATTACTTGAATTAATAAACAACTTTGGCAAAGTTGCAGGGTACAAAATAAACCCACACAAATCTTCTGCGTTCCTATATATTAGCAACAAAGTCCAACAGCAAGAGATAGAAAGAGAAATCCCATTTAAAGCTAGGGTAGACAGTATAAAATACTTAGGAGTCTACCTGCCAAAACAAACCCAGGGATTATATGAACACAATTACAAGACACTTTTTGTACAAATAAAGTCAGATTTAAGTAAGTGGAAAAACATTAGTTGCTCATAGGGAGGCCGTGCTAATATAATAAAAATGACAATTCTACCTAAATTAATATACTTATTTAGTGCCATACCAATTAAACTATCAGACAATTATTTTCTAGAGCTAGATAAAATAATTTCAAAATTCATTTGGAAAAACAAAAGGTCCAGAATATCAAAGGGACTAATGAAAAGAAATGCTTAGGAAGGCGGCCTAGCGCTACCAGACCTCAAACTGTACTATAAAGCAGCAATTATCAAAACCACTTGGTATTGGCTAAGAAACAGAGAGGTAGACAAGTGGAATAGACTTGGCACTCAAGATGCAGTAGGCAAGGAATATAGCAACCTTCTGTTTGATAAACCCAAGGACCCCAGCTTCTGGGATAAGAACTCATTGTTTGACAAAAATTGCTGGGAAAACTGGATAACAGTGTGGCAGAAATTAGGCATAGACCCATACCTGACACTGTACACAAGAATAAAGTCCAAATGGGTACATGATTTAGGTATAAAGATTGATACCATGAATAAACTGGAGAAGCAAGGAATAGTGTATTTATCAGATCTATGGAGAAGGGAAGAATTCTTTACTAAAGGAGAGATAGAAAGCATTATGAAATGCAAAATGGATAACTTTGATTACATTAAACTGAGAAGTTTTTGCACAACCAAACCCAATGCAACCAAAATCTGGAGGGATGTAGTAAATTGGGAAAGAATTTTTACAGCTAAGCTCGGGGATAAAGGCCTCATTTCTAGAATATATAGAGAACTGACTCAAATGTATAATCATACAAGTCATTCCCCAATTGATAAATGGTCAAAGGATATGAACAGGCAATTTTCAGAGGAAGAAATTAAAGATATCTATAATCATATGAAAAAATGCTCTAAATCACTATTGATTAGAGAGATGCAAATCAAAACAACTCTGAGGTACCACATCACACCTATAAGATTGGCAAACATGACAGAACAAGAAAATGATAAATGCTGGAGAGGATGTGGGAGAGTTGGAACACTAATTCATTGTTGGTGGAGCTGCGAGTGCATCCAACCATTCTGGAGAGCAATTTGGAACTATGCCCAAAGGGCTACAAAAATATGCATACCCTTTGACCCAGCAATATCGCTACTAGGACTGTATCCCCAAGAGATCATAAAAATGGGAAAGGGTCCCACATGTACAAAAATATTTATAGCAGCACTCTATGTAGTTGCCAAAAACTGGAAGTCAAGGGGATGTCCATCAATTGGGGAATGGCTGAATAAATTATGGTATATGAATGTAATGGAGTACTATTGTGCCATAAGAGATGATGAACAAGAAGACTTCAGAGAGGCCTGGAAGGACTTATATGACCTGATGCTGAGTGAAAGGAGCAGAACCAGGAGAACTTTGTGCACAGCAATGACCACAGTGTGCGAGAGTTTTTTCTGGTAGACTTGGAATTTTGTAATAACGCAAGAACTTCTTATAAAAAAAAAAAAATCCCAAAGGTGGTTCTCAAGGCAAAATGCCTTCCATACTCAGAGAAAGAAATATTGAAGTCATTCGCAAAATGTAGCAGATCATGTTTGTGTATGTGTATGTGTTTGTGTATCATGTTTTGATTTGTTATATGATTTCTTTCATTTATTTTAGTCTGACTACATAGCATGACTATAGTGAAAATATACTCAATAGGAAAGTATATGTAGAACCTATGCAGAATTGTATGCAGTCGTGGGGAGCGAGGGGGGTAGTGGGGGGGTAGGTGTGGGGGGGATAAAATCTCAATTGTATGGCAGTGATTGTTAAACATTAAAAAATAAAAAAAAATAATAAAAAAAGTAATTTGTCATGATTTTGATGACAGAACAGAAGACATTTACTGAATTTTAAAGTTTTTCCAAGTTAATTATTAATATTTGAGAAGTCAGGAACAGTACCCTGGATAACTAAGGTGTGGAAAGGTGTGCAACAGGAAGATGTTAAGTAATGATCTACTTTAAGTGTTTTCAAATGTCATTCATCTGACCTTGCAAGAGTCCCTATTACGTTGGTACACACAGAAACATCAAAAATAAAAAAAACTTATTCTTCAGCTCTGACTAAAGCTAGAATATTTAGATTTGTCACCCCAAATAAGCCATTTGAAACAGCTATGAATCTTTCATTTCCTATCCAAGCTTCCAATACTTCTTTAAAAGTAACTTTTGATGAGAAGACATTGGCCAATTCCTTTCATCTCAGCTATTAACTCTTGAAGCTGTTGTTCACTCTGTGATAAAAATTATCCCTCCTGAGATTTATGTCTCTTAGGCTATTGCTATTCCAAGCAATCAGGTTTCAATTACTAAATGATCTTGATATGTGGAAACTTCCTAACCCAACTGGAAACTTGGGTAGCATTTGGTAATAGAGCAAATAAATTTAGAACAAGTCAAATAATGTATCTCTAGAACAAGCTGTATTGCCAGGTCCTGACCATCATTACAAAAGAGGCTATTGATCTAAATCTTCTAGATGGAGGCATGTTTTGATCATTATCAGCATCTCTACTCATGTCAGTTTAGTATGTTTTAAAGTTTTAGAGTGAGAATTGGCCCCACTGGGTTTCAGAAATATAGTATTCATAGTATCATACATCTAGAGCTAGAAGGGACCTTAGAGTCCATCCAGTGAGTGCAACTCTCTCATTTTACAGATAAGAGCAAAACACAAGGTCACATAGGTAGTAGGTATTAGAAGTGGGATTTGAACCCTGGTCCTCTGACTCCAAAACCAGTATTCTCTTATATCAAGCTGTTTCCCCAAATTTCTGTTTTATAAATTAGCAAATTTGGTTATTTATTCAGTTTTTTTTTTCAAAGGAGCAGGTGTCAGTAACTGCTATAGAAAGAAAATATAGTGAACCTATCTTTGACCTGTGTGGCAATCCTGGTTTCATGTCAGTTGCATTTTGTGGATATGAGTTTTTATTGCTGATATTTCAGTGCCTCTCAGTTCTCACTGACTAGTCTCATCCAGTCCTTCACCCTTAATATTAAGAACTAGAAACTTGGCACACAGAGCCACAGTAATGAAGCAAGCAGTCAGGTTTCCTTAGTTACCCATTAGCAGAAGATAAGATGACCCATCATGATGTAAAGGCCACAGACTTTGTAAGTATGCTTGGAAAATCCAGCTGCTGGCATGTAGGGGAGGTTGTTTTCTTCAGCTGATCCTGAGAACAGTGTCTTAAAGGGAAGCCCAGATTATATTCTTATATGTCAGTTTCAACAACTTGGATAGTTTTATTCCAAACCTATTTAATTGGTATCCCAGTTTGTCCACATAGCAAGGTTTAGTTTCCCCCTTCCCCTTTTGTTTTCTGTGGAACAATGTGAAAGCATGGCACCTTTGGGAAATATTTTTAAAGGGAATCCTTATTGCATCCCAAATAATGTTAATGAATGTAATATTCTTGCCAGTAGAGGAGGAATTCTTTGCCTTTTTTTTTTTTAACACAAGTTGCATCCATGGCATTCCATTTAATTATGTTTCTCAATCTAGAATATTCATACTTTCAACCTCTCAAACAATTGGATGACAGATTTTTTTTTTACTTAAATATCAAAGTTGTCTTCCTGTGAAGTGATTTTTAAGGCACAAGAGAGGTTATATAGGCTGTTCTTGTTTCTACTGAGTTTGATTTCAATACCCTCTTATTTGCAATGATCTAAGGAAAAGAGAAGTAGAAAGAGTGGAAGTTACAGAAAATTATGAGAAAGTACAAGATTAAGAGATAATTTGGCAAAAAAAGACCAACAGGGAAAAAGGAAGGAAAAATGCAAAGAGATCGGAACCAAGTGGTAATTAAAACAACAACATCAATAACAAGCACTGAACCAAATGCCTAGGATTTCTACCCTCTAAGGAAGAGTTCAATCACTTTCTTCTTTGGAGTCATGATCCAGTACCCAAAATTAGTAAGACAAACAAACAAAAAACCAAAGTAAAAGAGTTCCTGAACTCAGAGCAAGACTGAATTTCAGTAGCTTAAAGGGTATTGACAGAACTTTGGGGTATTGACAGAACACTCAGTGGAGGCTGAACACTTCTGGTTATAATACTTGGTGACCAGTGGCCTTTCCCTACTCTGTCCTCAACTGGAATAGGTGCTATGCCAGCTATCTGAAATCAGTTGCTGTCTTCTTCTGATCCTACTAACTTCCCCTTCCAGAATCTAAAGATGGTGTAAGAGAACCCTAACATGGAATATTTGGAAGACACAATTGAGCCCTGGGTAGTCTGCACAGAGAGTGTCCATGGATGTGAACGATAGCTTGGAAAATGATTGAGAGTGAGAGTGTGCGTCAATGGGGCTGGGATAACTATGATATATCTACACTTGGAATTCTCCTCTCTTCACTTCTAGGAAGATATAATGTAATGAAAATGGAAAAAAAAGTCAGAGAAGAGCAATTGCAACTAATATTCAGAGGATTGGGAAGGAGCTGCTGTATGAGGATACACTAAAAAGAGTGGGACTCTTCACTTTGGAATTTTAAAGATTGAGATGGTCCCATCATAAAAATGGATAAAATCATGAATAATATATTTAGGGTAAGCCTAATTTTGGTAAGCCAAAACCAAATTTTGAAATGAGATGTAATAAAAGGTAAGTTTAGGACAAATAAAGGGAGCAGTACTTTACACAGTAGATAATTAATTTATAGAATTCATTACTCTAATATGTGTTAATTGCAGAAAAATAAACAGATCCAAAGTGTTTAAATAAAACAATAAATTCAGAATCATTTCTTAAATGGTTGAGCTCTGCCTCATTTTTAGGTAGACCATGGCTTTCATCCAGGATGGCATTTGTTGGATTCCTATATATGGACTTAATAGAATATTCTTTGTAGGAAGGTAAACTGCCTCATAATGAATTTATAACAATTTCAAATGTAAAATTTTAGCTTACCTAAAGTTTTTTAGGAATTCACATTTATCATATATTTCTTAATAAGAAGCACAGAATAGTTGGTTGACTTTTAGAAATTAGTGTTAAACAATAGGAATTACTTAAACATGCAATAAATCTAAACCATTTACCAAATATATTTAAAAATATTGTTGACATTATTTGCCTTTGCAAATGTGTCTGAACATTTTTTTTATTTAACACAATTTAAAATCGTCATCACCACCAAAAAAAAAGCTTATTAATACTCATGCTATGCTAGAAATTGGGGTTACAAAGAAAGGCCCTGACCTCTAGTAGCTTATAATCTATGCTGGGAGATGGCATATATCAAGAAATAATAATACAAAGTAGAAGTATAGTAAGCATATTCATTTAACATGCCTCTTGGATTTCTATTGTTGCCCTTGTCCAGTGCTGCCTCAGTTTCACTGGCTTCAAAACTTGTCTCTCTCATCTCCAGGAAATACTATCTCTCATCCTTCCTATACTTAACTAGCAGATAAATATTCCTAAGTAAAACATCATTCTGATACTCTAGTTGCCTGCTCAAAACCCTTCAAATGTTCCCCATTGTATATGCAATAAAGAACAAATTTGATCATTTCGGGTCTTTTGGTTCCAAATGATTTTTTCCAATCTTGCCACCTTATACATATACAACATTCCAATTCAGTTGAAATAGTTGCCATTCCCCAAATGTCCTTGACATGTCTTGCTGTTGGACGTTTGCTTACACCATCCTCATTACTTGTAATGTTTTCCCCACACATCTTCCCCTTTCAAAATTCTATCTATTCTAAAAGTAGTTGAATAGACATCAAGATGTCAAATAGGAAAGATCTGGGCAGCTTGTCTAAAGACTGATCAGAAGTGAGAAGAAAAAGGTAGAAATGGGAAGAAGCAGAAAGGAGGATTTCTATGTAAAACCTCCTTGCAGACAACAGCTGAGGGCACCTTCTGTTTGCATTAGAACTTTGGCAGGAATTTGCTAATGGAGAATTGAACACAGCTGAGCCAGGGAGCAAATAATGTCCTCTGTGTGTGAGAAATGCAGAGAAAGCCCAAGAGAAACAAACATGAAGCCAGAAAACTCTGCCACAGATAGATGTAAAAGGCCCAAAATGTGGCTAGACAGGAGATAAAACCCTTACAACTGGGCTTACTTTTGCTTCGGTATCTTTTGTCATTGCACTTGTAAATGTGGAAGAGCTGCTGAGTGTGAGACCATCTTTCATTTACACTGTATATGTCATATGTGTGTGTAGTTATTTGCATGTTGTCTTCCCTAGGGTGACATGTGCTCTTTGAAAGCAGAGTCCCTCTTTTGGCCTATCTTTGTATCTCCAGAATTTAGCACAGTGTCTGGCACATAGTAAGTATTTTAATAAATGCTTGTTGACTGATGAAAATCGATCCAGAAACTTCAGACCCCTTTGCATGGTTCTGGAAGAGTGACTTCTATACAAATGATGCCCATGTGCAATTAAGTAGTAAGTCACATATATTTTTTAGCTCTAAAGCTAGAAACCAGCCTCTTATAGATCTGCAGGGCCCAGTGCTCAGGTAAGATAGTTTTAAAAAAATACAGTTTAGCCTGAGGGTTACTAGCTATCAATGATTGGTTCTGTTTTGTGTTCAGAGCACAGAATATTGGCCAGTTTGGATAGAACACACTGTAAAGTATTTTATCCCAGAACAAAGAGGGAGCCTCTGGAGTTTCTTGTGCAGGATATTGATGAGGTGTGGTTTAGGAGTATAATTTTGGCAGCTAAGCAGAGACTTGATTGGAGAAGACAGAGAGTGAAAGCAGGGAAAACAATTAGGAAGCTATTGAAACAGTTCAAGTGAGAGATAATAAAGTCCTAGAGTGATGTCCATGTATATGGAAAGAAGGGGACAGATATGAGAGGTACTGTGGAGGAAGAATTGAGAAGACTTGGAAGCCAAGTAGATAAGGGAGAAGAAAGAGTTGAGGATGACTCTGAGTTTGTGAACCTGATGATTGGTGGAATCAGTAGAAGAGAGAAAGTAAGGAAGAGGAGAGAGAGAGAGAGAGAGAGAGAGAGAGAGAGAGAGAGAGAGAGAGAGAGAGAGAATTAATTAGATTTTAAACTTCAAATTGAAGCTGGATATGTATGGCAGATCCAGTCTGAAATGCCTAGGAGCCAGACATTTCTATCCATAGAGATGATGGGGGAAGTGATAAGATCACCAAGATAGTGAATTACAAAGAGAAGAGATGAAAGCCCAAGAGCAAGGGGGTATTCCATATATAGTGGGGCAAATCATGGATGATGATACAGCAAGTGATACCAAAGAGTGGTTTGATAGATAGAAAGAGCAGCATCGTGGAAATGCAGAGAACGCATAGATAGGAGGAAGAGATGGTTAACAGAGTCAGTGCTACAGAGAGGTCCAGAAGGATGAAGACTGACTGAGAAAAAAAGACCTGTGGACATGAGAGCTTTGCTGTTAGGATCCCTTGAGATCATTTAAACTCTCAGTATCTTCAGTGGCTAAGACTGTAAGATGTAGACCAGATGCCATCTGCATTAGTTAAGAGGGTATCCCTCCTGAGAATTTCCTCTACTAATGAACTGACAGGTTGGGCCTCTCTTTCCCCAGTCCCTAAAAGTCTTTGGATTTAGAAGTTGAGAGATAATTATAAACTTTTGAGACAGCAGTTTTCATTGAGTGATGAAGTTAGAAGTCAGATTATAAAGGGCTGAGAGGTGAGAAAGTAGAGCTAAGGAATATAGACAATCTTTAAGGAGATTGGTTATAAAAAGGAAAAAGAGATATGGGATAGTTTCATGAGATGGTAGGATCAAGTCAAAATTTTTTAAGGGTAGGGGAGAATTTGTAGGCAATAAGGAAGCAATTAGTTGATAGCGAGAGGTAGTAAAAGGGGGAAGAATTGTAGCAACGATTTGCCAGAAGGTACAGGTGGGGATTAGATCAAGTGCACAAGAACTTGGGAAGGAGAAGAGTTAAATCATGAGAGACTGGAGAAAAAGAGGAGAAAATGGGAGATGATGTCAAGGAGTTCTGAAATACAGCACAGGGGAGAAGTTATAGTTCAAGGTAAATGGCCTCTTTTTTCTTAGTCAAGTATGAGGTCAGATCTTCTGGTGAGAAAATGGGGGAAGTGATTAGCATGAGGGAAGCTTAAAGAGAGAAAAAGATAAAGAATAGCCACTTTCGGGAGTGAAATAGAGTGTTTTAAGAAGAATAAAAGGATTGATTCACTTTAGTGAGAGCCCAGATGAGATTAGACCATTTACATTTGTAGTAGATCCAGTCTATATGATTGCATGGCTTTTTCTAACTTCATTCAATAGAACATAAGAGAGTGTGTGGTGGGGTAAAGGACTTACATGTACAAAATATAGCAGCTCGTTTTGTGGTGGCCAAGTACTGGAAATTGAGGGGATGCCCATCAATTGAGGAATTCATATACCACAAGTTGTGGTATATGAATATAATGAAATACTATTGTGCTATAAAAAAAGGATGAGCAGGTGGACTTCAGAAAAATCTGGACTTATATGAACTGATGCTGAGTAAAGTGAGGAGAACCAGAAAAACATCATACACAGTAACAGTCACATTGTGTGATGACTGACTTTGATAGACTTAGCTTTTCTCAACAATGCAAGGACCTAAAACAACTCCAAAAGACTCATGATGGAAAATATCATTCACAGAAAGAACTACGGAGTCTGAATGCAGATCTGAGCATACTATTTGCTCTTTTTGTTTAGTTGTATTTTTTCTTTCTCATGGTTCTTCCCATTTGTTCTAATTCTTCTATACAACTTGACTAATGTGAAAATATGCTTAATAAGAATGTATATGTAGAGCTTATATTCGATTCTATGTTGTCTTGGGGAGGGGAAGAGGAGGGAGGTGGAAAAAATTTAAAACTTATGGAAGTGAATGTTGAAAACTAAAAATAAATAAATTAGTTGATTAAAAAGAGTGAGTGGTGTGTGTGTGTGTGTGTGTGTGTGTGTGTGTGTGTGTGTGTGTGTGTATGTGTGTTGTGGGGAAAGAAATCAAGTGGTGGTTCCCTAACTAACCTCTAGCCCAGGATGTAATCATCAAAAGAAGGGGAAAATAATGAGGTACTGAATTAAGTGATAAAATATGCACAGACCCTACATCTTTTTATGAAATGAAGTAGTTCCTTGAAATAGGCCTGCCCATTGGCTGGGCAAAATATTTGGCCAGGCCCTGGGTGGTCCTAAAAGACAAAGTTGATCAGTTCAGAGTTTGTTATATTGGGGCAATCTGAAGCACAGTTGAGACACATTGAGCTGGCATCAGAAACACATATTTTCTATGGGGACAATAGCATAGAGATGACCAGCATTCTAGGCAGGAAGTAGCTTCAAGGAGTCAGATCTCTAGAGGGAGGAAAATGAGTCAGCTAGGGATTCAAGAGAAAACTGGTTCTGGAAGTAAAATTGACAAGACTTGGTAAAGGATTGGAAGGTTAATAGAAAGTAATGACCCTGAATTTGGTGACTCTATGGGTGGGTGAGTTGAGTTGTGGAGAGGAACAGGCTAAGTGACCTTCCCACCACCAACAGAAATTCTGTGCCCAGGGTGGGGAATAACATGAGGATACCCTGGAAAGAGAAAGGACATCAGGGTTCTGTAACATTGCAATCACAAATTGTGTTGAAAACAAGGTAGTGTTTCCTACTGTTTGTCTCACTACTCTGTTTACATTCTTCCCATAGGGGCTACCTGCATTTGTGGTGAGTACCTCTCATGCTCAAGGGGCAGATATTTTGTAGCTCCTGTTCTTTCTATGCTATTTTTGTAAATGCCTTTGCTTTGAGCTAATTGTGACTATTGGCTGACTATTAAAGATAAATTCACTGATGAGGGCTTGTGAGCTACAGTTTTAGAAGTGCAGACCCACAGGGTACCTTTAAACCTGAGGTAGTTGTCATTCCCTTGAGGACCTATCGATAAGTCCTTAAATACTGAGTTGAGAAGATAGCTCATATGAGGTGTTTACCTAACTGAAGGTGGAGAAGGCAAATGATAGGGGTAATTCAAAGTTTGGATTTGTTATGTCATGAGTGATGACAGGACAAAGGAGCTATGAATTTGTGAGTAGAGGACAATACGTGTCAAACTGTTTAACTGTAGGGGTGTAACTGGGAAGGGAGAAAAGTAAATCAGATCATGGGTGATGATTTGGGAGAACACTGAGGAATGGAGGTTATGGTGGAGAGGAAAAATTAATTTAGAAGAAGTGGAGGACAGTAATAAAATAGCTGGATAAGCAGACAGATAAATTTCAGAGTTCCTGATCATGAGAGTGGAACATTTATGGGCAATGGTGAAATCTTTGTATGGTCCTATTTGCGTGTGGATCTGAGATACATTAAAAGTGCAGGTTGTGGAGAGTTGAGGTAGATGAACTTGGTGGCCATATTGATTTAGGAGACATCAACATGTATATTAGAATCCTGAAGTATTAGGGAACCGGTCCAGGTGAAAAGGAAGGTTGTGAGTCAAGTACTGAATTCCTTGAGAAAAGAATGAGAATGAATTGGCTGAACTTAACATTGCAATCTAAGTGAATAGAATGCCAGATCTGGAGTCAGAAGACCTGAGTTCAAATGCAGCCTCAGACACTTGCTAGCTGTGTGACCTTGGGAAAGTCACAGTTTGTCTCAGTTTCTTCATCAGTACAATGAGCTGGAAAAGGAAATGGCAAACCAGACCAGTATCTTTGCCAATAACTCCTCAAAAGGGGTCACGAAGAGCCAGACCCAACTGAAAACAACTCACAACAATACCATTGTGTTCTATGGCTTCAGTGGCTCAAAAGCTCATTGCCCTCTGGCCACCCTGATGATTTATTTTATCTTCATTGGATATTGCTCCTGACACTTTAAGTTTTCTATGTTCTCAACCTCATTGCCAAGTATTTTGGGAATTAATTAATCCATCTGTAAGGCAGTTCCTGACTTTTCGTTGTAAAGGTTCAGATTTTTCTTGTATCAAGTATTCTCAAAACTGTTATATTTGTAACATGGCATTGGCTAGGCAACCAAGTCAATTCAATTAGCAGCAATAAACTTATTTCAGTTTATCTAGACACACTAAATTGTGTTATGTCATGGGTGCACTAGGCTCCTGAATTGTTAAAAGAATCATAAAATAATATTGTCAGAAAGGACCTCATTTCATGTCATTTAAGACACTGGTGACAACAAGATTGTGCTATTCAAGATGAACCCGAAATATGGGGGAGTTATCAGAGAAAAGAAACTGAAAATCAATCCTGGAAATAATAGACAGGTCTACAAGGGTAATTCTATTACCATGAGGACGGAGTATAGGATGTAGAGAGACTAGGAAATGAGATAGCAGCACTAATAATAAATAGGAGATATCAATCAGTTATGATCTCACTGTAGATGCAATTTGCTCTGTCCCATATTTGATTGATTTTCCTGTTATGTGTGGGGCTAGCCCTGGGTTCGTAGATATTAATTATAGATATAAGGTGATGATAATACTGCAGTCTGGAACAGAGTTTCTAGATTCCCATATTTTGAAAGGTTATCTATTCCTAGGATCTGTAACATTTTGTTATGTAGAAGAAACAGTTTCAGGCATGCCACGTCAGCAGTTAGGTCAGTTTGGTCCTAAAACCAATACTCAGCATGGCTCTTTCAACTTAGAAAGTTCAAGAGCAAGAGGGAGGGGCTTATTCACAAAATAAAATAAGGAGAGCATAGTGAAAGCCCAAGTATGGTGGCTTAGCCATCATCTCATGTCAAGGAGGATAATCTCATGTGCCACGATTCAGGAAGCACATGGACAAAAAATTACATGACATTTATTTAGTCTGTCTCTATGACTTGCAGATTTCCATATCTATAACATATGTAAGACCATAGCACCTCCTATGCCAGAAACAGTTATATCTAGGAAATGCTAAACTGACACATTAATAAATGCATTTCACGCAGATACTCCATCAGCATGATATTTCTTCCTTAGAGGTCTTTCAGATGTTGCTTCTTTAATAGGTTGCCTATGCCTAGATGATTCTGGGGGTTGTTGAGTCCTAGGCTCCATTAGATGCTGAGAATCAACAAATAAAAGAGGTTTCAGGAGTATTCTTGATTTTTAATTTAGAATCAGTAACCAAGGGAATGAGTCTGAAAAGGTATAAGCAACCTTCAGAGTTACCAAGTAAATCTCACCTCAGACACTTGACACTTACTAGTTGTGTGACCTTGGGCAAGTCACTTAACCCCAATTGCCTCATCCTGGGTCATCTCCAGTCATCCTGTTGAATATCTGATCACTGGATTCAGGTGGCTCTGGAGGAGAAGTGAGGCTGGTAACCTGCACAGCCCTCCCTCACTCAAAAAACAAAGTCAACTGCAAGTCATGTCATTATTTCTCTGATGGCATGGTCTTCTTCTTCGGCAATGAAGGACGAACATGTACTGTAACAATTCATGACTTAAGAATATAACCTTGTAATGTTATTCTATTTAAGGAGAATAAAGTAGATTAAAAGAATATTAGTTCAGCATTGGATATTTACAATATATTTGAGGGAGGAAATCCATGAACTGGAGGAAGAATCATAATGGAAAGCATTGTGTAACATGATGATCAATGGATCAAGAGAAATAAATGATATTATGTTATGAATAGAATACAGATCACCATACCAGAAAGAAGAAATATGAAAGTTAAAAAGCCAAGCAAACAAAAAACCAAAACCTAACTTTTTCTAGCCCTAGGATTATCATTGGTTTAACTGTTAAAAGTTTTATTTTATTTGCACTCATTTACTTTCTTTGTGTTTCCTTTATTTCATGAGTTTCCATGCCAAATGTCCTTCTCACTTCTATTTTATTTTAAAGGGACAACTCAAATTCTTACTTTTAAAAAGAGTCCACATTTTATCCATTGATGATTACGCTTACTTTCATTGGATATTTTTTTTAAGAGAAGATGCAAAAAAGATCTCCTTTGTTTTTAGGATGTAATATTTGTTTTCCCCTTTAATTATTAATAAATGAAGTACAGTCTTAGATAATTTGTATTGTTATTTTAAAAAATATGAAGGGTTTCCTCCTGACTGGTTGTCATATTTGTTGTCTAATAATTTCTGAAACTTGATCATAATGTTTCTTGAAAAGTTAAACATATGGTTTCTTCCTATGTCCAATAAATTTTATTTGCTTTTCCTACCAATGTTTGTTTTTTTAAATTTGTTCCATCATTTTTCCTTTCATTTTTTGCATATTCAGAATGCTTGTTTGTTTTTTAGAATCTCCTATTTCAGAGCGACCTCTATTCTCATGTTTCTCTCTGAATTTTTATTTGACAACTTTAGATTCAGTCCTAATTTCAATTAATCATCTTTTTCTTCAAATATGTAAATACTATGTCATTTGGTGCATATATATTTAATTATTATATTATTTTATTATCTAAGATTTAAGCATAGTTTCCCTACTTATCACTTTTGATAGTATTTGTTTTTGCTGTCACCTTACCTTATCTGAAATCATGATCACAACTTCTGTTATTCTGGATTTATTTGGATTTATTCTATCCCCTCTCTTTAACACTACACATGCCTTTATATTTTTAACATAACACAGTGCTTATGTTTCATGTATGGACAAAGTGTTGAATTCTGTTTTCTAGTCTATTTTATAAATGAATTAGATCATTAACATTTAAGATTATCATTAGCTTTGTTTATTTTTATCATCAACTTCTATTAAATTATCTTTTAAAATAAGCACCAGGTATTTGTGAATTTATTTGGATGGAAAGAACATAATACTACTTACATTTTAATTTAATTATTTTATTAAACTTTTCATCTACTTGAGTTTGTTGAGGCTGATCAATTCTGTGAAGGGTTTCTTCCTAGGTGGCTGCAATATTTGTTGTATTATATTAAATTTGGCCTAGCTGTTATTCCTTTATTCTGGCAGTATAGTTATTATTTTTTCTTCTGAGGTACTATTTTTTCTTTTTGAGATTCTGTCCTGCTTTATTTTTTACCTTATTCATTGTATTCCGACCATTTTTCTTTTGCTTTCCCATTTCTTCAATTTCTTTACTAGTTTTCTATTTGGTTTTCTTGTGACAGCTTTCCTTTCTTTTCCCAATTCCCTCCCACCACTCCCTAATTTTTTTTCCTTTATTTAGCTCATATCTTTACCTTGAGATTATGAGATATGTGGCAGGGATTAGATTTAGACATGACCACTAGTCATTTCCTGGAATTCTTCCTGTTTCTCCTCTTGAATATCGTATTGATGTGTTAATGATATACAGACACGAAGATCCTGTTTAGTCTAAAAGCCCTTGCCCTATTGTTTCTTGGCCCTGAGCCACATTTCCAAAATATTTCTCATTGCTCTCTTCCATTTGCATCGAAATCACCAAGAATTAAAGTATATTTTGATTTAATTTGGAGTCTCTTACTGTGTTCTTAATAGAATTCCTCTATCTCCTTTTTCATTGTGATAAATATTAACACATAAGCTACAATTATCTTTACGGAGGTCTTTTTTGCTTATGTTCATCACAAACACGGCTATGATGACCAAATGGCCATGAAATTATATTTCTTATTACCTTTGTATGCATGATAAAATCATGTCTCTCCAAGGAAAAAAAATTCTATGTGAGATATTGGATAGAGGATAAGTGCCTATCTTACCAACTTGGGGAATGATGAAGGATAAGTCAAGATCCCACAAGCTCAGAGTTAGAAGAAATCTCAGAGTTCATTTTGCCTATCCATATCTGAACAAGAATGTCCTCAACAACATACTCACTACCTTCTAAGGCAGTACGTTCCACTTTGTTAGCTGTTTGATGGTAATTTTTCTTTGTATCAAGGCTAATCTTGTCTCTGCAGCATTTACACATTGCTTCTAATTCTGTTGTTAGGAGGAAAAATTCTGTCGGCAGAAAAAAGTTTCTTCCCTCTTCTACATAATATAATTCCAAAATAACCTGCATGTCTTGTCCCCTGCCTCAGATCTCTGAACTGGGCTTTAAAGGATAGAGAAGAATATAATGGAAAAAGAGGCATTACAGAAATTAAGAGGAGTACAAGAAGAGACATAGGGAAAGCTTAGGGCATGTATGTGGTTCAACAAGTCTGACTGGATTATAGAAGAGTATCCTACTGGACTGAAAAAGGAAGACTGGTTCTAGAATGTGCAGACCTTCCACATTAGAGAAAGGAGCTTAAATTTTATTCAGTAGGTAATAGGACAATACGGTGAAGGATTTTGAGAATAACAGGAGAGGACCTTTACCTAAGTTTGGTAATACCATGAAGAATAGGTTGGTGGGAAAGGGTTAAGTAATAAACTAAAGTTAGCAACAGTTTCATGTCCTAAAATAATTAGACATATTTTTCAGGTTTTCAGAACTGATATTATTTATTTCCAAGAACTATCTTGTTTTGAGGTGTCAAGTAGAAAATATCTCCTTCAGATCTGGGAGAAGAGGTCTGTCTTAAGTTACCCAAGGGAACTCAGAAACTTCATGGGAGCATAGATTTAGAGCTGGAATAGACCTTAGATCTATACCTATCACTTGAGAAATAAGGATACCGAGGCCCAAAGAAGTCAAATGTTACATGACTTGTAAGTGTTAGAGGTATAATTTGAACCCACATCATCCTGACTTTAATTCTGTCACTCTCTTCACTAAGTCAAACTGAGGAGAGAGGACTGCAATGGCAAACAAAGCTAAGTATTTCCCATCGCCAAATCCGTGTTATCCAGTAAGGCATATTTTGCCTGATATTGTGATTTTAGGAACTGCTGTACTATAACCCTTCCCTCAACTCACTCTTTCAATGACTCACACTTATTACATTTAGGATCAAGCCTCCTGCACAGGCTAGAACAAATGAAACAATTAGGGAACTACTGCATTATGCCATTATGACCCAATCAAAATCACATAGGCAATTATATTTGATGGAGGCTGAAAAATACTTTTAAATTAATGAAGAGAAAGGGAAAATAATAATTTTTAAAATTCTGGTTTTCAAGTCATAAAAATCAAGAGTAGTAATAATTACTGGTTTGGGGAACAGTGTCAATTTATTTTTACTTCATTTTTTGGATATTTAATGTTTTTTTTTAAATATAAACAACATTTCAGAGCAGACACATTATGTACACCCTTGGCTTATTTGTTTTCTGCCAACAGCTAGTTGGCTGATATGACCATATTCAATGGGAAATGTCTTGTTCTATTGGAGAAACAAGAGCTGAGAAAACAGAGCTGAAATAAGGATCCCTGACAATCTAGACCTCTTTGTCTCTGTCCCTCTCTTTCTGTCTATCTTTCTGTCCCTGTCTGTTTCTGTCTCTGTCTTTCTCTCCTTCCATCCTCCTGGCATCCTCCTGAAAGTCAGATGGTGAAAAGTCACAACGTCCTAATGAACTGAAAATTCTTTGGTAGCAACAAATGCTATCCATGAGCCAGCCAGAGGACTGTGGTGTGGCAGGCTGCTGCTCTTACTAATGATGGATGAAGTTTATCTGACTTATCATGCAGTAAAATTCACTTGAACTGCTCAAGTGGTTGGTCTTGTTTTGCCACCTGTCCACTCTGACAGAATTACCAAACACCTTTGGGCTATATTGCTATCTGCATGTAAGGAGATTTCTGTAACTGACTTGCTGCCAGAGTAATCATGATGATGGTGATAATATTTCACATTTATAGGGCGCCTTAATGTTTACAAAGTGTTTACATACTTTCTCTTGTTATGGACCTCACAGTAATCTTGTGAGGCAGATCCTGTAAGTATTACAGATAAGGAAACTGACACTCAGAAAAGTCAAATGACTTGCCTATGGTCACAGCGTAAGAGTCAAAGGCTCATTTCAAACAAAGGTTTTCCTCACTCCAAATTTAGTACTCTAGACATTGTGTCTTGATGCTACTCCTAAAGTCAATAGGAAATCTGATCTGTAGCCTACATGTAAACCCATAATTTTGTAATCTCAATAATGATGATAATAATCACTCATTTCATATAATGTTTTTGGTTTATCAAGCATTTTAATAGTTTCATTATATCAATAACAGGTTACATTTTCTATAGAACTTCACAGGTTACAAAGTACCTTCCTCAAAATGACTTTGACAGGTAGGTAGTAAAATTATTTTCATTTCCACTTTATTGATGGGTAAACTGAGGCTCAGAGGTGTTAGGTCCACTACCAGATGGTTAGTAAGTAGCTAATAATTGAAAGAGCTGGGGTTTGTAGCTAACTTTTCTGACTCCAGGTCTAGTCTGCATTTTAAAACAACTGCTGCCTTCATTTCCAGGAAATGTCTTAGTAAACTAGATTGTGGCAGTTTGCTAAACTGTGAATTAGGACACCCTAACTTGGCTGTTGCTAGTAAAATGAAAGTTTCTATGAAGGTAGTTTCAAAGGTTTTGTAATCTTTATGCATATTTTAGTCAGTCAAGGAAATAGAATGAAAGTGCTATTGGATGACAGATTGAACAGAGATAATCGGAAGGAAGCAAGCTAATGTTATAACATAATGGCAAAACAAAGTAGGAGGCCAATATTAATATTAGTCTTAAAATGCAGCCTAGTCAATGGCCAACTGTTTGTGATGTAATAAAATTCAACTTGACAGAAACAGAGGAACTTATATACTGGGACAGATCCATGGTCCACCCAATTCAATATTCTACTACCAACAGCAGACCCTGAGGCATTTTATGAGAGTTTATGGTTGTCCTTTCCCACTATTAACCCGAAAGAAATACCCCAGCTTCTCTTATTAGTTGATCTGTAATGCTGAGAGTAGAGGAGCTTGCCTGTCATCTCTGCTGCTGAGGAGGCTGAGCCTGGTGGCTCTGTTGAGTTCAGGAGTTTTGAGCAGCTGTGGTCTAAGCTTAGTTGTCTGGTCTACTAAATTCAACTTTGTCATTGTTAGCCCCTTAGAACAAGGAGACACTAAATTGTTCAAAGAGGGAAAATCTAGCTCAGATTGAAAAACAGAGTAGTAGGTCAAAGCTTCTGTGCCAATTAGAGAAGAGACCCACACAGATGGGTCACTTGAATCTCCTGCCTGGGCACGACAGGGAGACTCAGTCTCAAAAAAAAGTAGTCATTATTAGATGTTCCCACTCCCTTTTAAATCCATATAAAGCTCAGGCCAGAATCACTACTTGTGATAATTAATCCCATTAAGCTTATTACATCTTGTCTGAAGTATTAAAAGAGAGTAGATTTTAAAGATTCCTTTCTATAAGGAGATATAGTAGGGATACAGACCAATGGTTTTATTAGCATAGAAAATTAGATGAGGGAACTTATTTTTAAAACCAGTGCAGGTCAGCACCTTCTCTAATTTTATAGAGCTGTCTAGAGTACTAAGAGGTTAAGTGATTTCCCAGGGTCACACATCCAGGATGTGTCAGAGGTAATGCTTAAATCCAGGTGGTCTTGGTACCGAGACTGGCTCTGTATCTACTGTGCCCTAGTGCCCCTCCTCCATGAAAACTAGATTTTAAATCCCAATAGATTTTTTTTAAAAAAATATTATTTTTCCCAATTACATGTAAAAACGATTTTAACATTCATTTAAAAAATTTGAATTCCAGATTAATTCCTTTCCTCCTTCACTACCCTCTCCCTGAGATAGGAAGCAAATCGATACAGATTACGTATATGCAATCATGTAAAATATATTTCCATGTTAGTCATGTTGTGAAAGAAGAAACAGGCCAAGATCAAGTGTAGTAAGCCAATAGCTTTCTAACTAAGTAATGTTTACCTGGGAGAGAACTTAGGAAATTTTAGGATAATCTTTTTTAGAATGTATGACCAATTCTTCTTGCATGGAAGGAGTCCCATTGTCAGCACAAATGTGCTGTAGCCCCTTGTGAGACCCCCAGAGATCCCTACTAAGGAGACCAAAAGAGTTAGTCTCTCCAAATGTGTTTTTGGTTAGATTTTCTCAAGGGCCACATCCAAGTGCAAAACATCCAAAAGACACAAGTATATCCACACATTTTTAGGCTAGACACAGGACAATTTTAGGAAATTAAGTCAACAAGCATTTATTAAATGTATACTACATGTCAGGAACTGTGTAGTAAGTGCTGTGGATACCAAGAAAGGCAAAAATAAACAAAAAAAGCAAACAAACAAATGCAACAGTCCCTATTCTCAAGGAGCTCACAGTCTAACGGGAGAGACACCATTATGTACAAACAAGCGATATACAAGACAAATTAGAGATAATTAACAGAGGGAAAGCATTAACATTAATGGGGGATCAGGAAAGGCTTCTTATGGGATTTTAGCTAGGACTTGAAGGAAAGCAGGGAAGCCAGGAGGTGAAGACAAGGAAGAAAAGAATTTCTGGCCTGGTGGACAGCCAGTGAAGATGTCCATCCACAGTGGATGGAGTGTCTCATGTGAGGAACAGCAAGAGGTCAGTGTTGCTGGATCATAGAGTGAATGGAGAAGGGGAGTAAAGTCTAAGAAGACTGTAAAGTTGTAGGGGGGCAGGTTATGAAGGGTTTAAACGCCAAACATAAAATAATAGTATTTTGTATTTGATCCTAGAGACAATAGGGAATAATTTATAGGGTAGGGGAGTGACATGGTCAGACCTATGCTTTAGGAAGAAAAGCTTGACAGCTGAGTGGGAGATGGACTGGAGTGGGAAGAGATGTGGCAGGCAAACCAACTAGCAAGTTCTTGTAGTAGTCTAGACATGAGGTGATAGGGTCTCTTGCTTCATGGTGGTGGAAGTGTTAGAGAAGAGGAAGTATATGGGAATGATGTCATGAAAGTAAAATTGGAAACAGATTGAATATCGAGAGTAAGGGGTAGTAAGAAGTCGAAGATGACAACTAGGATTCTAACCTAGGCGACATGGGAGAATGGTGGTACCTCCAATAGTATCATGGAAAATTTAAAAAGTGAAGTTTTGGGGAAAGATACTGAGTTCAATTTTGGACATACTGAGTTTAAGATGTCTATGGGACTTCACATTTGAGGTGTCAAATAGGCAGTTGGAGATGTGAGACTAGAGATCAGTAGATGTTACAGATGGACAAATAAATCTGAGTATCACAGATCTGTTTTGAGAAGATAATTGAATCCATGAGATCTGATGAGAAAGAGATTTTTAAACAATATTTTTTCTCTTTACTCTTTCTCACATAGTGCCTGACTCTATCACTCCATAACAGAAATAGATGGTAAAAAGGATGTGGACACAGAACCAAGAATAAAGATGTAGAAGAGAGTGTTGGAGTATGTTTTTGATAAAAGTAACCAGTAGACTCTTACCCCACCGCTGACAGATCATGGGTCACAGATGTAGAACCACTCTGTTACTCAATAAGGTCAGCTATGCATATCATTCTCTGGGCCTCCTGTGGCTAACCTCCCTCTTGCTACACTGCATCTTCTCTCTCTGCTGGTATACATTGCACTTTGAACCCATCAATTCAGGGACTCAATGATACTAAAATCCAAAAAAATCGGGTACTTCAGTCTTCTCTTCTTCTGTAATTAGATAGGGCAGAGAGAACCCAGTTTTCAGACTGTCTGAAAAGAACACAAATGTTGTCATAGCAACAGTAACAACAAGCTCATTTATCTCTTTTGGAATTCTGGAAGCCTGTTTTCTGAGTTGATCCCTTGAGGGAGCCAGTCACTGGATGGGATGTTTAGGTTTATATGTCTTATCGCAGCCAGAGAAAGATCTCTCATCCTTTTAATTGTCATTTACTTATTCCTTCATTTTCATAAGTGTTAAAGACAATTATTTCAATATTGCATTTCTCCAACATTTTGTTTTAGAGCCTTCAGAACCATAGATGTGATCATTTTAGAGTATTACTCTTTGGCAAAGAGAGCCAGCAAGCTTTATTTCCATTTAGGAAATAGGAAAACAGAGGATTCATACTACACAGGGAGGTATTATATCTCATTCACAAAATTATAAGCAATCACCAAAGTTGAAAAGAAATCAAGTCCAAAAGAAACCAAGGGTTCACTGAAGGAATCTCTGTGTATAGCAGTCCATTTTCTGTCTTAGTTGTGGGTTTTCATGGCAATATATGTGGTTAGGAAACTGGTGGAGTTTATGATAGGTGGACTATGGGACTGTTTTAGAATGAGGTGAACAGCAGTTGAAGAGATAAAAGAGAGGGAATGGCACATGTATTTATTTAAAAATTATTCACATGACTTTTATCCACTGGATTTTCCAAGGTATTAGACATTTTGTCTAAAACCTGAGGGGATTTCAGTGGTTATTTATTTATTTATTTTTGCTTTTTGATTTTTTTCTCCATACTTCAACACTTCAGTAGATTTCAGTAATGTGGGTACTACCTCTAATGTTACAAATCACTACCCCTTTATATTTTCCCATACTTTTCTACTCTTACACGTCTTCTAATAAACCTTCAATAGGAAGTTCACCTCAAATACTGGAGCCCTTATTCTAAACCAGAGATTCTTGATTTAGGGTTCCATAAATAGATTGGGGGGGAGAATTTGTGAAGTTCTTTTTCAATATTTTGATAACTATTTCAGTATAATATCTTTTCTTTGTAATCTTGTGCATTTTACTTTATGCCTTCAAAAACATTACTTTGAAAAGGAATTCATACATTTCATCAGACTACCAAAGGGGTCCATGATACAAAAATTGTTAAGGACCACCAGTCCTTGTGACATTTCAGTGGATATCAGTGGAACACATGGAATTCTCATCAGTCTACTTTCCCTCTCATATATGACCAGCTCAATTCCTTTTCTGGTCATATATCTCTCTGATGATATCCTTTACCCTACTTCCCTTGTACAATTATTATTGGTAAATGTGTTGCAGCTTGCTGTGCACCTTTTCATTACCCTGAGGGGTGACCCCCAACTTCATTTCTTCAGGCACTGTTGTATTATTACTGTCTCATACCCGTGTGGTATTCCTAAAGAAATAACGACATTAAAAAGATGGACCCATTGAATGAGACCTATGACACGAACGTATTTCTAGCAGAGTTTTAGCACACTCAAATGGAACAGGGTTCTAGGAAACTTGGAAAGAAGGTGGAGGAAGTAATCTCAAGGATGACTTTCCCCTCAGATAAACAAGAAAAGATGCCTCCCAAAACACAACAATAAAAGGAGAAATAAAAGAATATATGCAAGGTAATCCAGAAAAAATAACTGAAAACCAGCTCACTAGCCCATTTCTCCTGCCACTCCTATTGCTACACTTCAGCAGGACAATCTTTTTATACCTCCTTAACTAACTCACTTACTATCCCATTCACCACAGCAACTCTTCCAAACTCTCTCTCCCCCCACACTCTCAGCCGGGAGCCTTGTCTCACATTTCATGGAGAAGATTGAGGTCATTTGCTGAGGACTGACTCTTCTCTAGTCCTCCTCAGATGCCTCCCATGACTATCTTCTCCTTCACTTCTATTTCACATAAAGCAGCCTTTCTCTTTGCAAAGGCAAATGCTTTCTATACAGTCTTCTCTAGCAAATTAATCTCCTTCATCATCCCAATTCTCATTAATCTTCAATTTCTCCTTTCTTTACTGCATATAAATATGCCCATGTCTTCCTATCTTCAAAAAATCTTAAAAAGCACCAAATACCCCCACAAAAAACCTTTCACTTGATCCATCCATCCTTGCTAGCTATTTTCCTATAGCTTTCCTCCCTTTTAAGGCTAACCTTGAGAAGGCTATTTAATTAGTGCTTCCACTTCCTTTCCTTTTACTCTCTTCCATAAGTAGGTGGTACAATGTGTAGAGTGCTGAATTTGGACTTAGGAGCATCTGAGTTCAAATCCAGCATCAGACACTTACTGTATGTCTGTATGACCCTGGCCAAGTCATTTAACCTTAAGTTCAGTTTCCTCATCTCTAAAATGGGGATAATAACAACACCTAACTCCAAGGGCTATTGTGAGGAATTAAAAATGAGCTATGTAAATACAAGTTATCCTTTCTACAATTCAAATTATTATTATTCTTGCTAAAGCAGCAAGGTACATTGATAATGCATTTTTGCTTGTTGTTAATGTGATTTTGCTTCTTGGTGAGATCTTTCTCATTCATTAATAGACCCACATGACTGACCTGCTTAAGTCACATGGAAGCCTGAGTCACATGAGTCAAGTCAGGTGGAACAGGAAGGGGTGGAACTAGAGAAGGGCTGAGCAGAACTTAGAGAGCAATCCAAGCTGGGGTAGCAACTGGTATGAGAGGCAGAGCTTGTTTGTGATTTGTTTAAGGGAGCTGGTTTGTGGGAAGCCTAACATTGGGAAGGCTTGGGGATGATGTTGCCTCTGCCTTGTTACTATGTATAGATTTCTTTGTTACTATGATGGATTCAGCTTTCTGGTATCTGAATAAATGTTTTGATTCTGTCTTCCACGTGGAGAGTCTGTTGTATTTCACAATTCAGAATTGTGATGGCATATTCATGACCACCATAGCAGCCATGAATATCACATTGGCACTATACAAGGCACCCTGAGGGAGAGACAGGAGGTAGTATATGCCAGGCAAGTCAAAATACCACCACCTTGGCTACCATCTCCTGTTAGACTTTGATGGAGACAGTCCAGAATCTTGAATCCAAAAGCCTTGAGAATAACAGTGCCCCTAAACCCACCAGACCTTTTTCCAGCCCAAACTATACACCTACCATTAAGTGGAGAAATCACTGTTAGAGAGGGGGACATTTTCCCAATCACCAACAACAGTATCTGTTGACCAACTGCCATCAATAAGCAGATAGGCTGAAGAGCCCTGAGAGTGGCAATACCATGCCCTGTACCCTACCCCTGTGCAATTTTTGCTTTCAGCCCAGTTATCACAGCTATCATCAAGGGAAACAACTCCTGTAGAGAAAGAGACAGCTGCCCTGATTAGTTACCAAGCAACTGCCACATATAGGGCAGACAAACCAGTCTAGTGGAGGTAGCAAAGCCCCCTGAGGGATAGAAAAGAGATAGCCTGTGTAACAATAAGCACCCCAACATACACAGAGGGGTCTGCTATCACAGGTACTTAGATCTGCATTCATAAAATGAAAGGCAACTTTTAATTAATCACTTTAATGAAGCCCATGTATCATTCCTTTAACCAAGCATGTATGTCATTCACCTAGTTTTGGAGAGTTCAGCACCCTGAACATCAAAGAAAACACAGAGAAATTAAAAGTCAACATACATGGCTTCCTCTGCCTGAATTCAACAGACAGTTAGACCCCAACTGTCTGACCATATTTACCAGACAGCGAAGCACTGACATCTGAGTTTTCAAAGCTGGGGGCTCCTTTAGCAGTGTCCCAGAGTCCACATCTGGCCAAACAAATACTTCTAGTCAGTAAACCCTCAAATAAAACCCATACCACAGAGTTTTATATACTTCTTAGAGCCAGAGGGCATCACATCCTTTGAGAACTAGTGCCTTATTAACAAAAGGTCTTCTTATGAATCTTCCCAGGCCCGACAATGAGTGGGAAAAGTCCTCTTTAATCACATTATTCAGAGGCACTTTTAGTAAAACAAAAACAGCAAAAGATTCTACTTTGCTTGACCTTACATCATGTGCCAGGCAAGTCAAACCACCACCACCATCTTAACAACCATTTTCCCCTCTAAGCCTGGAGGGGACAGTCCAAAACCTTGAAACCTGGAGTGGTAACATTAAATAATGGCATTAAAGAGAGGCATCACTATCCACTTCCTCCAACTATACCTTAAAGAAACTGGGACTTTTCTATCTAACTTATGGTTGAAAGATTCTAGTTGTGTTTTCTCCCCTGTTCAAATATGAGCTCCCTGAGATGAGAGACTGTCTTGCTTTTCTGTTTGTCTCCCTAGAACTTAACACAGTGCATTCACATAGTGCTTAATAAATGCTTCATTCAAACTCATTTATTCATTCATTCTACAATCTGATTCCAACTGTGTCATTCAATTGGAACTGCTCTCTCTAAAGCTACTATCTTTTAATTGTCAGTTCTACTGTCCTTTTCTCAATCTTCATCCTTCTTGACCTTTTTTTCAGACTTTGACACTGTTTCTTAACCTTTTCTGCTTGATATTCTCTCTGTCTCTGTCTCCTCTCTCTGTCTCTCTCTCTCTCTTCCTCTCTCTCTCTCTCTCTCTCTCTCTCTCTCTCTCTCTCTCTCTCTCTCTCTCTCTCTCTCTCTGTCTCTCTTGGTTTCTTGTACATTTTCCCCACATGGTATGAAGGGACTTAGGAAGTCACAAAGAACATAAATCAGCAAAAGTAGAAAAAGATGCAAGCTCTTTCTAAGTAGAAAAAGATATGATTGGGTAGTAGTAGAGAAAAGTTTGGGTGAAAGGAGAGAAGTGATATTTAAGTACCAAATAGTTCATTCTCTCATTAGTAATAAATATTATTATCAGTGAGATAATATAGAACTTACATTACTTATAAGTTACATATATTATATGTTACTTATATTACCCTCCAGGGTAGGGAAAGAAGAGGGCCTAGCATGGACAGAGGGGATCCAGTAAAGGACCACTTCAGAACCTGAGAGCGGAAGTGGATAGGAGGGTTTCATTTTCTCCCTCTGCCTTTGGGAAAATGGAAGTGAGTACAAATAAAGCACTGTGGAGTAGATCAAAAGAATAATTAAAAATATACAGATTTCTCTGCATCCTAATCGATAGCAACATTCCCAGGGTTACCCAGCCAGAACACATCAGAAGCAAAACTTGATCCTGGCTCTTTCTGACTCTGAGGTGAATTTTCTGTGTACTTTACCATGGTAACAAATTAAAATCTTCCTTAGATTTCACTTCACTATGAGCAAATTGGCAAAGATGACTAAAAAATGAGAGTAATCAATGCTGAAGAGCAATATGCTAATGCACTGTGGAGCTATGATGTTGTTCAACCATTTTAAATATCAGTTTAGAATCATGCTAGAAAAATTACTAAAATTTTCATAAACTTTGACCCAATGATCTTGCTATTGGGAATATATCCAAGGAGATCAAAGACAGAGATATAGGTCCAATATAAACTGATTTAATTTCCATGTCCAAAGAGTTTAATGATTTGATGTCAATGTGGAAACAGGTCTCCAGAAGAATGTTATAGTGATCTATACTTAATCCTGTGCAATTTACCATTTTAAGACTATGAAGATGATAGTACTATGATCGCATCTGATGTACTATGTCCAGTACTTGGCACCACATTTTTCAAGGGGCACTGATAATCGCTATTGAGGCAATAGGGAGCCACTGAAGATTTATGAAAAAGAGAGAGAGATGACCAGACTTGTGCCTTTGTTATATAACTTAGGAAGCTATGTAGAAAATGAATTGGAGAGGAAAAAGTTTATAAGTTTGGAAGCCAATCAGGAGGCCATGACAAAGACCAAACAAAAGTTAATCAGGAAGGTCCAAATTAGATTGGCAGCAATGTTAGTGGAGAGAAAGAAAAGACATCAGAGACATTGTAAAAGTACGATCAACAAGATGAGACAATTGATATGTGGGATATCTGGAAGGAATGAATGAATGCTACTTCAAGGCACCCTTGGAAACAATTGTGAAACATCTGTCACCCATAAAAATCCTTACCAGCTCCGACCCAAGCCAAGCTTAGAATGGTACTCATTGTTACCCATTCTTCTCTTGCCATTCACTCATTTTAACAGGGGATACTAGAATTGTCCTGAGGAGCAGTTCAGCTCATATCACGGAGTAATTACAGACATTCATTTATGTGGAAACAAATTAAAGCTAACATCACAGTAACCTAAATATCTATTACGAATTTTTGATGATCAGTTATTTAATGGTTATCTAATGTCTATTTACAGAACTACTCTGAAGAGTTTAAAAAATAGCTTAGTAGAATAATATTTCAGTTATATCCTAACTTGTTATATTCAAGATGTGGTAGGGCTCAGAATGGAAGTGGGAAAGAAAAGACATTTTGTAATCTTGTGACACTTGCTAATGCTTTGATTTGAGATACTGAGCAGACCAAAATGTCATTGGGTGATAGTGTTCTAAAAATAAAATATGACAGATTGTAGAGTTATTTGTGTGAATCACCTTTCAAATTGAGGTCTCCTTTTCCATTTTGAAACTGTATTTTAGCAAGTAAGCAAAAATATTAGACTTTCAATATTTGCATCAAGGTAAAAAAAATGTGTTAGTGCCTCTCATATCTAAAATGGAATTAATTGATAAACTGTCTAAAAATAATTGGATGTTGGTGAAATATACCAAAGATGATGAGCAATCAATTTCCAAACACCCAATGAATACATACAAACATTCTAGAGATACCTAGTTGTTGTATGTTAGGGAGGAAAAAGTGGGGTTGAAATATAATTTGTTTCTGGGTTTTTATTCTGAAACATTTCAGTATGTTTTAAAATGACAAAAAACATGTTTTTTTAGACCTTTTGAAATGTTTTTGGTACCCCATGTGTACTTTTATTATATGAACAGCAATGAATTTTCATACTAACAAAAGTGATTTGTACCTCAAGACTATGGTAATAATATGTCATAGATTCATCCAAACCCCAAATGAGCGAAGGCATTGTCATTTGCCTGAATATTATTAGAATATGCAAACTAGCATTGGGCTGTACACAGCACAGAAGATAAATTAGTGGTAGGAAGACTGCAGAACAAGGCTGGCAGAGATGTTTCAGGATAGGATGTTATTTAAACAACCACACAGGCAAAATTACAGGGATTCTTTTACTGCAATATGACTAGAATGGAATGCTTCTTTAATAACTCATCTGATAACAATTATTTAGTGGAAAGTCTTAATGAGTAAGAATAGTAAGATCTGCTAGGTTAGTGAATGTTTATCATAGATCTGGAAAAAAACATTTAATTTTAAGACACGAATCTGAACAAAAGTTTAGATTTTTCTAGGCTTCAACTTGGCTCAGAGGATGAAGCACAGCTAGAAACAAAGGGACAGGGGAAAATGAAAGGTTTTCAGGCCTGTCAAATTGGCATTTTATTTACTCATCAACATATGGATTCTTTGGCAGCTTACTAATGTTTCACAGATCACGTATCCATAATAAGACATGGAAAGTGTCCAGGTAATCTCCCAAGTTGACCAAAACAACATATTGCAGCATTTGACAAATAGACCAGAAAGTCCTAATGGGTGAAGGCCTTCTCATTTTATATAAACTTTTCCTCAGGTCCCAAGAGATGCCTGTGTGCAACTAGGCATTTCATAAATATCATTTAACTGACTAAATTGCAAAAATAAATACTTCATACTGTTGCTTCAAAAGGATGAATGACTAATATAATAAAAATATTCAAAAGAACTAGTCTCACATTTTAAACAAAAGTCAACACACAATCTCTTTATATTTAATGCATGATCAACAAAGACTGATTCCTCTTAATGATAATTCCTCTTATTTTACTAGTCTATTTAAAGAGTATTCAAGTTTTTGATTTAAAAAAAGAAAATAGAAATCATCAGGTGATAAAGAAAAGGCTAGTTCAAAAGAAAAGTATGGTTCAAAGTTGTTATTGTTGTGATATGTTCAGCTGTTTTCAATCATGTCTGACTCTTCATGACCCCATTTGGGGCTTTCTTGGCAAAGATACTGGAATGGTTTGCCATTTCCTTTTCCAGTTCATTTGCAAATGAGGAAACTGAAGCAAACAGAGTTGTGACTTGCCCAGGATCAAATAGCTAGTAAGTATCTGAGGCTGGATTTGAACTCAGGTCTTCCTGACTCTAGACCCAGCACTCTTTGTCCACTGCACCATCTAGCTGTATCTGAGTCATTACAATAGTGTTATGTTTGCTAATTTTAAACTTGGTTTAACTTCTCATAGCAGATGAGGGTCATATAGATAGGACACTGGCTATACGACATTAGAGGTAGCCCAAAGAGTTAGAGGGCCCAGAAGCAACATGGTTCCATGAAAATCATGGAAGCGGTAGGTGAGAACTTGGTTCTTGAACTTTATGATGATGATAAGGCAGAAGTAATGATGATGTTCATGGTGACAACTTATACTTATACAGAGCATTAGGACTCATGTAACACTTTTGAATCCCATTTTCTCTTCCTGATTGTTGGAGAAACCAGAATTGAAATAACTGACAGGAATGGAGTACTAGAGACATGTGCTGGAGGAACTCAGGCAAGTTTTATACCCGCTAAAGTTATATTTCAGATGAGTTAAGGACCTCTGTACGAGGTGAAAGGATTGTCTTGGTTGGTTTTTTATTGGCCAGTGTCTAAGTAGAATGCTGTGACCTACCTTATAATCTGAAATGCTATTGGCATGAAATTCTACCTTAAAGAGTAAGGCTAAATGATGTACTACATGGAACTGGATATCACGTATTACATACTCATCATAGTATAAGAAAACTTAGGGTTTTTCTGACAGCATTTCTCTGTCCAACAAGCTATTTTCCTAGCCATGAGTGGGGAATCTGCAGCCTCAAGGCCACATAGGGTCCTCTAGGTCCTCAAGTGTGATCCTTGACCGAATCCAAACTTCACAGAACAAATCCCCTTAATAAAAGGATTTGTTCTGTAAAACTTGGACTCAGTCAACAAGCTGCACCCAAGGAGGCCACGTGTGGCAGGTTCTCCTCACCCCGTATCTAGTCAATGCCCTTTCTTTCTAACTGTTATTCCTTTTTTTATGATCATGCTCTTTTCTGGAAATCCCCTCCTAACATCTAGAAAGTCTATATTTAGAACATTGTAGAGTAGAAATTTCTTTTTCTCTGGCTGGTTGGTATCTTGCTGCCTTTGACCTACAGGTTGTAATCAGATTCATTTGAACAGGCCCTATTCCACTCACTACATTGGAGCTTTTTGTATTATAGAGCAGCCAGAGCTGCAAAGTCAGCTGCCTTGACATTTGAAATTACCTCAGGGGCCTAAGAGTCCTAAATCATCACGGACTCAGTATCATGGCCCCAAAGACCATCATGCCTGAGGCTCTCTGGCAATAGCCTTAGTTAGATCTTTTCCATACCTCTTCCAAGTCCCACTTTGGAGATGTTAGTCTTGACCCCAGTGGGAAAGGGTGAGTGGGCAGCTCCAGCTTGGAGGTCTAGGTCCTGGCCACATGTGAAAGCTCATTCTGCTGCCCTTGTACTCCTCTCTCTGTGGCTGCCTCTTGCTTTCTTGGGCACCTTCCTTTTTGGGTCTTTGGTTAAACACTCCAAATAAAATGACTTACTTTCTTTCAGCATTTATTGGTCCAGGGGAGAGGAACCTGCAACAAATTGTTCTGTGAAGTTTGGATTCAGTCAAAGGTTGCACTTGAGGACCTAGAGGCCACAAGTGGCCCTGAGGCTACAAGTTCCTCACCCTTAGCTAATTCTTCTGCAGAGTTTAGTCTCAGCAATGGATACGGACAATTGATGACTCTCTTCTTGAGGAGAAGAAAGATTTGTATTAG
This sequence comes from Notamacropus eugenii, assembly GCF_028372415.1. Classification (NCBI taxonomy): domain Eukaryota; kingdom Metazoa; phylum Chordata; class Mammalia; order Diprotodontia; family Macropodidae; genus Notamacropus; species Notamacropus eugenii. Next base: position 180,106,544 of record NC_092874.1, on the reverse strand, counting down.
CCTAATTTGTTATAATACTGCTTGCTTGCTTGTTGAGTTAATAACTTTGTTTGAAGCATAGTCACTTAAATTTTTATACTTTGTACACTAAACTGCAACAATTGTATCCTTCCTTCCACCTCCTTGACAATTTTTGCAAGAAGTATAACTGCATTTTGTAACTGCTACTCCCCTATGCCTATCTCGAGAAGAAAAAAAATGCTTCTTCCAGGGTTGTTCTCAGGAAAATTATTAGTACTTGAAGTGGGTATGCTGTCTACTTTAGATGCCAGCTGCTTCCCAGATTTCTAATGTAGTCTTAGGCAAATTGATAAGGTGAAAGTAAAGAGGAATTAATAAGCCTCTTTTCAAAAAATGTATTTTATTTCCCCCTAATTACATGTAAAAACAATTTTTAACATTCTTTTTAAAAAAAAGTTTTGAGTTCCAAATTCTATCTTTCCCTCCCTGATATAGGTTTTACATGATGCAATCATGCAAAACGTATTTCCAGATTAGTCATTTTGTGGAAGAAAACTTGAAAAAAAGAAGAAAGAAAGAGAGGAAGAAGAAGAGAAAGAAGGAAGGAAGGAAAGAAAAAAATAATCTGCTTTGGCCTTTAATCAGATGCCATCAGTTGTTTCTCTGGAGGCAGATGGCATTTTTCATCATGAATTCTTTGGGATTGCCTTGCATCATTGTATTGCTGAGAATAGCGAAGTCATTCACAATTGATCATCATACAATATTGCTATTTACTTTGTACAATGTTCTGCTCACTTAACTTTGTGTCAGTTCATGCAAGTCCAGGTTTTTCTGAAAGCATCCTCTTCATCATTTCTTACAGCACAACAGTATTTCATCACAATCATATACCACACTTGTTCAGTCATCCCCCAATTGATGGCCATCCCTTCAACTTACAATTTTGAGCCACCACAAAAAGAGCTGCTATAAATATATTTTGGAGAAATAGGTCCTTTCCCTTTCTCAAAAAATTTCTTTGGGATACAGATCTCATAGAGGTATTGTTGGATCAAAGGGTATATACAGTTTTACAAAGGGTGAAAGAGGATGATGTAAAAGTTGGCTTAAAGCTTAACATTGGGGAAAAAAACTAAGAACACGGCAGCTGGTCTTATCATTTCCTGGCAAACAGAGGGAGAAGAAATGGAAGCAGTGTCAGATTATATATTCTTGGGTTCAAAGATCACTTCAGAAGGTGAGTGCAGTCATGAAATTAAAAGATGCTTGCTCCTTGGAAGGAAAGCTATGGCAAATCTGGCCAGCATACTAAAAAAGCAGAGATATCACCTTGCTGACAAAGATCCATGTAAGTCAAAGGTATGGTTTTTCCAGTAGCAATGTTTGGCTGTGAGAGTTAGACTCTAAGGAAAGCTAAGTGCCACAGGATCAATGCTTTTGAATTGTGGTGCTAGAGAAGATTTCAAATCAGTCAATACTTAAAGAAATTAATTCAGGTTATTCACTGGAAGGTCAAATACTGAAGATGAAGTCAAAAAGACTTTGGCCACATAATGAAAAGACAGGATTTATTGAAAAGGACCTCAATGTTGGGAAAGATTGAAAGAAAGCAAAAGGAAAAAAGTATGGCAGAGGATGAGATGGATAAAGAAGCAATGAACATAAACCTGGACAGATTTTGAGAGAAAGTGGAGGAGAGAAGGGCCTGAATGTTACATAGTCCATGGGATCACAAAAAGTTGAACGTGACTGAGTCACTAAACAACAACAAATTATGAGGCTGCCTATTGCAGGCCTCTCCTTTAGATAATAACCACCTCCGTTTGAGGTCACTGAAGGTACTCTAGACTCTCTGGTGGTTTGAGGTTAAGATTAGAAGGAAATGGGACATTTGTAGACCATGTAATTAGCTTCCAACAAAGAAGAAATATACTTAACAATGGCATAGAGAGGATATTCAGCAAGGATATAGTATTGATGAAGTTGAATGCAACTTGGTGCTTGGTCAGATGTATGCTTAAACCCTGATAAGCCCCTGACTTTATCTGCATTTTCCATCCCCCCTCTTCCACCATGAAATAAGCCACAAGATCATTCTGACTCAATTCTGCCAACTAATGCTAAATGTTCTAAGCCAGGTCTGATTTTAGTTCATCCACTGGTTTAGGTTTTAGATCAGAAAAAATGAGATTCTTGTAGACCATTTAAAGAATAAATCTACTCAATGATAGCACTGAAAGAAAATTCAGCAAGAATACAGCAATGATTCAGTTAAGCCAACTTTCCTGCTTCTATATTTGCTATAGAAACATGGAGTTTGAAGTATGTATCAAGCATAAGGAGCCTTGTGCATTGGACTTTTGTATTTAATCAAGCTACATTGATGTTTTGAGCATGCCTGATCATTAACTCATAAGGAAAATTTCATTATCTTTTAAAGAAAAAAAAAGCTTAATCTGGGTGGTAAAGGTATTGCTCCTATGACATAAGATGAGACCAAATTCTCTGAATAGCCAATTATGACTGTCCAAAAGCTCAGGCAAATGTACTCTGTCCAATCAATGCTTCCAATCTTTCAAAGCCAGATCATATAATGAGACTATTGCTATGTGACATCAGAAGCAGAGATTTTTCTCTATAAAGAGAAGGAATAACACAAATTCTATTACATTGCTCATCCTTACATGGGTGTTGGTGATTGTATCAGGTTTAGGAACTCTACAACCTTGAAAGAACATGTTCCACCTGAAAGCACCTTGGAGGTATGGTAGCCACTCTCCTTATACTCATTATCTATCTAGAATCTGGTCATATTGATCTGAGATCAGTACTAAAAGGAATTATGATTTTCATATTAATGGATATGATATATGTAATGAATATGTTGATAATTTAGATTTTTCAGAGCTACCATTTTACTAGCAGATTCTGACTTGAGCCATAGACTCACAATGCAACTTAGAGTTATGATCACGCTGACATTCCTATACTTGTACTGCGCCTGTGAATGTTAAGTGAAATGGATCAAAGATTATAGAGCCTATTTCCATCACAGAACTATTGTCTTGTGTCCTGACAAGTAACTACCAACCCCCAAGACTTGAAACAATCAGCTTGAGAACTGTGACAGAGTATATTGTCTTCCAGTCATGGGCTTATTGTGAGAAACTGCTCAAGCCCTGGGAATGATTGCATTGTAATCTCCCTTTCCGCTCACTTCCCACTTTTAATTTGTGTACTTAATCTCTGCCTTTACCTCAGCAAGGAAGGTCTTCTCAGGAGAGCTTCTGGTTTGCAAACGACATTCTTCACTCTGAAATTAATTAATTAAACTGATACTTAACTCCTGACATACCCATCTCTTCATCTCCAGCTATTCCCAGGTTAGAGACCACATTTAAAATTCTGTTGACATTCATTAGTGACAGTGGTGGGAGTAGGCACAGTTTGGGAAATCCGTTGCTTATAACCACTGCTGGGTCCTAGTTCAAAGACGGAGAGAAGCACTTTCAATCAAGATCAGGAGAGCAGTGACTACATTTCTCCCCAGATCACATCATCTTGGAAGCACTGAAAACCTCCAAATTCCTAGAACTAGCTCTGAAAAGAACAATATGAAAAAATCTGAAGCCTGAGAGAGTGCACTTTTCCTCTTCCCCATGCTGGCAACAGAGGCCAATTTTAACACAAAGTTCAAAATGAAGAAAATGTGTGGAAAAAATGAGCAAACAACAATAACAAAAGAACATTATCATAAAAAGGTGACAGGGAAGATCAAGAACCAAATTTAGAAGAAGACAATGAAGTCAAACAACTACAAGAAAAAAATTGAATTGGACACAAGCCCAACAAGAATCCCTGGAAGAGCTAAAAGTGATTTTAAAATCAATTAGAGTGGTAGAGGAAAAATTAGGTAAAGAAGCGAGAACAAAGGAAGATAATTATGAAAATACAACTAACATCTTGATAAAAGAGGAACAAAAATATACAATGAAAATGACAGCTTTAAAAACCAGAATTGGTCAAATGAAAAAAAGAGGCATAAAAACTCACTGAAGAAAATAATTCCTTAAAATTAGAATTGGACAAGTGGAATCTAATAAGTCCATAGGACATCAAGAAACAATAAAACAAAGCCAAAAAAAAAAGAAAAAAAGAGAAGAAAATGTGAAATATCTCATTGAAAAAATAACTGATCTGGAAAATAAACCAAGGAGATACACTTTAAGGATTATTGGATTATTTAGAAGCCATGATAAAAACAAAACAAAGCTAGACATTATATTTTAAGAAATTATCAAGGGGAACTCTTCTGATAATCTAGAACTAGAGAATAAAATAGAAATTGAAACAATCTATCAATACTGAAAGGGATACCAAAGTGAAAATCCTCAGGAATAGTATAACCAAATTCTAGAGCTGCCAGATCAAGGAGAAAATATTATAAGCAGCCAGAAAAAAACAATTCAAATATTATGGAGCCACAGTCAGGATTACACATGAATTAGCAGCTACCACATTGTATCACCAAAGCAATATTCACAGCACCAACAGAGACTATGGATATGCCAGCATACTTCTGAATCGCAAAGTATAACCAGACTCTCCATATAGAAGGCAGAAAAAAAACATTTATTCAAACACAAGAAAGCCAAATCCCAACACCAGAAAACCAAATCCATCATAGTAACAAAGAAATCTATACACAATAACAATGAAGGGGCACTACCATCCCCAAACCTTCCCTCTGTTAGGCTTGACACAAACCAGCTCCCTTAAACAAAACCACAGACAAGCTCTTCCACTCACCCTAGTTGCTGTCTGCTCTTTCCCAGCTCTGACTGGTCTGACCAACTTCTTCTCAGCTTGACTCCAGCTCCATCCCTTCCTGTTCCACCCATTTAGTGAGCTCCTCCCACTACAGGCTTCATGTGACTTAGGTTTCCATGTACCTTAAGCAGGTCACATAGGCTTATTAATGGATGGGAAAGATCTTCCCACTCCATTAAAAACCCATTAATTCCATTAAAAATACATTGAATACATTCCAGTAAAAATACATTAAAGGAATGGAGGGCTTGAGATATGATAGTACAGAAGGCAAAAGAGCTGAGATTATAATCAAAAATAACCTACCCATCAAAAGTGAGAATAATCCTTCAAGGGAAAACATAGATATTTAATGAAATACAGGCCTTTTCATGCATTCCTGATGAAAAGACCAGAGCTGAATAGAAAAGCTGACTTTCAAATACAACACTCAAGAGAAACATAAAGTAAACATGAAAGAGAAATCATAAGGACTCAATAAGGTTAAATTATTTAACTTTTTGTATGGGAAATGATACATGTAAATTCTAAAAACTTTATCATTGTTAGGGCAGTTTGAAGGATCCTACATAGAAAAAGGGCATGGAAGTGAGTTGATCATGTTTGGATGATATAAAAAAAAGGGATAGGTGAGAAATATAGATGCCCTGGGAGAAGGGGGAAGGGAGAGGAAGAATGGGGAAATTTATCTCACAAAAAGAGGCATGTAAGGAAGAGCTTTTACAGTGGAATGGAAAATGTGGGGGTGGGGTGGGCAATACTTGAACTTTACTCACATCTAAATTGATTCAAAGAGGGAAAATATATAAATACATACTCAATTGGTAATAGAAATGTATTTTACCCAATAGGGAAGTGGGAGGGAAAGGGATAAGAGGAAAAAAAAGGATGATTAAAGGAAGGGCAGCAGTCAGAGGCAAAAAAAAAAATTCACTTTAGAAGAGGAACAGGATAAAAAGAGAGAGAAAGAAGGATAAAGAGAAGAAAATAGGATAGAAGGAAATGCACAGTTAGAAATCATAGCTTTTAACATGAATGGAATGAAGTCGCTCATAAAATAGAAGTGGATAGCAGAATGGATTAGAAACCACAATCTAATGATATTTTGTTTATAAGAAACATATTTGAAACTGACACACACACAACACAAGGAAAATAAAAAATTCTGGAGGGGGATATGGAAAAACTGGGACACTAATTCATTGTGGATGGAGCTATGAACTAGTCTAACCAATCTAGAGAAAAAAATTACAACTATGTCTAAAGGGCTATAAAACTGAGCATAACCTTTGATCCAGCAATACCACTACTAGGTCTGTATCCTAAAGGGATCAAAGAAAAGGGAAAAGGACTATTTGTACAAAAATATTTATGGCAGCTCTTTCTGTGGTATCAAAGAATTAGAAATTGATAACCATCAATTAGGAAATAGCTGAACAAGTTGTGGTATATGATTGTGATGGAATACTATTGTGCTATAAGAAATGATAAGGGGTATGGTTTCAGAAAAGCCTGGGAAGACTTATATGAACTAATGCAAAGCGGAATGAGCAGAACCAGAGAACATTGCACACAGTAACAGAAATATTGTAACAATGATGAGCAGTGAAAGACAGATACTCTAATCAAGACAGTGATTTCCAAAGGACCCATGATAAAAAATGCTATCCACCTGTAGAGAAAGAGCTAATGAACTCTGAACGCACATTAAAATATGCTTTAAAAAATTTTATTTTTCTTTGCTTTTGTCTAGTTTCTTTTACAACATGGCTAATATGGAAATATGTTTTGCATAACTTCAGATGTATAATCCACATCAAATGACTTGCTTTTTCAAGGAGTAGTGAGGGGCTAGAGGAAGAAAGAGAATTTGGAATTCAAAATTTTTAAAAATGAATGAATTTTTTACATGTAATGTTACATATAATATTTAATGAAATAAAATACATGAGAATAAAATTTAAGACTTTACTCAAAAGAAGTTACCATTTAACAAATATTTACTAAAAAATCTACTGTGTACTAAATATCTATGCAATGTGTGCATTATGGACGATACAAGAAAATATAAACAACGTTCTTTCTCTCAAGAAGCTTACAATCTAGGTAGGGATCTCAAAGAAAGCATATTTGCAAAAAGGAATAATAAAGTCCTACTCTATCCTTTAGAAGCAGTTAGGTGGTGCAGTGAGCTTGGAACCCAGAAGATTCATCTACATGCATTTAAATCTAACATCAGTCATTTAGTAGCTGTGTGACCCTGGGCTGAGTCACTTCACTCTGTTTGCCTCAGTTTCTTATCTGTAAAGTGAACTGGAGAAGGAAATAATAAATCACTCCAGTATCATTGCCAAGAAAATCTTGCCTGGGGTCATAGACAGTTGGATATGACTGAAATTATTGAACAACAAAAACTCTATGTCACTCAACATATATGACAATCCATGACACAATACTTTTACTTTCAGAAGAGCAACTTTAAAAGTCATGTAATTTATATACTAAAGGATTTAGAGAATAGAAGACACTATTGTCATTATTGGCAATGACAAAGCATTTGATTAGTAGAAAAAGTGCCACTTTAAGGAACCTTTCTAAAAAAATGTCTTCCATTCATATGTTAAAATTATACAAGATTCCTTGAAAAACACAGAAGAGATAACTATTAAATTATCTTCTGATCATCAACATCATTTCAGTCATTTTTCAGTCATGTCTGACTCCCTATGACCTCATTTTGGGTTTTCTTGGCAAGGATACTGGAGTACTTTGCCATTTCCTTTTCCAGCTTATTTTTCAGTTGAGGAAACTGATACAAACAAGGTTATGTGATTTGCCAAGCAAGGGTCACACAGCTAGTAAGCGTCTGAGGCTGCATTTGAACCCAAGAAGATGAGTCTTCCTGCCTCCAGGCCAACTAGTTCATATATAACACCAAAAGAAAGAAAGATGCTTGATACAGGGCTTTGCTATCAGCATAAAAGAGTCTAGCATAGAGTCCTAGTGCAAGAGGAACCTTTTATATGTGGTAGGACCTTTTAGGTGTTCCTATTTATGACTATCATTGTGTTAATGCCATGCAGTCCTAGAACGTTGTAAAACTTAGTAATTTTGAGATCTTAATCTTTATCGCTTGAAAGAGTTTGATCTAATACAGCAACGACAGTAGAAAAACCATTGATTGTAGACGTAAGGGGTTTGGGTTCAAGATTCAGAAGAGTTTGACCAATTAGATATATTGTAGAAAAAAGGGCATTGGATTTAGAGCAAGAGGAATTGAATTCATTTGTATAATTGTCAAGTCAGCCTTTCTGGGTTTCAATTTCCCTCCGTAAATGAGAGGGTTGGATGAGATTCCTAAAGTCTCTTTCAGCTCCAGAGTTACAACACCAGGATCCACACAGGAAAATAAGAAAAATGCACACTATGTTATGAAAGCTGGATAGATAGGCCATAGAGTCTGCCCTTCAGCACATATAACATTAACACACCCTGGGTCCAGAATTGAAAAGGAGAACTGGAGCTGGCAGGAGGGCATTTGGGAAAATTTTATAATGATTTTAATGATTTCTCCCTAAAGCAAACCTGGTGATATCTACAGGATAAAATTTGCCTCCTTCCATTAGGATCTCTAGCTTACTTTGCTTTTTTATTTTGGGTATAGACCTCTAAAACCATGAGTTTTAACGTGTGCTATTTTCTTAGATTTTGTGTCCTGTGAATTTCTAGGCATCTCTATGGCAATTCCTTTTCCTACTTCATAATTTTGCTCTAAGGGCAGCTGAGTGACCCAGTGGGGAGAGTGCTGGGTCTGGACTCAGGAAGACCTGAGTTCAAATTCAGCCTCAGACAATTAGCTGTAAAATGATCTGGGGAAGGAAATTGCAAACCACACCAGTATCTTTGCCAAAAAAAAAAAAAAACTAAAGGAGGGTCACATGATGGAAATGACTGAACAGTCACAAATTATGCTCTATCTATAACAGGAGTGGCAAACTCCAATAGAAACAAGGCACTAAACCATACAAGTGGATTCTTGCACATATATATTGACTTAGACAACTTTAACATTATTTATGTTCTATTGCATATTTAATTATTTTGTTACATGTTTTCTGATGACATTTTAATCTGGTTTAGGCACTCTGCACAGTTTTGGCATCCAGCCATGGGGATTGACCTCTGCTATGTATAGGTTGATACATACAGGATCAGATTTTTATTTCAGATCTTCCACTCCTGTTTCCTGCTTCAGAGTGTTCAGCTATGCCTTTTCTACAGCCCAAGCATCAGTACAAACATGTATTGTCAGCAAGGTCTGATTCATTCTGTGTCTTTTTGATGCTTAGACTACTCTGTGCTTAGTCTCTGGGGATGAATTTACTTTTCTCTTTCATGTATTTCTTGTTTCTCTTTGTATCTTCAGTGCTTAGCACAGTGTCTGACACAAAATATGTGCTTAATACAAGTTTGTTGATTGACTGACTGCATCTCTTTATACCAACCTGATTGCTGTCTATAGAGTATTAGCCATACATTTCCAAGTGACTGCTTCTATTTCTTTTATTTTCCCAGATAGATGTGCAATTTTAGAGAGTGACAGGAGCTCTGCTAGCTTCCATTTCACTTAATCAATCAGGATAGTTCTACCATTGATTCCTCAACATGGGGGTTGTGCCAATAACTCAGCATATTTATTTATATGATACCTTTTGTGGCAGGAAAGATCAATACAGAGTAAAATCTATTACTTTTGAAATGGTTTTCTCTTTATATACAAATTGACAATACTATATATGATGCTACCTAGATACGGTGTGGTCCAATCTCTCACACAATGCCTTTAATTCAAGGAGGTGTACATGCACTATCCATAGTTATGGTTGTCTGATTTAATCAAAATTTCTTCTCACTTAAGGTTTTGAAGCTAAAGTGTGTGTGGGGGGGGCGGCGGGCGGGAGTTTAAACCCCACCCTTGTATTAGCAAGACAGTCTTTCTTCTTTTGCTAAGACCTGACAAAAATCATTGCACCCCATTAAAATATAATTTCTCTCAACCTGTATTTTCATTAGCTGACCACCACATGGATGAGGTTGATGTAGCATCTAGGAATGAGTTGAAGGGGTCTGGAGAACCAAGCATACCAAACTCTCCTGGTTCCTCAAATTCCCCTGAGATATCCTTGCTCAAAATGTCAGAGTCAAAATCTTTCCCAGTCATGGTTTTGATTTTGAGTATAGGTATATTAACTGTTTGAATGATCTTTTCTGTACAGCATTGTAGAATGTAACACATACCTACACAAGCAGATCTCTGAGCCTGTTTTTCCACTGACTCAACTTGCTTTTGGCAACCCTCCAGAGGAATCTTTCAGAGTTTTCCCTATTCCTTCTGCATTTTGTTTAGAACTGTGAGCAGTTGGAAGCCTACCCCAGAATCCCTTTACTTTTCTATACTATTTCAGTGGTACTGCCATGATCACCCCTTTGTCTATTCCCATTTGTGGGGATATAGCCTTGACCCAAAAGAATCAGAGGGGAGAGGGCAACAAGGTACTATCCTTCTGCAAATCATGAGTAAATGGCCCTCTGTCTTGGACCTCTGAGATTAGAAGTATCTATCCCACCCAACCTGACTTCACTGTATCCCTGGCAATTTTTGACCAATTTGGGTAGCTTATTTCACTAATTTGTATTTTGTTTCTTATTTCTTTCATTAGTTATTATTAACTTCCTGCTATTAAAAGTAATTTTGAGTAGACTCAGCCCCAAAGTGCTTATTAGGAACTCAAAAAAATACTAATTGCTCATTTGCTGGTGTGCCATTGAAAAACCACAGCCCTTTCATCCAGTATAGGACAGCTTACATGATATTGAAAGGATACTGTAACACATGTACTTTAAGGTAGTTGCTCTTGCCTTTAATTCTTTATGTGCCCCTTATCTGGGATTCCTGTGTTGCCACCTCTGGATTTTCATCTGGCTGCCATTAGGGGTGTATTGATCTTTGTGCTGGATGGGATTCAAGGCCAAGTACTCCACAGGCCAAAGAGCAGCTTCACCCAACCACTGTGGAAGTAAGTGTTGAAATCTTCCTAGGAGTTGGGACAAAACCTGACTCATCCTTTAAATATGGTACTTATTTATTTATTATAGAATGAATGAGAGAGTGAATGAATGAATAGCAGTTATTAAGCACTTACCAGGTGACCATCATTGAGCTAAGTGCTGAGGACACACATACTAAAGCAAACTCTCCCTGCCTTTAAGGAAATTATATTCTAAATGGGGAAAATGACACACACATACACACACACATACGGGAAAGGGTGCTAAGAACTGGAGTTAAGAAGTTAAGGTCTGGATAGAGAAATAGGGAAGTAAATTGGCATGCCTTTTCCAGAGGCAGTGTTAGGACAGAGAAAGCTGCATGGTCCCAGGGAGCTCAAAATCCAGTGGTGTACATAGCTCTTTCCAGAAATGGTCTCGAGTGGTCTGGTTTGGAAGATGATAAGCAAAAGGATGAAAATGGCAAGGGTGAATGTGGAATATTTTATTAGAGTAATATCAGTTAGTCAGGTGAGTAAACTGTTAGTGATAGGCCCTATCCAGTCAACAGAGGCATAGGAACTGTAATGAAAGATGATTGGGTAGATGTCTCCCATTGGCCAAATAGAATATTAAATTTTCCAAGAATAGGAGAAGCAGCAGAATATGTGATAAATGTTAAGCATATTGCAAACCTGTTTAATTTATCTACCTAATATTCTTCTCCAGTCACCATCACCCTCTGCCCCAAAATGCTTTTAAATAAAATACTCTATTTGAAAATGGCTTGGCATTTTTAATGCACTACTTTTTTTTTAACCTCTGAAAAATAACCAGATATCAGTTTGCCTAAAGAAGGAAGCAAGAAATACCACTACTAGGTCTGTATTCCAAAGAGATCATAAAAAGGGAAAAGGATGCACATATAAAAAAATATTTGTAGCAGATCTTTTTGTGGTGGCAAAGAATTGGAAATTGAGGGGATATCCATCAATTGGGGAATGGCTGAACAAGTTGTGTTACTATGAATATAACGGAATACCATTGTGCTACAAGAAATGATGAGCAAGCAGATTTCAGAAAAACCTGGAAAGATGTACATGAACTGATGCTGAGTGAAGTAAGCAGTACCAGGAGAATACCATACACAGCAACAGCAACAATGTTCGCTGATTAAGACAGACTTAGCTGTTCTCAGCAATACAATGCTCTAAGACAATTCCAAAAGACTAGATGAAAAATGCTATCCACATCCAGAGAAAGAACTATAGAGGCTGGTTGCAGATCGAAACATACTTTTCCCATTTTTATTTCTGTGTTTTGCTTTTTTTCCTCATGGTTTTTCCCTTTTGTTCTGATTCTTCTTTCACAACATGACAAATATGGAAATATGTTTAAAATGATAGTATATGTATAACCAATGTCAGATTGCTTACTGTCTTGGAGAGAGGAGTGGGGAAGGAGGGAGAAAAATGTGGACCTCAAAATTTTACAAAAATAAATATTGAAAACTATCTTTACATGTAATTGGAAAAAAATAAAGTATTACTAAGAAAAAAAAAGAGGGAAGCAAGGAAAGGAAGATCTCAGTGAGACATCTTTTCCCTTGTTTTCGAAATAAAACCAGTATGAAGGGTCTTTCTTTGTTGTATTTTAGTCCAGTTTTGTGGGCCATCCACTTCATGTGAACTTAATCACAGGATGGAGTATTATTTTCTGAATTAAATCAGTGAATCCCTTTCTACATTGATGGCTACATTAAATACTCACATTTATGAGAATTTCTCAACACTTTCTTAATGATTAGACTTTAGGAATCTGACCAGAGCAAAAATCAAATCCAGCTTTGTCCCCAAATCTTAATGACTTAAAAAAAACCTAATAAAATGTATTCTATTTGTGGCTCCCTCTATCACTCTCTCTTAAAATTCCAAATCTAAACTAGAGAGAAAAATAACAAACCTTATGAGATCTTTTTCAGAAAAAAGAAATATGAAAATGTTCTCAGAAAGGAGATGACTTTTTATATGATTTTGAGATTCTGCATTTCCAACAGCTTGGTTTTTTTAAAGCACCCGCATTTGTGTTCTTGTCACCTGAATCGGATCACTGCCCTCTATGTTTGCCTGATAGTTAGTGGTTAAACTTGGGGGTTGAAATTCCCACGATAGTGAATAGCTCTTGTTTTTACCTGTCACAGAGGAGTATTGTGTCTCTTTTGGCTATGTCCTTATCAAGGCTCCACTGATTATGAAATTCAGTTGCCACTGTTTGTCCAGAATAAGACTGTAAAGACAGGCTGAGATTTCTAAAAAACAATTCCATTTCTTTCTTTTTCTTCTTTTTTTCCCCTCAGATCAAGGAAATTGCAGCTCCTAGGGTCTGGAAAAGCCAGCCAGAATACAATATTTCTTAAAGGCCCTGAATGTAGGCATTGTTAAAAGAAACATGACTGCCTTTGTGTGAGAGACAATTAAACATATTATAATATATATATATATATATATATATATACATATACATATATACATTTTTTTCTTACACATGTCAGAATTAAATGGGAGTTTCCATCTGCCTTGGCCAGGAGTTTCCTTTATAGTGACTTGGTGGGACAATTATCCACAAAATGCTAGGCGCTGACCTCTAGCCTGGCCTCTGGGGCCCCTGTGTGCTGTTGTCTCAAGAGTTCTGACTGCTACTTTTCGATGAATACTCTATTGTTGGACTTTTCAGAGAGAAGCTGTTCAAGGAAAAGGAAGTGGTTAGGAAAATGTTCCAACAAAAGGAATGAAAAGGGGGGTAATTAGTTTCTGTATATAACCACTAGCCTTGCTCCCAAATCATCTGGCTGTAGCAAGGTAGGAAAAAAAGTAATCTTTTTCATTTGGGCAGAAAAATCACATACCTAGTGGCACCCACCCCTCACATGATAAAGGCCAAACTCTTATTTGATCCTGTTGGTAGGAGCAGGAGGAGCACGTGGATCTAATGATTTTTTTAACCTCATAGATTAACTCCCATAAACCCTTCTCTTATGTATCAAGATATAGAAAACAAAACAAGCCTCTTATAAATAGGAAAACTTTGGGTTAGGCAGGATTATGAAAAACCATGGAAATAATCAGGATCTAAAGATCAGAAGACATCACAGAGGAAAAGTTAATAAGTAGTAGCTTGAGTATTTTTCCTCTGATAAATGATTACTAAGCCTCAGCATGAAATCACAAAAACCAGTGTAACAGTAATCATGGGTTCAGGGTAGTTGAAGAGTGCGTAGGAAGGCAGCAGCTGTTGCTAATACCTCTAACGAAGGCACCAGACTCCCTCCCGTTTGGAGGCTAACCAGTAGGTAGTATGTAGTAGCAGGAATGGCCCAGGCCCCTGGGTTCCTAGATTTAAATTAATCCTGTACTTGTGGTTATAGAACTGACTGTTGACAGAGGAAAGAATAAGAGAACTGGGTGAGATCTCATCAGAGCAAAGATGTACAGCTGTGGGGAATCTGGTTACCCGAGTGATTTTTCTGGATTTTTGTTTCCCTGCTCTGTGTGGTTTGACTTCCTACTGAAGTCTTATCCACTGAGCGGTAGAGCAAATTACTTAAGGTCATAGGCAAAAAAGGAGACCATCAGAGGGTTCCTATGTCCCACAGTCAGCATTAGCTATTTTCCTACTTGACAATGCCTTTGGAGCCCTTCCCTAATCCCTCAGATACATCTACATCAGTTCTTGTGGGACACTGATTACCAGGACACTAATGAGCCAGACAACCTTGAAAACATGTAAAAGGGGTTCTTATAATCCATATGTCACATTATCTTAACGCCAGGGGGCGAGATTGCTGATTCTCTGATGCATGCAAGAGTTCCTGAAGGTGAGAAAGATTAAAACAGCAAAAGCTGAACATGATTCCAATTAGTGACAAGTGTAACTGAGTTTGGGGAGCTAGTGTCTCTGGTTTACTAATCTCACAGGTGACTTTCACCAGAACTTGCCTACACAATCTATTCATGACCATACAAGAAATAATCTCATTGATCTAATAAATATTTAATTACCATAGAAACGAACTTGATATTTTGGATAGAGTGAGTAAAACCCAGGTTCTGACACACACTAGCTATGTGATCATTGGATAGTCACTTAAATTCTTCATGCCCTAGATCAGTAATTGTTGTTGTTCAGTTACGATTCCATTTGAGGTTTTCTTGGCAAAGATATGGGAGTGGCTTACCATTTCTTTCTATAGCTCATTTTATAGGTGAGGAAATTGAGGCAAATGGGGTTAAGTGACTTGCCCAGAGTCAGGCAGCTAGTAAGTATCTGAGACCAGATTTGAACCCAGGAAGATGAGTCTTCCTGATTCTATCCACTGTGTCAGTTTATAGGATGTCTTATTTGAGCTCAGGTCCTCCTAATTCTTAAGTCCAGTACTTTAGCCACTTAGGTGCTAGAATAGTAGATGAATAGTGTGTAAAAATGAAATACAAGTCAGAATATTGCTAGTCCCCAAAACAAGTATAAGCAAAATATAATGAGAATTTATAGGAGCAATAGTTCATTTCTTTTGTCAAAAATTTTTTAAACTTATTTTAACTTATGAAATATAATATTTCCATAACATAGTAGAATAAAAAGAGATAATTTTACGTGAAACTGCAAATCTATTATTTATAACTTGCTATTCCTTTTAAATAAATGATAATATAGGAATAGTTAATTTCTGATTGGGGGGATGAGAGAGCTTCATATTAAAGATATCATCTGAGATGAAGCTTGAAGAATGGATAGAATTTCAACTCATGGAGTTTAGGGAGAGAGTATAATAGGTGCAGACAAAAGGAAAAAATAACTGAAACTTCATGAATACATGACTGAAAGAACAATGAATTGTTGGAGAACATTAATAGAAAAAAGGAAGTCAGGAAAATGGGTTTATTTTGGGGAAATAACGTGTTCAGCTTAGGTTACATTGCATTTGAAATAGTGGCAATTCAGTCCTTTGGAACAGTAGAGCAGGGAGCTAAGTATTTGAGAGAGAGTGAGGTGCAAATAAAGATATGGGAGCCAATTACCTAGGGGAGAGAATTGAAATGAAGCACAGGGATTAAAGTGCCAAGGGAAAGAGTATAGGGACAAGAAGAGAGACTTGGAGAAAGATTCCTTTAGAAAGCTTGCATTTTATAGGATGGAAGGTGGAACCAGCAAAGAAGGAGAAAGCATAAGTAGAGAAGTAGGAGGAAAACAAAGATGAGGTCATATTACATATCCAAAGGAAAAGATTTACAAAGAGCAAGTACAAAATTCTACTTGGATTTTAAAATCCTTTTTCATCCCAGGCTATCTTTAAAGAAAGTCATTCAAGGTAAATACTTTCTCCTCCCAGATTATATTATTTCCCTCTCTTCTGACCTAATTAATTTGTGGTTTACCCACTTTAGGAATTTCTCAATTCACTTTATTCAGACACTCAATAGTTATGAAATATGACATAATTCCTATGATTAAAAAGTTCTTTCCATAAACATCTGCATTTCAATGGCAAACACAAAATAATGTCCAAGAAAATCATTTGAAATATTTGGATATTTTTCTCTGAATGAATGTGAGGATAAAAAAATGTATCCTTCAAAGAACAGCTCTGTTAGAGCCCTGATCCTTAGGCCATACTTTTAATTTTCCTTTTAGTTAGTTAGCAAATGTCTCAAAACTATGGCTTTATGTGTGATTCTGAAATTGCTGAGACACAGAGGTGATTCATGCTTAATGATACATACTGCTCATTACTGAAGGACAGATCCCTGTCCTGAGATAAGCAAAAATTATTTTGAAAAAGTTTTATAGATATCTCTTGTTTTTATATCACATTCATTTCCAAATATATCCGTCTGCTTTGCCTACCCTGAAAATCTTTCCTTGTACCAGAGATAAAAAAAAAGTAGAATAAAACAAGCTAACACATTGACCATAACTAGTAGCATATGCAACTTTAATTAAGAGTTAAACAGGGTAACTATGTTTTGATAAAAGTTACCACAAACAATGAAATTATATCAATAGTGATTCTATATACACCAAACACTGTAGCATCTAAATTTTTTAAAAGAAAGATTAAATGAATTACAAGTAGAGATAGATAGTAGTGTTATAATAGTAAGGGACTTTAATCTTCCCCTCTCAGAACTAGAGAAATCTAACCAAAAAGAAGTTAAGGAAGTGAATAGAATTTTAGATAAGCTAGATATGATAGTCATCTGGAGAGAACTGAATATATATAGGAAGCAATACACCTTTTTCTTAGAGGTTCTTTACAAAGAACTCTTTGTAACCCCTTTACAAATCTTTACAAAGATTGTCCATTTATTAGGGCATAAAATATTTATAGTTAAAAACGGAAAAGCAGAAAAACTAAAAGTATCTTTTTTCAGATCATAATGCAATAAAATTATATTTAATAAGATACCATGGAAACAAAATTAAAAACTAATCAGAGGTTAAACAACCTAATCTTAAAGAATGAGTGGGTTAAAGAACAAATCATAGAAATGATCATTTCATTAAAGAGAATGACAATAATGAGACAACTTATCAAAACCTGTGGAATACAGCAAAGGCAGTGATCAGAGGAAAATTTGTATCTTTAAATGCTTACATCAACAAAACAGAGAAAGAGCAGAGCAAAGACAGGGTATGCAACTAAAAAGAAGAGAAAAAGAACTAAAAATCCCCAATTAAACAGTTGGAAATCCTAAAATTAAATGTGAGGTGAACAAAACTGAGTGTAAAAAACCCATTCTGTTTCTTGCCCATGTCTGTGCCTACAATTTATTTCACTCATCCTATTGCTCTCACTAGTTTTTTTTTTCTAGAATTATGTCAAATAAGAGGGGGTAAAGGAGGCATATTTACTTTACTCCTGTATTTACTGGAAAAGCTCTTCAAGTTTCTCCATATCAAATAATGCTAGTTTTTTATTTAAAAATAATATAGGCACATTATCATCTTATAAATGGTCCTTCTACACCAACATTTTAGAGCTTTAAGTATTTCTGCATTTATTGATATAATTGTATGGTTTCTGTTATTTTTACATCATTAATTAGGTTAATTTTTTTCTAAAATTAAACCTTCTTTACATTACTGCCATAAATCCATTTAATTTAAAAAGAATACCTATTGTTTAGATATATTATTGTAATCTCTTTGTTAGGATTTTATTCAAAATAATTATATCAATATTTACTAGTGATAGTGGTTTATGGGTCTCTTTCTGTTCTTTATCCATCTCTGATTTAAGCATCATGATATTTGTTTTATAAAAGGAGATTGATGGAATGCTTACTCCTTTAGTTACTGGCCATAGTTCACGTAGCAAAAGTACTAATTACTCTAAATATATGATCAAATTCACTTGTAAATTTGTCTAGGCTAGGGTTCCCCTTACTCCTTTTTTAGTTCCTTTATAGTTTGAAATGGACTAGAAAAAAAAAGTTTACATCATTATTTTCACTAACCTCTAACTAAATCTAGTATTTTCTTCAGTTATGAATGCAAGCAAGGTATATTATCCTGAGAAGGGAAAAGATTTATACATAGACTTCACCAGATTGCTCAAGGTGTCAAAAAGGGTGCTGGTAAAGGTGTAACAACTGACTGACTCTCTGAAAAAGAAAAAGAAGTGGACTTCAATATGCATTGTTAACATTTTCTCCATCACTTTCGTAGATCTAGATAACCAAGAAAACAGTAAGTCAAGTCCTGATTTGTAGCATTTTCTGATTTCTGAGGAGTAAATGTTCACACTAAAAATGTAACCACAGATTCTCTCTACCCTGTATGATCTGATTCCAGAAAATTCCTAGTCTATAACACACACAAAAAAGGTTACATATCCCTGCCTCAAATTTTTACCTCCTTAGATGCCTCCAGCCTCCTGATAATCCCTCTTCATTTTTTTTTTTTGCCCCTGCTCCTCATTCCAACTTCTTTTTTTTTTTTTTTAAAGTAAACTTATAAATGTGAGAGAATTGATTTCATGGCCTACTCTTCATTAATCTAATTAGCATTCACTAGTCAAACAAATCTACTGAGTACTTCCTTTGTACAAAGCGCTTGTGGTACTAAGTGCCTGGTGACTTTAGCAGTTCGTCTGTATCCTCCCCACCTCAAGAATAGCTCATGTTCCTGTTCTTAGCTTCTTCCCTGGCCTCCATAAAGCTTTATCTGCCCAATGTTCCATTCTCACAAAACCAAATTAATCTTTGCTAATATTTTAGCGAATGCTTAGGAGTTACTCTATTACATAAAAGGTGAAATATGTTCACTTTAAAGGGGACTGATAAAGATTGTAGTTCTTAAACCAAAGGAATGCTTTTAGAATGGGTAGGGATAGGAAAGAGAAGAGTTTGTCCTAGGCTTTGTCCTACACTGTCTCTACCTAAATCTATCCCTACATGTAGTTTTTAAGATGGCACAATGTCCCTTTTCTGGTTCTAGGTCTTTCTTTGAGAAATATTTGCTGTAGAATTTTCAATAATGAATAGGAACCTTTAAACAGAGATATAACTTTAAAAAGTCTTGTCATTGCAGGATTATAAATTAATAAGCAGTTAAACCTCGAAAGAATTAATAGATCCTGGCAGCAGCCTAGGAAAATAATTCACAAGAATGACCACATTTCTTTTTATTTATTGCTATGGTTATATTAATTGTCTAATAAACCATCAATAATTATTGCATTAATTGGTGTTTACAATTTGAATAATTCCCATATTCTGCTGCTGACTTAATCATCCTTCCAGAAACAGTTGCAAAAGACTTTTTTCATAAGACCTTTGTCGAATAATAATGGCTCATATTTGTAAAACCATTAAAAGCTTACAAAGTGCTTCTCCTCACTTTCTGAGGAAAGTATTGAAATGGTTATTTTCCAGTTTTCAGGGTCCAGAAAATCAAAGTTTGGCAAAGTTAGACCCACAGACTCACAAACAGTCAATGTCAGAGCTTGATATCAAGCCTAGAACCGTCTGTACTCTACCTAGGGTTCAACGTGCTTTCCACTATCCCATACTGTCCCTCATGTCTTTGGAGTAATGAATTCAGAATGTTGGATGGTAGGAAGCCTGTTTCCCAGCCGCCCATTCTAACACCACCTGGCCCTAATCTATCTTTTTGATTTACATTTTTATTTGCATTTATTACATTTACATTCTTTATTTACATTATTTCCATAGGTGGGTAGGAGAGAGAACATTAAAGTCAGCATTTTGGGGAAAACTCCTTTGTAAAGTGTAGAAACAAAAATAACCCAAAAGAACTTCGACAACAACAACAAACCATTCATTAGTAGCTGTTTGGCAAAGGAGGCTTGACCAACTGCCTCTTTTTGTTGTTGTTCATTAGATATAACCTGATTAGTTTATACCCATTCTGATGGCTTCATATTTTTCTTTGAATCTGTGGTTATAAATTTTTGCTCTTTTCCTATACAAACCAGAGACACATGAGTAATTACTTGTCATCTGTATGAGTAACTGTTCTTCAGTAAGTACATGTCTGCATATTTGGGTAGCATAGCTAAAGGGGACTTTATATATAAATGGAGTATTTTATGGAGAACATGATAGTCCTTGCTAAAAAGAGGGCTGACTGTGATTTCAAGTCTAGTAATAAATATCCCACTATTGTCTCTGAGCAAATAAAGTTTATAGAAACTGAAAGAACAGTATAGCCATAATCATCTTGTAAGGATATCACTTGGTATCAAAACTGTGAACGCCTACATAAATAAAATTTCTTTCCCCAAATATATCAGATTAGAATTTAATTCATGGAAAGTTCCCAGATGGAAGTGAGGAGGCCTGCATACCATTTCTGCCTCTGACATTACTTTGGATAAGGTACTTAGCATCTGTGGACATCATCATCTATAAAATGAGGAAGACAGATGGATTAGATTTAATTCAACTTAACATTTATCAACACATTTGTATAATATACTATGTGGAGCATGAGGAATACAAGTATGAAAAATGACAATCTCTGTGCTCAAAGAGGTCATTATTTACTAGAAGAGGTTGAAACGTGCACCTATAAGTTTAATAAAAATTAGAATATGATTAAATGCATAGGAGTTCAATGAGCACCTAGGTGGTACAGCATATACTGGAATCGGAGCTAGTTCAAATGCAGCTTCAGACATGTACCAGCTGTGTAACCTTAGGCAAGTCACTTAACTCCATTTACCTCAGTTTCCTTATCTATAAAATGAACTGGAGAAGGAAATGGTAAACTACTCCAGTATCTTTGCCAAGGAAACCACAACTGGGGTCATGAAGAGTTGAACATGACTTAGAATGAATCACAAGAACAACAATAAGATTTTAACAGAATGATAGGAAGTATTTAGGAAGGGAGGGGTCACTTCTAGCTGGGGGAAATTAGGAAAGGTATCATGTTAAGAGCTGGCACTGAAATAGGCTTTGAAAGAGGAAAAGGACTTCAATATGTTGAGAAAAAGTGGAGGGAGGGGAATCCATTCCAAGTAAGACAACATGTACAGTGGTATGGAAGAGAGAGAGAGAAGAAAATGAGATCTGGAAGATGAAAGTAGTTCAGTTTGACAGGAATATAGAGTGCATAAAGAAGGGAACATAGGAGATAAGGCTACATAACTAGGGTGGGTTCAGATTATTAGGGATATTGAACACTTGCCTAAGGATTTTGTTTTCTCTGGTGTGTAATGGGGAATCCCTAAAAGTTATCACCAAGGGAGACCTTGGTGACAAGTAAATATAGGAAATGAAAGATTGGAATCCAGGATAACTCCTAGGTTGCAAGACTGAAGGATTAAGGGGATGGTGGTAATGTTAATATAAGGTTAATGGTGGTTAGGGGGAAGAGTTAAAGATCTTCCCCTCTTCCCATTAATGGACCTCAATACCTTTTGTTAATTTCTAGTGCAATCAGAGCTTCCTGTCCTCCAGCTCTGAGAAGTGTATAAATACTCTGAGGTTAGGTTTTCCTTTGGGGCTTACTCATTGGAAGTGTTTGTTTGTCCATACAAGACTCTGAGTAACTATTAAGGAGCCCCCCCCCCCAAGCTTTGAAAACCCAGATATTGATGCTTCTCCCTCTGGTAGTGATGCATGTATGAAATAGTCAGACAGCTGGATCTGTCTATTGATCTGTGACATATGTGTTGCTTATGGTCAGACAGTTGGAAGCCCTGTCTGTTGGTCTTTATTTCTCTGTATTTTCTCTGAAGTTCATGGTGCTGACTTTTCTCCCTGAACTAAGTGAATGATTTATGTGCTTGATTAAAATAGATTGTTGACCCCTCAAAAGTTGCTTTCCTTTTAGAAAATCATATCTAAGAACCTGTGATAGCAGGCCATCCTGGATGTGTCAGGTGCTTGCTTTGACAATGGTGTTACCCTCTAAATTAATAGAGAAGATAGGAAAGGGGTGAGGGTTTAGGAGGAAAGATAATGAGTTCTATATTAGGCATATTGAGTTTAATGCAACTACTGGACATCTAGTGTGAGATGTCTAAAAGACTGTTGGAGATGCAAAATTGGAGGTTGGGAGGGAGATTGGAACAGGAAAAGTAGATTTAAGAAGCATGTGAAGTAGTATAGAGGGAAAAGAGAAGAGAACTCAGGACAGAACCTTGGAGGATACCTACAGATAGAGGGCATGTTCTGGAGGAGGATCCAGGAAAAGAGACAGAGGAATGGTCAGGTCCTGGAGGAAAACCAGGAGTGGGTGTTGGAGAGAAGAGGGTAACAAGAAGACAGTGATCAACAGTGTCAAAGGCTATACAGAAAGGTCAAGGAGAATGAGAGGTGAGAAAAGAGGATTGGATTTGGCAATGAAGAGAACATTATTCACTTTGGAAAGAACTGTTTGAGTGGAATGATAAGATCAGAAACCAGATTATAAGGGATGAAGAGAGTGGGAAGAGAGAAAGTGGAGGCACTTACTATAGAAAAAGGTCTTTTCTAGGAGTTTAGCTACAAAGGGCAGAGGAGAATTAGGATGACAGCAGAAATGGAAATATCAAGTAAGGACTTTTTTAGGATGGAGACATGATCATATTTATATTTATACCATGAAAGAAGCCAGTGGAGTGGGAGAGACTGAAAATGAGTTAAAAAGTGGAGACGACAGAGAGAGCAATTTGTCAGAGAAGGCAGGATGGAATGGGATCCTTTGAATAGGTAGAGGGGCTAGTTTTGGTAAGGAGTAAGGTCATTTTATAATGTGAAACAAGAGTGAAGTAGGAGCAAGATGCAGAAAGCATCTGTGTGATAAGAGGTAAGGAAGAGGGGAGAACAGGAAGTTCATAGCAAATGACCTCAGTTTTTCTGTAAAATATGAGGCAAGGTTATCTGCCAAGAGAATGAGTTAAGAGGGAGTCATGGGAGGTTTAAAGTAGGATCAAAAGGTTTGGAAGAGTGGCTGTGGAAAGTGGTTAGTGAGTTGATAAAGGGAGGTAGAGTAGGATTGCTTGGCAGTAGTGAGAGCCCAGTTGAGACTGTGTAACAAAAATTTGTAGTGGACCCAGTCAGAAAGGTTGTGTGATTTTTCTCTACCTTCATTCAGTAGTATGTAGGCACAAAGGTAATGAATGGTGGGTGATCTGAAGCTGATGATTGGCTGGATATAATTGGTGATGTGATGAGGAGGGTAGGGATTCAAGAGAGGTGGTTAGTGTAGAGTTCAATTGGTTCACCAAGGAGTCAAGATGAGAAGAAGAGGAGAGAGTAGCTAGTGCAGGTGAGATGGCCTGGGAGAGAATTAAGGGGTGAAGGAATTGGAGGTCACAGTGAGCATGAAGAGTAGGGTTATGTAAGGAAAAGCTAAGAGAGATAGGAAAAGCCAATAGATTATGATCAGATAAGGGCATTTTCAAAGGGTTCCTTTTAAAGTATTGAAAGATGAATGGGAAAGGAGAAAGACAGGAAACACAAACACTAGTTGGGAGTCTATTACAACTGCCCACAAGAGATTTAAAGAGAGCTTGCTAGCTTGCTAACACTAAACTGGCATTTAGTATGGGTAGAAAAAAAAGGGAACATACATGAAAAATGTTTTGGAGGTAGAAATCATATGACTTGTCAACTGATGGATATGAGGATGAAGAGATGACAATCTTAAAGATGATTATGATAGTTCATACCTAAGTTGCTTGAGGGAAAAATTTTAATAGATGTGGAGAAAGTAAGAGAAGGAGCAGGTAAATTTGTGATTCTATAAATAGAACTCTGGAGTTCAGAGGAGAAATATGGTGGGGGAGGTAACATATTAACATATCAATCAAGATATTGATATGGGAGTCATGCAAATACAGGTGACATTTCAAGATGCAGGAAATATGATATATGAGCTTACCAAGGGCAGCAATGTTGAGAGGGAAGGAAACTGTGCCAGAGACAAGATTATTTCCCATTTGAAGGGACAAGAAGAAAGAACCAGACATATGCAATTAGTTATCAGAGATGTAGGAGGAGAATGAGAAGAGAGAAGCCAATAATCTAAATCAAAAGGGTGGTCAATGGTGTCACATGCTTCAGTAATGTCAATGCAGAAGAAGACTGAGATGAGCACACTGGACTTGATGACTAAGTGATCCTTAGAGTTTAGTAGTGACCTTGCAGAAAATAGTTTCACATGATGAAAAATGCCATCCATGTCTGTGGGGGAAGGAGGAAGCCCTGATGGAATCTGAATGTAGATCAAAGCATACTATTTTTCATACTCTTTATTTTTTTGTGATTCTTTTTGGTCTATGTTTTCCTTCACAACATGATCAACATGGAGATATGTTTTGTATGACTACCCATGTATAACCTCTATCAAATTGCTTAGCATCTCAGGAAAGGGGGAGGGAGAGAATATGGAACTCAAAAATTTAAAAAAAATGTTAAAAATTGTTTTCACGTGCAATTGGAAAAAATAAACCTTTTTTAAAAAGAGAAAAATAGTTTCAATAGTCTAGTCAAGGACTAAAGCCAAATTTCAAGGGGTTAAGTAGTAAGTAGCAAGAATGCAGATGTAGCAAAAGCAAATTAACTCCTCTCAGAAGATCTTTTAGAGGGTGGAGGAGTGAGAAAGTAGGAGAAAGGTATGTTGAGTAGATGATGTCTAAAGTTCCATCCAGCTCTCATATTCTATTATTTTATGATTCTACATGTTATAAAAGAATATAAAAGTCTTTCCTTCTTTATAATACTGTCTTCCTACTTTCTAAAATGACACTTCCCTTAATTGTTCTTGAGATAGTGTCTATCTTTAAACCTACCTCTTGGACTTTTCACTGACTTCATCCTTCATCAGACAGCAGTTCTGTCTCTTTGTATATCTCTTTTGTCTGACTGGCATTTTTTTATGTCATTGTTCTTGCTGACATACTGCAGAGCCCCATTTTGAATATCTATTTAAAACAGGAAGGATTACAGAGTGGGGAGGGTGGGTGGTCAATTGCGTTCCCTTAAATAACTCTTCCATGAAACTGGGGAAATGTCATGGGCATCATGGCAATTGCAGTGAGGTTTTTGCAGGGCAAA
This sequence comes from Notamacropus eugenii, assembly GCF_028372415.1. NCBI lineage: Eukaryota > Metazoa > Chordata > Mammalia > Diprotodontia > Macropodidae > Notamacropus > Notamacropus eugenii. The sequence goes on along the minus strand of NC_092874.1, from coordinate 180,081,132 downwards.
GCATTATATTCTACATTAGGCTATCCTCTTCAACTAAACTCCTGCTCCAATTCCTTACCATCTCTTTCCTATCCTGAATAGTTATCCCCAGGGTCTTGAATGCTTTTGTCAACTCTACCTCCTGGCTTCCCTTCCTTTCTTCAAGACTCAGCTCAAATGCTATCCTCTTCAAGAAACCTTTCTGAGTCCCCTCTGCTAATATCTTTCCTCTGAGCTGGCTTCCCATTTACACTGGATATACATTCTGTATATGTATAGTTGTTTTCATCTGGTCTCCCCTATCAGAATGTAAATTCTTGGAGAGCAGGAACTGTGTGTTGGGCCAGTCTTCCCATCCTCAGCGCTTAGCTTAGTGCTCAGCAAATATTGCTGTTCAGTTGTTCTCAGTCATGTCTGACTCTTCATGACCCCTTTTGGGGTTTTCTTGTCAAAGAGACTGAAGTGGTTGGCCATCTCCTTCTCCAGCTCATTTTACAGATGAGGAAACAGGCAAACAGGGTTAAGTAACATACCCAGGGTCACACAGCTAGTCAGTGTCTGAGGTCAAGTCTGAACTCAGGTTTTCCAGACTCCAGGTCTGCTGTTCTATTCACTGTACCACCTAGCTTCCATCTATCTATATTATATATGTGTGTCTATCTCTCTATCTATATTATATATTGTGTGTCTATCTCTCTATCTATATTATATATGTGTCTATCTATCTATCATTTATCTATCTACGTATCTATCATCTATCTGTCTATCATCTATCTTCAGTGTATGTCAGAGGAGAGATTTGAACCCAGGTCTTCTTGGCATTGAAACTAGATTTTATCTACCAGGCCACACTGCCTTGGATTTACTATTGTATCTATATCTATATCTACACATACACAAACACACATACACACAAATATATATTATATATAAATATATAGAAAAGATACATGTGTGTATATATGTATGTATATAAATATATATGTGTGTATGTATATATATATATATATATATATACATATGTATATATGTATACCTCTCAGTGCTCCAGGCAATTCTCTAACACTGCAAGTTACAGAGGAGGTGCTAACCTGAGTCTGTAGAGAGATTTTCCTCTTTCGGGAATTTCTAGACCTCTAAAACCTCTAGTATTTAGAGAGTGCTTTCAGGTTTATAAAAGGTTTTGCTAATATGACCTTATCTGGCCTCCATAAATGTCCTGTTGTTATAATATAATATATATTATATTATATATTATGTATGATATTATAATATAATTATATTATGATAATATATAATTACATTATATTATATTGTTACCCCCATTTTGCAAATGAGGAAACTGAGGCAGAGGCTAAAAAATATTTGCTTAGGGTCACGAAGTTAGTAAGGCAACATTTGAACTCTCGTCTTCCCGACTCTAGATCTAGTGCACTATCCACTCTGCCACCCACTGCCCTTTTCACTTCAACATGCCCGAAAAGGCAAAGAACTTATCTTATTTATATTTATGCTCCAAGCAGTCTTACACATAGTCCTGAACATACATGTACTTTAAACATACATACACACATACATATATATATATGTATTCACACATATGCTCATTGAAGTATATGAATGAAATACCCTTCCCTTCCTCAACCCTGCCCCCCCTTTCAGCTTCCCTTTGTATTTTTCCTATTAGAAAATAAACTCTTTGGGCTCAGGGAGTATCTTTCCTTTTCATATTTGTGTCCCTGGTGCTTAGCACAGTGCCAGGCACATGGTAGAGGCTTAATCAAGGTTTATTAAAGGACTGAAGTATTCACTAAATTGAACTTGCCCTGTGGGAGTGGCACTTTCTCAGCTTACTTAGCTGGTGTAGTGAAAGATGGAGTTAAAATCTTCCAAAAAGTCCATCCCCTGAACTTCAGATCTTAGCATCCATGCCCAAGAGGAAATCTCTGATGGTCCCATGTGAGGAACACTTCAGAAGCTTTGAACTAGGGAGCTACCCTGACAGTAGCTTCTGATACTGACAGTGATTTTGCTTTTGTTTAGTCTTTGTTTTCCTTTTGATTCTAAGCTACAACAAAGCTTGGGACTTAGGTGGCCAGTATAAGCCTTACTAATCCAACCTAGGCCAATCTGATCTTCATATAATGGTGTTGAAATAATGTTGAACAATTGTGTGTTGAGAGCGGTTGGATGCTTGTAAGGGTATACTCAATTATTGGGGAACTGGTATTTTATGATGGGACTTACCCTCAACTAGACTAGTAGGTCATTAGGGTACCTACAGACTATAGGGGTCTCAGTAATGAATTGATATTTCCTGATATTGTGGGGTTTTTGAAGAATTGGAAAATCATAGGATTTATGATACAATCTAGTTTAATCCCCATTTGACATATGAAGGAACTGAGTCCCAAGGAAGTTAAGTGACTTGACCAAGGTCACAGAGGTAAGGATCAGAGGTAGCTTCTGAACCCAGGTCCTCTTATTCCATTTCAAGGTTAATGTTTTTTCCCCTGTACTACTTTGCTTTCTTAAATTTGTGAGGTGCTGAGTAAGAAATAATAGATAGGATGATTTTTCAGTGACTGCACTGTGTGGGTTTCTTGACATTGCATATTCTTCTAGGAGCCTTGGGAATTAGTAGTCACTGTCGAGATGCTGAGAAAGTCTAAATCCTTTCTGGTAAGACTGTATGATGTCAAGATTTTGCTTGGAGGTGTTTGTATATGTGGTGGGGAGGTAGACTTCCCTCTCCAACCAGCGACTACCATAGCAACAAGTAGAAGCTACACTCATCAGCAAGGCTATCAGTTAATGAGTGCAGCCAGAGTGAGCTCGCTGTAGACAGCTCTGTCATTTTCAGGGGAACCTGCCTACCAATCTGCGTGTGCCCAAGTGAATGCACTTGTGGCAGAGAAACAAGGGAGGATTTCTGTGAGCCTTAGGAGAACTCTTTTTTTATGCCAAGCGCTCTACCTTGTGCTCTGGAATCACAATTCTTGAATGTTTGGGGGGAGGGTAAAGGCAGTTTGGTGATACATACTAATAACAATATAATAATAATAATGACATCTACATAGCACTTACTGTGTGCCAGGCACTGAGCTAAGTGCTTTACAATTATAATCTTATTTGATCCTTGTAACAGCCCTGGGAGGTAGATTTGAATATTATCTCCATTTTACAGATGAGGAGTTCCCAATGACCAATCCAAGGAAAGCGAGTCTAGCTGTGCTCACCTTTATATTAAGGTTTGAAAGATTGCTGCAGAGAACAATAGTGAAAGAAGTACTGATTGCAAAAAGCGTGGACCATGCCAGTATGAACCAAGTGCCCGAGGGTCTGTAAGCAGCACTGCCTTTGCAGAGCTAAGAGCCTCCTAGTTACACAGAATGTTACAAGGAATCATGGAAGTGGAAATGAAGCTCAAGGATAGAGGGAGTGCCTGTGAATGACACTTGGCCTTTTCCCAGAAATCTCATCACATATATACCACAGGGACAAAAATGAAGTGTGACAAATCAACCAGACCAGGCTGAAGAGACCACTTCAGGGATTCAAGTTCAGGATTAGAATACAATGCAATATTTGGGGATCATAAAATGCATCTAAAAACAACTTTGCTTAGATTTAAAGGGATACAGCTCCTAGCTGATAAAATAAGATGCTACTTCCTCTCTGCCTCCACATTCACCATGACAACTGCAACACTAGGTCAGAAAGGCATGTCAAGACAGGGCAGTTGGAATCCCCTGAAGTACTGATTCCATATGGACTGGGCTTTGTATGCTCTTGGTGCTCTGAATCAGCCGCCTCACCATATTAAAGAAAGACCACCCTAGTCAATGGAAAACATTGTTCATACTACAGAGGTCAAGATAAGCTTGCTACAAGTTAGACCGAAAGGAAGAACAGCCCCTCCCAGGGGGAAGAAGAAACTTGGGAGCCACTGAGAACACCATGAGAACACACACAAAATGACTGTGCTCTATTTTGTTAGACTATAGACACAAAAATAGCAAATATGCAGGATATACTAGACACTCAAGAGAAGTATATGGACTTGGTTTGTTAGAAGCTGACTTCCATTGCATTGGCATCCAGAAAGGGAGATAGCCCCAAATACTTTACTCTCTACCCCACTGACTTTTCCCAAGTCCTTTCCGCAAGGACTCATAGCACCCCATGTAGTAGTTAGAGATGTATATTGTTAGGCTATGTTGGACATCCAATTCCACATGACAATTATATTCCTGTCACTAGATGACAAACCCCTGGAACATCAGACCTCTGCTGTCTATGCAATAGCTAGTTCTCTGTGAACTGAACTGAAGATTACCTGGATTTGAGTTCTATTCCAGTGAGTCTGGAGTTCCTCAATGAAATCATGGCTGTCAGTAAGAAGATGGGCACCAGGGTTGTTGTCTGCTGAGACCCTGCAAGCATCTTTGTAGTGTTGATATTGACAGGGTCCAGTTCCAGCCTTTGCATAGTGCTCTAAACAGCAAGCTCAGTCTTGTCACCTCAATGCTTCCTGTGCAGAAGAAGCCAGCAGGAAGGAAGCACCGAACCCTCCAGCCCCAGGGAAGATCCAAAGAAATCCAACATTGGAGGCTTTCCAAGTGCCCCAGGAATAGAAAGAACATCGGATGAAAAACTTATCCTGAATGCTGGCATACTCTCATTGTGTGAGTGGGATGTGGGATGTGTCAACGGAGTGACACACACAATCTACCTAAATGACTCAGGTGCTCCATGTCCTAGTTAAATTGGCCTACTTGCTGGTCTCCTAACTTGATATTCTTAGGATCATGTATTTAAAGTTGGGAAGGGAACCTAAAACCCCATAAAGGCCCATCCCTTTATTTTACACATGAGGAAGTAAAGCACAGAGATGTTCAGGACTTGCTGGGCATCACAGTCGCTGTCCAAGATGAGATTTTGTCTTCCTGACTCCAAGATTAGTGACCAATCCCTTACGTAATGTCTACATCCCATTTCTGGCCTTTGCAATAGGTTGGTCTTGGTGCTTATAATTCAATCTTTTTTTTCCCTCCTCCCTCTCAAAGTCCCCAATATTTCTTCAAGGCTCAACCTTTGTGAGTTTTACATCCTTAGTGGAATGAAAGTTCTTTGAAGGTAGATACTGTTTCATTTTTGTCTTTGTGTTTTTAGTGCCATACACAGAGTATAATGGATATTTAGTAAATATTTGCAGAATTGAATGATGGTGATGAAGAAGAAAAGGTGAAATAAAGCTTCTGAAAAGAATCTCAGAATAGGTTAGAACCCAGAAAACTCAATTCAGTTCAACCAAAATGTATTAAATATGTACTATGTGCAAATTGGTATATTCACTGATTCCAGATTCCTGGAGGGAATTTTTCTCTTAGGTATTCTTCATCCATCTTAGAGATAATGGAGGACCTCAATGCTGTACTCTCAAACACAAATCTAGTTAGACTGCTCTGAATACATTTCATATTGAATGATCATCATACTCAGCAGTGAGGCCAGCTCACCCCCACCATCTTCATACAACCCTCATACAAGTCCCTCATACAACCCACAGACAGAAGTTTATTTGTGAAATTCCATCATGAGTTCCCCAAGTACTGCCATTCAGCCTACATCAGAAGCACTGGCCAAGAGGAAGAGATAGAGATTCACACAGAACTTACAGAGCACTGGATACTGCAGGAGTAGAGTTCCCCAGGGGAGTAAGTCTCCTATGACCTTTTTGGTTACTAATTACACAAAGTCCTCACTGAGATCCATGATTTTTCTCATGCTTGGAAAGGTGTTGGTGAGATGACTAATGCTGCACCCTTCATTGATGCTGGTTGATACAAACAGCCCAAGTGTTTCTGGGTATCTAATAATTAGAAACAGCAGGTCTAACTTTAAGATATCCCACCAAGTCTGTACCTTTGCTCCCTCAGGGTGTTTCATCTGTGACTGTTGGAGTCACTGACTTATCAGTCGGTGGGTGTGAAGCCAAGCAAGTACAGGAGTGTTTACATCCTGTGCTTTGGAGCCCCAGGGTATCTCTGAAATGGAGCTGTTTTTGTGATCTGTGAAAACTCAAACTATTGACAACTCCCCTGCACTTTTCCATACTGAGTACCAGAGCTTGCTATATACGTTAATGTCTATGTCAAACTGCATTTACATACTCTTATTTGCATATTATACAAATTAGAATATCACAGGTGGGGATAAGAATTGTACTGTGATTTCAAACTCAGGTGAGAATACTCCATCTACCAACGTAGGTTGACACATTCTCTGCAACTTACAATCAGAGAATTTCCTGTAGTAAGAAGAGGTTGAGTGACTTGCCTATGGCCACACAGTCAGTAGAAATAATGAAATGAGCCTTGAATCCATGCCTTTCTGGCTTCCAAGATGACCCTCTATCTACTATGCTAGGATAGCTCTCAGAGTTGGCCATGGATGAAACAAAATGTCTTTGTCACCCTCTGGAGTGCTTCTTATGTTCAGGAATAGCTGGAATCCTTTCCAAATCATCTTCCAACGAACAATGAAAGGTAGGTTTGTCTGCTTCATCATTATTTTTTGTTTCTATGAAAACTAAAATGACAGCTACCATCCCCATTTCAAATGAAATAGGTATAAACACCTAGAACAATGCCAGCATTTTGATGGGAAAGATTGCAGAATATGAGTCTATAGCTCTTCTAAGTGCCCTTAAAGAGCCCATAGGTCAACAGCTCAAGATTTATCATGGAGCCAGGGAAAGAACACAACTGAACTCTATGGTAGCTTAGCTAAATGCTTTATAATGTAGTATATTGTAGCATAGTATAAAAATGTTTTCTTGTTCACTGCAGACTTTTCTTGGATAAGGTCCATCACATGCTAAAATGAAAAGCCATTAGAATCCCTGAAGAATCTGAAAGAAACTTTCTTACTGGATGCTTCTTTTATTTTTTAGAATTTAATATTTGTACAGTGTCTAGCACATAGTTGGTGCTATATAAATGCTAGCTATTATTATTATTACTATTACTTGTATTAGGGGAAAATGCAGTCACAGGAGTTTAAAGCAGGGTAGTGTTTGTTTACACTGGTAACTTTGGAAAATGTTGGGTACTATTTTTGAACTGGACATCTTGTTGAAGACAGCCAGGAAAGTCATGCTGACAAAATGGACTAGTTCAGGTAAATGACATTGATTCTTACTGCCCGAGAACACAGCATATGTCAGGAAATTAAATGCTGCTATTTTTAAAAGGGTTGCATCCTTTTCCACAATGGCAGTTAAGGGTGATTTTTTTTTTTTTTTGATGCTGATTAAACCAGGAGCAGAAGCCAAAGGAAAATTATATAACACCTGCTTGCCCCTATGTTGCACTGACACATTTATTCTTTTCCTAGGATTCTTGGAGATCCTGTTACTCTTCCCTGTACCAAGGTTGTGAGGGCCATTTAAATACTTGCTCAGACTTCATCATGCTGTGTTTTATAACTTGTGATATTTTATAACATTTTTGCAATAACTTATACATACTCAACATGGCTACCAAGATGGTCTGTGATGAGCCTCTGTCTTTGGTACTTGCTCAATAAAATTTTGCAAACTGTCACACTACCCTGCTTGATAGCCCCTATGAACAATATTCTGTTTAATGGCTCTATACAGTTGCACACTCTATGCACTCTGCATGGAATTCTTTCCCATTTAACTTTGCCTCTTGGAACACCTTTGTTGGGTGTTCAGTTATTTCAATCATAACCCCTATTTGGGGTTTTCTTGGAAAAGATACTGGACTGGTTTGCTATTTCCTTCTCCAGCTCATTTGACAGATGAGGAAACTGAGGCAAACAGGATTAAGTGATTTTCCCAGGGTCACACAGTTAATAAGTGTCTGAGGCTGGATTTGAACTCATGAGGATGAGTCTTCCTGAATCCAGGCCCAGCATTCTATCTATCATGCCATCTACCTACCCATCTTGGAACACCTTCCTCCTTTCAAGTGCCATTCTCTATGAGAGGTCTTTCTTAATTACAGAGTTAATGCTCTCCCCAAGAGTGAGTTTGTAAATGTTTAACAACTGGCTGTCAAAAAGAAACATAAGCATGACACATTTAAGTTTAATCTATATTATCATTATTATTATATTATTATTATTATCATTAATCTATATTATTAATATTCTTTTCATTACTTCCTTTGGCTTAATCAACAAAACAATAAATCACACCCTGATTTGTAGGATTTGCTGAAAGGCCACCTTGTTTCTCCCACTATTACATAGTTTTTATTTTGTATTTACTTAATATATTCTTCTTGTCCCGCAGTAGAAGACAGAGATTATTTTAGTCTTTGTATTCTCAGTGCCTACAACAGTGTAGAGTCTCACACATCGTTTATGTTTTATTGAATGATCATGGGAATGTAGATTTAGAGCTATAACAGATTTTAAAATCATTGAGTCCAACCCATACCCTCATTCAACAGATGAAGAACTGGGGCCCAGCGACAAGCAACTTCTCCAAAGTCAAATTGACGGTAAGGAACAGAGCTGGAATATGAACCAGAGTCATTTGACTCTAATTCCACTACATCTAGCCTCTTCAAATGAATTAAATGTACTTCACATCCTGATGAATCTAAGTTCCTTGAGAGCAGTGACTGTTTCATTCCCTGCCTTTGTGTCACAAGCATCTAGCAGAGTTCCCGGCATATAATAAGTATTTTATAAATGCTTGTTGAATAGTGTAGCTAGTTTTTACTTTAAAGAGGAAATAATAGTTAAAAAGTGCTTCTAAAAATTACCCACTCCCTTAATTCTCTCAGAATCTATCAGATTCTATCAGAATGGGGGGCCTCGCATTCTGTCTGTCCTGTGAATTTTTTTGGACATATTATGGGATGAAGTTTCCTATAATTAATTCTCCAAAGACTCACTTAATAATTGAATATTTCCCTTTCCCTTTCTCTGGGCATCGGCGTCTCCCTTAGTCAAAAGACAGTCCCAATAATCACCACCTCTCAGGGGTAGGCATATGAAGGAGACTGAAAAATGCTTTGAGGATGCTAGCAGAGCATTCATTACCACACAAATATCAGGCAAGATAATGAGGACAGTGACTGAAATGTCCTTTCAACATCAGGCAATTTCCATTTCTCAGAAATAAGAATGACTGAAGCTAAGAGAAAGTAAAATGTAGGAATAAGCCACCATGCTATACATGGATCAACAAAGAGAACCTTATTTTCCCTGATCTGTGCAACTTAATAAATACTGAGGCTTGAAATCTAGAGGTTTTTTTCTGGAAAACTGGCAAGTCAGCAAATCTGTCTTTTGACCAAAGCAGTTGTGCAGGGTATCTGAAGAGTTACAGTAGAGATTCATTTGGTCCTATGACATTTAAAAAACCTGAGCTGTCTTCTGAGGTTCTGAGAACCTCAGAAGTTCTGAGAACACTGAATATTCAGTGCCATCCTGAGGCTTCCAGCCCAGCTGAATAGCCCCGCAACTTCCCTCTCCAGTACTGAGCATGCTCCCAGGGATGCAGAGAGTTTATTAGTTGGAGGATTACACATTAGCATTTAAATGGACAAACCCATCCTGCCCAAGCACCTTGAAATATGGCCCAACTTAACTGGCTTCCACCGTTGTTGCAAAGATGAAGTTTCTCTTCTCTTTCTCATGTTTCCATCTTACTTTCAACTTTTGCCTTTGTGGATTTGGAATGATAGTTATCTGTAAGATTTATAACCAAAGGCTTTGATGTTGGCTAGATACAGAGTATCTTCCTGTATTCTGCAATCCAGGCAAATTCTCTCCTTCGGGATGTAATGGTGTGTGTGTGTGTGTGTGTGTGTGTGTGTGTGTGTGTGTGTGTGTGTGTGTGTGTGTGAGAGAGAGAGAGAGAGAGAGAGAGAGAGAGAGAGAGAGAGAGAGAGAGAGAGAGAGAGAGACAGAGACAGAGAAAGAGACAGAGAGAGAGAGACAGAGACACAGAGACAGAGACACAGAGACAGAGACAGAGACAGAGAGAGAGAGACTGAGAGACAGAGAGAGACTGAGAGACTGAAATTTCCTTCCAGGCTGATTGCTAAGCTTTGATGCAATCAAGGCAAACTTTTGCCTGGACATGAACTTTTCAGAATGATTTGACCATACTGTGGAAAGAGAATTGGGTTGGGACCTGGGTTCCAGTCCCAACCCTGCCCTTTTACTACTTGTATGACCTTGGGCAAACTGATTAACCTCTCTATGCCTCAGTCTCCTCATCTACAAAATAAATAGGTTGGATTATATGAACTGTACATTCTCTTTCAAGTCTAGAAATATGATGCTATGATGTTCATCTGAGGTTAATATGGAGACTGGTAAAATATGCCCACTCTCCCTTACCTATGATTCCATAACAAAAATAACCTTGTCAGAGGTGCCATTCAGGATGACCATAGTAGTTTTAATTTTGATAATAAATAATATTATTATATGCAAATATCATATGCAAATATATAATATATAAATATTTTCTAAATTATAGTAACAATGATAATTGTTTATATAGCCCCTTAAGATATAAAAAGTGTTTTATACAATCCTCATAACACCCCTGTGAGGTAGGTGCTACTATTATCATTCCCATTTTACAGATGAAGAAACTGAGACTGAGAGAGATTAAATTATTTGTCCAGGATCCCACAGCTAGCAAGTACCTGAGGCAGGATTCAAACTCAGGCCTTCCTGATTCCAAGTCTGGAACTCTTATCTATTGTGCTACCTAGCAGCAACCTGCCTATTGAAAACTGGACACAACATAAATTCCCTTGCTTTAATAAAAGCCATCAAATCACAGACTCCTTTGACCTAGAGTGAAAAAAAGGAGGATATATTCTATATATTCAGATGACCTCAGCTGACTTCTTCATATGACTCATCATCTATAGATCTATAAGAGAAACCTGGTGGATGAAGGACTATTTTATTGCAGAATGTCAACATTCTCATGTTTTCCTTAGGACTCATATGAAACAAGCAGCAATCTTTATAAAGACTGCAATCAGACTGTTTCCATCTACAAGAAAACAATTAAATATAGTCTGCTTATGGGTAATAAGGGACCTTTTTGCCTGAATCTTGAAGTCATGTTTCAAAGCGACACATTTGTTAGAGAAGTCTACAAGTTAATTAAAACTTATAATCTCATTGTTATGCTAATTAGCAGGGTTCTCTTAAGTGGGTTTTCTTTCAGACTGAATGAATATGATATTTCAGAAAGTCATAGAACTATTAAAACTGAAAAGAATCTTAGCAATTATTGAGTCTAATCCCCTTATTGTGCAGATGAAAAAAACCAAGACTCAGAGAGACAAGGTCATGGACCTGTGCAAATAACTTTCTTGTTCAAAAACAATGTTTCCCTAGTATTTACTAAATGAAATAAAAACACCTTCCTTGACATTCAAGGCTCTCTACAATCTGATTCTAATCTATGTCACCAGTCTTACCATATACAAGTTAGTCCACTTCTATATTTCCATCGAATAAGACTCACTTGATCTTTTGTCTTTTTTTCTGTCTCCACGCTTTTGAGCAAACTCTTGTGCATGTCTGGAATGGATTCCCCTCACATTGTTCAGTCATTTTTAATTTGTGTCCAGGTTTTCTTGGCAGAGATACTGGAGTGGCTCACCATTTCCTTCTCCAGTTCATTTTGCAGATGAGGAAACTGAGGCAAAGAATTAAGAGACTTGCCAAGGGTCATACAGCTAGTAAGTATCTGAAGACGTAACTGAACTTACGAAGCTGCCATATACTCATCTGTTAAAATTCCTTCAAAGACCTTCCATCAAAGACCAGTTCAGGTGTCATTTCCTCCATGAAGTCTTCCAGGATTTTCCCAACTATGAGAGATTTTTCTTGAATCCTTAATACTGCTCTGTTTAGCTCACACTTAGGGACTCATCCTGGGTCATCTCCAGTCATCCTGGTGAATATCTGGTCACTGGATTCAGATAGCTCTGGAGGAGAAGTGAGGCTGGTGACCTTGCACAGCCCTCCCTCACTCAAATCAAAGTCAAGTGCAAGTCATGTCATCATTTCTCTGATGTCACAGTCTTCTTTGAAAACGAAGGATGAACACAATAAGGGACTTATGGCTTGTATTGTAGCTATTTGTGTATTTGTCTTATTCCTCCTACTAGATTGTAATCTTTTTAAAGGTAGGGATTGACTGCACCTTTTTTCATCTCTGCATCTTCAGCTTCTAACACGGTGCACTACATCTAACATATATTTAATAAATGTTTGCAAAAATGAATTATCCATGTCTTCACAGTCTCTTAGAAGATCACTTGTGTTTATTAGAAATCTCATGCCATTAATGATCAGGGTAAATGGTATGATGACAAAAGATGCTAGAAATAAGGGTCTAGGGGTAGTGGAAAGAGCATTGTATTTCATGTCAGATGTCTGAGTTAAACCTAACAATAATAGCTGGCATTTACATAGTGCCTTAAAGTTTACAAAGTGATTTTATAAATATTATCTCCTTTTATCCTTACAGCCTAGGAAGTAGGTGCTATATTTATCCTAATTTTACAAATGGTGAAACGGAGGCAAACAGAGATTAAAGGGACTTGCCAAAGGTCACACAGCTAGAAAGTGAATGAAGCTAGGTTTGAACTCAAATCTTCCTGACTCCAGGTCAGTTGGGCTATTCATGGTGCCACATAGTTGTCCCTAAAAATCTTAGCGGGGGAGCGGAGCCAAGATGGCGTAGTAGAAAGACGCACATACACATAGCTCCGAACCCACAACCCATAGAACAACTACAAAGAAGTAACTCACGGCGAATTCTGCACCCAGAGGCCACAGAACATTGGAGCGAGGGAGATTTCTGTTCCGGAGAGACCTGCAAACCTCTCGTAAAAGGTCCTTCGTGCTGCGGACTGGGCGCCGGGACTGGGAGCTGAGTACAGCCCTGCCGTGGCCGCGGCACTGAGAGGAACAGATCCGAGCGGGCTTCAGGGACGGGATCTCCAGTGGCCCCACAAGTACCTCCACCCACAGGTGACGGGGGTCGGTGAGAGAGTCCCTTTGGCAGGTCGAGGGGGGAGTGGGGTGCCCCCATGGCTCGGGCCCCCTCGGGAGACAGAAGCTGAGGGGCAATGGCAGACCAGGGCTCCCCAAGCAGACAGGAGCCTGGATCCATTGTTGAAGGTCTGTGCATAAACTCCCTGAGGGAACTGAGCCTGAGAGGCAGCCCTGCCCTCACCTGAGCATCTGAATTTAATCTCACACTGAATAGCAGCCCTGCCCCCACCAAAAGCCCTGAGGCTGGAAGCAGCATTTGAATCTCAGACCCCAAACACTGGCTGGGAGGATCAGGAGGTGAGGTGGGTGTGAGGAAAATATTCAGAGGTCAAGTCACTGGCTGGGAAAATGCCCAGAAAAGGGAAAAGAAATAAGACTATAGAAGGTTACTTTCTTGGTGAACAGGCATTTCCTCCCTTTCTTTCTGATGAGGAAGAACAATGCTTACCATCAGGCAAAGACACAGAAATCAAGGCTTCTGTGTCTCAGCCCACTCAATGGGCTCAGGCCATGGAAGAGCTCAAAAAGAATTTTGAAAATCAAGTTAGAGAGGTGGAGGAAAAGCTGAGAAGAGAAATGAGAGACATGAAGTCAAAGCATGAACAGCAAATCAGCTCCCTGCTAAAGGAGACCCAAAAAAATGTTGAAGAAAATAACACCTTGAAAACTAGCCTAACTCAATTGGCAAAAGAGGTTCAAAAAGCCAATGAGGAGAAGAATGCTTTCAAAAGCAGAATTAGCCAAATGGAAAAGGAGATTCAAAAGCTCACTGAAGAAAATAGTTCTTTCAAAATTAGAATGGCACAGATGGAGGCTAAGGACTTTATGAGAAAGCAAGAAATCACAGAACAAAGCCAGAGGAATGGAAAAATGGAAGATAATGTGAAATATCTCATTGGAAAAACAACTGACCTGGAAAATAGATCCAGGAGAGACAATTTAAAAATTATGGGACTACCTGAAAGCCATGATCAAAAGAAGAGCCTAGACATCATCTTTCATGAAATTATCAATGAAAACTGCCCTGAGATTCTAGAACCAGAGGGCAAAATAAATATTCAAGGAATCCGCAGAACACCGCATGAAAGAGATCCAAAAAGAGAAACTCCTAGGAACATTGTGGCCAAATTCCAGAACTCCCAGGTGAAAGAGAAAATATTGCAAGCAGCTAGAAAGAAACAATTCAAGTATTGTGGAAATACAATCAGGATAACACAAGATCTAGCAGCTTCTACATTAAGGGATCGAAGGGCATGGAATAGGATATTCCAGAAGTCAAAGGAACTAGGACTAAAACCAAGAATCACCTACCCAGCAAAACTGAGTATAATACTTCAGAGGAAAAATTGGTCTTTCAATGAAATAGAGGATTTTCAAGCATTCTTGATGAAAAGACCAGAGCTGAAAAGAAAATTTGACTTCCAAACACAAGAATGAAGAGAACCATGAAAAGGTGAACAGCAAAGAGAAGTCATAAGGGACTTACTAAAGTTGAACTGTTTCCATTCCTACATGGAAAGACAATATTTGTAACTCTTGAAACATTTCAGTATCTGGGTACTGGGTGGGATTACACACACACACATGCACACACGCACACACACATAGAGACAGAGTGCACAGAGTGAATTGAAGAGGATGGGATCATATCTTAAAAAAAATGAAATCAAGCAGTGAGAGAGAAAGATATTGGGAGGAGAAAGGGAGAATTGAATGGGGCAAATTATCTCTCATAAAAGAGGCAAGCAAAAGACTCATTAGTGGAGGGATAAAGAGGGGAGGTGAGAGAAAAACATGAAGTCTACTCTCATCACATTCCACTAAAGGAAAGAATAAAATGCCTACTCATTTTGGTATGAAAACCTATCTTACAATACAGGAAAGTGGAGGATAAGGGGATAAGCAGAGTGGGGGGGGGGGGAGATAGAAGCGAGGGCATGGGGAGGAGAGTGCAATTTGAGGTCAACACTCATGGGGAGGGATAGGATCAAAAGAGAATAGAAGTAATGGGGGACAGGATAGGATGGAGGGAAATATAGTTAGTCCTATACAACACAACTATTATGGAAGTCATTTGCAAAACTACACAGATTTGGCCTATATTGAATTGCTTGCCTTCCAAAGGGAAGGGGTGGAGAGGGAGGGAGCTAAAGAAGTTGGAACTCAAAGTGTTAGGATCAACTGTAATGTTCTTACCACTAGGAAATAAGAAATACAGGTAAAGGGGTATAGAAAGCTATCTGGCCCTACAGGACAAAAGAGAAGACAGAGACAAGGGCAGAGAGGGATGATAGAAGAGAGAGCAGATTGGTCAGAGGGGCAATTAGAATGCTTGGCGTTTGGGGGGGGAGGGGAGAAAAGGGGAGAAAATTTGTAACCCAAAATTTTGTGAAAATGAATGTTAAAAGCTAAATAAAAAAAAAAATGTCAAAAAAAAAAATCTTAGCTCTGTTACTCATTACGTAAGGACCTTGTGTCAATTTATTTGAGTTTCATTTTCTTTATCTGCTCATATTACTGCACAGTGGAATGAGTGGCTTTTTGAGCTAGTGTATTACTTTCCTCTTACTGGAGACTTCTGAGGCCAGAAGTCCACTTGTTGGTGATATTATAGAAATAACTCTTTAGGGGTATATACTCAAGTAGATAACCTTAGAAGTTCCTTCCAGCTCTGAAATTCCATGAGTCTGTGATTCAGTTTTTCTTTTCTGTGAAGCTATTTCATGTTGAAGAGGATTTAGGTGTGTTGCCTGTTGCTATAGAAGCCAAACTTAGGACCAAATGGGTGAGAATACTGAGGAGGTAGATATTAGCTCTAAAGAAGGACTTTTCTAACAGAACTACTTAACAATGGAATGACTCACCGTATAAAATAGCTGTTAGTGATGATGATGATGATGATGACGATGATGACAGTGATGATAATTAAAACGACAGCAATGCCTAGATCTATCAGGAATTTTGTAGGAGGGCTTCTCTCACTAGCTGGGAGATTGGACTGCCTACTTCCCCGTCTAAGATTCAAAAATATTAGACAAATTTACACAAAGCCAAACTGCATCTTAATGGAATCAACAAGACAAATTTGTTGCAAAATGCTCTTGAATGACTGAATGCCCTCATTGAGTGGGGTTATTTAAGACTTCACATTTAAATGTTATTGAAAGCCTATCAAATATAATTTTCATTTTAGTGAAATTGACGCTGAGCTGTATTTTAACAGTTACTTGCCAACAGGCCCAATTGCATGTAATGACTCCTCCTAGTGATAGACAATAAGATTATACCATTCACACAAAGGAAGATGCTAATCTTGTTTGCTATAATAGGAAAATTGTTTTCAAGTAAATTTAAAAAGATTCTCTATATACTTCAAGAAATTGTCCCTCCCCATCGTCTCTGATTTTGTAGTGTTTTGCTCCATAATGGCATTAATAGTCAAAGACTATAGTAAGATTATATAGTTTGCCCATTGGTTATTCTAATCTACT
Organism: Notamacropus eugenii; assembly: GCF_028372415.1. Lineage (NCBI taxonomy): Eukaryota > Metazoa > Chordata > Mammalia > Diprotodontia > Macropodidae > Notamacropus > Notamacropus eugenii. The sequence goes on along the minus strand of NC_092874.1, from coordinate 180,064,576 downwards.
ATATCAAAAGTTGAGGAAGTTCTCCCAAAGTTCCCAAAACCTTTAAATCATGCTGAACTATTTTCCTAGTGAGATGGAATAGAACACGGCAATGATGAGCAAAGCAGTAATTGTACCTGGATTCTGCTTATTCTTCATGTAAAATATTATTTTGGGAAATGTGGTCCTGAAATTTGTTGAGAAAGCTGATATAAAATGACCTATATGCGATTTGATGACAAGGGATTTTCTTCTTCTAAAGAAAGGGTGCCCATCCTCACGAATCATAGATTTCTACATGGGAATGGAACTCAAAGACCAGTTATTGCCACCCACACCTGAAAGAAGAATCCCTTTTATGAACAACAACAAACATACACCCTCTTTTTGAAGACATCTAATTAGTGAGAGTCCAACATCTCCCAAAGCAGCCCAACTCACTTTTGGATGTTTCTAATTATTAGGAATTTTTTCCCTTTGTTCTTTTTAAAAATAACATTTTTCACAATTAGAGGTAAAGATAATTTTAACACATTTTAAAAAATTTGAGTTCCAATTTTTTTCCTCCTTCCTTCACTTCCCTTCTCCCTAAGATGGTAAGCAATTTGATATAGATTTTATCCATATCCATATATATATATTTACAATCATGTAAAATGTATTTTCATATTAGTATATTTTGTGAAAGACCAAAAGAAAAAACCATGAAGAAAGTAAAGTGAAAAATAGTATGCTTCAATCTTCATTCAGACTCCATCGATTCTTTCTCTGGAGGTGGATAGCATTTTTCATCATGAGTCTTTTGAAACTGATTTAGATCATGGTATCATTGAGAATAACTAAGTCATTCATAGTTGATCATTGTATAATATTGTTGTTACTGTGTACAATATTCTCCTGGTTCTGCTCATTTCACTTTATGTCTGAGTCTTTCTGGGTTTTTTTCTGAAATCAGCCTACTCACCATTTCTTATAGCACAATAGTATTCCATTATGATCATATACCACAACTTGCTCAGTCATTCCCAATTGATGGGCATTCCCTCAATTTCCAATTCTTTGCCACCACAAAAAGCGCTGCTATCAATATTTTTGTACGTATATGTCCTTTTCTCCCTCTTCTTTTAACCCCTTTGGAATATAGACCTAGTAGTGGTATTGCTACAGCAAATGATATGCAGTTTGGTTGTCCTTAGGGCATAGTTCCAAATTCCTCTCCAGAATGGTTAGATTAGTTCATAACTCCCCCAATAGCACATTAGCATCCCAATTTTCCTGCATCCCACTTTTTCCTTTCATCAAGTGAAATTTTCCTCTTGGTAATTTTCACCAATTTGAACTTAGTGCTGTCATCTTAGCACTAAGCAGAATAAGTCTGATCTCTTTCTCAAGAAAGACAGTCCTTTGTAAAGATGGAGTGGGAGCTGATTAAGTAAATCAATCAAATTGCCCCATCCCACTTAAATTACTGACAAAATTCTATATCCTGATTCCTTTGTCATGTGAGAACATGTCTATATTGAATCAATCGATCATAATCCTTAGAGTAAATGGAGAAAAGGTACTTGACTAATTTAGATGTTGTTTGATGAACTGGAGTAATATTGCCCAGGAAGTGTGTTCATGTTGCTTGTGGAAATTTGGTAGATGGCTGATCTATATAAAAGAACAGGCCAATTCAGAACCCTGAGATCTGAGCATCTGATGGCAGAAGGAAAGAGAGCTAAGGTTCTGAGAAGGAATTGGTAGTGAGAGAGGCAGGAAGGCTAATGTTTTAGCCTTGACTTTGGTCCTGATCTCCTTCACCCTATCTGTCTTGACCAGAGGAGGACCTTGTGAACTTTGAAGAAACAGAGGATATGAACAAGGATTGACATGATGTGAAAAGGAAGATTAAAAAACTTCACAAACAGGCTAGCAGAAAAGTTATACCATATCAAAGGTAATCTTATGAGCATCCCATGAAATTCAGAAAAAGACTTCTAGAAACCAAAGTGTAACTCATCCCTTTGCTATAAGCTTTTAGCTTGAGACCACATTCTCCTGGACTTTGCATTTGCTGGGAGAAGAGCGTATTACAGATTGCTTTTTTCTTTTGTTTTAAGGGGAACATTTTATACCAAGTATAATATCATAGTAAATGCCTACTTCTAAAAGCTAATTAAGTCTGGCTGACTGATAACAACTGATAATGATAAGAGACACATGCTGGTGGGGGCTCGTGAACTATAGCATTACACAGATTACCTTCCCTTCCATCCCCAACTTCTAAGGGATATCCCTAGAACCTGGAGAGAAGTTAATCATTGAGCTTTGGAAACTCAATCCACCAGTGTGAGTATGGGTTTGAGAGAAACACAATGCTCTAATTCGAAGTCTGACCTGGACAAAATACAGAGACCATTACCTCCTTATTCTACAACATTAGGCTTCTCAATGTAATTCAAGGTCATATTCACTTTCTTGCTTGCCACATCAATACCATTGACTCATATTAGTCTTGATGTCCATTTAAATCCCCAGATCTTTTCATATGAAATTCTGTTTAATCATGGCTCCACCACATTTACCCTGAAGCTTAAATTTTTAAATCCAAATGGTAGAATTTACATTTATTCCTATTAAATTTCATTTCATTTTATTTAGTTCAAAGCTCTAGCCTGCCTAGAATTTCTTGAATACTCTGTCATTCAGTATGTTAGCCACCCCTTTCAGCTTTGTCTTATTTGTAAACTTAGTGATCATACCTCCAATGTCTTCAGGAAAGACAAAGATAAAGTTGTTAAATAGCATAGAACCAACCACATGTCTTCATTGTAGACTTCCTTCCACGTTGACATCAAACTGGAAGTATTATTTGGTCTAGCCATTCAGTCAGTTCTGAATCTACTCTCCTACAGTTCACATTGCTCCACATTTTCCACTAGACTAGCATGAGAAGTTTAAACAAACGTATGGTTGAAATTTAGGTAAGTTCTATAACCAGTGGTTTTTAACTATATTTTTTACATAAAGAACACCTTTGGTAGTCAGGTGAAGTCTATGGAGCCCTTTTCAGAATAATGTTTTTACCTGCAGTAAACAAAATACACAAGATCACAAAAGAAACCAATTACATTGAAATAGAGCCATAACTTTTTTTAAGTTCACAGACCTTAGGTCAAGAAAGTTTTCTCTACAATATCTGTAGCATTCTCCTGATCTGCTATTTCTGTACACTTCCCCCAAAAGAAAACAAGTTTAGTCTGGTGTGACCAAGCTTTGGTGCTTATACTGACTCTGTGAGCACTGCTTCCTTTTCTATATGTTCACCAAGTACTCTTTTCAAAGATATCCTTTAGAAGTCTGTTAGAAATCAAGGCAAGATTGTGAAACTATAGTTTGCTTATGCCATCTTCATCTGTATTTTGCTAATTGGAACTATATTTTCCCTTCTCCAGTCCTACAGCACCTCCCCCATTTTCTATTACCTTTCAATTATCAGGCAGTATTTCAGCAATTACAGTCATCAATTCAATTCATTTCAGTGCATACTATGGGGGTACCAATGGGCCAGTCAGTAGGGTGTAGCTCATCTGGGTCAGGAGTCTTAAACTCACCAAAAGGCATCTGGAGGCTCCTGTACTGTCTTCCTACTTGAGTATAAATTCCTTATAAGATTTTTCTTAACCTTTCAGATCCAAAGAACATTCTGCTTAGTAGATAAAACAGAAGCAAAGCAAAAAAATAAACAATTCTGCTTTCCCTCTGGATTCTTTGTAGTATTCTCAGATCTCAAGCAGCATGTCTTTTGCTATCTATAGTCATTAGGCATTTCTAAGTCTTAGCAATAAAGAAAGACTTGCAAAAGCAGCATACAGCCTTTTATAGTTCTTCTCCAGCTGCTAGCATCCCAGATCCAACTGTAGCTAATAATAACTAACATTTATATAGCATTTATGAGGTGCCAGGCACAGTGCTAAGCACTTTACAACAATCTCATCTGACCCTCATGTCAACCTGGGGAAGTAGGTACTATTATTATTCTTATTATACAAACGAGTAAACTAAAGCAAACAGAAGTTGAATGACTTGCCCAGGATCATATAGCTAGTAAGTGACTGAATCTAGATGTGAACTTAGGTTTTTCTAATTCTAGTGTCAGTGCTCTAGATGCTGCAGTGGCTAGAGTACCATGCCTAGAGTCAGGAAGACTCATCTTTATGAGTTCAAATCTGACCTCAGACACTTATAGCTATGTGACCCCAGGTAAGTCACTTAACCTTGTTTTCCTCAGTTTACTCATCTATAAAAATGAGCTGGAGAAGGAAATGGCAAACCATTCCAGTATCTTTGCCAAGAAAACCCCAAATGGAGTTGTGAATAGTCAGATACAACTGAAAATGACCCAATAGCAACAAAAGCTATAGCCCTGATTTTTATCAGCAGCTTCACCTGAGTGACCATGGGATAGTAAATAGCTATAGGAATACATAAATGGAATAGAAAGCATGCAATCACAATTTATATTTTAAAGTTCAAGACTAAAAAGTATTCATCAGCATGTTGGTGTCTTTTTTCTAAGGGTCATCTTTAATCTGTACTATATATTAAATATAATTATTTAAAATCATAAGTATATCTTTATGAGGTGTAGGCATTCAAGATTATAGCAAGATTTCTTTCCCCAAATTTATTTTTAATCTAAAAAAACTGCTTCTAACTGGTAACAGTTTTGTTCTTTGTATGGAATAGTGTAGAATTAATTGCACACTATATTCAAGGGAGATGCTCATATATTTTATTCCCAGTGAAACACCTGACTTCAGATATTGCTGGTGGATACAAAACATGTTTAAAGTATATGTGTTAAAAATAGTTGCTAAAATAAATCAGATGGTTGCTGCCTCAATTTAATTTCATTTTGCCCAAAGTCCCTGAGCTGCCTGAGTACCAAAAAATAGTAAAAATTCAGAGAAGTGTAGGATTTTTTCCCCTTTGGCTTTAACTTTCCATTACTGCATCTATAATGATAATTGTCACCCAAAAGAGGGAAAATGTAAAATTTACCCCAGAATACATTTGAAATTTTCACAAATAAGGATTTCTCCTTCCTTCCGTCCTTGCTTCCTTCCTTCTCCCTCCCTTCTCCCTCCCTTCCCCCTTCCTTTCTTCCCTTTCTTCTTTCTGTCTCTCTTTCTCTTCCTTCCTTTCTTTTCTTTTCTTTCTTCTTTCTTTCTTTCTTTCTTTCTGTCTCTGTCTCTCTGTTCTTTCTTTCTTTCTCTCTCTCCCTCTTTCTTTCTTTCTTTCTTTCTTTCTTTCTTTCTTTCTTTCTTTCTTTCTTTCTTTCTTTCTATCTCTGTCTCTGTCTCTGTCTCTCTGTCTCTGTCTCTCTCTCTCTCTCTCTCTCTCTCTCTCTCTCTCTCTCTCTCTCTCTCTGTCTCTCTCTCTCTCTCTGTCTCTCTCTCTCTCTTTCTATAAAAAAGCCCACCATTAAAGTCACAAAGATCAGTTGTTTATACCAGTGACCTGGCCATGAAATGTTAGGTGAGTAGAATGCTGGGGCAATGATTGCCTTTTGCAGTGTCATGTTTTTCTTGTCTGCTAAAAAAGAAAGAACCTGAGTTTCACAAACAGGAAACCTAGGCCCTATCTCTGTTACCAGCATTATGGCAAATGATGTCTGTATGAAGTACTGTGAAATAAGGATGGCCTAATAAAGATTTGGAGTTTTCACTTGAGTGAAATGCAGTTAGATCCTCATCTAGGATCCATGCACTTAAAGCTGTCTCATTTGGTAAGAGATAGAAAAAGGAGAAAAGCCGAGGAAAAAAAGGGACTCTACCTCATTAAAACCGAAGTTTGGTTGAATATGGTGAGAGGGAGGCTTCTGTGAATTAGCAGATCAGTAAACATGGATAAAAGATTATCTGTGACTTTTTTTAAGGAGAAAGACCATAGAGAAAAAAATGAGGTTGGAGTTATCTAACAACTTTGATGGGGCCAAAGTACTTGGTAGATGGAGGTAGAAGGGAACCAGGAAATTGCCATACCCTTTTAGATGCTAAATGGAAAAGAAAGATTATTTTTTCCTTCTGGAGCCAGTGAGTTTCCCTGCTCAATGCTAATGATAAACATTATTGTGACTAATAAAATGTTTATCAATATTAATGTTTATCATTGTGCTACTATAACCATAGGTTGTATGTTCAGGAGTCAAGAAATATCACAGAGAAACCCAGAATATCAGAGTTGGAAAGGAGCGATCTTACCCAGGGGTGGGAAACCTGCGGACTTGAGGATGTATATGGCCCTCTAAGTCATGAAGTGTTGTCCTTTGGCTGAATCCAAATTTCACAGAACAAGGATGTTTGAATTCAGTCAAGGAACCACACTTGAGGACCTAGAGGGCCACATGTGACTTCGAGACCACAGGTTCCTCACCCCTAGTCTTACTTAACCTGTACCTAAATAGGTATTCTTTCCTTAAGATCACTAATAAATGGTGATAACTTCTGAATGTAGACATCAAACCATGGAAAACCCATTACCTACTAAAGGTAGTTCATTTATTTTTGGACAGCTCTGACTGTTAGGAAGTTTGTCTTTAAATTGAGTCTAAATTTGAGTCTGCAATTTCTACCCACTGTTCCAAAATGTGAACCCGGAGATGAAGCAGAGAAAATCTAACTCCCTTCTCTCTTCACAACAACTTTTCAATGCTTTAATATTTTTCTGTTCTTCCTAAGTCTTTTCTTTTCCAAGGTAAACACCGTTTCTTCTAACTGACCCTCATATGGTGTGATCTCTAGTCCCAGGCAACTCTCCAAACATAAGCTGTAAAATAGTTGCTATCCTCATTGGCCGAAGGAGTTTCCTCACTGGAAATTCCCTATAAGAATGAAAGAAATCCCTGACCTGAATAAAAACAATTAAGTCAAATGAAATGGCTTCTTATTGGGTTCTGTATTATTATAGAATAATGAAGGTCAAGAACCCCAAGCCTTGTAGCTTCAGGCAGTTCCTAATAGGAAATAACACTGCAAAAACAACTGTGAAAACCTTGAGAACTAGTTAGAATCTTCTAATATTTTCCCCTCCACTGAGCTCCTGATCTCCAAATAGGCAAGATTCTGAAATCCTCATATGTGGTAGTACAGCTTTTAAAATCTCTCACATTCTCTAAGTCCCGGTTAACTGGAATTGCTCTGCCTCATTTCATTCCATGTTCAGCCTTTCCAAAGGCTGTCCCTGGCTCTTAAAAAGGGAACAATTAGGTAAGAAATCCAGTTTATCCCTCAATCCATTCTAAACCCAGCAGAGGAGAGAAAGTGACTATTTCTGATCCTTCTCTACAATGATCTGACAACTTGACCAAAACTTTGAGGTGATAAAGATGAGTGTTTACTCCTGTGAGACACCAAAACTCAAAGTGGACAGAACTGATTAATCCTTTACTGGAGTTCAGGCTGTTTTGGTGAATGTGTTAAGAGCCACATCCTCTTAGGTGGGTCTGAAGCTATGCAGGTTTCTCTTCCTCACCCCGCCCCCAAAGGACAGAAGCCTTGTCCTCTTCTGCTAGTGAATTGTGTGGTGTTTGAAAATTATTGTTGACAGATTGGGAATTTTTAATAGAAATTCCAGGAACCCAGAAGCATCTGTATGATGCGTGAATCAAAGGGAAAAAGGCTGATCTTTTTCTCAGCCAGAGGCTGAACTTCTCTGAAAAAATATCTATCTCAACAGGTCACATAGACCTCCATTACCTTATCTTACCAAACCTATTTTTTAATAGCACAGCAAAATTTTAACAAAATTCTCCACTCTAGGGCTGCTAAGGATCAGCTAAAGATGTTAGAACTGCAAAGGAACATGTTCCCCTATTTTTGAGAATTGTTCCTTTTTTTTTTTTATCTTAATCCTGCTTGGCTGTTACCAGTTTAATTTTTCTTTTGCCTTACTGGAAGCATTTGGGAAAGGCAGTATGCTAGAGCAAGGGGCCATTTTGTATAGTACAGTGGTTTGACCTAGAATTAGGAAAGATGGGGAATGAAAACTCTCCTCTGACACTTAGCAGCTGTTGGGCTATGGATAAACCATGTAACTTTTCTGAGCCTCAGTTTTCTCATCTGAAAAAGGAATTTGATAATAGCATCTTTAGTACCTACAGAAAACAATATCTATAGTGCCAATGTAGTTATCTGGATCAGATGAGATAATGGCTTTAAAACTTTGAACCACTCTATAAAATGTCAGTGTTCTTGTTTGGAGGGGAACTTAGAGCTTTCAATTTATAGCTGTGTCTTGTTTACTTGTTCTTTGTTATTGCTGTGTTCGTCCTTCATTTTCAGAGAAGACCATGGCATCAGAGTAATGATGACATGACTTGAACTTGACTTTGTTTTGAGTGAGGGAGGGATGTGCAGGTCACCAGCCTCACTTCCTCCTCCTGAGCCAAACTAGCAGCAGCACCTAGAACTTCATGACACTGTCTTTCTTCTTAATTATAGCTGTATCCAATACAATTTGATAGGCATTTATTAAGCACCTACTGTATACATAGCTCTCTATTAGATATTGATGAGGATACAAAGCTTTGATAAGACATGCCTGTGCCCTCCTGGATATTAAGCCTAGTGGAGGAATATGAGAAATACATAGATAACTATGATATAAAATAACAAATAAATGCATCAGGGAGGTTCAAAACAAAAGTATTATTTGACATTTAATAAAAAAAAAACCAAATACAATTACAACAGAAGATCACAGAAGTCTTCCTGGAGAAGGCAGTATGTGATTTGGAGTTTCAAATGTGAGTAAGAATTCCATAGGCAAACATAAGATAAAAGGACATTCCAGGTATGGGGTATGGTGTGAACAAAGGCACACAGTAAGGAAAGGTGTTTTCTGGAAGTAGAGGGTAGTTCAGTTTGGCTAGAAGTCAGATAACTGGGAAGAATGTGTGGTCAAGTAATTAAGGCACTGAGTGTAGAAAATATATTTTGTTCAAGAAGTTTAGGTGTGAAGGTTGGGTAAGTGGGGTAAGAGGTAAAATGCTATTTCATCCTGAGATGAAATGTTGCGAATTGAGTAAGAAAAGGGTAGGAATTTTGGAGTTGTTTCTTATAGTTTACATTTTAAGAACATCATTCCCTTATTCATTCACTCATTCATTCAATAAATATTTGTTAAGCACCTACTGAATACAGATCATTGTGTTGAAGGAGATACAAATTTAAGTGTTTGTAACATTAGTAAGACACACAACTACCAACAGTTATCAGTGTAGGATGTGATTCTCTATGGCTCCAAATCATAGAATATCACGATCTTAGAAGATTTACAAGTGAAAGTGATTCAAAAGACAATGGCAAGAGATATGAGTATATAAATAAGCTTGGACATATTATGAACATGTGAGAGACAGCCTAAAAGCCAGGGTCCTGGGCATGTCCCTTTCCACTCCTGAGATTTTGTTGTTCTATGTAGGAAGGAAACAAGCCTTTATTAAGTGCCTACTATGTACCAGGCACTGTGCAAGTGCTTTACAAATATTATCTCATTCGATCCTTACAACAAGAAGTGAGGTAAGTGTTATTGCTTTCTCCATTTTCAGGATGAGGAAACTAAGATGGATAGATATTAGGTGACCTGCCCAGGGTCACACAGCTAGTAAGTATATAAGGCTGGATTTGGACTCAAGTCTTCGGTACTCCAGGTCCAGGGATTTGTCCACTGTTCAACCAAAAAGGAAGTGGTCTGCTTATGTAACAAGAATGAAAGATAACAGATGGAGAGTTAGAATGTTATGTATGTATGTTTGTATGTACACGCATATGTCCATATACACATGGAACAGAGGGAGGCCTTTAGCAGACTAAGTAAGAATATTTGCCATGGAAGATTTATGGAAATTATGGATAAGATTTAAATCACACAGGATGAGAAAGTGTTGGGAGAATAGGTTGGGAGTTTCAGGGGTAGAAGGAGTATCTACTACATTGAGGAGATAGATCATGGAGCCATTGAAGTATCAGTAGACAGTCAGAATAGCTTAGTGTGTAGAGTGCTGGACTTAGGTACCAAGTGGTGCTGATTGATAGAGCCCTGGACCTGGAGTCAGGAAGTTCTGAGTTCAAATCTAGACTTAGATTAACTGTGTGACCTGGGCAAGTCACTTTACCTCTGTTTGCCTCAGTTTCTTCATCTGTAAAATAAGGATAGTAATAGCACCTACTTCCCAGGATTGTGATGAGGATAAAATGAGAAAATCATTGTAAAGTGCTTTGAAAATAAATATTAAAGCACTATAAAAATGATAACCATTATTTTTGTTGTCGTTAACTTATTATTTCAACGCTCTTCAGTTCACTGTTTCTTTCTACATTACCTTTCAGGGCAAGGACCTCAAGGTTTCATTGAATGAGGGCAGAGCAATACTTCTCATTATACTGTACAAGTGAAAAGCAAGTTCTGAATGGATAGACAGATATTTTAGTGGTTTGCACAGAGCAGATGATTAAACCTATGAGAGCTGAGAAGGTCACCAAATGAGAGAGTATACACAGAGAAGGCTTGTGATATTGTCTTCATAGGTTTGGGGGCTGAGATGAATTCTTTCCATTTTGTTCATTTTCTGTGAGATGAAATGCTGTTTTGTACCTAATACTGTTATAACCTTGAGTGCTTGGATAGGATTTGGGGGATCCTGTTGCCCACTTTTGTGGAGATCCACATATAAGCTGTGGAGTTTTCTAGAGTAAAGAGTGGGGACAAAATGAGTGAAATAATAGCTAACATTTATATAGCTCTTACCACATCCCAAGCTAAGCACTTTGCAATTATCATCCCATTTAATCCTCACAACAACCCTGGGAGGTAGGTGTCATTATTATCCCCATTTTGCAAATGAGGAAACCAAGGCGCATAGAGGTTAAGTGACTATCAGTAAGCACTCCAACATACACAGGGGGACCTGCTATCACAGGCTTTTAAATCTGCATTCATGAAATTTTGAGGAGTTAACAATCACTTTAATTAAGCACATCTGTCATTCATTTAGTTCAAGGGAAAAAGTCAGCACCCTGAACTTTAGAGAAATCAAAGATCAACAGACATGGCTTCCTCTGTCTGACCATAATCAATACCTACATCACAATTCAACAGACAGGTTCAACTGTCTAACCATAGTTACCAGAGACAGAAGCACAGACATCTGAATTTTCAAAGCCAGGGGCTCCTTAGTGGCTTCCTATAGTCATCCTCTGGCTAAATCAACACTTTAAGTCAGTAAGCCCCAAAGTAAAACCTTACCCTCAGAGTGTTTATACACTTTTCAGAGCCAGAGGGCATGAACCTCTGACCCTGGGACCCTCCTACAAAACAACTTCCCTAATCAAGCTTCCCTCAATGGGCAGGTCCATCAGTTGGTGAGAAATATTGTCTTTAATCACGTTCAAATAGAGGCATTATACTTACTAAAATAAAAACAGTGAAAGATTCTACTTTGCTTGGCCTCACAGTGACTTACCCAGAGTCACACAGCTAGTAAGTGTCTGCAATTGAATTTAAACTCAGGCCCTCCCTATTCCTACCTTTTTCCTCCTCTATCCACTGAGTCATCTAGTGGCTCCAAAGAGACTGTAATCTTGTGGATGGTCCCCAGAGGTGCAAATTGGACCAAATGAGCCTAGATTCGGGGAGCCCTGTCCCATGTAAATGCAACATATATTCCTTTGTCTTGTGCAGTTTGATTAATTATCTCTCTCTTAGAATCCCAGAATTGAATCGAAGCTAAAAGGCATACCTTATCTTTCATTAACCACTATCACTTCTCCCTACCATGCTTATCCCCACCTTTTATCTTGGACCACATCTTTGGTTTTGACCCTCTTTGTGCTTATGATATCACTTCTGTCTCTACCTTTCTGGATAATCAACTAATTCACCTAGGCCTGAGTATCAAAAGGCTGCTCGATACGTTAACTCCATTTACAATGTAGCATTTCATTTACTTTTCTTTCAATCCCAGAAGGTTTAGCTCATTTCAAGGAACTGATCATTTGTGATTCTTACAAAAACCACATGGGGTACCACATATTGAACCATTTAATTGAATTATTCACTACAATCCTAGAATCTTGGCCCCTTTATCTTATGCTATTAGCCCATTGCTACTTTTCAACCCTGGGTCACTTCTAACATCTAATTTCTCAGTTTTTATTGTTATCTAGTCATTTTCAGTCATAACCCCCCTTTGAGGCTTTCTTGGTAAAAATGTTGTGTGCCATTTCCTTTGCCAGCTCATTTTACAGATGAGGAAACTGAGACAAATGGGGTTAAGTGACTTGCCCAGGGTCACACAGCTAGTGAGCATTTGAGATGAGATTTGAACTCAGAGAGATGAGTCTTCCTGACTCCAGGCCCAGCATCTATCCACTCTGTCACCTAGCTGCCCAATTTCTCTATCACCGCTCCCAAATTTCTGAGCATTATTGGCGAAAGTCACAAATACACACTATTTCATATACTTATGCATATTATCAGTTGAGCCCTCTCATATCACAATCTTTTGATTTAATTCACATTCCTCACAATGACCATTCTTAAACTTTCTCCTTTTTTCTAAGATCGGTATCTTTACCACTCCACCATAACAAGTAACTTCATCTAACCAAGAAGCTCTCTCTATAAATAACTCCAAACAACTTCACATTGTAATCTGTTGGTCTTTCCTATGTGGATGGTCAGGCTAAGTTCTTTTCAGTGGTTATTGGTCTCTTTAAAGAGGCTCTGACATGTTTTGGGACCTTATATGGGATGTGGGGGATTCAGAGTCATTGGCATGAGGGAACCAAGTGGGAGTCACTATAATCAAGGCTTGAAACACAATTCTGTTAGGTCATTTGTGTGATTGACACATGAAGTGAGGTAGGGGAGTGGGACCTTTATGTAATTCATCTCTTCAATGTTATTTAAAAAGGTTTTTATGGTATTTCTTTTGGTCTTGTTGATGTAGTTGTAGATTGGGTATATTTTTTTCTTTTTTTTAAGATTGTTAGTCTTGGGGAGGGGGTATGCTGAAAACAATTACTCTATCTTTTTGCCAATCTAGTGACCCCAAGAGGGCAAGTTTAAATAAAGAGTTTTCCAACATATACTTAGCCAATAAAAAAGTACTATTATATACATCATGTCTCAGTTGGTGATGGTAAAAAGTTGGGAAAACCGCAAGTATGTCAATAATAATAACTAATGTGGATATAATACTTACTATATGCCAGGCACTGTGCTTATTATTTCATTTGATCCTTACAACAACCCTGGGTGGTAGGTTCCATTATTAACTCCATTTTTCAGATGAGGAAACTGAGGCAAATGGAGGTTATGTGTCTTGCCCACTGTCACATAGCTAGAAAGTATCTGAATTTGGATTTGAACTCAGATTAGAGGGAAATTACACAATCCAATCAACATTCACTAGTAATGAAAAATAATTGTCCTCCAAATATTTTTTAAATATGATCCAGGGAGCAGATGAAATTAGAAAAGAATATAATTTAACGAGTAACACATTGTAGTCAAGAAAAGTGCTCTGAAGCATAAAAAAGGCACTGTGGTGGCCCCTGTTTCTTGTTTACATCTAGGGCTCTAATTTGAACTCCTATGATTATTCTTCCAGATTTCTTGCTGTGCTAAGATGTAGAAAGCCAAAGCAGGCATGTGGCTTGTATATTGCTTCATGTAGAAAATAAAATTGCACCAATTACCATGTTTGCATTTTGTAGGATGGCCCCATTTAAATCGATTATGTGTTAAACAAGATATCTGTGCAATTCCCAGCTCAAAGTTAATCCGACATTATCCCAGTGCATTCAGTCTGTAAAGAAAATGATTGGCTGCACTTTTGGAAAAGAAGTTAACAAGGTCTTGTAATAGGAATTGATTAGGACCAATTAAATTTAGCCTGGCTTTCAAATTAAGAAACACGGGTCTGCATTTAGACTTCCATTTTGAAAATTCTTCAAAACAATAAAATAACAGACTACTTCTGGTGCTTAGCTTTTACTTCCAGAACGATGCTATTGTAACTAATAAAGACAAAAGAGGTGGCATATTTTAGATACTTCATACCAGAGACAAATTGATAATGGAATCTAAAGAATTTGAATATAAAGAATAACTTCCCAACAATCAGGGTTCTTCAAAAAATGAGATGGGCCGAGTGATTTTTAGTGAGTTTTCTGTCACTGGGTATTCACAAGAAGACAGATGACCACTTAACAGAGAGATAGGAGAGGAGATCCCTTTTCAAGTACCAGATAACCTTGGAGGTCCTTTCCTACTCTGAGATTCTGTGATAGGCCATGTGATACAAGGGATGGAGCACTGCACTTGGAATCAAGAAAGCAGAATTAAAATATGGCCTCAAGTTCTGAGAGAAATGTCGATTAAATAACCAATTATTGGAAAGAGCCAGGTTTGGGTTTTCTCCCCTTTCTTAGATCCCTATTCTCTACTAGGTCAAGCCAGCATCTGAAAGACATTGTGATGGATGAGACTGTCAAAATCCCCAGGATACTTGCCTCTTGATTCTGGATGAGAGTTGTGGCCCCATGCAACTAGAGAACTTTACAAAAATTTAACGTAATGAATTCTGGCCCATTGTGTTCCACTCAGCCAGATCTGAGCAGAGGTGGACTCCCTTTTGTCTAGATTGCCTTAGGCAGGGTGATCTGGATAAGAGATATGTCTCTTAGTTCAAGACTGAGTGGTCAGAGTCATTTCTCCCAGTCCCTCATTAGAATAAACTTACCTCTTATTATAATATTCCTTCTCATTAATTATTAACCAATAAGAGTTGATTGCCACCCTCAGGAACTCTCACTCTTCCAAGGACTTATAAGTGTTGAGTGGGTTCCATGAAGGGTCTTGCGCCTTTGAGAGTACCACTTATCCTTTTTATTAATTATTATTAGCATGATCAATAAAATGATGAATTACCCAGAAACTACGTCTCTTGAACTTTTTATACGTCACAGTTCCTAATAGATATATGACTCTGGATAAATCCCTATCTCTCCCTTTTCCTCAGTTTTCTCATGTATAAAATGGGGGGATTGGATTTTATGGCCTTGAGGTCTTTCCCACCTCTAAGTCTATGAATGCTGAACTGCTGCAATTATCTTAACTTTAGATTTTGAAACTAGAAAGGACCTTAGATGCCAAATAGCTTAAACTCCTTATTCTAAATAGCAAAATTACCCAAGTCATGTAGCATAACCAGGTCCCTGGACTCCAAAAGCAGAGCTTTACCTACTATATAACCCATTTCATTTTCCTATCCAGTGCTCAAATAGCTAAGACAAGAAGGCAGATCAGGGAGGTCAAGGACTTCCTGATGTGGGAGGAAATGAGTCTGAAGATGAGTATTATTGTATAAGGACAAAGCACTCCCCCCAACCCCCAATGCTGGCCCGCTTCAGTCCAAAAAACACATGGTTCTTATCTAAGAATTCTGAGAAATAATCCTACCGGTGCCAAATTTTCCAAGAATTCCTTTGAATGTGATGCTTGGTATTTGATTATTTTTACAAGGTGCAAGAATAAACATAACAACCCAAAGTCAGAATATGAAATGTCAGATCTTACTTTTCATCAGCTGATTACCTATAAGAGACACTAAAGGAAAGCATTACTGTTTTTGTCTTTATTCTGTACACCTTCATCACCAATACAGGCATGTTAGTAGACCAGGGTGTTTTCACATTAGGGAGAATGAGGACATTCAAAATTGGAATTCTAGAATCACAGAATTTAATAGTTGGATGGGACCTCAATGTTCAGTCTGGCTTAACCTGTGCTTGGAAGGAATTTTTATAATAACACAGCCAACAGGTCTCTATCTGAAGACCTTAAATGAGCAGGGTCCTATTGCCTCTTCAGGAAATCTGTTCCACTTTTAACCAGCTCTTGTTGCCAGGAATCCTTTGCCCTGACATAAAACCCAACTATCTCCTTTCATAATGTTTGTCATTGTTCCTGATTCTGCCCTCTGGATCTAAAACAGAACAATGCTAACAGCTACCATTTGTACAGGACCTTAAAGTTTGCCAGGGACTTTACACGTATTATCTCATTTGATCTTCACAACAATCCTGGGAGGTAGGTGCTTTTACCATGCCCATTTAAAGTAGAGGAAATTGATAAAATCAAAGGTGAAGTGACTTCCCGAGGTCACATAGCTAGTAAATGTCTGAGGCCAGTTTTGTACTCATGGCTTCCTGTCTCCAAATCCAGTGGTCTATCTGCTGCACTACCAAGATTAAAGAAAGGGAAATATTCTAAAGAAGAAAATATTACACAGTCAGAGAATGTCAGATTTAGGAGGGACCCTAGATCCACCAGCCTTTACTAGCTTTTAATTTTACTTAGTATCATAGACCGAGAGCTGGAAGGACCTCAGTTACTAAACATAAATGGAAAACTGTATGAATATTATAGTATAGGAGATTTGTTCATTTTTGTAATGGGAGGGGAATGGGAGAGAGGGGCACTTTTAAGTTCATTGGTATAGGGAAATCCCAATGAGGAATTCCTCTGTCTATAAAGATTCACATTTGTTCTATATCTTCTAGTCTTGAAGAGCTGTCTAATGTACTGAGAGGTTAAGTCGTGATTTGCCCAGGGTCCCATGAGTCAGAGGTGGGACATGAACCCATGTCTTCATGTCTTCCTTATTCTGAAGTGGGCTCTCTTTCAAATAGTCCATACTGCCTGTTATCATTGTCACACTAAATACCTAAAACCACATTTTATAAATCAGTTCCCTTTATTGATTATCAAATGATAGGCAAATGAGTTTTCTGTAAAAATATTCTTATTACCAAGTTCTAATTACAGAGGAAGTTAGGTGGTAAAGTGGAAAAAGCACCGGACCTGGAATCAGGAAGATTCATCTTTTTGAGTTCAAATCTGGCCTTGGACACTTACTAGCTGTGTGACCCTAAGCCAGTCATTTCTCATCTGTAAAATGGGCTGGAGAAGGAAATGGCAAATCTTTCCAGTTCTGTAAAGAAAAACCTAAATGGAGTCATAAAGAGCCAGCCATGCCTGAACAACAAACAATATTCTTATTAGCAAGCTTTTCATAATGCAAAGAAGAGAGCACAAAGTGAGGTTAGAATTACAGGACACTTAAAAGATATATCAAGCAGAGAAAAGTCATAGCCAGTTGGTCTGAGATGGCTGTTCTACATTTGGCCCCCTCTCCTACCCTGCCCTATTATTTATCTCCCCAGTCACTGGACTCCGTGTGTGTGTGTGTGTGTGTGTGTGTGTGTGTGTGTGTGTGTGTATGCATGTGGTGTGGGTATGTGTGCATGTGATGTGGGTATGTGTTCCTGGCCTGGTCCCACCCCTCTGCATGCTGCTTTCCCAGGTATATTTTCTCTGGTCTTGTCCTAGGACTATGTCAGCAAACCTAGAGTGAAGTCCCTCTTTCCCAACATTTCCCTGGATTGCTCTCAAGGGGTATCAGGCAGAAGGTTCTCAGTGTGTGATTCCAGACTCCTCCAGATTGCTTTTCTCAGAATCCCTATTCCCTCAGACAGTTTCTACATGAGTCTCTCAGATTCTCAAATTCTGGGGGTACTCCCTGGTCTAAATGTTCATAATATAATTTTATTGTAACAGTTTGTGTGATAATTATCAATTTTCCATAGTTTTGTTGCTATCCAAGCGCATAGTTACTAAACATATATAGAAAGAAAATCATCGATAGCTAAGTTGGCCACTGCTTTGGTGCTGGCATACATTTTATGCCATCAAGACCCATCTGTTAATTCTCAATATCTTCTTTAAATTAGCAAACCTTAAGGAATATGTGGTCTTATTTTTAAAAAGTACCCCAAATATCAAGGTAAATTTTCAACTTCTTGTATCTATAGCCTTAACAGACGTCTACAGATTTCTGACATCTCCTCATTTCAGAGTTGCCTACAATTTTTGCTTTGTGGCTTATTCAGGAGGTGATCCTCTTAGACCTATAGAATCAGAGAGTAAGAGTGGAAAGAGACTTTAGAGAATATCTAAGCCAATTCCCTCATTTTAGATGGAAGGGGCAAGAACAGCCTAGATCTGCATTAACTCCTGAGATTTGTAGTGTTTTGCTCATTTCCTGAGGCAAGGAAAGATCTATTGCTTTGGATTTGGAGTGGGACCTTATTATCACAACTGTGGGGATTTTAAATATACAAATTCTGTCTCTGAGATGATCCAGGTACCTTTTCTAGGTATTATTGGATTCCTGCCATATGCCAGCCTCTGGAGTGTGGGTAGACAGAATAAGCTAGGTGCTTTACAAAAATGATCTCATTTGATCTGGGAGGTGGAGGTTGGAAAAGTAATGGGATAGGGACTTGAGACAACTAGGTGTGGTACAGTGGACTGAAGTCTTGCTTCAGACTTTTACTAGCTGTGTGACCCTGGGCAAGTCATCTAACCTCTGACTCATTTTCCCAATCTATAAAATGGGAACAATAATGGCACCTACTTTCCAGGATTGTTGTGAAGATCAAATGTGCTTTGTCCTTCATTCTCAAAGCCCATGACATCAAGATGATGACATGACTTGTCGTTGACTTTGGTTAAAGAGCTTAGCATAGTACCTGGCATATGATAAGTTCAACGTAAATGTTAGCTATTATTATTAGTATTATTTTTAGTGAGATTTCATTAGAATAGGAAACTCTCAGGTAAAGAACAATATCAACACCATGGAGGCTGGAACCATCTCTGTGAGTTATGGTCTTAGAGTTGCCTAGAACAAGGAAAAGTTAAGTATGTGTTAGAGGTAAGAACTGAACCCATATCTTTCTGTCTCCAAGGCCAGCTCTCTAGCTGCTACATGTGACCTCACCCTGAGAGACATTTTATTCACACACACACACACACACACACACACACTCACACTTGTGGGTGTGTATATATGTACATTATATATACGTCCATGGAATGCTACTTTACATTTAAATTGTGCTCTATATTTTTCCAAGTGCTTTCACCTATTTTACCTCATTTGAAACTAATAATAGTTCTGAAAGTTAGACAGGTAAGGTTATTACTATTCTCATTTTCTAGATTTGAAAATTGAACCCCAAATTATCTGTCGTCCATATTCATTAAACATGTAAGCAGGCCAGGAATCACAAAGGAACCAGCTGAAAGTTAAGGACTGCAGGAAACCTCAATAAGCACAAGGACTCAATTGTGAGTCAAGTTCAGAAGAATGCTGAGTTTGAATTAAGTTTGGTAAATGGGAAGGATCAAGGGCAGTTATGGAGGGTGTCAATGGCAGAGGTTATTTGCTAAAAGAGGTGAGAGTGGGTGTGTGGGCAGTCCTTATCCACTTATTTCCCTCCCCCTTTCCCACTTCTATTGCATACATACCATTTTAGGTAAGACTTCTGGCTCCTGGTTCAGTGTTTTCTATCTTTTATGCTATGTTGTCTGTCTAAGATACTGCTCCTGTGCTCAAGTTTAAAATCTATTGGAAGAATAGGATATATGGGGCAGCTAGGTGGCACAGCAGACAAACTGCCAGGCCTGGAGTCAGGAAGATCTGAGTTCAAATCTGGCCTCAGACACCTACTAGCTGTGTGACCTTGGACAAGTCACTTTACTCTGTTTGCCTCAGTTTCCCCATCTGTAAAATGAACTAGAGAAAGAAATGGCAAACCACCTCAGTATCTCTTCCAAGAAAACTCCAGATGGGGTCACGAAGAGTCAAACACTACTGAAACAACTGAATGAGAACAACAGGGTATATACATATAAAAAGTTAAATAATAGTACTAAACAATGTTCATCTGATTAAGTATCAAATAAGTGGTATGAGAAATAAGTCAGAGAAAGCTCACTCTGGGTCAGATGGCTAGGAAAGGGCATATAGAAGGTAGAACTTGAGCATGGCCCTGATGGATGTGTTTGGGGGACAATAAATTCAGTCTGTTTGGAACAAGAAGGTTTGGATGTAGTAGTGAGTAAACAAGTGAAAGGCAGGTGGAGAGTCTGGTTGTGAAATGTGTTGAATGTCAGACTAAGGATCTTAAATTTTGTTTTTAGTCAGGGAGGTGAAATGATGAAAGTGCTAAGGAAGAGTAATTGGTTCTGTGGTATGCAGGAGAGATTGGAGCTAGGGAGAGACTAGTGTCAAGGAGATGAGTTAGGAGATAACAGTCATGAGGTAGACTGGGGCAGAGATGGTGGAAATGTAAAGGAAGTGAGAGATGCCAAAGACATCACAAGGAAAAAAAACAAAAGGAAAATACAAAAGACTTAGTGATTGATTAGATAGAGGGGGAAGAAAGGAATGGGAGAAAGAGAGGTCAAAGAAGATTCTAAAGTTTTGAGCCTGCAGGGATTTGAATTCAAATTTTAAATCCTAAAATCCTGAAGATGCCCTAAATTCACAATTCACTGTAACCCTTTATCTTTATCTCATTGTAATGGGCAAAAATGATACATTGTATTGAATAGACTCAAGTATTGAATAGATTCAAGTATCTGGGTTCTCGGTAAGGGACTGTAGGGATTGTTTCTTAGTCCAACCTTTGAATTTTACAGTTGAGGAATCTGTGCGCCAGAGAAAAACAGAAACAGAATGCTGGATTGTTTTTTCACTCCAACATGTGTTCAACACAAAATATGAACTCACTCTACCTTAGTATAATGAGATTGTGTTTTGCTGTATTCAAAACAAACAAAAAACAATCAGCACTTGTTTATTGGTGTGACTTTTCTTCTAGTAGCATGTAAGTTTCATAAGGAGGCAGATAATTGACACAGTGGATAGAGTGCTGGGCCTGGAGTCAGGAAGACTGATCCTCCTGAGTTAAAATCCAGCCTCAGTTACTTACTAGCTTTGTGACCCTGGGCAACTCACTTAACCCCATTTGTCTCAGTTTCTTCATCTGTAAAATTAACTGGAAAAGAAAATAGAAAACCACTCCAGTAACTCTGCCAGGAAAACCTCAAATGAGATCATGGAGAGTGAGACACGATTAAAATGATTGAACAACAGTAAAATCTTATCAGTATGGTACAATGGAAAGGTTGATACATCTGAAGCCTGCCATTTTCAACTTGCAATCTTGGACAAGAAACAGCCTCTCATGGCTTCAGTTCTTCATCTGTAACGTAAAAGAATTGATCATTGGGTTAAACATGCAGCATTGTAGTCTACTATACTCCCAAGTATTGCCTGAATCACATTAAAATGTAATTGGGAAATATTTAATAAAATAAATAAAAATATAATAGGACGCAGATAATGGTAATTTGTGCTTTTCTATGTCCACATGCAACCAGCAAGTATCCTTATGTATGATTTAGTAGCCCTCTTCCTATTTAATTTTGACACTACTAGTCCAGATGAACTCTGAAAGTCTCTTCTAGTTCAAAATCTATGATCCTATGCTTTTAAAAGGCTGCCGCTCATATTCACTGACACAGGATATTTATTTGTGCAATAAAAACTTGATTCAAAAGTTTTGATTTCATTAAGAGGAAAACAAAATATTTAAGTTAGAAAAATCACAGTTTTCAAAACATGAACTGTTTTTAAATTCAAAACACTCTGTTCCTTTGGCACACACTAGACCTGAAGTATGTAACTGTTTGTATTTTTCCAGGATGTCAAGCGTCTGTCACTAAATTTAGAGATGATGAATTGTGATAGATTGACTGCCTACTCTGGTTTTTTATATACTTATCATAAAAAGCATGGATTTCCTAAGCCTGCAGTAGCCTCTAAAGTCCATTTGATCTGACATTTAAGTGTCTGTTGTGACAGCGAATTCTAATGGTTAAGGTCCTTGCCAAATAAAATATACTGAGGTTACCATCTCTTGGCACAGATTCAAGAGTAAGTCAGTTAGTCAGTCAATAAACATTTATTAAATGTCTGCCATGTGACAGGCACTATATACTTTGGGGATAAAAAGAAAGGTAAAAGATACATTTATCCTACAATTACTTTCAACTACCTGCACACCAATATTCCTTTGATCTTGCATAAGCCATTTTCACCCAACAGTTATAAACCAGCTCACTGTTTGTGTTACACTTTTCTGTAGTCATACATTGTTCATTTCGAGGCTCTTTAGAGAGAGGGAAAGCCTGCCCTGGGAGTCTGTAAAAACAACATTCATTTAGTTGGTTAATTAAACTTATCAACAGGGACTTCATTCAGTCTGAGTTAGGAAAGGGCTGCAGAAATCCTACCTATCAAGCAACAAGAAAAATAAAAATAACTAAACACTTAACAAGTGAAATTTGTTAGCAGTCAAAAATGTGATGTCATCAGAAACTTATTTAGACTGACATCAATTCGAAGGGCTCCTAAGGTTCTTTAAAGCACTTACCACATCCCAAAGTACTGGCAGTGAAATTAAAGATGGTGGATATTTCTGACCACGTCACGTCACTTCCTTGTTGAAGTAGCTGGAGTGACTCCCCTATTGCCTCTCAGATAAAAACCTTTCTCACAGCTTGGCTCCAATTATCTTTCCAGACCGATTTCATATTGCTCTCTTTAACTGCCAAACTGATCTACTTTCCCAAAGTCTGCATTCCATCTCCTGGCAAAAGACTATTCCCTCCTGCCCAAAATGCTCTTCCTCCTTATCTCTGCCTCTTAGAAATCCTTAGAAAGCCTGAGACCATGTGCCATTTCCTTCAGAAGCCCTTTTCTGACTAACCTCCTCAGTTGTTAGTACCCTGACCCACCCTCAAAATGTCTTCTAAATACTTTATATTTTACAAATGAGATCTCTGTATAATCATTTCTGATATCAATTTCCCATTTCTCAATGCTGATTGTTTAGGAGTAAGTTCAGGATTGAGTTTAGGATTATTCAGGATTGAGTTATTTCAATTATATGCCATACCTTTTTCTCATTCTTCTTGCTTTTTGCTAATTCTGATTTTTTCCCTGATGATGTCTTATCTTTTACAGACAACTGATTCAGGGATAACAACCAGATTAATAGAAAGATTTTTATGAATGCTATGATAGAATCTATTTCTTTTCTTGAAATGTAATTTGGTATCTTGTTTCAATCCCTACCTGTGTGGTTTTTTTTTTCCTCCAGCAGTTTTCACGCTATAATTATGCAAAGCTTCAGTGTAGTTTACAGGTCTTTAGTTCTTTCCATTCTTTTTCCTAAGTCATGCTTTCCTTGTGTAACTCATTGTCTTTTTTTTGTTCCAATTTTACATTGAAACCATTGATTATTGGACCGTGGGCTGATTTCATTTGAAGTTTCTTGTTGAGTCCATATAAACTCATTTATAACATTTTATAAAGGATGATGATGGTGAATGAATGAATATGAGTAGGATCATCTTATAAAGCAAAGATAAGCAGCAGAGGGGAAAAGCATTTTAATTAAAGTTTAGCAAGAGATCCAACTAAACAAAGTCATCCAAATTGTGAAAGGATTTTAATGCCTTATTAATGGAAGAAGGATTATAAATACAAGAAAAATGGGAAGTTCTATAAAGAGTACTATAATAATTAGTTTTCACCATCAAGAGCAGTTAATAAAATCACAATCCTGGATGTGTTGATGAGAGAGGTAGATGGGAAAATCAATCAAATTGGACTAAGCTCTCCATACAGTAGATCTATTCTGAAGAAGATTCCATTGAGAGTGATGAAGGATGTACATCCTTCTGAGATGATAGACATGGATGATAGACATCCATCTATCTGAGGGATAACAATCTGTAAGAGGTAACAATGCCAAAACTATGGGGAGAGCCTCAAATTTTACTAATAAATAAATAAACAGTTTTAGTGAATAGGCTTGATTTGGGCTAGTATTTATTAGTATTTATTTATCAGTATTAGTTCATAGGTCACTCAACACTTAATAAAAGGAAGTTTACTTAGTCATAGCATAGAAAAGATATTCAATAAGCATACTGTAGCACTCAGATTTGATAGACATGGCCTTTGATTTCCATATAGAAATGTATTTAGCTGACAGGACAGGATGTGAGGACTCCCTGTCTTGTGACGTCCTTCAAGCCTGAAAGGCCTTGATTCCATATGAATAGACCTTTTTTTTGCCTTTAGGCAACCAGGAAGCCATTCCAATATGGCCAGATGTCACCAAGAAGCTCAGTCAAGGAAGGTTTAAGTTAAGTCTTAGTTTTCTGGACCTATCAAATTGCCCTTCAGGGGAAAAAAAGTTAGCTTACTCCATGTGGTGGTGGTGGTGAAGGAGGTGGAAACCTAGCAGATATCACACCAACACAAGTTCAGCTACCTTCTCTGTAATGGAAACAAATTCTTTATGGAAGTCATCATTATATAAATTGAAGACATCCTCGGTGAAGGCTTTAGAAGGGAACTAGAAGACTTTCACAAAAGATATTCGACAACAGACTGAATCTTTACCATTTCACAACAAATGGAATATGTAGAAAATATGGCCCATTGTGCTAATTATTTGATGATGGTGAAAAAGCAATTACATTTAGTAGGATAAAATTTTGCTTCAATTCTACAATGCAGTGTCCTATAAACACACTGAAATTTTTCACAATTCCTAGAATGATATAAAAATAGAAATAATCCTATTTAGCTGCCCTCTGAGCACAAGTATCAAATGAAGCATATAATGGAGCTATAGATAGACAGATGGACAGATAGGTAGATAGATAGATAGATAGATAGATAGATAGATAGATAGATAGATAGATAGATAGATAGATAGATAGATGTGCTTACCAACATAGTTAGCCACTCTGATAGAGGAGATAAGATATAGAATTCAAGTTGAAAAAGGACTCCTTGTGGTTAGTGGGGTCCTCCTGATGTCCATATTTGAGTATGCTATTTTGCAGATTACATCAAGATCTGGAAAACTGCAGAACTTCCTGGAAGAGACCTGTAACCACTCAAATGATCTTGGCCTGACCATATACAAAGGAAAGAGCAAATGGATGGAAAGTGTCTATTTTTCAGATTATAACATGCTAAATTAGGGTCACTCTACTAGAATAAGTATTCTCTGAGTTCAAGATGACCAGTCTTTTTCTAGCCATTTCAATTCCTTATGGCAAATGCCTGAACAAATGAGTAATTATATGGGAACTCAGAGTCTACAGTATAGAAGGGAAAGGGAAACCCACACACACGTCTTATGTGTCCAAAAGAAATTTTCTATCAATGGCTAGATAAGGAGAGGGATGCTGCAGGTCTCCTTATCTGAATCTAGACTGTGAGGATATTATGTTAGTTCCTCATTTTGGGGTGGTAATATGGCAAATCTTGGGATGACTGCCCAGCTTTCCCTCTTTATATAGGAAAACTCTTATCTCTGACCAATGCTATAGATGCTCCTTCCTTTTCAAGGGCTTCAGAATATTGATTGGTGGGAAATAAAGTGTTACCCGCTACTTCTGCTTCCAGTTCTATGAGTTTGAATCTATGAGTGTAGTAATTGATTGAGGGAAATGAGAGTAGAAGGTTTCCTGATTTATCTAAGGGTAGCTAAGAAAAGGAATAGGGTAGAGTCTTAATCTATGATGCTAGGTTCTATGAGTACATTTAAGTTCAGGTGGATACTTACCTCTGCAGTTACTGGGGAAAGGGGGCAAATCATTTTCAAGGGCAAAAAGCAAAAAAAAAAAAAATCAACACAGGGTGCATGCCAACTGAGATGGGCATGAATCTGCCTAGGAAGTTCTTGCTTGGTTCAAATTGCTTCCAGGAGAACAGCCTGGGTTGCTCTTTTGGATTAATCCATAAGGACTAAGAACCATATGGAAGTGCTTACAGTTTTCTCTCATGCTATCCTAAGTATAAATGTTAAATCAGATTCAACAGGGAAGTAAGGAATAAACTTCCAAAACAAAAAGACCATAACAAATGGGCAAAGTTCTTCATCATCAATACATTTATGTATTAATGTGTTTATTCATGTTCTATGGGAAGCAATATCAATTCATTTACAATCCTCAGTGAGGAAGGATAGCACTTATAGCTAGCTGTAGCCACTAAATTCTGAGAAGCAAATATATCCTTATCCACATAATAAAAAGAGTCAAAGGGAACTATAAACCAGACACCATGAAATGAATCGCAGCATTCAGAGTTTAAAAGGTCCTATCACATATTGTTTGGAAACCACATAGAGCTTTCCTATCAATATATATATTTGGGATAGACATTGCAGATGGACGGTGTTTGGGTTCATAGCTGAACAGGAAGAGTAAAGTGGGTTTGCACTGCCTTTGGGAAATTTCAAAATTCTTTTAATGACCCTAAGTTTCCATGGAAACAAAGTTCCATCCTTTTAGTATCAACATTTCTACTGCTGCTGCTGTAAGTCAGTGAGACATAGAAGATGATCTTCAAAGAATTAAAAATAAACATCATGCAAGGGCACAAGAGAGGCTCACTGTGGGTATGGGTGTTATCATCACTGCCTTCCTCCCTTGCACTTAAGATTTCTAGTTCCCTTCAAAGCTCAGCTCAAGCACTACATACTGTGTAATGCCCTTCCTGCTCTCGCAGGTTGTTAATCCCACCTGCCTCCTCTGTCATTTTGCTTTGTATTTACTTGATGTCTGCGTGTATGTGTTTGCATACACATATACATATACTTACATGCATGCATACATATCCAACCAATAAGAAACTTGGAAGAACATGAGATGTCAGGGAAATGCATGATATAAAGAAAAGATGGTGAAGGCTGCCAAGTGGCTAGCGAGCATACTTCCTTAAGGGCTAGGAGAAAACAAAGAAAATGCCTCTAGAACTTTGGGTAGACTCTCTGTGGTAAACTAGTGGTAGCTTATGGACAAGAGTCATATAGAATGGGGAAGAATGAATGGGATGTGTTCCACTTCATTGGAGAATACATACAAAGCAGTAAAATCATACTTCCATTTAAGTATTTATTTTTGCATATATTTATCTCTGTACATGTCATAGTTCCTCCCTTGCCCCCAGTACAGTGTAAGTATCTTGAGTGTAGGAACTGTTTCACTTTTGATTTTATATCTCTACCACATCATAAGTGATTAGCTAATTCTTGCTGAATTAATTCATTGAATTTTTTTCATAATTTAAAGCAGGCTCTTAGGACCTCTAAGAAGTCTACTGGAATATTTATCCTCATCATTGCATCAGAGAGAAAATGATCCTTTGTGACCTGTTCCATTAGAATGATCCAAGATTAAATGTCTCTTTAAGGGAAATGATCAAAAGCAATGCATCTCTTTCAGATCCTTTGCCAGCCAAATAAGCGTTTGCACCTGGAAGGAAAAAGATGTTTTGTCTCTAGATCTGGCCAAATACAACGAGCTCTGACAATCCTTTTAACTGACAAATGTCTGCCTGGTTAGACAACTATGACAAGAGGAATGAAGAACTAAAGCAATGTATGGACCAGAGGTTTGGGGATAGGGATAGGATATGAACCTCCAAGATGATGGAAGGAGGCTAAGCCCACAGATTGCAATCAATTCAAGACAACGTCCATTGAGGGCTCAGCAGAACCAAGGGCTGAAGAGATACGCTAAAGAGGGATGCTCTGGCAGCTCTGCTGAAGCAAAGCAATTTTTCCTTTGGAGCCTCAGAAGGAAAACTTAGGCAATGTCTGGGAATTAAGAAATGAGCCAAAGTCGCCTGGCAGAAAATATCTGGAAAGATGGAAATTTACCTGAAGTAAAAGAAGCTAGAAAAAGATTGTTGCAAGGGTGAATTCTTTCTTAGGGGAAAGTTTGTTCCAGTGTGGAAACAGTAATTTTACAGTGATGTTTTAGTTTGTTTTCCAGAGGTCATGGCATATACATTGATTTATTGCCTAAGAAATCTCGTTGTCTTTAGCTGTCTTTGCTGGTAATGGAGAATGCAAATCCAATCAGCATTAAAGTCCCTTCTGTCAGGCTGACCTGAAATATTGTCTGTTACTAAATAGATTGATGAGCTTGATGAAGTGTTCTGTGTGACAGCCAATGCATGTTAAAACATTCATCGTTGTGGAATTCATTGGAATCATTTTTTTTTTGGTAGATGGTGCTCTAATTATCCTTGATTCTTATTTTCCTCTGCTCACCCTGTGGTTCTTTTTTTTCTTCTTCTTCTTTTTTCCCTTCTCTAGGATCTGAAACCTCTGAAAAGAGGTTCCAGAAATCTTTGATATAGTGAGAAAAGCTCTTCATTCAGAATCAGAAGACTTCAGTTTAGATCTCAATGCTCTAGTTACCATGTGTGTGATCTTAGAGGAGTCACAGCATCTTCATGTCTCAGATTCCTCATGTGTTCAGTGATTCCTGAGATCCCTTCCTCTCTCAATTCTAAGATCCTCTGTCCTGCCCTAGACAAAAGACTCCAGCCAAGTAGTTGTCTAAGATTTAGACATTAATTAATGAATCCCCTAAATAAAATGATTTGTTCTGTGAAGTTAGGATTCAGTCAAAGGACTGTACTTGAGGACCTAGAGGGCCACATGTGGCCTTGAGGCTGCAGGTTCCCCACCCCTGGTTTAAATCTGTCAAGAGATAGTTATCTACAGTTCCTGACAATCCGCATGGCCATATAATTTATAGCTTTCTTCAGGAGTTTGTGGCAGTGTTTTTTTACTGTGATTGTTTGGAAATTCTCTAAATTTAAAATCTCTAAAGTTTTGAAAGTCCAGGTTTTTCTGTTTGTCTCTTGCCAAGGACCTATGGATTGATTGCTCATGAAAGGTCCCATGGTGTAGTGGGTAGAGGACTGTTCTTCAGACAGGAAGACCTGGGAACAAGTACTACCTCTAGTTTATATTTCTATATGCTCAGAGGGAATTTATTCAACTGTTTCTCCTCACATTCTGAATTTAAGAAATAAAATGAACATTTCAATAATATAGAATATGAAGAATAGAATAGAAATAGAGAGAAAAAGAATATGAAGAATAGAATAGAAAAAAGATTATTGTACATGAAACTACAAATCTATTTTATACAACTTGCTCTTCCTTTTAAATATATAATGAAGTCATGTATTTTTCCCATCCTCCCAGCTCCTGCTTCTAGTTACAGATGACCATTTTGCATTGTTGGAGGGAGTTTTTATGCTGAAAGTTGCCCAAACAGGTGAAATTACAGGTCCAGAACCAGTCCCTCAAAAAAAAAGTCTTTTTGGAAAAAAAAAATTGTCATTCCCTTCTCAGGGTTAAATTGGCCTAATTCTTCTAATCTTATCCCTGAATTCTAATTCTTTCTCCCTATTTTTCCATGTCTTTGATCATTTTTTGTTGCCCTTCTCTGAACCCTATCCAGTTCTTGTATATCTTTCTCAAAGTTTAGCAATTTAAGCCAGACAGAGTCTAATAAGCATCTTACTAATGGAGAGAAGGAAGGAAATTTTCTCCCCAGTTTTGCATATCACATTCCTTTTGATATATGTTAGTACTATGTTAGTTTTTATTTTTTTTTCAAAATAATTATAGTTAGCATTTACACAATACTTTAAAATTTCATCCTTGAAACAGCCCTGTGAAGCTAGTAGCACAAGTATTATTAATCACATTTTAGGAAGAGCAAACATGCTCTGAAGTTAGTTAAGTTACTTGCCTAAAGAAAAAGCAGAGCTTGGAAATGGACCCAACTCTCTTCCCTCCAAGTCAAGTGCTCTTCCTTCTCCACAGTGTTACTCTATGGATTCAGATGATTCTGGAGAAGTGAGGCTGCTGATCTGCACAGCCCTCCCTCACTCAAAACAAAGCCAAGTGCAAGTCATATCCTCATTTCTCTGATGACATAGTCTTCTTCGGCAATGAAGGACAAACAAACACACACACACACACACACTCATCAATAGCACTACATCCATGCACTCAGCTTATGGCCAACTATGGCCCAACTTTCTTTTTTTCTTTCTTTTATCTTTTTTGCTATATTCATACCTACCTAGTCTTTCTCTAGTCTACATCTGTTTTATGAAGTTTTTATGTCTTTTATGTCTTATATCTTCCACAAGGAACTTACCCCTTTTAAATTTCATCCTGTGTTTCTCTGTTGATTACAATTTGGATACCTTATATAAACTGTAAGGAAACATGAGCAGAAGTTACTGATTGTGTTTTAGAGGCATTCTAACAGGTAAAACCATTCCAGGTAAAGATCAGGAATAGAGTACATGAAACCATCTTTGGTAAAACTTTAAGTTTGTAACAATTTGTATTTCATTTTCTCATTCTTTGATTCAACTGTTCATTTGTTCATTCTTTCATTCAACACATTCCAACCAAGTATGATGAATGAATAACACTACTCTTTGGGAGAAGAATCAAAGGTAAACAAAACATCTTTTCTTGCCTTCAAAGGCAGTAGAGTACATTGATAAAATATAGACACAGAAGATACATACTCAGAAAATATACAGAAGAATGAGTGATAAAATATATACATAGAAAAATAGAATACAAATTCAGAGATGATAAGCACATAACAGAATTACAAAGTACTACGAAATCATATGAGAAAGCTATAGTTCTCAGCTGAGGTGATCAGGGAAGAGTTGGTGTTTGACTTAGGTCTGAGGTTTTAGTGTAATTAAGCAATCAGGCATATATTATCTGCATTTTGCCAAATCTGCAAAGTTCTGATCTTTTGTGTATTTATATTTCTACAAAAGGAGGAATTTTTGAAATTTCTGTAACTTTTGACTCTAACAATCCTACAGGGGAAAACAACTTTGCTGCTCAATAGATATCGTTCTGTGTCATGTGGAGTTTCAAGATAGATTTAGATAGATTTTTCTCTTGCAGTACTGAAATGATGTTATTTTGAAACAACTTGACTTTTGAAACAAAATATTTTGTTTAAAAGGTAGTCTTTTTTAACATCTTGATTTTTTTTACAATGATACTCTTTACTGCAGTGTTTTCTCATAGTCAACCCAGTATTTGAGAAAGGTTAGTTGTTTGATGAGGTGTACTAAGTAATTAGGATTGTAGTTTCAAACTTGAATACAATGGCCAAAGTAAAATATTTTTAAGTAATCATTTAAAAATAGAATTTCGGAATTAGAAAAGAAATTGTAGACAATCCTGACCAATACATTCACTTTACTTTTTAAATTGAAAGTATTAGATCTAGCAAAAGGAAATAAATAAACTTATAAAATCGAAATGTGATAAAATATAAAAGCTTAAATATGTCACTTGTTTTTTTACAAAATAGAAATAAATAAATGAACCAATACATGATGTCTTTGAGAATGTCCCTTTCCAAACTCTTTCCAAATTTCCTTTAAATGTGTCTTTTGGGGGGAATATGGCTATTATAATGTTCTCATTTTGTTGATGAAGTAAAGGCTCAGAGAGGTTGCTTAACAGGGGCTCAAAAAATTGTTTTGACATTATTTAAAATGTCTCCCATTTATTTGCTACGCCTTGAGGAGGTATTTTTGTTTTGTTCTGTTATTTACTATTCATACTCAGAAAAGAAGGGATTAGTTACTTTTTTTCTCCCAATTTTATGTAACGATTGACTGGAACCAAGAAACGAAAGGTCCCCTTTCAATGAGGAATCTATATAGGCTCACAATCAATAACTCTTCACTGTTCCATGCCATGGTCTTCCCATTCCACTAATCAGAGAAGCCTCAGGGAAGCCCAAATCCCCTGAAACATACAGCCAAAGTAAGGGCTCTGAGAATAGACAAACCCTCCTTTTCCAGCTGTCTGGGGGTCTGACTATCTATTAGCTGCTAATTCCCTGGGTATTTTTCTATCTCACTGCATAAATCATCACTAGTTCCCAACCTGGATCTACTCCCTTCTCCCTGCCCTTAATGCCTGCTCCCATTTGACCCACACAAGAACCTTATACATACCCACCAAGCTTTACCAGTTTGGGAGTGCTATTCCACCAAGGTTTTCATTGGACCTGACCTGTTTCCAGCCTCCCTGACTGCTGCTTCCCCCTGCACTCCTCAATCCTCCCCCCATTGTTGTTCAGTCATTTCATTTGTGTCCTATTTACTCTTTGTGATTTCATCTGGGGTTTCTTGGCAAATATACTGGAGTGGTTTGCCATCTCCTTCTCCAGCTTATTTCACAGATGAGGAACTGCGGCAAACAGGGTTAAGTATCTTGCCTGGAGTCACACAGCTAGTAAGTGTCTTAGGCCAGATCTGCGCTGAGAAAGGTGAGTCTTCGTGACTCCAGGCCCAATACTCTCTCTGCTGGGCCACCTAGCTGCCCCCCAATACTTTATTTCTCCCCAATAAGATATGTTTGCTTTACTTTCTGCTAGCTTTCATCTTGTGCTCTTATGCAGGGCTGGGACTGAAGGTCTTGGCAAATGCCCCTGCTTTCAAAACCATGGACTGGGCTAGGAATCCCATGCCTTCATGTAGGACCTTACCCCTTTTGCCAACATTAGGGCTGTGACTAGGAAACTGTCCCAAACCAGACCCCCTCCCTCTTCCCCATGATAGCACAAATGGTATGTAATGAAGATTGTCACCCCTCTTTGTAATGTACCTTGGAATCCCTAATTTTACTCAAAATACATTAAGGAAGCTGGTGATCAAGGGTATGGAGTGTCTTTTTGTTTGTGTTTGTATAACCAGCACTTAGCACAAAATGAACTCTTAATGAATGCTGGTTGCCTCCAAACCTCTACAACTGAATCACACAAATTAAGATCATTTATCAAAAAAGGTAATAGGTGAGGTATAATACAAATTTTTGTTATTTCAAGAAAAAAAGTAGGTCAATAACATCATCTTTAAATAGTTATTTTCTAAATGTTCTTCAGAACCTTTCTTTCTTTATGAATTTCAATCTTCAACTCAATTAAGCATAAATTTCTTAAGTGCTTACTTTATCCAGTACATAGTGCTAAATGCTGGGCATTAACAAAAGGAGGAAACTATCCTCCTGCCCCTAAGGTTTATGTTCTACTGGGTGGAGGTGCATGGAAAAAAGTCACATATAGAGAAGTAAATACTGGAAAAGATCATTTAAGGAGAAAAAACACTAACGACTTGGGAGAGGTATCAGGGAAGACTTCATGAAAGAGATGGCTCTTGAAGGAAGATTAGGGTTCTAAGAGATGGAGATGAAGAGAGAATGTGTTTCAGCCACAGGAGACACCTTGAGTGATTGCATGGAACTGAGAGACGTGAACAAAAGGTTTTCAGATCTGAAAGGTTAAGTGGAGAAAACTCCATGTGTGAGTACGCATTTGTATATCTATATTGCATAGTTATGTGTTTATGGAGAGAGACAGGGACAGAGAGAGACAGACAGACAGAGAGGGAACAGGGGTCAGAGGGAGGGAGAGAGAGAGAGGGAGAAGGAGAAGAAGAGAGAGAGAGGGAAATATAGATCCTGGCATCTGACAATATTGCCCCTTTAAGAAATCAAAGGGAATGTGGATGCTCATACAAATTTTTCATTAAGGGGCTGTTGGCTGGAATGTGTACAAGCATGGGAAAGTGCTCTCAATCTGATTTGTTTCTGTTCAGCCCTCCTTCACTACATAACCTGCTTCTCCTGTCTCCAATTCCACGCTAAATCTCTCTTGTACTCCTTGACCCCTCTCTCCATTAGCATGGTGACTTTTTCTTCATTTTGATTATTAACTATCAACTTCTTACATTGACTGATACTTTCTATCTCTGCTTCTAGTTCTCAACACACAGATTCCTCTACCATACAATGAATGTCATTCTTGTTGTTCATTTATTTCAGTAGTGTCAGACTCTTTGTGACCTCAGTTGAGGTTTTCTTGACAAAAATACTGGAATGGTTTGCCATTTCCTTCTCTATTACATTTTACAGATGAGGAAATTGAGGTAAAAGGGGTTAAGTGACTTGCCCAGGGTCACACAGCTGGTAAAGTTTTAAGCCGGATTTGAACTCAGAAAGAGACCCAGTACTCTATCCACTGTGCCGCCTAGCTGCCCATATGGTGAATGGCTACAGTGAAATCACTTCCTACTTGGCTGATTCCAAGTGCCTAGTGGGAAAAAATTGGCAACATAGTTTTTTTAATAAAAAAATTTTAATTATTGAACCTGTGATTCTTGTATCACATGGGTAGGTTGTAATCTGGATAGTATTAAGAATCAATATTTCTTGGAACAAAATTGTGATCTAACATTGAGAATTTGAGGAATTAATGGCAATAACTATTTGAGAAAGGGGAAGGAATGCATGTTGTAGGATATCAGAACAACAAAACTAACGTTCATACATTTCACCAACATTGATAAAATACCTGCTCTCTACTGAGAACTGTCAAAGATTGCCAGAGCAGACATAAAGTTTCATTACAACATGATCCTCCGTATTGTGTCTTGCAGAAAGCCAAAGCCCAAATACAGATAACTACATGCAGATAACTATAATATATAGTATTATATGGAACCTGTTTCAGAGGGTTGCAAATAGGTGCTGTATAAAGTCCGAGTGGAAAACTCATCCAGAATCAGAGTAATCAGGGAAGGCTGTCCTCAGGAGGTGACATTTAAAAAATACTTTTAAGAATGGGTAGTAATTTAATAGGTCAGTGAATGGCAGTTAAGTTATAAGGAACTGTGTAAGCGAAAACATGAAGGCAAAAGAGCACAGGACATAATGGAGGATTAGAAAGTAGGCTACTTTGGCAAGATAATAAAATGCATGGAGATAACTAAAATGAGAATGGGGTGGAAATGATAGGTTTTGCCAACTCTGGGGGACCTTAAATGATATGCAAAAAAGAGGAGTTACTGAATTTTTTTGATCAGATAAGTGTTAAGACCAGATCTGTGCCTCAGAAAAATTATCTTTTGGACTAGACATAGAGAATTTAATTTGAGAGGGAAAAGTTTGGAAACGGAAAAAGCTATTAGAGGACTGTTGAAATGGATTCAATACGTGTTTATTAAGCATCTACTGTGTTAAGCACTGTGCTGGGAAAAGGGGATGCAAAAAGGAAAATCAAATAGTCCCCACCATCAAGAAGTTTTTATTCTATTAGGGAAAATAATATGTATACAGGTAAGAAACTACAGACTGTACAGTGTAATTACCATGGGTGGGTAAAGGCATTGGCAAATAGAGGGGATCATGGTTGGTCTCATGTGGGAGTGGAGCTGAGCCTCTGTGAGGCTGAGGTGAGGAGGGAGCCCATTCCAGATGTGAGAGACTGACTCGTGTAAACATCTGGAGATGTGAGATGCAGGGAACAGCAAGTAAGTCAGTCATTTGGAATGTAGAGTGTGTAAAGGAAAGGAAAGTGCAATAAACCTGGGAAAATTGGATTGTCATGCAGTCGCTCTTTCTTGGTTCTTCTCAAAACTGTCTGGCCACTCTACTTCCTTCTTTCCTGGTTTCTTGTCCATATCATGGCCCCTAAATGTGGATATTCCCCAAAGTTCTGTCAGTGCTCTTCTCTTTCTATCCTTTCCATATTCTTTCTATCCTTCTCTTTCTACATTCTCTGAAGATGACATCATCAGGTCCAACGGGTGTGACTCCTAGATCTCCATATCCAGCTTTATTCTTTCTCCTGAGTGCGGTCCTGCACTTCCAACTGCCTATTGGATAGCTCGTAAATATCTCAAACTCAAGATGGCTCAAAACAAAAATGAAACTTTATTATCTTTTACCTGAATCAGTCCCTTCACTGAACTTCTCTTGTTTGGTCAAGAGCACCAACATTTTCCAGTTTCCCAGGTACCGGAACTTTGGGAGATATGGAATGGTCAAAAACAAGATTGTTTTTTACCCCCCTACATCCAGGATAATGGGCAAGGTGTAGTAAGCTATAGAACCAGTCCAGAATCAGTAGGTATAGAGCCCAGAAAACCTAGGTTCAACTCTTGACTCCAACACATACAGGCTGTATTGCACTGGGCAAGTCACTTAACCCCAGGCCATTCTCTGAGTTATAAGTCATAGGGAAACTATGAGTCAGTAGTAATGGAGGGAACTTCCTCGCTATTCCTATAACAATGAAATCAAAGGTCGAGTTCCTATTCCTGTCTCTGTTTCTATCTTGGAGAACAATAATTTATAGAGAATCATATTAGGATGATTCTAAAGATAATTTGGCAAGAAAAAGTGCCAGACACTGAGGTCCTCTCTTGTACTGAACTGCCAAGCATTCAAAGTCTACTGCAGAGAATGCAACTTTGATAGGCTGGCCACATAGCCTGAATGCAAATGTATGTTTGCCTGAAAGACTATTTTACAGAGAACTTGCACAAGGCAAGCACTCACAGGAAGGTCAGGAGAAGCAGTACAAGGACACTTTCAAGATCTCACTGAAGAACTTTAGTATAAATTATGAGACATGGGAGATACTGGCACACAATTGGCCAGCATCAAGGAAGGTGCTACCATCACAATAGCACAAGGGAAATGTCAGATGCACAGATCTAGAGACTTCTCCATCCCAAATGTTCAAATGGACTATTTGTGCCCAACCTGTGTCCAACCTGTGCCCAAACTGACTGGGAGCCAAGTGTTGGGTGAGAAATATGTATGAGTCAAATGTTAAATCTTCATAATCAGTATACTCATAGCTTCAGTACCATTGGTGGTCTATGGCTTTTACTGTGAAGTAGAGATTATAAATTTCATCTATCATATAGAGGATGCACAGAGATTTACAAGTTTATATTGATCTGAACAGCCATAGCCAAACAGCATTGTATCTTGACCTCCAACATCGTGACATCAGTGGTTCTCTTTTGAGTACAAAGCACAAACAGCAACAGATATGTGATCCATTAAAAAAAAGTTGTTAAAATCCTCTGATGACTGCTAGAGAGCTCCATTGGATCTAATGATTTAGGGCATAACTCCCAAGAGCAGCTTTTCGTAATTCACAGAAACTCTAAAAGTTTCCATATCATTCAAACAGGTGCTGAAAATAATTTTTTCCAGGATTTGTGGTAATATATAGTCCTTCTACAATATATGTGGGTTTATCTTTGTCTTCTACCATCAACTGTCCATCATGACATTCTGAAGATGACACATCAACTGAGATTATTGATGACAGATAGAAGTTGCTTAAAATATAGCCATTGCTTTAAATTATGATCATATACATACATGAATAAACACTCATATGCACACACAAATATAAAATACATATGTGTTATATTATACATGTGTGCATACATATAAGCAAGACCCTTAATTTTCAAATGAGTTATTCTAATTATTCATGGTCCTTATTCATTTACATCTAAGGACTTGACTCCCTTTTCAAAACATGTGCCACACTATATTTAGATTTCTTCAAAGCAAAACCTGTGAAACAAAATGTAACCAGCAGTTAATGCATCCGCACCTGTGTGATTCAGAATCACGTAATCAAGTGCCCCATGAAGTAATTTGTCCAGTGTAAAAGAAATCATGTTTGAAATGTCTGCACACCACACTGTCTGTGCTTTTCTTGAAAATCCCATTATTCATGTGTCTCTCAAGACAAAAAACAAAGGCAGAGAAGAAACATGACAACACTAAACAACCAAGTGGAGCATTGCTGCTTTGAAAGCAGAAAAGACTGACAGAAGTCATTGAGCCAGACCATTTAGACCAGGCTTTTCAATTAGTCACCTCTACACTGTTAAATTAAGCATTGCGGGGATGCATGAATGCTCCCTAATCCTGTTGGAACAGGTTTATTCTCACCTCTAGTAAAATGTTTGTGAATGGTTCATATTTATTGAGCAGCCTCCACATCAGAAAATAGATGTGCTAACTCTCTCTTCTCTCTTCCAAGAGTTAGAGTGTGAAGAAAGGTAGCAGCTGGTCTATGACAACATTGGGCAAGTGGAGAAATGATTGAAATCAATCTTTTCATTTTGGAAGCTTTTATGAATGTTTTGACTGAAGTCAGAATAGGGGTCATTATGAACAAGCTGTCATATGGAGTAGGGGTCACTAGGAACATGCTCATACAGCGAGTGCTGAAATAATTGCCCCTGCCCATTTCCTTTCCCATAACTGGGGAAGATAAAATAGGTCTGCTCCAAGAAATATTCATGGTGATGGATGGGGCTGGTAATTGAAAAAGACTTAAAAAGGGAGAGAAAAGAAAGTGTCCATGAGAGAGCAGTGACAACTAGGGAAGAAGAGAATGACCAGGAGTTTTTCGTACCAGGCATCAAAAGATTAGAAAACTCTAGTCATCCTTGTTAGTCCTCAGAGATTTTCCAGGAATGAATGTCTGTGTTGTGGAAATATGAATAATGAAAGTTGGGGACAGTAAGGAATGCTAGTGTCTCACCTGATATAAACCTCTGTATTTTAAGGCATTTGACAAGGGTCATTGCAGACTCGCTAGTTACTATTTGGGGGAAGACATGAAGGACGGAGGGTGCTCCTGAGAAGTGGAAAAGAACAATACATCCTTTATAAAAAGGATTACCTTTGAAATTGAAAACAAAACAAAAAATGGTCAGCTAAGTACTGATTCCATGGAATAAAAAGCAAAGATGCTGGCAACAGCCTGGAAGATGATCCATACTAGTGATATGCTTCCATGATAAAATGGTGGGCTATATAAACAAAGGGATAAAGCTAATAATGAGAGCTGACATTTATATATTACTTTACATATATTATCTCATTTGATCCTTAACCCAGTGAGGAAGATAGAGTACGTATTTTTATTCCCATTTTACAGATGAGGAAACCAAGGCTTAGAGGGTTTGCGTGTCAATACAGTTCATGGTCAACATACAGTCAATACAAGGGGTCAATACAGTTCATGGTCAACTTACCACTTAGTGTCCCATATGTAGGTCAACCTGCTCTAGTCCTACTATTCAATTCTGGGCTCAAATCATTGTAGAACTGCAAATTCTCTCTAAGATATTTGTCTTAACCCAATGGACTATCTAACTCCATGTCAGGGTCCTGTCAATAGACACTCCATCCTGCGTAAATTGATAGATATAGCTCTTTTGAGTGGTTGCGGTGTCATTGAAGAGGCTCTATAGTACCTGGGGCTTGATACAATTCGTACATTATCTACTTCAAATAGGAGCATTTGGAAAACCTCAACATCTATGTAGAATGCTTTTGTCCCATGTGGACTCTGTGTTGGCATTTTCCATGAGCCTGGAAGGTAACTCTATCTTATATCTTGTCTGATGTTAATAATCAGAGAACTGTTGAGCAAAGCTATATTTATTTATAAATATATCAGAGTATCTTATATGATCTCAACGTGTACATGGGAGACACTACTTAATAAAGGAGGAAGACCTTTAAGCCTTAATTTTGTTCTACTGAGTCAAATGCTTTTTTTTTTTGTATTCAACAATGAACACAGCAGGTTCTTGTATTCTTCACACCTTTCAGTCAATTTTGTGACTGTGAAGATGCAGCTAGCTATGAAAATAATTTTCAAATGCCTGCCAGTTCCTTTTTTTTATATTTTTATCAAGCAAACTATTGACATGTTAGATGATTCTTATAAAGATGTAGCCCAGAATCCCTTCTCAGACACCTGCAGGTTTGTGATATTCTAATGACACCCCTGTATTCAAAATCACAGATCCATGCCCCTACTAGTGTGCATCATATTACCAGCCAAAGTCAGAATTCAGAACAAAAGGCATTTAATGAAACAGATTATCAAGGTAATAGCAAGGAAGAATCAGCCATACAGAAGGGGAACTCTGTCTCCCACAGATTTCTATGCTATGAGTGGGAGAGGGAATAGCCCCAGACAACTGCCACTTCTAGAGTTGTGACCCAGCTGGGCCATCTCTCACTGACTCAGTAATTCCACTCTCCCTGCTGGGCCTTATTTCCTCTGCTGCTGCTGCTGCTGCTGCTGCTGCTGCTGCTGCTGCTGCTGTCCTGAGCTTGGTGAGCTCAGTTCAGCTGAATGGCTCCACATCCCTAATCTGGATGTTCAGCTCTGCTTGTAATAGGTGCTGTGGATGTTTGGGCAAGCTTCTGAAATATGCACTACTGAATTTGGATTTGCATGTTACATATATAAACAGTAGACAGTGAGGGGTAGAGGGAGGGATATACACAGTAAGAAGGAACAGTTCATTTATAACAATGCCTTACTTTTTTACATTTTGGATCAATGGGGAACATTAAGGAGAATAAGGCTGGTAGTACTGACATAGAATCTTTTTTCCCAACTCCATCTCCAACAAACGTATGGAGTTGGGGTAAACTGGGCTCCACAGACAAATTTCAGGGGATCTGTGAATGTGAATGGGGAAAAAACCCTCACTTAGTGTTCCTTTAAAAGCATTCTAAAAATGGGTTAATAGTCTTCACCAGATTGCCAAAGGGGTCCATAATACAAAAAAAATTAAGGATTCCTGTAGTGGTTGCATTAGCTAATGTCTGGGGTCTCTAACATACTTTCTTTTGTCATCTTTCTTTTCTTCTTTCCTTTCTTTCTCTCTCTCTTTCTTTCTTCATTCTGTCCTTCCTTCTCTTTCTTTCATCCTTCCTTTCTCTTTCTTTTCCTTTCTTTTCTTCCATCCTCCCTCCCTCCTTCCTTCCTTCCTTCCTTCCTTCCTTCCTTCCTTCCTTTCTTCCTTCCTTCTTTTCTTCCTTTCTTATATAGCTGTAGAAGATCAAGAAGATTATTTGTCAAAGTATAGAAAGGTTGCATCAGTAGATGGAGTGCCCATGCTGATAAAATTATATATGTTTAAGGACCAAAAGTGTAGCTCTATTAGCATTTAATAACTTTGCCAAAAAATTCTCCTTTATTTCCTTTAGAAATGATTATTGAGGTCAGAGGTATACTTCAGTATTAAAGTATTGATTAACAGCCCCCTGCCACATGCACACACAATTTTTATTAGCACAGTACTGGGCAATGAACAAAACAAGATGTAACCCAAACAGATAGAGCCCCTGATCTGTAAGCACAACCACTGTTACTGAGAGTTTAAAACAAGTAACACTAGAAGGAGGGGAAAACATATACAAGGACTGGTAGACACATAAGTAATGATTCCAGGTGCTAAACAAAAATCACATTCATTTAATGAACAGAACATTTAATGAACTGAACATAAAAGAAATGGAGCAAGTGAATTGTGTGCCAGAGAAAGGACAAAGATGCAAATCTACAAAGAGGAGGTGCATGTAGGGAAAATCCCTCTGAGGTCATTGTGAAAAAAATAACAGAAAAGAATAAATGTCACAAAGAACCTTTGGAGGAAAATACTGGAATTGGTTTGGGGCTGTCAAAACATTCACCATTGCATTTTAGAAAATAAAAATGAGGATGTCACATTATTCTTAGGTTAGAAACTCATCTTCTCATTAAAGCCCTGAGCCTCTGTTTTCTGTGAACAGTTCCTCCTATTGAATAGAAGCCATACCTTAAATGATGTGGAGACAAAGAGAAATGTGGAATTATTGTAAAGGGACTTTGTTCAGCTCCTTTTGATCAGCTGAATGATTTCAAAGAGACTAACCCTAATCAGGCTGAACAGGGGTTCCTAATAAGTGCTACAGATGCTTAGTCAGGCTTCTGACAGGTATGCTGCAACTATGGTCATATATTAAGTATAAAAATCTCGGGCAGTTGTAAAGAAGGATAAGGGTGGACCCAGCAAGGGGAAATAGCCCATGGTTAATAAGTCCTTATATTCTGGATAGTGTTTTACAATTCACAAAACACTTTTACAGACATTAGATCCTTTGATTGTCACAACAGCTCTGTAAAGAAGATAAAATAGGTATTATTATCCTCATTTGACACATGAGAAAATTGAGGCCTTAGAGTAATTAAATCACTGGTCCCAAGGATACAAGATAGTTAAGTGGCAGATCTCAGATCTTCTGTTTCAATTCTAACAATATTTCAGCTATACCAATGACCATCATATAAAAGGCATAGTGTGCAGGCATGAGTACACATTCACACACACACACACACACACACACACAAACACACGGGCACACGCACTTGCATGTTCGTGCCCCTCCTAGATAGAATCTAATAAGACTATGGCATGCATGGACTATGATAGCAGAGACTGTATCCTAATTAAACTTTATCTCTCTACAAGCATCTACCATAGTGCTTGACACATAGCAGGCACTTAAATGTTCGTTGAGCGTTTGAATCTCTTCAAAAAGAGTCAAAATTCAAAATAAGAGATGCGTTCCAAAGTACAGTCCTGGAGATTATAGGTCAGAGATCTGGAAAACACCTTGCAAACCTCCTGAATTTTACAGGTAAGGAAACGAAGACATAGAAATGTTAAATGACTTACCCAGAAAAACATGGCTTATTTAGGATCAAAGACTGGATTTGAACCCAGATCTCCTGACTTCTTATCAGACATACTCTTTCCATTACATTTTCTCGATAAAATGGAACATGACTACAACATCACTCAACAAACGTTTGTTGATTAGTTAGAGAACACGGTTGTTGATTACTCCAAATTATCAGTCTTAAACAAAAATTAAATCTTATAAGTTCTTCTGACAAGTTTATGAAATAGATGAGAGATATTCCACATACCTTAGATTTCTTGCCATTTATAGTGAAAAATAATATAGTCCTTGGATTTGTAGGATGTTAGAACTACATGAGATCTAGGAACCTTCTTTTTCAACTAGTTCACTTTACAGATAACGAAAATAAAACCTTTATGAGGTCAATGGCCTGAAATCATGGCACAGTGGAAATTCAAGTATGCTTATTCCCAGTTCAGCCCCTCACCCCATATATGTATTAACAAGAACTTGGGTCAAATTTTGTCCCATTAGGGGCCAAGCAGTTTCACTCTAATCCAAGGTTCTAGATTGCATTCCCAATCTAGGCAATCATCTCAAATATGGATGCCACTGGTTATAAGGATGACTGAGTGAGAGAGGTCAGTTGGCTCAGGACAGACTCATCACTACCTAGAAAAATTATGCATACACAAATGTGCAAATATATAAATTATGGGTAATATATAATAATCTTTGAACACAAGAGCATTCATGAAACTCTGAGGTTCTGTCTTATAACCACTAAATGGGCAAAGATCAATTAAAATGATAAAAAATAAATGTCAGTGAGGTTGTAGTACATGCTTACGTAACAAGTTGCATAATCTTTTTGGAAAGCAATTGTACTAAAAATACTAAAAAGTTACAAAAGTATACATATCCTTTGATCTACTGACCCTACTATGGTGGATTGTAACCAATTGTAACCAAAGAATATTTTAAACAGGGAAAATACATATTTTTACAAAAATATTAATAGAAACTATATAAATAATAATTAATTTTTCATAATAACATTTTAAAATGCCTACTATATGCCAGGCACTGTGCTAAGTGTGGAGGAAAACAATTTGCCAGATAAATAAGCAATAATTAATAGAGTAAGCACTAGAAGTAAGAGAGGTTTGGAAAGGTTTCTTGTAAAAGATGGGACTTTAGTTGGGATTTAAAGGAAGTCAGGGTAGTCAGTAGGTGCAGTTGAAGAGAAAGAGTAGTCCAGATATGGGGGGACAGCTGGAAAAAATACCTAGAACCAAGAGATGGAGAGTCTTATTTGTAGAACAGCTAGGTCAGTGTCATGGATTCAAGAGTCCATGGCAGGAGGACAGAAAAGGTAGGAGGTAGCTAGGTTATGAAGGGCTTTGAATACCAACAAAGCATCTTGTGTTTACTGGTCATGATAGGGAGCCACTGAAGTTTATTGAGTATAGGAGTGACACAGTTAAACCTGCACTTTTGAAAAATCATTTGGTGGTGGAGTGGAGAGAGACTACAGACAGGAAGAAAAAAACTTGAAATAAACTGTATGAATAAAGATTGGGGAAAGGCTAACTAAATTGTGGAGACTGAGACTTTTGAAACTCTAAAGCTCAGGAGTTCTGAGCTGTGGCAGGCTATGGCAATCAAGTTCTTGAGCTAAGTTCAACGTAAAAATGGTTAGACACCAACAATGGGAAGAGAGGACATGAGATATGTGTACCAGATTGCCTGAGAAAAGGGCAGATGGAGTAGGACAAAGCTCCCATGTCAATCAATAGTGAGATTGGACTTGTGAATAGCCCTGCACTTATGAATCCGTAAACACAGACAAGATGAATCATGATTCTATAGCTGATATCCTGCATGGGTTATCTGATCCCTCTATGATTCAGTTTCCTTTTTCTCTAAATGATGGAATAAGGAACAATCTATTTTCAGGATTGGTGTGAAGAGTACTTTAAACTAGAATTTAAAATATTTTCATCTCATAACAGTCATTTGTCACTCAGGCTTCTTTCCTTTGACTCAGGAAAATGTTGCCATATCTTCCCAAGACATAAACACAAGAAGCTCTTTTTTACCCATTTCTTGGATTCTGCTACCACTGTCACAGAAATCTTTAATTCAGGCATGGGCCAGGGGTGAACTGATCCAACCAAGTGCAGGGTCAAGATCTGGAGAAATTAATTCAAAGAAAAGAATTTTAAAAAACCCCACTAATTGCAAACAAATAGAACAATGG
Source organism: Notamacropus eugenii (assembly GCF_028372415.1). NCBI lineage: Eukaryota > Metazoa > Chordata > Mammalia > Diprotodontia > Macropodidae > Notamacropus > Notamacropus eugenii. The sequence continues at coordinate 180,020,086 of NC_092874.1, read as the reverse complement.
TGTGGTTCTTTAGGCTCCCACTCACTGAATATACCCAGAAGATAATAGCCCACAAGGAAATAAACGATCCCTCATGTACAAAGGATTACACTCTCTTCTTGCCCTTGCCTAGATCTGCATAGGACTTAAATCACTAACCACGTATTCTAATTAACCTCTAGACTCAGAGAGTCTAGACCTGGCAGGAAGGAGTAATACGTCAGACAGGGTCTCACTTGAAGCCAAGTTGCTTAAGGTAAGGCAGCAGACTGCAAATGGCAAATCAACAAATAAAAATGCATGCAAATATGATGTGTTGATGAAATTCATAGGCTAATTCTCTACTTCTGTCAAGGGCAGGACCATTCTTCTAGTAACTCAGTTTATTAACCTGGTTGATATCCTTAATTCTTACCTCTTCCTCACTCCTGATAAACAATTAGCTACCTTCTAGTTAATTCAAGCTCCACAACCTCTCTCACGTCATTCCTTTTTTATCCATTGACACAACTACCACTCTGTTTCAGGTTCTCATTACTTCCCATGTGGACTATTGCAGTAGCCTCCAAATCAGTCTCCCTGCCTTCCAGGGTTTCTCCTCTCCAATTCATCTGCTTTACAGATGTTCCTAGAGCATAGTGCCAAACTGATGTTCCTAAAGCCCAGGGAGGTGTGTCATGTATGCTCAATAAACTTCAGGGGCTTCCTTTTGCCTCTAGAATCAACTATAAACTCCTCTCTTTGACATTTACAATCTTTAGGAACTGGAAAACACATGGTAAATATTGACTGGCTGGCATCTTTCTTCCTTTCCATACTTTTGCTGCACTTACTCTTTTTTTTCTTTTTTGGTCTCCTGCTGCATGTGGGACCATCTCTAGTTGTCCTAATCTACATTTTGCCACTGGACCCAGAGAGCTCCAGAGGAGAAAATGAGACTGGTGACTTTGTACAGCCCTTGCCTCACTTAAATGCAATTCACTTGCAAGTCATGGTATCACCTTCCTGATGTCATTGGTCCTTTTCGAGAATGAAGGGCAAGCAACAAAAACTCCATACTCACTCTGTAGTTCAGTCTACAGGCCTTCTTGCTAATTGTCCATACAAGGCATTCTATCTCCTATCTCTTTGAATCTTCATAGATGGCCCTCAATGCCTGGAATGTCCTCTGTTCACATCTTTGCCTCTTACCAATCAATAAGCATTCATCAAACACTTGCTATGTACCAAGTCTTATAGATACAAAGACTAGCATAGAGCAACACTTTCCCTCAAAACATTTGCATTCTTTCCAAAAATCTACCTACAGGTCTTATACTTTCTAGTTTTCTTTAAATCTATGCTGAAGAGCTACTCTTACATGAGTTCTTTCCTGATTATCCTTCTTGGTTTTCTTGCATCTCTCTCTCTCTCTCTCTCTCTCTCTCTCTCTCTCTCTCTCTCTCTCTCTCTCTCTTTCTCTATCCCCTAGTTCCCTCCCTCCTCCTTTCCCTCCCCTTTCCTTCCTCCCTTCCCCTCTCTGTCTGGCCTGTTTGGATAAAGGCATGGCATCAATTTAAAAATACATTTCCATTTTATCAGTGATCCTCTGTGAGTAGAGGAGATGTCCATTTTCTATAGTTCCTTCAGTACTAACTCATTATTGAAAAGTCTCACTTACCTAAGTCTTAACTGTCTAGAGCAGGGGTTTTTTCTTGGGCATGGACCTTTGTGGTATTCTGGTGTAGCTTATGACCCAACCCTTCCTCACAATGATTTTTAGCACATAAAACAGAATGTGTGTGGTAAAAAGGAAACCAGTTATAGCAAAATACAGTTATCAAAAATATTTGAAAAAATAACTTTGACCAGATTAACCTCTGGTCTAGACCCTAGTAAAAAAGTCAGAAAGTAATGATCTAAGTGAGTTCTTCACGGTGCTAGCACACTTAGAAGTGTTCTCTTACATGCTTCCACATGGAATAATAGATAGAAGATTAGTCTTGAAGTCAAGGAGACCTGATTTCAAATTCTGCTTCTGACGTATATATGTAAGTGTGTGTGTGTGTGTGTGTGTGTGTGTGTGTGTGTGCGTGTATGTACTGGCTATGTGATTCTGGGTAAGTCAAATAACCTCTCAGTGATCTAGACAACTTAATAACATAAACTGAAGAGAAATTATTGACTTACATTGGTAGAGAGTTTCTTCATCTGGGAGTTCCCTATGTCAATGAAAAAATACAAGTCCAATCCCTAACCTTAACATACTCCTCCTGTGGCCTAGTAGAAACAGAGTTGATTGTACTCCTGGATGTAAATTAAAAGATGTTGCAGATACATTTTGTTTAACATTTCTTCCATAATCATGCCTTATGGCATGGATTGACATGGCCAACAGTAAGCTCTATAATGCCAACCATCTCTCCCCAGCTAAACATTTTTCTTTCAAGTCTCTCTCATGCCTGGAAGAAAACCATGGAAGTCTGATTCTCAGTAATCTGTTATGCATTAAGTAAAACAAAACAATTAGGAATAATTTTCTTTGACGTTAAGCAGACTGCTTTGAAAATTATCCTCCACACTAAATTCCTTACTTACAGTGAATATCTATCAGTTCACTCCTGCTGGTTTTCAAAAGAAAAAAAATTAGGTGATTTTGGAACATCTATTATGCTCATTATGTATCTCATTATGTTCCATAAATATACCTCATTTATCCAAAATTAACTAACCATGGTCTAAATCCTTGGGCTCATTTTAGAGTAGTATACAGTGTTGATTTTTCCTGAGCACATATATTATCTTTCCCATAGGCCAGGAAAGTTTCCATGTTTTATCTTTTCACAGATTGAATGGCTATTCTTGTAATACAGTAGCAGATCATGGTGAGTCCACAGGACTATGTAATTTCAGACATCTAAAAAGAATTTGAATTCAGAGTAAGAGAAAAAAATTGCCCAAAGCCATTTGAGTGACTACAAATGAAAGGTATCTTTGAACAATGGATAGTGCTATTTAGTCCTGCTTCCTGAGCTGGACCACCTCCAAAAGGATGAAGAGGTAGGAGGAAAGAAGGGGAATCCCAATTAATATTACCTTTGTTTGATCAATATAATAAATTATAATTATTTTTCAGAGTGTGGTACTTTCCCTCAACAGCTTCCATTTCAAATGCCCAAATGTTCTAACTGTGTTTGGTAGTACTCAAAACAATAATCTAGCCCTTATTTATTCCTTCAAAGAAAAAATATATGGTATTGGAATAGAATGTGGGAAAAGAATTTGTTATTTTGATATATGAGAAAATGTTACACTACAGTGTACATAACATCAACAAGCCATTCAGTTTGTCATACAGCTGGATGGCATAATGGAAAGATCTTCAGACTACCCAAATTTTAGTTCCAGTGGTTCAGCATCCCTCCCCACCCCCACCCCCCATTTCTGTTGAGGTTACCATCATTCTTTCAATCACCCAGATTCTCTATTCGGTGCCATTCTTGACTCTCCTGCCTGGAAGAAAACCACGAAAGTCTGATTCTCAGTAATCTTACCCCTCCCTTACCCTCTCTCTCATCCCATTCATATCCAATAAAATTGCCAAGTCTTATTAACTCTATAACATCTCTCACATCCATCTTCTTATCTCCACAAACATGGCCTCTAACCTGGTCTGGGTCATCAGCACCTTTCATCTAGATAATCGTAGTAGCTTCCTAAATTGATCACTCCCTTCTCAAAATCATTTTCTACAGAGCAGCTAAATGGATAATACTGACACATAAAGAAGTGTTCTGCTAAATGTTTAACAACCAACTTTGGAAAAATAATGTATGTACAACACACTTTAAAGTTTAATCTTCACTATTAATACTTTCTTAAGTTTAGACAATCAACAACATACTAAATAAATCCTTTATCTGTGGCCTTTAGTGATTTTCAAGGTGCAGACGCTCATACTAAACATTTAACAAACGGTTCCAATTTGAGTTGGCTCAAGCACACTCATATCCAGCCATGTCACACCACTATTCAAAATTTTCCATGGTTTTCTATTGATACTAGAATAAAATGCAAAAATCTTCATTCTGATTTTTAGGGACCTTCACAGTCTTTCTCCTACCTATTTTTATGGTCTTCTCTTATGTTATTCCCTTTATATACTCCCAGTTCCAGTCAAACTCGCCTATTAGCAGTTTCTTCATCATCATCTCTCTTTTTTAATCAAGAGCAACTTAATCTTGCCTTTCTGATCTTATTTTCTATTAATCTTTTCATATGTTCTGGATTATAGGAAAACTAGTTTACTAACTGTTCCCCATACGCTACACTCCCATTCTTCCATCTCCCACCATATTTTGCAAAGGCTATCCTCCATGACTGGAACGCCTTGCCCTTTCCTCAAAAGCTAGCCAACAAACAATAAACAAAACAATTTCTTCCAAAGGACAACATATGAACAACACAAGGTCACCCAATCATTAGCACTGTCTTCTGGAAATTCCTTTGCATATACTTTAGATGTACATGTTTGTACCTAAATTCACCCTAGCAGAATTTAAACTCCTTCAGAGCAAAACCTGTTTTGTTTCTGGTTTAGTAATTCCAGTGCTGATCACAGTGCTTTTTGCAGAGTAAGTGTAGTGAGGGGCTGTCTTGAGTGGCTCTAAGGGAGGCAGAATAGATTTCTCTAATTTCTCTCTCCCCTTTCCCCACAGAGACTGTTATTCTTGCCAGGAGGAAAAAAACAGGAAGTTAGGGGCTGAGACCACTCTGCTCTCCTCCAAGAGAGGGCATGCTAAGCTAGAATTAAGCTCATCTGCTCCCTTAAATATTGTTGGCCTAGGGAGATAGAATTCCATCTAAGTTCTGATTGCTTTGTCAGTTTTGGGGGGAAGAGAGAGCCCTAAACTCTATATCTAAGGCTTCACCGCCTTTCTCAGTAAATAGCAGTTCTACAATAAACACACATAGCTAATGTAGCAAAGAAAACCCATTTATCCAAACAAGTAGCAAAACAGAAATCAGAGAAAGTGTATATAAATGAGAATACAAAGTGAAGGAGCTCTCACATTAGGAACCAGATAACAGCTCAACTAAAAGAGTGTCCTAGATCTCACAAAGGGAGAAACTCCTTGAAGTATCTAGTATAGAAATCTGATGGAGACAGCAACCTGAAAAAAGAGTTGGCCTCTTCTATCTTCTCCCTCTAAGCTGGAAGCCAGGAGCATCGGAAGCAACTTGATGTTTGATGAATCCCAAAGGGGCTCTGGCCTTGAACTGAACTCTCTCCCCTGTCCTCAACTTCCCCTCCTCCCACCTCATCCAGGGCAGGATATTTATCTCTACCAATAAGGAGAGAGTTCCATAATAATGGGCTTTGGAGCAGGGGTTACATTAGAATTTAATAAAAGTCTGCTGAATTGAATCTACATGGGCCTCCTGTTTCTTCTCCTGTTTAAATGAGGGTATTAGACTAGGAGATTTTACACCCTTTCCAGTTCTAAAACCCTATAGTCCTTATGTATTTGCATCCTGTCTCATCCATTTTTTTTTATTGTTAGATTGTGAGAGTAAGTCCTAGAAGGAAGAGCATATGCTTATTTAGCTTGGTTTGAAAAGCTGACATATGAAAGAGTGTGCTTATGGAGGATGATAAGCAGTATATTTTATATGTGTGTGTGTGTGTGTGTGTATGCATATATATATATATATATGTACATATATATGGGGTTTTTTTTTTTGAGAAATCACCATTGAATAGGAGGTCCACATGATGAGATGAATACAGAAGCACAATAGGTAGGACCTGAGAATTGTCCAAGATCTATATTTGGAGATGGGAACAGTTATTCTTAGAGCTGTGAGGACTTAGAGCTATGTGAATTTAGAGAATTAAGTTGCAGAATTGGACTTAGCCCCAAAAGTGAGTTCAAAACACAGCCAGTCATTGGGAAATGGATCTAATTAGGAAAGTCAACTGCTAGAGTAGGAAAGAGAAGGTTTACTATGTGATCTCTAAATGTATCAACAAAATGTAGTTACAAAAAAAGGAAGATAACAAGGTAATCTCTTTAATGCCAAGCCTAGTGTAACAAGGTTCAGAGGAAGGCAAGCTTACATTTCTGAGGATATTTTGCAACAGATACAAACCCATACAATTAAGAATTTCATTCCCTAGGAGATGACATTGTGCCTTTGGCCAGGAAAAAATAAGGTAATTGCAACAGGAGAGCAACAGAGACTTAAGGGATAATGGAAAAGAGAGAGAAAGCCCTATAAAGAGACATTATAAGGGCACTCATGAGCCCGGGTACATGTCTCTTGGAATCCATAGACCAAGAAGAGTAGATTACAGGCTATGAAAAGGAGGTGAGACCAGAGGTCTTGGAAAACTAGGTGTTGCTTAGTCAAAGCTGACTCATCTTAGCCTTGCCTCTCCAGAGACTTTGCCACACCCTTGCCATGTCACATGAGGTTTTCGAGGAATTGTTTTCCAGGTAGTTCAAGGTATTCTAATTAGTCTATATTCATGGAGGACATGTGTTGACAACGTGATTAAAGTCCATAGGAGTAAGAGTCACAAAGCATCAATTGGAAGGTAGTTTAGTGACTCTAGTTCAACACAAAGCAAGAGGAATCCATACTAAAGCATGCCACTGAGTGGTCTCTAAGCCTTTACTTGCAAATCTCATGAGGCAGGATCTACTATCCCCCAAGTCAGTCCACTCCACTTTTTGATAGTTTAAAGACATTATTCCTGACATCAAATCTAAATTAATCAACAAATATTTATTATGCTCCCACTATGCTATGCTAGGCACTGTGGATACAAAAGCAAAAGGAAAATTCACCCTGCCCTCAAAGAGCTTATCATTTGATGGAGGAAACAATGCATATACAGAGAGATGTAAGAAAAATAGACATGAATCAGATACAGGAAAGGTCCTAGGGTTCAGGATGGGAACACCATGAAAGGCTTCTTATGGAAGGTGGCACTTCTATCGAGTCTAAAAAGAAAGAGAATTTGAAGAGGCAGAGGTGAGAAGAGAATAGATCAGACACTTACTATCTGTATGACTCTGGGCAAATCACTTAATCTTGTTTGCCTCAGTTCCTCATCAGTAAAATGAGCTAGAGAAGGAAATGGCAAACCACTCCAGTATCTTTGCCAAGAAGGGGTCACAAGAGTTGGATACAACCAAATAACAACAATAAAAATTATCATCATCATTATAATGCTTTCTGCGTGGGGTGGGGTAATAATAATATTAAATAGTAAATAAATAAACTAGGTTTTGGACATGTTGAGTTTGAGTTCCAATGTAAAAATGTCTAGCATTCAAATCCAGATGGGGATCTAGAGGGTAGCATAGAGATAAAGGTTGTATATATTAAATTTTTGAATCAGATGCATAGAGGTGATAAATGAACATATGACTTGATAACTGAACACCAAGGGAGAAAAAATAGAAGAAATGTGACATTTTCCTTTATGGGACAGGAGAAAGTAGAGGATAAACCAGTAGAGCTGATAGAAGTTTAGCAGTCAGAAGGTTAGGAGAACACTGGAAGTAGTCTCTCCTTCATGAAATCTTTATAAATAATTTTCTCTACATTTCTTCTTCATCCCTATAATTCTTTACTTTTTATTATATTTATTTGTCTGTCACATTTCAACCCCTCTGCCCCCTTACAGTAGAATGTAAGCTTTTTAATGGTAAAGACCGCATCACATACCTACCTTCTATCTATACCTATTCCTATATACTTATGCACAGAGAAAACAAGAGGAATGATTTTATCTCCCTGCATTAAAATTTGGTAGAACATTGGAGATTGGTATCTGTTAGCAGACATAAATTCCCTGTTGTTTATTTACGTGGGGGTCTGTAGGTTCTGTGAGATTGTGACTAAAAGTCCTCCCACTCTTAAGGAAAGAAGAGAATAAATTAGATTTGAGAATCATTTGTATAGAGGTGATAACTGAACACATGAGAGTGGATGAGACCAACAAGGGAAAAAATAGAAGAAGTGTGGGCCTCAACCAGAGTCTTGGGAGACCCCCTCCCCCCAATCTTGTTGAGCAGAAGAAAGTAGAAGGTGAACCAGTGAAGTCTTGCCATATGAGAAGTTACTATGTCAGACTATAAGGAGAAGGGTAGGAAAAGATAACAGCTATTTCAACATGGCTGTTCCCAAGGTTAAGAAGGAAGGGCTCAGAGGAGAGAAAAAGGGGTGTCACTCATATAAAGATGGGAGCCAGAAAGAGCCAGAACTAGCCATCCTCTTCATCCAAGAAATATATCAATTTGATGAGTTTACAGGATAGTGAGCCTTTATTTGGGAGTTGTCCTAGAGAGGACAAAGATGCCTTGGTATCTCCTGGAAGACAGGTCTCAGCGATTACAGATGAATAGGTTGGCTTAGATTTCTGTGGGATGGATTGTAGTGGGAGGACCAACCTCTTTTGCTGACCTATAAGAGTGAGTCTTACCAGATTAGAGTCTCCTTGTTCCTTCTTGTTCCAGTGCCTTTTTAGAGGGTAAACTGGAGTGCAGCAGAGAAAACATGAGTCCTGGGATAAAGACACCAAGGAACTCTATATGATTTTTTTCACATGGCCTAAAATGAGAGTTCTGGATACCACGTTCTTAGCTCCAGACTTGGAGAGGTAGTGGTATAACAAGAGAAGGTAACTACAGAGAGGAGAACCCTGTTACCAAGTGTGAGAGTTTCTAAATATGTCTCCCAAATATGGGGTAGTGGGGATTCCTGGGTAGCATAATCCCATAATCTGGTATTTTAGCAAAATAAAAGGGATTACCTGGCCAGCGCCAGTCTCAGAGTGTAAACTGCCTAGAGAGTTTGAGATTTTTGGAACACAGCATTCTAGAGGGGAAAGGAGCATTCCAGAGCAGAGTTAACCTTATGGAGGGAGAAGGGGATCTTCACATATGACCTCTACACCCCAAGCTCAAGGAGTTATGGGAGAGTCTAAATTGTAATACAGGAGAGAAGAAGTCCTGCACTTTGCTTTCCCTACTCTGATAATGCCAATGTAATGAGAAAAGGTTACCTATCTAGTGTATTTTCCAAGGTTATTTCCCTTTCAAAAGGAGTCTATGCTCATAATGTTGCATGACTGTTCTTTGGAAGAAAAGTGGAACTCAATGAAATGTTGGAAAATTGCCTAACTAGCAACCCCAAGCTTATTTCCTTTCCAAGATTCTAAGAGTCTGAAAGACTTTAGGACACTGGGGGAAAACAAAATGAACAGGAAAGAAAATGGGCTTGTTTTTTATAGGCTGCTATAGAAAGCTTTATGTACTTCCTGCCTTTTCTATGGGGTGGAATATGTTCCCTATATATGTATGCATGGTTACCTTGAGTGACTGCAAAAGGCAGTGGATACTTCTCCTAGACATCAGCAGAATTTGAACCATGTTATTGTGATTGCTATGGTAATTATTATGATATTATGTTCCTGAGTAAACTGAGTAGGGGAAATATGAACCATAGTTATTGACTTGGGGGGAGGGGTAGCTCCCAAAATTGAACCTGGTTTGTATAAGTCCAAAACTTGGGGTGCAAGTTCATGGATTATTTGTGGGATCACAGATATACAGGGGCAGGAACAGGACAGGAGATCAGAGGCCATTGGCATTATCAATGGCATCAGTAAACTGGAGGATCAGGATGCCGAAGGGCCTTGAATCCATGCCATGTGACGATTTGTGGAAGGATTTGGACATGCTCAGCCCAGGGAAGAGAAGATTCATGGGACATATGAAAGTTATCTTCAAGTTCTTAAAGGATTGCCCCAAGGAAAATGAATACAACTTATTCTGTTTTGTCTCAGGGAACAGAATCAGGGACCATAAAGTTTGTAAAGAAGCTGATTTAGGCTTGCTCCCAAGCAAAATCACTTCAGAGGTAGAGCTACCCAAAAGTAGAATGGGCTGCCTCAAGAAGCTGTGGGTTCCCTCTCAGTGGTGGTCTACAAAAAAAGATGATTACTTGTCCTTTGAAGTGTGAGCTGGACTACAGAGCCATCGAGAGATCCCTTCCATCTCTCAAATTTTGGGGTTCTGTGATTCAAGCAAAGCAGAAAAAAAGATTGATCTGGGGGAGTGGGTAAGATGCCAAAGGAGAAAAGGTAATGCAAAGAAAGGAAGAGAGGACAAGCGTAATAGGAGATTCAGAAAGTTTTTCCCAAATTTTACTTATTAGCTCTGAATTTAGATCTATTCCACTTATGTTCACATAGAGATACACAATGAATCCATATTAGGATTAAGGTATAATGGGTACATAGGAGAGGTATATCTATAAACAGACATATGTGGTGATCTCTTTGGAAATTACATTCTCAAAAATTTATGCAAAAGTTCCATAGCTTGATGATTCCCACCTTGCTCCATCTAAGGAAAGAAGGACGTGAGGGTTTTAGAATGAGTGTGGAGAGAGGAGCTAGGGAGACAGAGGAAAAGTGATGGCAACTGGCTCTGAAGTTCTGTTTGCCTTTTCGGTCAGCTAGGAAACAACATCCTGGATATCATTTCAAAGAATCAGTGCCAACACCTCATATCACAGAACTCAGGCTGTGATGTTGTGAAGACTCCAGGAGGAGCCCAGGGAAATTAAACAGGAACCATCAGCCAGTTGCTCTCAAGACCCCTTTACACAGATGAAGCAAGATGAACAGGAAGTACCTCTTCAGGGAAAATGCTTCTGATGTAATCTTCAGCCCCTCTGTCATGAGTGAAATCCCCAGGGTCTCTTTCCTATTGTGTTAAAGACGTAAGGTGGGGGTGGGGACAGTTCAGCAGGATTGAATTTAGTCTGTTGTCCCAGGAGGACTGAAAGTGGAGGCCTTGGAAAACTGTAGTAAAAGTTTATACGTCTTGGTTTCATTTTATTTTAAAATATTTATTCCACATATTATTTTAAGCAAATATCCCTTGTCCCATTATGAGATCACATTATTTATTCTGACTTGGTTGGAGGAGAGTCCATGGAAATGGATAATAGGGACTCATTGCCTATGGATGGAGAGAGACAACTCTCCTCTGAGCATCATGGACCTGGGAGTACCTAACAGCAAGGACCATATTAAGGGGCTTAAGTGCCATTGACAGCAATTTTAAAAAGGCAAGTCCATTTCTTCCCCTTACAATTTAAATCAGAGTGAGGTTGTCAGAGAAAAAGCCCCAAACACATAACCTACCCTTCTCTTTATCTTGGATGATTGATGTTTCAAACTCTTGAGCCTTCCATCTTCCATTTCCTAGTCTAAAATTCTGGTTCCCTCAAGCAGACTTAGCATTCGCTTGGTAAAAATTATAGCTTAGCCCGCACTCTTTGCACTTTGGGAGAGGAAGAATTGTGCTGGGGAGACCTTCTGCTCTTGGAATGCTGCCTCGTAACCTGAGGAAATTGACTGGCCTGCTTTGCAGAGATTCTTAGACCATAAAATCACGGACACCAAACGAAAGGGAAATTAGAAGGCAATCCATCCAATCCCTACCTAAAGCACAGATCTACATGTCTCTAAAGTCTCTGAAAACCAGTCATTTAACCCCACACCCAGGAGGTTGACATAAGCCGGGCTATCCTCTGCTAGGAAAGGGGAGAGGCTGGAGGAACGTCCAATTCAGTTACAACCTTCAGCTTTCATGTCACTTTAGCCAGATTGACCTCTCACCATTGGGGACAGCCAGGGGATGGAGGGACAAAGCACACCACACGGTGTTAGCAACACCCCAATCAGCTCCCCACACTAAGGCAGACAAGAAATGGACATCAAAGGGAGTCCAAAAGTTAACAGGAAAAGAACTTACAAAGGCAGAGTGGGGGCAGGGGAGTGGAGCATTTGAGTGTGTGTATATGTGGAGGTGTTGGGTGGATGTGGGGGAGGGAAGGGAGAAGACAGTGTCTCTGTTTTGGCTTGATGATTTGAGTATGAGAGAAAGGGGATGTTTTAGGAGCTGACTGCATATATAGAAGCCTTAGATCTCTGAGTCTTTTTTAATACCATCTGGCACAGCCCCTCATTTGCCTGCTTTCCTGAGTCATTCACTGTCCAGATGCTAGCAGCAAAGGGTTTGGGGGGATGGATCCTTGTTTATCACACATACATGCACACGCACACACGCACACACATCCCCTCAAGGATATGTCTGGCGACAGCTGCATGTTTGTGCTCACCTTCATGCCCACTAGATACTGGCAAGAAAAGTTAAGTTTCTGTTAGTACTTGATGCATAGTGGCGTAGCTCAGAATTGGACAAATGCATTGAGAAGCTCTTTGAGGACAGGGACTATCTTGCTTTTTTTCTTTTTCTTTTTCTTCCTTCCTTTCTCTTTTTTCTTCCTTCCTTCTTTCCTTTCTCTACCTTTCTTTCTTTCCTTTCCTTCCTCCCTTCCTCCCTCCCTCCCTTCTCTTCCTTCCTTTCTTCCTTCCTTCCTTCCTTCCTTCCTTCCTTCCTTCCTTCCTTCCTTTCTTTCTTCCTTCCTTTCTTTCTTTCTTCCTTTCTTTCTTTCTTTCTTTCTTTCTCCCAGTACATAGTTAAGCTCATGGTACACAGAAAGAACTTCATAAATGCTTCATCTAACTAGTTAAATCTCTAGTCAGGCTGAGAACATCAGCTGAAGCTTTTTTTCTAGCTGAGAGGTTGAGAAAAAACAGTTAGTCAGTCAATAATCATTTATAACAAGTGTTAATTGTTTCTGTCTTTAAGGTTTTTTTCCTGATTCTTCTGTACCTTCTATTGCTGCTTGTCACAGATGACTCATTCCAAAAATTTTAATTATCAAATGTAATGCCCAGATATGAAAAAAAAGTGACAGAGATGATTTTGGCTGTCTGTATGTGTACATACATGTGCTTCATAAATTATGAAATGATCTATAAATATGGAACTCTGCTGAGAGATAATTGGCATTTGGCAGCATCATTTCTTTCTTTTTCCCCTCTAGCCTTATGGTTAAGGATTTCTGCATCATACTTGACATAAATTCCACACTGAACAGCATGTGTGCACAATGGTTTTGGTACTAGATGTGACAGGATACTTATTCAGGAAATATGTTTCTCAAGTAAAAGTCAGTGGGCAATTAATTGATAGACCCATAGATCTTTTATCCCTTCTCTAAGCAATGTTTCATTGAAAACAACATCCAGCTGAGAAGTACTTTCTAGAGTCTTAGTATCAACAACTCAACTGGATATTCAGTAAACAGATTAATTACCTTATCATGGTAAATGATGTTTGGTGAGATACCCAATTTAAGCCCCAGGAATTCTTCATTCTCACAGCTGGTGGGGAAAATAGTCTCCCAGGGGTGCTATGTTTTAAAAAAGAATGTGAGCTAACAAAGTGGGGAGATATATGATCTTTCAGAGAATAAGTATGTTGAACAATAAGGTCTAGATACCAATAAAAAGGATGATAGGAGAAAACCAAAAGTAGAGCAGAAGATCTCTAATGTTTCATTTTTTTTTTTTTTTCGGAATTCATATCACTCATAGATTGAGAACTGGAAGGTCTCTTAGAAATCACATAACCATGCCCTCCCACATCACAATTGAGAAAACTGAGGCCCAGAGAGGTTAAGTGATTTGCCCAAGGTCATACAGGATGTGATTTGAGGTCCTCTAGTGCTAAAACTGAGGATCTTTCCTTTCTTTAGCCCCTCTCTCAGATCCTTTTCCTTCGTTTGCAAACACTCAAGTAACTGAGGTGAGTACTCAGGGTGTGAAAACATAACCAAGATGCTTGTGAAATATGCTTCAGTTGAAAACTGTGTCCTTGTAGGGGAGAAAAGTCAGAATCTTTGGACTTGGAAAGGACTTTGGAACAGAAATTGCAGTGGTAGATAGGGGATTTGTGTCATGATACTTCAAATTTCATAAGAAAAGTGTACTTTGATTAATGTGTAGAATATTCTAGTAAATGAATTTTGCTTGAAGGCTTAAAAATAAATACGCAGGCAGACTTTTGCATACACACCCACCAACTTCAAGATATATATTTTGAGATACTTTTCCTTTAGTTGCGTTGACTCACATTGTATCCAATGGTGCTAGAGTGGCAGAGCGGTATAATGGAAAGAGAACTCAACAGTGGCCCAAGAAACGTGGACTCATATCCCACTCCTGACATTTGCTACCTCTTTGATCATGATCAAGACACTAAATCACTCTGAGTCTCAATTTCCTCAATTGTGAAACAGGGTTAATAATATCTGAATGAATGACTCCACAATGTTATTATGAGATAAAAGAACTAAACCTTTAAATGATCTATAAGCACAAACTGCTATTGCTCTTCACTACCCTCTTCCTCATTTTTCCTCGGGACCAATGTGAAGCAGCTGGCTAAGGTTGGGGGTCTGGCCAGAAGCTAAGTGGCCTAATCTGAGGTCCCACTCAGGGCCTGGGCCTCATGACTATCCTGCCTTAGCCAGATGAGCTCACCACTTTTCAAAGCCACAAATTCTCATGCCATTGTTTGGTAGAATGCAGTTAAGTATTTATTTAACAAAGCAAATTCTCCAGTTCAGAGGAAGGATATGTAATGTCATATGGGCAGAAGGATAAAGAGGATGGAAATATCCTGTTTTACTCCATTTTTTGTTCTATCTGCCTCTGTAGTGAAAAACCTTTCATCTAATCTTAGTGTTTCTAAAAAGAGGTGAGTGTAAGGAGAGTTTGAAAGTAAAATTCATGATTGCATAATGATTTTGGATGGTTTAAATATAGTTATATAGCCTGCATCAATGACCTTGGACTTGTCTAATTATGTTAATAACTCATTACCATTAAAAGATGTGCATTGAATTCACAGGATCTATATTCAAAGTCCAATATTTGGCTCATTTTGGAACAAACCATCATTTGTTTTGCTTGTGAGGAGGATGAATGGATTCCTCCAGTGCCTATCCTGAAAGGAACATAGCTAGTAGCTATACATCTATGGAGCAGAGGACATAATTTCTCCTTTTTGGGTTGTTAGCATTTGAATTCCTCTTTACCTCTCCATGGGGGCTTTTTTAAAAAAACTATCCTCTGTTTTAAAATCCCATCTAAAGATATTTTTTTTCTTCTGTTGAAGCTTTTCATATCATTTATTTAGGAAATTCCCAAGGAGGAAACTCCTAGCAATTTAAACAAGCACCAGTTCCAGACTTAAAGGGGACTGCCTAGGAAAATGAAAGGTTAAAGGATTTGTTCATGATCTTTTGTTATTCAGTCCTATCTGATTCTTTGTGACTTTATTTGGGGTTTTCTTGGCAAAGATTCTGGAGTGGTTTACCATTTCCTTCTCCTGCTGATTTGACAGATGAGGAGCTGAGGCAAACAGAGTTGAGTGACTTACCCAGGGTCACACAGCTAGCAAGTGTCTGAGGCCAGATTTGAACTTAGGAAGATGAGTTTTCAGGCTCAGCACTCTATCGACTGCACCACCTTGCTGCCCTGATCACAAAGCCAGTATTATGTATCAGAGGTGGGTCTTAAAATCAGATATTTCTGGCTTCAAATATACTTCTTTGCTCACCTTGCCACATCTCTAGTTGAGATTTTAAACTTTTCAATGTCTCAGGGTTGTTATGAGAATCAAATAAAATTTTTGTAAAAAGTGCTTGGCACAGTGACTTGCATATATTGTGACTATCAGGCAGCTAGGTAGTTTAGTGGATAGAACTCTAACCCTGTAGTTCTAAGCTGGAGAAGGAAATGACAAACCATTGCAGTATCTTTGCCAAGAAAACCCCAAATGGGGTATGAAGAGTTAGACAGGGTTGGACAACAGCAACACCATAGTGCTTGGCATCATGTCTGGCATATAGTAGGTGCAATATTCCCTTCTCCTAAAGGCTCATATTCTAACTCAGGCAGAAGATTTATAAACAGAGGAAGGAGCTATGTCTGCTCAGGGAAAAAAAATGTGGGAAAATATGAAGAACTGAGATTCTCTCTAGAGCATCAGATTCTAAACATGGCAGAGCTCCAAAAATACGTCAGCAGAAGAGAGATAGTCATGTTGCGAGCACATTTTTGCTAGAAGGTTCTCTCATAAATAAAAGTGCCAGATTATTGTAGAGAATCACATGTTGCAAAACTTGCCGTTGGGTGTCCCAATAAACTATATGAAAGTGCCCTAAAAGTTGATTTTCTTATTAATGTAGAAGCAAATTCTCACGAGCATTTCATTGGATATAGTGGTAATTTTTCCTTTCTGATATCAGAACTGTGAGCAATGGGGTTGCTAATCAAGCTGACAAATGAAAAGTGGATAAAAAAGGGGGGAGAGAATAAAGGATGCTTTAGATTATATGATTTAATATTGGCTGGAGGGATATGCTTCCTCCCTCCCCAGAAGAGGCCAGATATGCAGACAGCAACAACTAGACTGACTGATGAGTATCCGTGAATGTAGTCTCTGATACCAAAGCAATTCCACTAACTGCAGTATTTAGCCTAAACTGACCTGTAAAATTTGGCTGCATTAGGGCCATTTTCAATCTGGAGGGAATAATTTGGAAGTGAGGGAAGGGAGTGATTAATCTCTCCTGTCCCTATTATTTCCTATATTTAGTGGCAAGTACCTTTCTAAATGGGTAATTTTGTTGTAAACTGTTAGAAGAGAGAGAGAGAGCCTATGTTTTAAAAAAAACACAAAAATACCCAACGATTTACATTTCCAAATGATATTTATTCCAGGATATTATTTTGGCCTCAGGGTGGCTGGGGAATCACAGGAGACCATTGAGGCCTAAATTTCTAGAGAAGAAAATTGAGGCACAAAGAGATTTGCCCAGGGTCACACAGCTAGTAAATATTGAAGGTAGCCTTTGAACACTGGTCGTGCTGGCTTTTAAGTCCAGTGCCCTAGCTAACTACTGTACCACATTTCCCTTAGTAAAGATGAATGGGTAATATTGTCAGTTTTCAGGTCTTCGTCTTGAGGCAGACCTCCCTTAGGTAAATGGACTGCTCTCAGCAGCATCAGCTCAGTTTATTGGGTAAAGTGACAAAGACGTGGGGGAAGAAGATGAATCACCAAAAATGACTTCTCAGTTGTTACTTTTTAAAAAATTCAATGCATCTGTCATGTATTTTAATATGGTTTTGAATCAAATCAACTGGCATTTTTGAAGCACCTACTATGTTCCAGGCAGGGGCAGCTAAGTGGCACAGTAGATAGAGCACCTGGTTGGGAGTTAGGAAAACCTGAGTAAATCTAGCATCTGACACTTATTAGATGCTTGACCCTTAATCCTGTTTACCTCAGTTTCCCCATCTATAAAATGCGCTGAAGAAGGAAATGGCAAACCACTCTAGTATCTTTGCCAAGAAAACCTAAAAAGGTATCACAAAGAGTCAGGTACAACTGAAATAACAACAATAACACAAGCAAACAAACAAACAAATAAAGAAATAAATTAAAATAACTACTTCCACAGCTCTGCCTTTGGATCTTGCAGCACTGTAGTTCGTTGAGGGAGTAAAGAAAGGACAGCAGGGAGTAGAGGAGAGAATCTGAATCACCGTGACTTACCTTGTAAATGTATTCAGTCTGCTCTCACTAAAATATTAGCCTTGGTTGAACTCTGAGAAATCTTCCCAGAGTTCAGGAGCTCTCAGCTCCCTCCTGCATCTACGCGGACAATAACTCTTAAGTAGCCTCATGGCAAAACAAAGAACTAAGGTTCCATTAGGTTTATTCACAACCTGAGAACTCTTAACTCTCCTGAAGGGTGTCCTTAGATTCTAAAGCATAATACAGGTACAGTGAACATATTACCAACTGCCCAACATTTGTGTACTTCATATGTCAGAGTTTTGCATTTATGAGATGGGCCAGCAGGAAATTACCAAAGGCTAGAATAAACTCCAGCACATTCATACATGTAGAAGAGGAGGTTGCATATCAATTTGGTTATGTCAGTATAAAACTACACAGCCCCTAACATGTTGAAGGTATACACCCAAAGGTAAACCATGTATAGATGGGGCTGACTTCCTAGGAAAAATTTCATATGTGAGACAAAAACACAGATAAAACAGAGACAAACAGAGACAAAACAGAGGTCGAAAGGGTGGCAGTGGGGTATCTTTCATATATGAGTGATTAAGTCCATATCATTCACATATTATTCAATAAACCCTGTAATTAGATCAGCTGAGTATGAACCTTTATCTCTGTTTTTTGAAATCTTTAATTTTTTTAAATCACGTATAAGTCCGTAACAGAATAGTTTTTCACACAGGATACAATATATTTCATAAAGCCAGCAGTGACTATGAGGGAAGAGCTGAAGTTGAGATTGTGTTGTAAGACTTTGGTGGGTAATTGTAACTTCATTATAGAATGGTTCTCCCATCTATGAAGGACAAATAAGAACTGTCAGAGCAGAATCAACTACCCAAAACACCTTGAGAAAAAAATAATTAGGAATTTAACACATCATGAATCTATTCTTTTTACTTCTCACGTAGTAATAAATGGACTAGGATAAAAATTCAAAATTTGAAAAAAAAGGTTGAGGAAAAACTAGAAATGAAAAGGGCAAAATGACATGTAAATCAAAGAAAAGGCTTGTTCTTGAATTACCAAAACACAAATGACTACATACCGATGAATATGTACTACATGTCAAGCACTCCTAATTCATCTTGCTTATTTCAATAATTGAAAAGATCTGCTATTTCATCACAGTGAATATTCATATTTCCAATCTAAATGGCAACCCCTCCTGTACCTTGGTGCATAGTTTCATGGGTCACTGTGAACAAAAAAAAAAAAAATCACCTAATAGTAGCTGACCTTCTGGTGATGAACTTTTCTGAATTTAGCTAGTCTAATCTTTAGATGATAAACAAAGAGTCTGTCACTTAGCTCATACTCAAAACCTTTCCAGCTTGGATATATCTGTGACAGCTCGCATCCCACTCGCAATGGTTCTGAGAACCCAGACACATCACTGAGTCCATGGAAAAGGACCTCAGTAAAGGTATTTTCATCCAATATGTAATATGTACATTAACCTTGGATATTGTCATGGATTAGTCATAGATCATTAGAGCTAGAAGGGGCTTTAACAGTACAAGCAACCTAACCTTTTTATGAGGCCATTCGTTTGAGGCTTTATTTCTAATACTCGCACCCCATCATGTCTGATAAAAAATTACACTCACTTTTTAGCTTGGTTAACACCCATGCTGCTCTTGGTTTTGAAGTGGGAAAAGACAAAAATCACCTCCTAAATCAGTGAAAAGCACTAGCTCAGTCTTACTTGGATCTTTAGGTTTGTTTAAGGGAGAATCTTTCTGGGATTTGTTAACAATAATGACAACAATAAATTCCTATGACATGAAAAATTTCTCTCCCCATAAGTTTCATGACCCTGTATTTGCTCTTTGCTCACTTACTATCAGATTGGCTCCTAATCCAGTTTATAGACAACCACTACCACAAGAAAGAGTTAATACACTTTTATGTTCTGTTTTGTTTTAAACATGTCCAAGTTACAATTCAGGGGAGATTTTACCTTGAAGCAGAACAGAAAAATTATGAATTATTTAATATCAAATACCCAACATCCAAAATATAAAATACCATGCAAAGACTTCAGACCAAAACGAAAACAGATGTAGATTCGATGCTTCGGGTCTGGCTTCCTATTTTGCCACCAGGGCAGAAACAGCTGGGTTTTTTTTTTTTTTTTTTTTTTTGCCACAACAGTGACTTGCATTGCAATTCAAATAACATGGATGGAATAGCCAAAAATTCCATCAGCAAAGAAAAGACAGGAGCTGGGAGGGACCTTAGCATTCGTCTAGTCCAACCTCTTACAAATGGCAAAAATGAGGCTTAAAAGCCTTAGGTGATTTGCTTACTGTCAAAATAGTAGAGCCAGGACCAGAACAAAGAGTCTTGACTTGAGTCCAGCATTCAGGGGGAGGCATTGCTGTGAGGTAGGATGTGCTGAGGGAGATGAGAGGGATGGAATGGGTGGGTGGGGATGGGTGAGGTATGATGGAGACCATGCTGGACAGAAGGAGGAATGTAGGTTTGTATCCTTCCTCTGACACTTACTAGCTAGCTGACCACATAACTCACTTAACTTCTTTGAGATTTATCCCTAAAAAGGGGATGATTCCTGTAATACCAGCCCCAGAAGGTTTTGCCTCCCTCAGGTGATTTAAAGTGATATGTAACTAGATGGCACAGTGGATAGAGCACCTGGCCTGGGGTGAGAAAGACATGAAGAAGGCCTGGTCAAGAAGATCATATACTAATTAACTGTGTGACCCTGGGCAAGTCACTTAACCCTGTTTGTCTCAGTTTCCTCATCTGTAAAATGAACTGGAAAAGCAAATGACAAACTACTCTAGCATCTTTGTCAAGAAAACCCCAAGTAGGGTCACAGTCAGAAATGACTGAACAACCACAATGATATAAATGTCGGGTGTTCTTTCCCCTGCTACCTCGCTGTCACATGTGAAATAATTCTTTATGAAGAAGGAGAAAGATGGCAATTTCCCCCTTCTCTGAGTGTAAGTGTTGTTCTCAATCATTATTTGGTGTATGTTAGGCATGTATGATTAAGTCATCTATAGATGGAGGTTAAGGCTGATCTCTGCTCTGCCACTCTGCCTGGTTTCAATTTGAACAAGATGCCCCTCCTGGGGTTCATCACTTCTAAACTCACCACCATGCTAATTCAAGCCTTGATTGTCACCTCTTTAACTCAGATTCTTCTCCTCTCTGACTGGAGAACTGAAGGAGAGAGAACCAAATTCCTCCCAATGCCTTTCTTTATAAAGAGAAGAAGCTACGTTTCTGTCCACTCCACTGACAAGATGCCCATTATTCCTTGTTTTGCCCTCCACTTTCTTGTCTCCCTTCGTGCATTGTCTTCCCTTTCCCCCAACAGATTGTAAGCTACTTAAAGGTAGGGTCTTTCTCTCTTTTTTAAATTAATTATATCCATGGCACTGAGCATAGCGCCTAGCACATACTATGCAATGAATAAATGTTTGTTAAATTGGGTTGGATTGATTGGATCCTTTTTTTTTTTTTTTTTTTTTTTTTTGGTAAAGCCTGATGTTGCAGCCCCAGAGCTGTCCTTTTGATATCTCAGCAGAGCTCCCTGTATGCACTCTGTTTTTCTCACTAACCTTTTCTGCTCACTGCGTTCCTGGGTGATGTTTGTTAAATATCCAGAGCAGTGTGGAATGCCTTTGTACTACTCTCCACCACTCTCTCATCCCTGTCCCATCTAATATTTGTTAGGCATTCTATAAAAGGAATTCTTCTTACCCTCATGGTTTATACAGGATATCCCAAAAGTCTCAGAGCAGTTTAAAGATATTGAAATTTAAAATTGCTCTAAGACTTTTGGGGCATCTTGTATCTCATACAAATGGAGAGAAATAAATTCACAGATAAGAAAGAAAATTAGTATTGACTTCTCCACTAGATAATATACCTTTAAAGGGGGAAAAGATTCGGCAAATGTGAACTTCAAAAAACCCACCAAGTCATTTTGGAGGCATAGAGAAATGAACCCTGTCTCTGGAATCAGACAACCTGGTTTCCAATTGCCTCTGACATTCCCTTTGTGATCTTAAGCAAGTCACATGTTTCTTCATTTATAAAAGAAAATTATAGCAGATGATCTCTGAAGTCTTTTCCACCTCTAAAGTTATGGTAAAGATATTGGTCACCTTTATTTCTTACAAACGTATCAGTAACTAAATATGCCTCTGCAATATTTCATTGAAACTACTATATTTTAAGAGCTGATGAAATTATGTTGCCATTTGTTCATTTATTAGTAATTAGAACAGCAAGTAGTTGATTGTAGTTAATGAGTCATTAATATAAATGAAGAAATTTTTAAAAGTCAAATTGTATAAATTTGTTTTTAAAACTAAATAAACTAAATCTGTCCAACAACAACAAAACCCTTCCTAATAAAGCCTGAAACAGAAATTGACTTAGGTAAAGTTCATTGACTGCATGAGAAAATTCAAGGTTATAGTATCTCTGATACTTAAAACAATCCATTTTACAGGTGAGCAAATAGAGGTTAAGTGACTTGGCTAAGGTCACACAGCTAGTACTATTGGAGGCTGGATTTGAACTCAGATCTTCCTGAGTCTAGACTCAACACTCTATCCACTGTGCCACTAGTTTTAGTATATGAGCCAGTCCATGTTTTTTGGTCAGAGTGTCTGATATTTGATGGAAAGATGTGGACATGAAAAGTTACCTTGAAAAATGTTTAAATTCATGTAACTTCTATTTTCAAATGATTGCTTTTCAGGCAGAAACGATTGCTTTCAGTTGTAAATAACATATAAAAGTGCATTCACAGTGAAGTAATTCCCATACAAATGAGTCCCAGGTAGAATTCATTGCCAGGCAGGATAACAAGATACAAGGATGAAAAGTTGGAGGGGAGTCTGAAACATTATTAAAAACTAATGCCCTTATTTTCCAGATGAGGAAACTGAGACACGGAATGAATTGCCCAAATTCTGTTCCACGTCCTCTTCTTTTTTTTTTTTTATTTAACTTTTAACATTTATTTTCACAAAATTTTGGGTTACAAATTTTCTCCCCTTTTATCCCCTCCCCCCCCCAAACCCAATCGTTCTAATTGCCTCTGTGACCAATCTGCTCTCTCCTCTATCCTCTCTCCCTGTCCATGTCTCCGTCTTCTCTTTTGTCCTGTAGGGCCAGATAGCTTTCTTGACCCCTTAACCTGTATTTCTTGTTACCCAGTGGTAAGAACATTACATTTGGTCCTAACACTTTGAGTTCCAACTTCTTTAGCTCCCTCCCTCTCCACCCCTTCCCCTTGGAAGACAAGCAATTCAATATAGGCCAAATCTGTTTAGTTTTGCAAATGATTTCCATACTAGTTGTGTTGTATAGGACTAACTATATTTCCCTCCATCCTATCCTGTCCCCCATTACTTCTATTTTCTTATGGTCCTTTCCCTCCCCATGGGTGTCGACCTCGGATTGCATTCTCCTCCCCATGCCCTCCCCTCCATCCTCCCCCCCACCCTGCTTGTGCCCCTGTCCCCCACTCTCCTGTATTATGAGATAGGTTTTCCTATCAAAATGAGTGTGCATTATATTCTTTCCTTTAGTGGAATGTGATGAGAGTAGACCTCATGTTTTTCTCTTGCCTCCCCTCTTTATCCCACCACTAATAAGTCTTTTGCTTGCCTCTTTTATGAGAGATAATTTGCCCCACATAACTTCTCCCTTTCTCCTCCCAATATTTCTCTCTCACTGCTTGATTTCATTTATTTTTTTTAAGATATGATCCCATCCTCTTCAATTCACTCTGTGCACTCTGTCTCTATGTATGTGTGCGTGTGTGCATGTGTGTGTGTGTGTACTCCCACCCAGTACCCAGATACTGAAATGTTTCAAGAGTTACAAATATTGTCTTTCCATGTAGGAATGTAAACAGTTCAACTTTAGTAAGTCCCTTATGACTTCTCTTTGCTGTTCACCTTTTCATGGTTCTCTTCATTCTTGTGTTAGAAAGTCAAATTTTCTTTCTAGCTCTGGTCTTTTCATCAGGAAAATTTGAAAATCCTCTATTTCATTGAAAGACCATTTTTTCTCCTGAAGTATTATACTCAGTTTTGCTGGGTAGGTGATTCTTGGTTTTAGTCCTAGTTCCTTTGACTTCTGGAATATCCTATTCCATTCCCTTCGATCCCTTAATGTAGAGGGAGCTAGATCTTGTGTTATCCTGATTGTATTTCCACAATACTTGAATTGTTTCTCTCTAGCTGCTTGCAATATTTTCTCTTTCACCTGGGAATTCTGGAATTTGGCCACAATGCTCCTAGGAGTTTCTCTTTTTGGATCTCTTTCATGCGGTGTTCTTCGGATTCCTTGAATATTTATTTTGCCCTCTGGTTCTAGAATCTCAGGGCAGTTTTCCTTGATAATTTCATGGAAGATGATGTCTAGGCTCTTCTTTTGATCATGGTTTTCAGGTAGTCCCAGAATTTTTACATTGTCTCTCCTGATTCTATTTTCCAGGTCAGTTGTTTTTCCAATAAGATATTTCACATTATCTACCATTTTTCGAATCTGCACGCTATGTTCTGTGATATCTCTCTTTCTCATAAAGTCCTTAGTGTCCATCCATACCATTCCAGTTTTGAAAGATCTATTTTCTTCAGTGAGCTTTTGAATCTCCTTTTCCATTTGGTTAATTCTGCTTTTGAAAGCATTCTTCTCCTCATTGGCCCCTTGCACCTCCCTTGCCAACTGAGTTAGGCTAGTTCTCAAGGTGCCAATTTCTTCAAGATTTTTTTGGTTCTCCTTTAGCAGGGAGCTGATCTGCTTTTCATGCTTCTCCCTCATCCCTCTCATTTCTCTTCCCAGTCTTTCCTCCACCTCTCTAACTTGATTTTCAAAATTCCTCTTGAGCTCTTCCATGGCCCGAGCCCATTGAGTGGGCTGGGACACAGAATCCTCGATTTCTGTGTCTTTGCCTGATGGCAAGCATTGTTCCTCCCCATCAGAAAGGAAGGGAGGAAGTGTCTTTTCTCCGAGAAAGTACCCTTCAATAGTTTTATCTCTTTTCCCTTTTCTGGGCACTCTCCCCAGCCAGTGACCTGACCTCTGAATGTTCTCCTCACACCCTCCTCGCCTCCTGGTCCTCCCAGCCAGCGTTTGGGAACTGAGATTCAAATGCTGCTTCCCGCCTTAGGATTTTTGGCGGGGGCAGGGCTGCTATTCAGTGTGAGAATTAAGTTCAGGTGGTCAGGGGCAGGGCCGCCTCTCTGGCTCAGTTCCCTCTGGGGGTTTATGCACAGACCTTCCACAATGGATCCAGGCTCCCGCCCGTTTGGGGAGACCCTGTCTGCAGCCGCCTCTCAGCTTCTATCTCCTGGGGGGGCCCGAGCCATGGGGGCACCCCACTCCCCTCTCGACCCGCCAAAGACACTCTCTCACCTACCCCCGTCAGTCACCTGTTGGTGGGGGGGCTTGTGCCACCGCTGGAGATCCCGTCTCTGGAGACTTCTCGGATCTGTACCTCTCGGAGCTGCGGCTGCGGCCGCCGCCGGTCTAGGCTGGGCTCCGCGTCTGCAGCACGACGGACCTTTTGCGAGAGGTTTGCAGGTCCCTCTGTGGGTGGAGGGACCCGCGTGGCCGCTGGAGATCCCATCCCCGTAGCCTGCTCGGATCTTTTCCTCATGGTGTCGTGGCCGCGGCAGGGCTGCCCTCTGCTCCCTGTCCCGGCGCCCAGTCCACGGCGTGAAGGACCCCCTGCGAGAGGTTTGGAGGTCTCTCTGGAACAGAAATCTCCCTCACTCCAATACTCCGTGGTCTCTGGGTGCAGAATTCGCCCTGGCTTGGTCCCCTCTAGCCGTTCTGTGGTTTGTGGGTTCGGAGCTGTGTGTATGTGCGTCTTTCTACTTCGCCATCTTGGCTCCGCCCCCCCTCCACGTCCTCTTCTAAATCTAGTGATCTTTCCATCACTCTTCAATGCCTTAGATATTGGAATCACAGAATTTCAAGGGTAAGAAAGGACTCAAGGGGTCATCAAGTCCAATCCCCTGCCTAAATCCTTCCGTAGCATAATATTAACCTACATTTGCTTGCATTTTGGGCAGCTAAGTAGCTCAGTGGATAGAATGCCTGGCCTGGAGAGTTCAAATCTGGCCTCAGACACTAATTAGCTGTGTGACCCTGGGCAAGTCATTTACCCTATTTGCCTCCATTTCCCCATCTGTAAGATGAGTTGGAGAAGGAAATGACAAACCAGTCTAGCATCTCTGCCAAGAAAATTCCAAATGGTGTCACAAAGACTTGGACACAATTGAAATGATTGAACAGTAAAAATACATGCTTATAAAGCACTTTCCTCACAAATGGCCCTTTGGAAAATAGTACCAGACCCTCTTCACAGATGGGGAAAGAAGACTTTCACAGACTTTGAGAATCTAGAAGACTTGCCTATGGTCACAAAAGCTATAAATTTCAAAGCCAATATTTAAACCTTATTCTCCTGGCTCCAGTTCCAACTACTCTACTATGTCACACAGTTCAATTCTGTTTGAAGTTCTCCAGTGATGGGCACTCCTTCCTTTGTAAGGGAACTCATTCCATTTTTGGACAGCTCTAATTATTCAGAAATGAACACCTGTGCCGTTTAGCTAATTTGAAGAGGAAAGTTAGCCAAATAAAGTCTAGTGTCAGCTCAAAAGGCTATTTACTACTTGATGTGTTAAGTATATCGAACTGTCAAAATATTCAACTATCCTTTCCCAGGTATGAGCAAAGGATGTTTATTCCTTTCTCTTTATCCATACTAGCCAAGAGAATGTAAGAAGCAGCTTCTTAAGGGAGAATTTCATATTCCTCTTAATTCATTCCAGTTTTAGAAATATTTAGATCCAGCTACACCATTTTAGTCATTCATTTTTGCAGGCATGGATGCACAGCAGCTAGATGCACTAGGCCTGGAATCAGGAAAACCTGAGTTCAAATTCAAATCCTGCTTTAAACATTTACCAGCTGTGTGACTTTGGACAGGTTACTTAAACTCTGCTTATCTCAGTTTCCTCAACTATAAAAAAAAAAAAAAGATAATAATGATGATCAAATATTTGTAAAGAATTTAACACAGTGCCTGTGCATACCTGTGCATACCCACATGGGGGGTAGAAATACAACCTCTAATGTGTAATTGAGCATAGGAATCTCCCATGCCAGATTAATGCCTCCGAACTTGTCTAAATGATAAAAATTGGGAACTGAGATTATCCTTTAGACTACTTCTGAGGTTTCTCCTATTGATTACACATCGGAAGTTCTCAATCAGTGTTTGTGAAATGATTTCATAGTTAGACCTACGCATGTATCATTGCTCTTCGGTCGTATGTGACTTCTTGTTATTCTGTCTGAGTGACTTGCCATTTTCTTCTCCAGCTCATTTCACAGATGAGGAAACTGAGACAAACAGGGTTAAGTGACTTGCCCAGAGTCACACAGCTAGCAAATATCTGAGACCATATTTGAACTCAGGTCTTCCTGACCCCAGGCTTGCCACTGTGCCACCTACCTACCCCTAAGCATATTTAGTTAGCGTTTATATTGAATTGTAAGTTTTCTAAAACATTTTCTATCTATAACTGAATATATTATTCATTTGAGTCTCACAACAACCCTATGTGATAGGGGCTGCTGTAATCCTCATTTCACAGATGAAGGAAGTGAGGCTGAATGCAGTTAAATGACACACACTAGTGTTCTGAGTGATCTGAGTTAGGATCTGAAAGTCTTCCTGACTCCAAAGTCCAGCATTCTATCGACTCTCACTGTATTATAAATATGGGAAGAGATAACAGAGAGACTCTTCTACATCCCAAGGACACGGCAAGAGAGATTCCTGACCTAAAACTTCCCTGGTACATCTTTCAGTCGTGGTAGTTTTTGCTTTCAGTCCTTGTTTGGATGAAAACAAGTCTCATAAAACAGTGAGTTGCTAAGTAGAGATAATAATGTCCCCTACATTTCCACACATACATTCTAGGCTGCTCTATGATGTTAAGCAGCAGCCTTCAAACGTGGTGCTGACAGTAATGTCAAGCTCACCCTAATCCTGAAGTACAATTGGGACGGGGTGGACTGGTCTTGGCTGCTCTCGCTGGCCTCAGCGGATTAGGTTTCAAAGCAACCAGTGTCTGCACTGCTCCAGATCCCAGCACTCCCTAGTACCTACAGTGACTGGACAGTTAGAGCTCCCTCAGCATTAGCCAACTCCTCTACGCATGGAGATTCAGCCCTTTTCTTCTCTCTTGGATAACCTACCCTGTGGTAATAGAGAAAAAAGAGAAAAAACAAATGTACAATCCAAAATCCATTTACATTTGGCTTTAAAAATTGTTTTTAATTTATACCTCTTGTCTAGAAATTCACTAGAGTTCCAAGAAGAAAGGGAAGCCATGGAGCAGACATCCAGTTTATCTATCTTGTCTCCCATCTAATAACTTCTCCTGAGCTCCCCAGGCAAGCAGAGGATGGCTTTGTGACCTTTCAGAAGATTGCAAAGGACTGGCCTTAAGCAGAGCTGGGCTCCTTTGGAAAACAGACTGGTTCATACCACTCCCTAGGGCAGGGAGTTAATTGTTTTGGCTTTAAGAGTCTCCTCTGCAGTCTCTGGCCGGGCTAGAATAAACAAAAGTCCAATTCGTGTCAACAAAGTCCTTAGGCAGGGTGGTAACAGTGGCAAAAGGAGCTTGAAAGCAAGGTTTGCCTAGAAAATTGAAATGCAGAGAATCCCCACCCCCATAATGGGAATGGCAGAGAATCCCCACCCCCATAATGGGAATGGCAGAGAATCCCCACCCCCATAATGGGAATGGCAGTGCTGTGGCTAAAGGAGAATCAATCATTCTAAATGCCACTTACAGAAATTCATCCTGATGGTTAGCATAGTTTACTGAGTCCTTTCAACTGCCTCTCTTTCTAGAAAGAGTGTCAGCCAGAGTCAGGTGACTCAGCCTGCAGTCATGACTGCATCCCCTAATAGCTAGTTCCCTTTCTGGCCAACTTTGTTTTAATTAGTACAATAATTTAAAGGAGGAAAAAGCTGGTGGATGATGGAAACACTGGGTTGAACATTTCCTTTGGGCAACTATTATATAGTATTGCTTTCTCTTTGTTTTTACATGGTGTGGCAAATATTTTATTGGGACTATTTTTGGCAAGGATAAAGAGATCCTTGCAAAATTGTAAATAACATCTGCTTGTCACTGGGGAAAAGGCTTTTGCTAGAATTGTGGAGTCTTCTGGCTGGAAAGAGACCAAGTCGACTTAAGAACATCTTAAAGGAAACAACAGAAACTAGGAAGAGGTAGATGTGGCAGGAAGCTCCTGAGTCCCAAATGTCAGTTGGTCTAGTCTTTGCTCTGAGTTTGCATCAGGTTTGCTAAAAGACCGTAAGCTTTTCCAGATGAATGACGTAGACTTGCCTTAAGGCTACTCATTGAATGGTAGAAGACTGAACTCGGGTGATTCCAGGGGCATCCACAGCTTGAGAGCAATGGAACTTTGGGAAAATACACCCTTGAAGAATGGGACTTGGGAGAGTAGACCTTTATCAACTCCACATCTGAGTACTACTTCCTATTATGACTCCTTTTAGCAAAGAACTGGAAGAGAACTCATTTTTGAGCTTTTAGGCAGGTACAGATTTATTGCTGTATTTGCTGGCTTTTAAGTAGGAAAAAAATAAAACAAGGATTTCTTGGGAACTAGGAAAGGTCATTTGTCTTATCAAAACACTTCACTTTTATAGTACACTGTGGCCTTCTGGGATTTTTCTCATTCTTGTTTATTAATTCTAGCACTGGATCTTGACAACATTCATTTTCATTGTCTTTTATTAAAAGACGTTTTAGACAAGTTCTTACGGTTACTGTACTCACTAAAAACCTTACCTGGCTGTGGGCATACGCATTGTATGGTAATGGAAAGAACACTAGTCTGGGAGTCCAGAAGACCTAAATCCTGCTGTAGATACAGGACAAGTCTCTTAACCTTTCTCAGCCACAGTTTCCTCATCTATAAGATAGGGATAATAACACTTTCATCATAGGGTTGTTTTGAGAATCAAGAGATAAAATATAAAGCACTTTGCAAACCCTGAAGAACCAAATAAATCCCTGCTGTTACTATTAAATTTCTAGCATCTTAGAATACCCAACTTCCTTCAGAGCTCTGTCCAAATGCTCCTTTCTACCCAAGGCCTTTTTCATCCTCCTGTTAATGCCTTTCCTGCTGTATTATCTTGTACTTATTTTGAATGTATTTTGCCTTTATTTATACATGGACATGTTGTTTCCTCCTCATGTAAGTTCCCTGAAGGCGAGGATTGTTGTGTTTTTGTTTGTATAAATTCAGTGCCTAGCACATAGTAAGTGCTTAATACATGCATATTGATTGATCTAATTATATATACTCTTTTTGAAAAAAAACATGACTATAGATCTAAAGTATTTCAATCCCTTTAAGATATTTTGTTGGGGATTTATATCTGCATAGCTTCCCTGGCACAATATTTACTGGAAGATTCTAATCAGAGTAGTGTAGATGGAAATATTTAGATCTAGAACATTTTGCATGGAAAACTATGTTATGCTGGTTTGGGGGTTGGTACCAGAATGATAGTCCATCTCAACCTGCTTCTGAGACATTCACATAACCTTCCACATTAGGAAGTGATTAATAAATGCTTGTTGAATAGAAGGCACTAGCCTATCTTCAGGTCATGTTCATCTATTCATAAAGTTAAAGGAACTGGGGAGATGGAGAGGGAGAAAAGGAGGGTAACAGAAGCAAATAGATCTGTCCTGAGTTCACTCATCCTACCTATGGATGTCCTAAGAGAAGAAAAAAAATTCGGATTTAGTTCAAATCTGAGTCTACTTAACCTTATGATGCCTCAAAACTTGGGCTAGAAATTTTACCTAGAAATGAAAAAGGTGTTTTTCTCCCCTGTTTTTAAGCCTAGTACTTATAGAAGCTACTTTGTCAATCTACTAATTTATCTTTTTAAAAATAGCTGTGAGGTGTACATTATAGTATGGATGATAAAAACCTCAAGTAAAATAGATTTAATTATCCAGTCTCTGCTTGAAAATCTCCAATGAAGAGGAAACCACAAGCCATATTTGTTAGTTTTATCTTTCTATTTTCATGAAAGTCTAGCTGACAGAAAAAACAGGTTAGTAAGCTAAAGGTTTTAATGTCAAGTGTGCCTTGGTTCCTTGGCCTTCCAACATGGAGTAATAGATTTTCATAGTCTTTGATACTCAAGTTGCTCTTTAGACTGTGTCTTCAAAATCAAGCTAGATATGGGCATCACGATTAGGAAAGGAGAGAGGAAGGCAGTCACTGCAGTTATAGTCCCGAATAAAAGAGAAATCCTTGATTCCTCTCATCACCTCCTGGCTACCATCCCTATTCTACTCCCATCCAAAGCCTTAGACTGTGACAGGTATACTGGATGCTGAAAGGTAAGTTTTTGTCTCATCTCGCCCAGAAGCAGGCCTACCCCAACACTTTCTAGCCATCTCTACACCATGCCATCATTAATATATTCCCTTACTTCCCTTTTCCAGCTACTCCCTAACCCTCAATAGAATGTAAGTTCTTTGAGGGTAGTTACCATTTCACTTTCATTTGTTCCCTAACACTTATCATAGCATGCTTAATAAATGCTTGCTCTTTCTTATAGCTTTTTTTTTTCTATCTATTTATTTTCATCTGGTTTGGCTTCCTGACTGTATGGCTATGTCTATCTTTCTCTCTCTAAGAGTATGCTACTTTCAAATTCTGGCAACTTTGCTGATTGAAAGGGCAAAGACAAAGCTAGATGATGTGCTCATCCAGGACAAAGACTGCCTCAGTGCTTTGTTTCCCAACTACTTATTTGCATAAAACCAACAGGAGGACTTTAGAGTTAGAAATTGGGGAACTATGAACTTAATGATGTGTGAGGATTATTGGGCAGATGTCCATTGCTTGATCACACTCTAGCCTGTAGAGATGAAGATTTGGTAAATGTGGTTGTAAAAATGGCTCATTGCTATAAGTGAGAGTGAGGTTTTTCACTGAGGGAACTGTAATAGTAAGAGTATCAGTAATGTGTATAGATTTCTTTGTTACTATGATGGATTTGGCTCTCTTGTATTTGAATAAATGTCTTGCTTTTGTCTTTGAGGAAGAGAATTTATATTTTTTGAATTTACGCTGGAAATACACATGCATATCCATAGTGGCTGCTGTGAGTACTGCATTAGCGTTACAGGAACATAGCTCTGAAGTAAGGTTACTCAAAGAAAAGACCTACAGGCAAGCTTAGAAGCTTGGTAGAAGAGAAGACATATGACTTTGTACTACCACCTATTTCCTAGAAAATGGAAACTTCTCTGAGTCTAGCCAAGGGAGAAGACCTAGAAATGCTTATGCAAATCCTAGGCTAACACAGAGCATCATCTTGTTAGCAAAGAGACTCAACCTAGTAGGAAAATATAACAGAGTGGAGCCACCCCACAGTATAAGGTTGAATTGGACCAACGTAGCAACAGAATAAGCCTGCTTAGTGCTTGAACCCTCCATTCAACACAGACATTGCACTCATCAATGGACTTTTGAGAGGATAGTCCCTGAGAAGAGAAAAAGAAGGGACATCAAGGACCTAATTTATGGAGTAACAAATTGCCTTATCTACCTATGTTCCCTACATGTGTACCTCACTACCATTTATATTTATACCCATTTTGCCTACAATATGGTATTTGGGAAAGAGCATGCTTCAGGTTGGGGCAGCTAGGTGGTAGAGTGGGTAGAAGCCTGAGACCTGGACTCAAGAAGACTTAAGTTCAAATCAGACTCTTAGTAGCTATGTGACCCTGGGCAAGTCACTTCATCCTATTTGCCTCAGGTTCCTTTTCTGTAAAATGAACTGGAGAAGGAAATGGCAAACCACTCCATTGTTTTTGCCAAGAAAACCCAAAATTGAGTCACAGAGAGTCAGATACACCCCAGACCTACCAGAAGTCCTAGTTCTGTGACTAATTAATTTTGTGATAAAACATTTACTACCTCTCTAAGTTTCTATAAAAAGAGGATGTTGGAATAGATAATTTTCAAGATCTCTTCCTTCTCTAGGTCCCAGAATGTCTGAAGAAATTCAGAGATGAAGCCTATGAAGGTATTTTAAAAATATTCCTCATCTTTACATTTTTCTTTTAATCTACTGTCATATAATTTGTGGCCATTCATACTGTGATCATATACTATAATTCATTTGAAGAGACTTTAGTTTATACTGTTTCATAGTAACAGGCCCTATGATGATTCATCACATTAAAATTAATTCCAATTCAATTGCTATTTATGACACTCTCAAAATAACTACTCTATGAATAATAGATGATGTATATTAGATATATAAGGACAAAATTATGGGTAAGATTCAAAGTGGGGGAAAATTATTGTCAGTTGTGGCTATTAAGGGAAAATATCATGAAATGAGATACTTTTTCCCAACTTCTTGATTTAGAGCATGTGCAAACATCCTATAAATGTTTGTGGTTTGTTAACCATATGATGTATGGTTAGACTATTGATTGGCTACATATCCAGATCTGGGGTACATTTAAAAAGCACTAATCAACTACAGTGAAGCAGATCTTTATTCCTGTTTTAGTGTGATCTGGTGAAAAGGCATGAAGTCCCCAAAGTCTCCAGTAGAGAGAGAAACCACTAGTCTTTATCTCCGCACCAAGGTCACTATAATGCAGCCTAGGAGCAAATGGCATTACTGCATCTATTCTGTCCTATTTAAGGTGAAGGAATATTGGGACAAATATGACCTTTCAAGGTTCAAAATGTCAGAATGGGAACCACCAGAGGTCTGGGAGGCAGAGCCTACGCCAGGTTTTGTGGTCAGACCAACAACGAGGTGCCTGAGAATGTGGAAAGACCTTTAGGACCCAGCCAAACCCTAATTGTGATGAGGACTTATTCAGAAACTATGCCACACTAGGAAGTGAACTTGCTGGTGCTAAAGTTACATGCTTTTCAAAATAGAGTGAAACTTAGGAAATAAACTTGGTGGGAACAATGCCATGTAGAAAATGCTTTAAATCTGAGGCCACTTTCTCCAGGGACTGAGGCAGATTAGGGGTGAGGGGGCCCCAGGTGCTTGTACTTCTGTTCTTGCTACCTCCTTACAAAGTAACCCTTTGCAAAAGCAACCACAACAGATGACGTAGCACTTGGGCTTTAAAGAAAGTGTGTCAAATGGGAGAAGGAGGAACCCAAGTACAGATAAAAACTTGTGTTTATCCTTCATTCTCAAAGAGGACCATGACATCAAGCTGATGATGTGACTTGCAGTTGACTTTGATTTGAGTGAAGGAGGGCTGTGCAAGGTCAACAACCTCACCTTCTTCTCCTGAGCCATCTGGGTCCAGTGACATGATAGTCATCCATGACTGAAAATGGCCCAGGATGCAAAATGAGACCCTGGCCTTTTCAGGTTTAGGCCTTATCACAATCTTACTTTGAGTGAGATACACTCATTCAATGAGTAGACTTCTTTAAGTTACTTAAGGGATGGCCCCTTTAATAAAAAAAAATCATACTGGGAGGGGAAGACCCTCAGGGTTCCTGGGAAAAATAAACAGGTGAATGAAGATAGGCCAGCACTACATGTGTTCAGGGGAAGCAAGTTGTCCAGGGTTTCTTATTTAGGTTCTGATATCAAAAGTAATGAGTAGACTCACCTTCAAGTCCAAAAGAATTTAAGAGAGTTTGATCAGGGTATTTCCTGACCAATTTAATTTTTCAGTGACTACATATTCATCAGGATGACTGGAGATGGCCCAGGATTCAATAGGAGACCCTGGCTTCTAATGCCCAGTCAGGGAATAGGCCTCTTAGATGGCTCTGGAGGAGAACGTGAGCCTGGTGACCTTGCACAGCCCTTCCTCACTCAAATCAAACTCAACTGAAGGACATGTCGTCGTTTCCCTGATGGCATGGTCCTTTTTGAGAAGGAAGTACAGACACAACAATAATTTTCCGATCAACTTGATCGGATTACAGAATATAGACTTTTGTTGGGTGGTTTCTAAAGGGCACCCTGCCATGGAATATGAGCATTCCCACTTACTCCCTGCTCAAAAGAAACAGTCTAATGGTTTGATGAGTGAGCCTCAGGAAAATGGAGTTCAGGGGGAGCTGCGTATAAAAGTGAGTTGCTTGATCAGTTCTCTCTGTCTCTCACTCTCCCCCTCTGTGTTTCTCATTTCCTCTTTACCTTTTCCCTTTCTCCTTTGTATATCCCCTATCCCCATCCTGTAACAATTAATAGCAATTTGTGGAGAAAGCCCATGATGATTGGCTTTTGCTTTCCCAGATGGTCTAATCAAGGAGTTCTTTGACATCAAATTCCCATCTACCTTCTACCTTTCTTTTGTCTTCTGAACACAAGCCACTGCTGTACTGTTGTGAAACTCAAACAAAATGATGCATATCCTAGGTAATGTCATTTCAGTCATGTCTGACCCTTTGTTGACCCCATTTAGGGTTTTCTTGGCAAAGACACTGGAGTGGTTTGCCATTTCCTTCTCCAGCTCATTTTTACAAATGAAGAAACTGAGGCAAACAGGGTTAGGTGACTTGTCCAGGGTCACACAGCTAGTAAATGTCTGAAACCAGATTTGAACTCAGGGAGATGAGTTATCCTGCCTCCAGGCCCAGTGCTCTACCCACTGTGCCTCTTAACTGCCCACGTTATTCTCTATGGCATTGCCATTCTCCCAGGCACCCAGGACTACAGCCTAGTCATGATCCTCAACTTTTCACTCTCATCCCCCATTTCCAATCTATTGTTAGCTCCTTTTGAAAGGGTCTTAGGTCTTAGACCTTAGGCCTTTTAAAACACCTCTTATAAAATATAACGCTGCCCTCCTTCTCCTCTTCTGTAGTGACATTTGGGCCACAAGTGAACCAATGAGCAAATGCTGCTGTGACTCCCAGAGCTGCCGCCATATTGTGCACAATCATCACCCAGGTCAAGAAGCACCCAAGGTTGATCCCTCTGTTTGCCTTCATTGGAGGTAGGGTAGTAGGGCAACTCTGTATGTCCTGTACCTAGCGCTGTTCAATCCAGATGTCAGTTGGGACAGAAATAATAACCCAGAGACTTGGAACAAACTGAATCCCACTGCTCAGTACAAGTTCTGCTCAGGAAATGTGGATTATAGCAAACTGAAGATAGAAGGCCCAGAATTCTAAGTGAAAATGATGCTTTTTTTAGCTGCTGAGAAAGAAGGTCTTCCACAAGTCATCCTCACAATTCTATACACAGTTAGGAATATTTGATTTTTCCCTCATGTTGCATGAAATCATGTTGAGTGTAACAGATGAATAAAGATGTGAACCTTGAAAAATACGTATGACACTGCCATAACTCTAGCACAAGTCTCCAATATCTCACACCTACAGTGATGAAATAGGATTTTGATTGGTCTTCCTGCTTCAATTTTCTCCTTTCTCTAGGCCATGCTCCACTGGGCTTTCAAAATGATCTTCCTAAAGTGCAGGCCTGACCATATCACTTCCCTCCTTCTCTCCCTACCCTACATTCTCTAGTATTAAATATAAAATTCTCTGTTTGCTTTTAAAGATCTTCCTAACCTGGCTCCTTCCTACCTTTCCAGCTGTCTCACATCTCACTTCCCTCTGTGTACTCTATAAACCAGTGACACCAGCCTCCTTACTGTTCCTTGAACATGGTACTCCCTCTGCAACTTGGGTTATGTTCACTGGCTCTCCCCCATCCCTGGAATTCACTCTCTGTTTATTTCCATCTTCTGGTTTCTCTTAACCAGCAAGAAGTACCCAAAGTCCCCAGTAGAGATAGAGGTCTGCAGCCTTTATCTCCCCCCAAGGGCCACTACAATGCAGCCTGGGAGCACATGACTTTATGATTACATCTATTCTGTCCTGTTTAAGGTGAAGGAATATTGGAACAAATATGACCCTGTGAGGTTCAAAATGTCAAAATGGGAAACTAGTCTGGTTTCAGATAAAATCCCACCTTCTACAAGAAATCTTTACCAATCCCCCTTACTGCTACTACCTTCCCTCTGAGATTATCTCCAATTAATTGGTATGTATCTTATGCATACCTAGTTGTTTTCATGTTTTCTCCTCCATGTGAGCTCCTTGAGAGTAGACTTTTTTCCTCATACCTTTCTTTTCAACTTTAGTGCATAGCATATAATAGGTATTTACCTTTAATAAAGATATTTAATAAATGCCATTGATGCCAAAACTTCCCTAGGAAAGAGTTATAATATGATCACCAGATATTATACCAACAACATGGAATAGCCAATCAATTTTACCTTACAATAAGTAATGGGCTATAGCAAGTCTACTCTTTGCCACTGTACAAGCTAGTGCCTGTCCTTGTGCCACTGAGTTGCCATTGGGCAAATGGAATTGTCCAGAATGGAAATTCTGCCAGGTCCCTCCAAATTATATCAATATCTCTGGTAGATACTACATCCTTAAAATGGAAACCCCATACAGATGAATAGTTTACAGCCTAGTGTTGGGACCTATCCAGTGTCTCCTGTCATTAAGAGATATAAGCACCCAACAACTTCCTTATTATTTCTATTTCTCTATTGACAGTATTTTAGGTACTAGGTAGCAAAAATAACAAAATCCACAATTGTGGCCTATACAGAATAAGTCAAAGACAGAGAAATGAATGATCACTGTAAAATGTACTGGAAAATACACTGTATATGGACTACCATCTTGGTTATTTTTGTAGTTTCAATTTAGGACTTTAAATTGTTCTTCTCTTTTAAGATTCTAGTTTGTAGTAATGTGAGGAATGAGAATGCTGCAATTATATTCTATGTTCAAATTCCTATGTTTAGTTTTTATACAAACAATAGTAATTGCTATTGTAAATCCTGAGCTTTGAGAAACACGTTAAAATGTGTTTTTCTATTTTTATGATATATTATTTACCTAAAAAGAGAAATACCACATGCCTTCTGGATTTCTCTTACAATGATACATATTTATAATGTAATTTGCTACATGTCTCTTTAGAAATATTTTTCATATATTTAGACTGTTTTAAAATTGCATTTGCATAATTTTCCCTCAAGCATCTTGTATGGTTTCCTTGAGGAAGTATTTTGGTGGATTTCACATACACATATTTATACCAGCTGTTAATACTGAGCTTGTTTGCTCAATCAGAATGACTTATTTTTAAGGTGACTATTAGTATAATTGTTGCCTTTCTAAAAAATCATCTAATCAGCAGGCAGATATGGATGCACATAGATATACATATTTCATTAGGTATTAAAATATAGTCATTAGTTATTAGTTAAAGAAAAACTTCTGGTTTTATGGAACTGAGAGGACTTTAACCCTATCCTATCATCATAGGAACCCAGGGATCAATTCTTAATTATTGTAAAATGGGAAATGGGAAAATATCTACATATTTATCTATCATCTATCTATATATCATCTATCTATCATCTATCTCTTTATCTGTTTATCTCATGTCCATCTCTCATCTATATATGTATATATATTTAATTTGAGTATATATCACATACAAATACATATACGGAGAGGAAATGAGGATGGCAGAGGAGAGAATATGAACAAATAGCAGTGCCTAGAGAGAAGGTGCAAAGAAGAAGATCTATTGGTTGACTGAGCAGTTTTTCCTGGTGCCTCATCACCATTCTAGTGACTGTTTATACCCTCCCTTTGACCACCATCCCTCTGGAAGCCAGATAAGCTACCACACGACTCCCATCCCTTCCTTGATTAAAGTTGCTAAGAAATTTTCCCTGGGGCCTGCTTCCCTCTTGTGAAAGTATTTAACACAGTGTCTGGATCATAGTAGGTATCTAATAAACGCTTGTTGTTTGATTGATTCCAATATTCTAGAGGAAAAAAAACTGACAAATCCACATATCCAAGCTGGAATGGCAAGAAAGCGGAGGAAACGATGTCCTTCCAGAATCAAATCTTGTAAGGGCTGCCCTTCACCAAACCCAATGACTTCCCCCTTCTCAGATATTTGTGATGTGGAAACATACAACTGAACATGTCTATGAATAAGGAGGGGAGGGTGGAGGGAGAGAAAGAGAAAGAGAGAGAGAGAGAGAGAGAGAGAGAGAGAGCTGGATCGATACAAGCAATTCTCCTACCTACAAGTGAAACAATAATAATGATATTTACACAGAGCTTAACATTTGCAAAGTACTTTACAAATATTATCTTACTTTCCTTAAGCCCATGTAAATGAGTCCCCTCCGTAGTTTAACATGGAGAATTAAAACCCATCTGTCACATTGTGAAAGGCCATAAGCAGACACTTTCCTTTAGAAGCTACATGTAAGAATAAGTCCTGGGGGCCAGAGCTAATCGTATGCTATTGGGAACACTTCTAACCATGCAGCCGAGGGCCTTACTCTCCTGCTCTGATGCTTTTGTACTCTGTATTTAGAATATTTATATTAAAGGCTAGACTTTGGTTTGTTTACTTGCTCAACCAAAATGGCAGATTGAGAAGTGATGTGCTCTATTGCTGGCCTCAGAGCCAGGTAGACTTGTGTTCGAATCATGTCTCTGACACATAATGACTATGTGACCCTGAGCAAGTCACAGTTGCCCAGTCCAAGACTTAGAGTTACAAAGTAGATGCTGATCTGAACTAGCAGGGGATGAATATTTCTGTGTGTGCATGCCCTTCCCTTTACAGTCTGTGTTTCTGGAGAGCAGGAATCATTTCATTTTTCTTTTAGCCTTTATCTTTTATCTCCATGGTCTGACACATAGTATGTACTAAAGTGTTAGTTCATCGATTGGTTAAGAGCATGCTACAACAATGAAATCACAGTTTTGGTTTAAAAAAACACAACATCAAAATAGTGTTGAAAATTTCACCACAAGAAACTCCTAAGAATAGGAAAAAAAAGGATCTTTGGTCAAACTTAGCATAAATGTTGCTTAAGCAGTAGATTCTAGAATCATGCAGAGAGACAGCTTCAGGAGCTGCATTTTTAAATTGTGCAGTCCAAATGGCAGCCAGCATATTTTCTTCTCCATTTGTAGAATTGCAACTTATTTTGACAAGCATTTCACTAAGTCCTGAAGGCCATGATTTAACTAGAGAATGCACTCAAAGAGGAAGATGAAGGAGAAGCCCCTGACTCCAAGATGCTTAGTTTCCTCATTCCATAAACATGTGAATCAAGGAAAACTCCCCTTTCCTTTCCAATAGAAGCTGTCATTCTACCCAGCGTAGCTCTAAACTCCATCTGCACAAAATGAAAGCCTGGCCCGTTTGGGCAATAAATATTGATCAAAGTCCTCCTGGCTGACCATCCTGGAGCCAATGATTGAGTATCTGTTGGTTTCAGCACAACCAAATACTACACTGAATTCCATTCCAGAATAGTCCAGTTCCTCATTTCTTGAACATCTTCTGACTCAGCATTTACTTGGATGAATAATATGCAAACAATTTAGTCTAATTTTCATTCGATAATAAGAATATTGCAAAATGGGCCACACACCATGTTTCATGCATTTTAATGCCCTAATATTTGTTAACTTTAAATGATAAAACAGATCAAATGATCGCATCCTACCAAGCTTGAAGTCTGGCCATCTGCTTATTTCTAGTTTTTTTTAGTTCTTGTTCATTTTCCTTCTGCTCTTTAATTGCAACTGGCACTTGGAAGAACTTTTGCTGATGGCAGAATACCTTATCTCCCCTCCTTTTTGAAATGACTCTCCAAGTGTATCTTTTTGATAGATCAAATAAAATGATTTGATCTCTGAACAAATAAATATCTTAAGCAATGAAATGATTTTTATTAATATTGTTCCATTTATTTTATCAATTCACATTTCACACAGGCTATTGTTACCTTGCTTGACTTGTAATTTTTTATCAGAATTTTAAAATGTCATCCCTATGCCTTAGTTTCTCAGTTCTGCCACTGCCAAAGCTCTTGGTCACATCCTACTACAGGGAGCAATATTGCTTTCAGCTTTTATTCATACTACTCCTTAGCTAATGAGTTCCCCATTGCTAGAGGTGTTCAAGAAAAGATTAGATGACTTATTGGAAATGTGGCAGAAGAAATTTATATATGCAATATGGCGCTATAGTTGATGACCTCCGTGGCCAAAGTTTGAACTCCAAGACTCCCTGATTCTATAATACAGGCAACTGGGTACAGTGGAAAGATGATTGAACTCAGAGGAGAAAAATCTGAGTTCAAATCCCTACCATAATGCTTCCTAACTATCTCATTCTAAGGAGAAAACTTATGTAGTTAAGAGGTTGAGCACCATCACACAAAATGCAGCACATGAACAAGAAGAAAGAGTGATGCACACAAGCTTTATTTAGCAGAGATACTCACAAAATACATGCCAAAGAAAAAGAAGAGCAAGAAAACAAAATGGCTGTCTTATGAGGCTTTACAAATAAATAGCTAAGCGAATAAAAAGAGAAAAGGAAAGATTCACTCAGCTGAATGCAGAATTCCAGACAATAGCAAAGAGAGTACAGAGGTTTTCTTAAATGAGCAATGCAAAGAAATGCAAAGAAACAATAGAATGATAAAGACAAGAGATCTCTTCAGAAAAATTATAGATGCCAGGTGAAAGTTTCATGAAGAAAAAATGGGTATGACAAAAGACCAAAATGATAGGAAATTAATGGAAGCAGAAGAAATTAACACGAGGTGGCAAGGATATACAAAAGAAGTACACAAGTAAGAGCTTAACATCACCAATAACCATAATGGTGTGGTTATTGATTGAGAGCCAGACATCCTGGATGATGTAGTCAAGTGAGCTTTAGAAAGCACTGCTAACAAGAAGACTAATGGAAGTCACTGAATTCCACCTGGGCTATTTAAAATCCTGAAAGATGATGCTATTAAAATGTTGCACTCAATAAGCTAGGAAATTTGGAAAATTCAATGGTGGCCATTGAATTGGAAAAGATCAATTTATGTCCCAGTCCTAAAGAAGGTACAATACCAAAGAATCTTCAAATTAATGAAAAATTGTGTTCATTTCACAGACCAGCAAGGTTATGCTTAAGATTGTGCAAGCTAGGCTTTAGCAATATGTGAACTGAGAATTACC
The DNA here is from genome assembly GCF_028372415.1 of Notamacropus eugenii. Taxonomy (NCBI): domain Eukaryota; kingdom Metazoa; phylum Chordata; class Mammalia; order Diprotodontia; family Macropodidae; genus Notamacropus; species Notamacropus eugenii. The sequence goes on along the minus strand of NC_092874.1, from coordinate 179,978,321 downwards.
AAAAAGGTAGGTTTGTTTTTGAAGAGGTAGAGAAACTAAAGACCAAATTGCCAACATTCACTGAATTAAGGAAGAAGCAAGGGAGTTCCAGAAAACATCTATTTCTGCTTCATTGACTACACTAAAGCTTTTGACTATGTGGATCACAAAAAAATATGTCAAGTCCTCAAAGAGGGATGGAAGTACCAAGTCATCTCACTTGTCTCCTGAGGGACCTGTATGCTATCCAAGGAGTGATAGTTAGAACCAAATATGGAACAACTGATTGGTTTAAGATTGAAAAGGAGTATGACAGGGCTGTATATTGTCAGCTTATTTATTTAACTTATATGCAGAGTGTATCATGTGAAAGGCCAGCATGAATAAATCAAAAGCTAGAATTAAGGTTGCTGGGTGACATAACAGCAGTCTCAGATATGCAGATGATACTACTCTGGTGGCAGAAAGTGAAGAGGAATTAAGAAATCTCTTGATGAGGGTGAAAGAGGAGAGCATAAAAACTGACTTGAAGCTTAACATAAAAAAAGATAAAAACCTAAGATCTTGGTAACTGGTTCCATCACTTACTAGCAAAAAGAGTGAGAAGAAATGGAAATAGTATCAAATTTTATATTCTTGGACTCAAAGATCATTGTGGAAACTACAGTCATGAAATTAAAAGATTCTTGTTCCTTGGAGGGAAAGCTATGGCAAATCTGGACAGAATACTACAAAGCATAGATATTTAATATCTTGTTGGCAAAGGTCTATATAGTCAAAGCTATGGTTTTTCCAATAGTAATATGTGTCTGTGAGAGTTGGACTAAAAGGAAAGCTGCACATACAGAACTGATGCTTTTCAACTGTGGTACTGGAGAAGACTTTGAGAAGTCCTTGGACAGAAAGGAGATCGGGTCTTAATCAATGCTTAAGAAATTAATTCAGACTGTACACCAGAAAGTCAAAGACTGAAGCTGATGCTTAAATACTTTGGCCATATAATGAGATGATGGGACTCATTGGAAAAAACTGTGATGTTGGAAAAGATTGAAGGTGAAAGGAAAAGGGGACAGTAATGGATGAGATGGATAGAAAGTGTGGTGGAAATAATGAACATGAACTTGGATAGACTTCAAGAGGAAATAGAGGATACAAAGGCCTTACATGGACCATAGTCCATGGGGTCACAAAGAATCAGATATTACTGAACAACAACAAAAACTCACAAAATGAAAGGATGGTTGGGGAGACATAGAAAAGTCCTCTGGGATCCTGGATGGAGTTAGGCCTAGTTCATAGTAAGCCCTTAATAAATAAATGCTTGTTGACTGACTCTGCAAGTCATTTAATGATGTGAACAATAATGAATTTGTTTCAAAAGCTTCTTCTCAGAAGCTACAGAAAGAACTATCATCTTTTTAAGAGTAGAGTTGCAAGAGACAATTTATGAAGAGCTCTATGTGATGAAGTAGAGGAGTTTATCTTTTATCTTTGAGGCAACATTGAAATACTGAAGTTTCTTGTGCAGGATTGTCCCATGGTCTGGCCTATGCTTTAGGAATAATAGTACTTGCCTTCTCAATGGGTGAGGGAGAGGCTAGAAGGAAGGAGAGTTTTTGGAACTGAACACAAATGAATATTAAAAAAAATTAATGAATAACATAAGAATTAAAAAAAGAATAACAAGTAGGTAGCTGTGTGGAGGCTGATTTGGATGAGGGAATATTAGAGTCAAGGATATCAATTATGAAATGAATATAATAGGTCTGGTGAAAGGTGATGAAACCCTGAACTAAACTGGTGTCTTCATGAGTGGAAAGGAAATAATGGATGCCTGAAGATGAAGGAGATTTGGAAGCTAATTAAATATGGAAAGTGAGGAAGAGTGAAGTCAAGAATGACTCTGAGACTTCTACCTGAGTGACTAGAAGGATAGTGGTATTCTTGACAGACATAGGGAAGTTAGATAAATGAATGAGTTTGAGAAGCCTATGGGATATGCAGGTGGAGATATTCAACAGGTAGTAGGTAATGTGGATCTGAAGTGTAGGAGAAATATGAAGGCTGAATATATAGGAAAATAACTGAATCCTTAGGAGCTGGTAATTCTCCCCATCCCTGTTTCTGACTCTTAGACTTCCAAACCATGCTTTCAATCCTGTAACTTTCCTTCCTGTAATTTAGGACTTCCTTGCTCTGGAACATCCAACCATTCCTGCTGCTTTCTCAACATGGAACATTCCTTTGTAAGTTCCACCCCCTTTTCTCAGGAATTCCCTCTAAGAGTTCTTCCTTGAGTCTCTATTTTGTGGGGTGGTCCAGATTGGTCTTTGCTCCCCTCCATGCGCTGTACCAGGCTTGAAGACTTTTAAACCATGCTGTCCCTGAATCTGGGTCTTTTCATATTTCCTGCCTCCTCACCCCTGCATTTTCAACTCCCTTTTGTGTGTTATCTCCCATTAAAATGTAAGCTCCATAACTGCACATAACTGGAACATATTAAGATCTTAATAAATGATTATTTCCTTCCTTCTTTCTTGATGAGATCACTCAGAGTGCAGAATTAGAAGAGAAGATGGGATTGGCACATCAATGATGATAAAACAAAGGAGACTGAGGAGTGGTCTGATTGGTAGTGGGAAGATCTGAAAAGAATAATGTCATAAGAACTGAGAAGAAGGAAATTCACCAGAGAAGAGGATAGTAAATAGCATGTTTTAAAGAGAGATTCTTGGGGTGGAGCTAAGATGGCAGAGTAAAAGTAGGGACTTGCTACAGCTCTCCCCCCAAATCCAGCCAAATAGCTGTAAAAAAAAATGCCTCTAAAGAAATTCTGGAGTTACAGAATCCATAGAAAGGTGGAGTGAAACAAATCTCCAGCCTAAAACAGCTTGGAAGGTTGACGGCAAGTGTTTATTATTCCACTCTGGGAGCACAGCACAATCCATGATGGCACAGATGGGACCTGAGCTGGCCTAGGGGGAACTGAATCACTGGTACCTGTGGCTGTTTCCAGATTTCATGACCCCAAAATGCTGAGGATCAATTGGAACTTCAGTGGAAAAAACTTGCAGGACCTGTGTGAGAGAGTAGAGTGGTCCAACAGCAGACCCAGGGTGATGCAGGGGGCAGAGAAGCCCACGGCAGCCACAATAGCAGCAGGGGCAGTGGCTGTGACTGTTTCTGGAGTTCTAGGCCCATGGACTGTGAGTAAATCGAGCAGCTGACAGTACATCCCCTGACCCCTACTGGAAGCAGAGAACTACCTTGACAAAGAGCTCAAAAGTCAAGTAAATGGCTGGGGAAATGAGCAAGAACCAGAAAAAGAATCAGACTATAGAATATTACTTTCATGACAAAGTTGAACAAAATGTACAAACAGAAGAAAACAAAGTCAAAACTCCTATATCTAAAGCCTCCAAGAAAAATATGAATTGGTCTCAGGCCATGGAAGAGCTCAAAAAAGATTTTGAAAATCAAGTAAGAGAAGTAGAAAGAAAACTGGGAAGAGAAATGAAAGTGATGCAAGAAAATCATGAAAAGTGAGCCAACTGCTGGCTAAAGCAGACTCCAAAAAATGCTGAAGAAAATAACACTTTTAAAAAATAGCCTAGCCCAAATGGAAAAAGAGATCCAAAAAGGCAATGAGGAAAATAATGCCTTAAAAAAGTAGAATTGGCCAGATGGAAAAGGAGATCCATAAGCTCACTGAAGAAAATAATTTCTTAAAGATTAGAATGGAGCAGATGGAAGCTAATAACTTTATGAGAAATCAAGAAATTATGAAATGAAACCAAAGGAATGAAAAAATAACAGACAATGTGAAATATCTCAGTGGAAAAACAACTGACCTGGAAAACAGATCCAGAAGAGACAATTTAAAAATTATTGAACTACCTGACAGCCATGATCAAAGCAAATGAGCCTAGACATCATCTTTCAAGAAATTATCAAGGAAAACTGCTCTGATATTCTAGAACTGGAGGATAAAATAGATACTGAAAGAATCACTTTCTGAAAGAGATCCCAAAAGGAAAACTCTTAGGAATATTGTACCCAAATTTCAGAATTCCTAAGTCAAGGAGAAAATATTACAAGCAGCCAGAAAGAAACAATTCATATATTGTGGAAATGTAATCAGGATAATACAAGATCTAGCAGCTTCTACATTAAAGGACTGAAGGGTTTGGAATATGGTATTCCAGAGCTCAGAGGAGCTGGGATTAAAACCAAGAATCACCTACCTAATTCATTCAGTGAAATAGAGGACTTTCAGTCATTTGTGTTGAAATAACCAAAGCTGAATAGAAAATTTGACTTCAAACACAAAAATCAAGAGAAGCATGAAAGGTAAACAGGAAAGAGAAATAATAAGGGACTTACTGAAGTTGAACTGTTTACATTCCTACATGGAAAGATCATATTTGTAACTTCTGAGACTTTTCTCAGTATTAGGATAGTTGCAGGGATTATATATATAGAGACTGAGGGCACAGGGTGAGTTGAATAGGTAGGGATGATATCTAAAAAAATAAAATTAAGGGATGAGAGAGGAATATATTGGGAAGGGTATGGGAGAAATAGAATGAGGCAAACTATCTGACATAAAAGAAGCAAGAAAAAGCTTTTCCAATGGAGGGGAAGAGGGGGAAGGTGAGAGGGAAGGAGTGAACCTTACTCTCATTGGATTTGGCTTAAGGAGGGAATAACATGTACATGTACATGCAATTTGCTATGAAAATCTATCTTAAACTACAGGAAAGTAGAAGGGGTGGGAAAAGTAGGGGTGGGAGGAATGACAAAAGGGAGGGCAAGTGGGAGGAGGGGGTAATTAGAAGTCACACTTTTGAGAAGAGACAGGGTCAAAAGAGAGAACAAAATAAATGAAGGGACAGAATAAAAAGGAGGGAAATATACTCAGTCTTTTACAATATGACTGTTATGGAAGTGTTTTGTATAACTATACATGTATAACCTATATCAAATTGCTTGCTTTCTCGATGGAGGTGGATGGGGAGGGAAGAGAAGAGAGAAGTTGAAACTCAAAGTTTTAAAAAAAGAAAGTTAAAAATTGTTTTTACATGCAACTTGGAAGTAAGACATACAGGCAGTGGCGTATAGAGACCTATCTTGGCCTACAAGAAAATAGAGGGGAAGGGAATAAGAGAAAGGAGGGATATTATAGAAGGGAGGGCAGATTGGGGGAAGGAGTAATCAGAATGCATGCTGCCTTGGGGTAGCAGAGGCGAAAGAGGGGGAGAAAATTTGGAACTCAAAATCTTGTGGAAGTGAATGTTGAAAACTAAAAAATTAATTAATTAATTAATTAAAAATTTAAAAAAGAAGGGGAATTCTTAACAATTCTTTTTTGTCTGTCATGGCCCCCATTGGTAGTCTGGTAAAACCTATGGACCCCTTCTTAGAATTGTGTTCTGGACAAGAGGAAGCCAGCAAAGTTATGAGATCAAGAAATAACAAAACAAAATATAAAGAATGACAAAATAGAACAGAAAGTGAAACATCTCATAAGAAAATCAACTGATATGGAGAACAGATCAAGAAGAGAAAACATAAGAATAATTGGATTACTATAAGCTACAAAAAAAGAATCTTGATACAGAAATACAAGAAATAACTGAAGAAAATTGTCCTGAAGTGATAGAATAAGAGGGGAAAGTAGAAAGAGAAAATATCCATCAATCACCACATACAAGGAAAACATACAGGAGTATCAAAACTCAATTACAAAACCTTCCACTCAAGGAGAAAATACTATGAGCAACAAGGAAAAAAAAACAATTCAAATATTGCAGAGCCCCAGTTAGAATCACACAAGACATAATAACACCTACACTAAAAGACTGCAGGTCTTGGAACACCATAGAGAATAGCAAAAAGAACTGTGATTGCAGCTGAAAATATCATACCCTGCAAAGTTCAACATAATCCTGAACAAAAAATAATTGAAAATTCAATGAATTGTCAGATTTTAGGGATTTTGTTGCAAAAAGACCTGATATCAATAGAAAATTTGACATATAAAATCCAAGATAAATATAAGGTAAACATCAAGGACTAATTACAAGGGACTTAAGGTTAGCCTGTTTACTTTTTACATGAGGAAATGTAAATCGTGTGTCTAAGACTGTTATTAGTAATTGGATAGTTCAAAAGAAAGATTGGGATAGATCTGAGGATGATGTGATTCTAAAAAGTAACCTGTCTCAGAAAAGATAAAAAGAATAATTATCTTATACAAGTGAGGTGTGAGAGAAAGAACTAACACAGAGGAATGAGATGGGGTAGGCTGGTAGTTTTGGAATCCTACTCTCATCAGGAATGGGTTAAAGAGGGAAGAATACATTTATCTAGAAGGGAATAAATGTCTTTCTAAATTCAGAAAGAAAAAGTTTAGGGGATAGTGGGGAGACAATAAGGGAAGGATCTTTGTGGGGGGTAGGTAGGTTAATGTATGTATGTGTGTGTGTGTGTGTATCTCCATGCTTAATTGTAACCTTCTGGGGGAAGGAAGAGGGGAAAAAAAAGAACAAAGTAAAAAGTGAACAACAGAAAACAAAAGAGAACTTACAAGGAAACAAAGAAAAGATGGACAGTTCTGAACACAACCATAGTATTCATTATATAGTCTTTCTTAAAATGGAAATTTATTGTTGTATATTTTGAATCCCCTCATGCTCTGCTGTGTACATGGTGATACTTTTTTTCCTTTTCTTATTTTGTATTTAATTCTTTTTCTTTTCTTATTGTATATTTAAGTTTTAATATTCAAATTTAAAATAAAAAATATTTTGAAAAAAATATAATGCATAAAATAAAATATGTAGTATCATAAGAGAAAACAAATATTTTGAAACACAATTATCAAAATGTTTATAATTTTTAAAGTTCACAGACTCAATATTAAGAACCCCTGGTCTAAGTTCAAGAGAATTGTGATGGAAAATACTATCCACATGCAGAGAAAGAAATATAGAATCTGAATGCAGATTGATGCATACTATTTTTCCTTTTTTGTTTTTTTTTCTTTCTTGTGGTCTTTCCCTTTGATTCTATTTCTTCTTTACAACATGAGTAATGTGAAAATATGTTTAATATGATGCTGTCTTGGGGAGGAGGGAGAGGAAGGAGGGGGAGGAAATTGAAAACTCGAAATCTTATAAAAGTGAATGCTGAAAACTAAAAATAAATAAATGTTTAAAAAAACAACAACACTGGTCTAGAAAGATGAGGGCTAAGATAAATAATTAAGAGATCACAGTAGTGAAATTGAAAGGTTGGTTGTAAGGGCTTGAGAAGTATGTAAGAAACGAAGTGGAAGGAATAAACGTAGAATTGAATTTTAAAACAGGAAGGATTCTTAAAAATTATCTTACCCAGCTCCCTTATTCTAAGAGGAACCAAAGATCCACAATTTTATGACTCATTTAAAATAATATGAGCAAAACTAGAATCCAACCCCAAATCCATTATTGTTCCAATGACATGGTTTCTTGTCCTCAACACCAGGGAATTCAGTAAAAATAATAATGCAATAATTGGCTTTTGTATAATGCTCTAAGGTTGACAAAACAATTGCAATAGAACTCATTTACTCCTTACAATGGGCAAAGTGCCATATGTAGCAGACAGGTTATTATCATCTCCATTTTGCAGATGAGGAGGTAGCCACCCAAGGGGGAGCCACCAAGACCTACCAGAAGCAGAACTGGTAAGTAGCTGAGCAGGGCACAAATTCAGATCTTCTAGCTCTTTCTTTTTCCAGAACATATCACTCTAGTACAGCTCTCATCACCTTACGCTCAGATGACTCTAGTTGCCTACCTAGATGGCCTATATGCTGTCTCCACACCTCTAGTCCAACCTCCACACTGCCACTAAAATAATGTTCTGGTGGGGACTACTGTTTCCATCCTGTCATTCAAAACTTACAATGGCTCCTCCATTGCCTGCAAAATCTAAAGTCTTCATCTTGATCATAAGGTTTTTTGTTATCTATTCAAGCCTTTTTACTTATCCAGCCTACTCCAGCATATTACCCAATGTAAATCATCCTCCTTCCTCCAGTCCAACTGATTCTGTCACTAGCTCCAAAATATGTCATGCTCATTCCTTCCATGCTTTTGCTTCTAGGATAAAATTCCCTGCTTCCTCTCTGCATATCCAAATCCTACCTCTCTGCAAGGGCTGTTTTAAGTTATAAATCTTCCACAAACCACATTCTGACTATTTTAGTCAGTATATACTTATCCTGCCTAGCTCTGACTTCTTATAACAAGTCTTTACTGTGATAGCATTTAATCTTATGCTATTGTGTATTCTTCTGTTTCCTTGATAAGACTATGAGCTTCTCTAGGACAGAGAAAAACAAATCTTCTATCCCTTTCTCATAACCCTACAATGTCATGAACAATAGTGGCACATTGAGATACACTGAGATATACATTGAGATAAATTCTTTCTACCATTTGGGTTAGTCTTTTCAGGTTTTTTGGTTTTGGTTTTTGGAGGGGGGAAAGTTAGGCAATTGGGGTTAAGTGACTTGCCCAAGGTCACACAGCTAGTATGTGTCAAGTGTTTGAGGTTGGATTTGAACTCAGGTTCTCTTGACTCCAGGACTGGTGTTCTATTCACTGCTCCACCTAGCTGCCCCACTCTATTCCTTTCAATATATATCAAAGGCCAGAATCTAATGGGAAAAGCATTGAACCTAATTAGAGTCAGTGGATTGAGTCTGAATTCCAGGTCTGCTACTTAAAACTTGGGAATAATGGTAGAAAAGCATCTCATATCCTTTCTAGCTCCAGATTTCTGATTCTGTGATCCTATGACATTAAGTCAGCATAGCCCTAGGTTGGAATATAATCTGACATTTGCTAGTTTTCTGGCCATAGGGAAATTGCTTAACTTAGTCCTTAATTTTCTTGTCTGTAAAAATAAAGATCATTGTACCTTTATTACACTCTCAAGGTCTCTCTCAAGAATTTTGGATTTGACTTTGCAACATAGGAGACACTGGCACAGGATGGCTCAGCATGGCATGCCCACATCAGAGAGGGTACTGTGTTCTTTGAGCAAAGCGGAATTGAGACAGCACAAAGTAAAAATAGGATGCACAAATTTGGGATATCCACCCCAAATATTCATATGTACTATCTATGCCCAACCTGTGGTAGAGCATTCCAAGTGTGTACTGGTCTGATCAGCCACAGTCAGACACATTGAAATTTCACTTTATCATGGTGATGTTGCTTTGTTCCTCTTTGAAGACGAAGGACAACAACCAACCAACCTATGGGATTATTATAAGAATCAAACAAAACATTAGATATAAAATAATGAAATGAAATATCATTATTACTTATGTGACATGGAATAAATCATTTAACCTTTTGAATCTCATTTTCCTCATACACAAAATTAGGAATTTGGACCTGATGATCTCTAAAGTTCTTTTCAGCTCTAAGCCTCGGTTTCCTCATCTGTAAAAGGAGCTGGAAAAGGAAATGGCAAAGCACTCCAGTCTCTTTGCCAAAAAAACCCCAAGTGGGGTCACAAAGAATCAGACATGACTAGAATTATTGAACAGCAAGAAGTCAATTCTAAAGCCTGTGGTTCTCTAAGTTCATGTGTTGCCTTTTGTACTGTGTCTGACATTCAAAACCTGTCCAGCGTTTCTTGAATCTTCTCTTTGGAGCACTTTTAAAATGGCTGAAATTAAATTTCAGATAGGAGGGCCAAGATGAGAGCATTCAAGAATGTAGAGGACTTTCAAAGAGAAGATGGTGTTTTCTATTTTACTGAAAATGAAATGAGAAGAACAGAATAGGGAATGGAGAAAGACAAATTTTGTGCCCATTTTTGAAAAAAAAAAGGAAATACCATCTTCAAACTATAGGCCAGAGATGGGGAACCTGCAGCCTCAAGGCTACATGTGGCCCTTTGGGTTCTCAAGTGTGGCCCTTTGACTGAATCCAAACTTTACATAGAACAAACGCTGGAAGTTTGGAAGTTCTGAAGGTTGGATTCAGTGAAAGGGTTGCACTTGAGGACCCAAAGGGCCACATGTGGCCTCGAGGCCTCAGGTTCCACCCCCTACCCCACCCCCTGCTATAGACCAATCCCTGGAAAGATTCTAAAATTCTATGAGGTTATCCAGGAAGGCACAAAAGACATGGAGAAGATATTGGAATTATTGATATGCCTACTTTCCTACCTTTACTGTTAAAAAATAGAATTTTATTCAGTACAGCAAAATATAGTTTCAAAAACTCAACTCCAATATGGCATCTTCCATGCATATATTAAAATCATACAAGATTTCTTAAAGGATATATCAACAGAGACAATTTTGATATCATCTGATTATAAATATCAAGTGAGGCATAAAACAGGAAGATATTTTTTTCCTATCAAAGGTTTTTAATTTATGCCTTTTATTGTTATGTCACATCAATTTCAGAATATATTTTCCGCTCTTTCCCTATCCTGTGGGCCATACTTTGTAACAAAGATTAAAAAGGAAAGAAGCTATAGCATTCCCTCCCACTCCACCAATATGTACTACCCCTTGGAGGCTGGAGTCCAAAGCAGGTGAAGTTACTCCTGCTTCTCTCAGTGATCAAAGGAAACCCTAGGGATTTGGATTTCTAATAAAGTCAGTCCCAAACTCTTCCCAGTGTGTTTCCCATTGATCAGTCAGTCAGTCATCAACTAGTTTTTAGAAAAAAAGCTTTAATAAGTAGTATAGTAAGACAGTAATTCTCTTTTGGACATGGGGAGTTTGAGCTATCTATGTAACATTCAATTTGCCATGTCCAATAGGCAGTTGGTTATTCAAGACTGAAGTGGAGAAGGAAATCATCAGCACAGAGATGACAATTAAACCCCCTGGAACTGATGATTGAGTATGAGTGTAGAGAGAAAAGAAAGTCAAGGACAAAGTGTTAGAATTTACAGAGGAATAGACATATTCATAAACACACATATATTTGCACTAAATACACACACATGCACATATATGTATTTGAACTGTATACACACATATACAAATACACACACTTGCATATGTCTACAAAACACCTGAGAGGATAAAGTACCCAGGGGTGGGAGGGAGAGAGAGAGGGAGAGGGAAAGCTAGAGAGGATACACACACACACACACACACACACACACACACACACACACAACCACACGCGCGCACGCACGCTCGCACGCACAAATACATAGGGAGCTGGAAAAAATAAATGCATAATGCAATTTCTGATTGGATGCTACATAGACATCTCAAATATAGGTGTATATACACAGATTATAGATGTATGTATGCACAATATGATTTCATATACACATACATCTTTGTGTGTGAATACATATTCTGCTCTCCAACTGAGTGTACCTCAAGGCTCTGTCCTAGAGTCCCTTCTCTTCCCTCTTCATCTTCTATACAGTCAGTAGCCTCATCATCTCCTAGGAGTTCAATAATTATGTCTTTACAGATGATTCTTAAATCCCCTTTTCCAGCTCTGTCTCTCTCTTGAGCTTTAGTCCTATGTCATTATCTTTTGAACATTTCAAATTGATTGTCCCATAAACATATCAAATTAAATATGATCCAAAGAGAACTCTTTAACTCTCCCTTCAAACTCACCCTTCTTCCAGACTTCCTTATTTCTTTATGTGTATGGAGAGGGAAGGTTAGAATGTTAAGCCCTTAGCAGAAATATTTGATGTATCGGTTTCATAGGTTTTTTTTCCCCTGGTGATTCTTTCTCTTCTTATACCTTCATTAATTTTGTTCATGCAAATGCTTTTCAATTTCATGTAATTGAAATCACCTACTTTATCTTTTGTGAATATCTTTTTCCCTCACTTGATGAAAAATTTTCCCCTAGACTATGAAAGATTTCTGATCACATTCTAGAGGGATTATTTTAATAAGATTTTTTTTAAAGTTTGTATGTGAAAGTTAATCTCCTTTGCAATAGAGAAACTTTAGAAGTTATCCAAATAAATTCAGGATTAAAGCAGGGAGAACTACTCCTCCTCTTCCATGTTATTATTTCATATCACTCATTCTAGAAATGCTAACAATAGCAACATTACAACAGAACAAAATGAAAGGCATGAATGCTGGCAAAGAGGAAAGAAAACAATCTCTTTATAGATGATCTGGCCATTTACTTAAGAAACCTTAAAGAGTCAGGAATAAATGAAATTATAGTCCTTAAAGTAGTAGGATATTAAAAATTAATTTCCATATAACAATACAAATTCAGAAGGTAATAACAGAGTAATCCCATTCAAAATACCTAATAAATACACAAAATATTTGGGAAGCATTCTGTTAAGAAAATACATTTAAAATTCATCTAAATACAATTGCAAAATACTCTTTACAAAAATGAACCAAGACAAATAATTGGGTGGATATTCATTGCTCATGCTTAGGTCATCCCAATAAAATGAAAATGATGATACTACCTATGTTATGTTAACATAGTATGTTAAACATTTTGTGCTACAGTATTCAAACTATTTAAGGTTACTTTATAGAGCCAAACATATATAGTAACAAATTCATTTGAAGGAACACATGATCTAGAACAGAAGGGTCAAACATATGACCTGCAGATGGTGGCTCACAGCACTCTCAGAGCAACCTGAACCAAATTAAAATGTAATTGAGAAATAGTTAACAAAATAAATGAAAATATAATAAAACATAAATAACATTACACTTTAAAATTAAGTGAATATACAGCCCATAGGGATCTTTATATACAGAGGAGTGGAGCCTATTTTTATTTGAGTTTGACATCACTGATTTGTAATCTCAAGGGAAGTAATAAAAAAAAAGTAGAAAGAGTAAATCAAAATCCAGATGTCAAACAATATTAAAAAGCAGTCATCTTCAAAATTATTTGGTACTAGTTTAAAAATAAAAAATATAAATTAATGGAATTCAAATTGAAAGGGCTATGAACGCATTCCACTCAGTAAATATTTGTCATTCAGTTTATGGAAATGACAGGAGGTTCAGTACCAGTCACCCTGCTTCATGGTTCCCTCATATACATGCTCACAACTAAAATACTCCAGATTATAGGATTTAAGACCATTTCAATCTCTCTTCACTTATGAGGTATATGCAATCTTATACCAAATATATGATTGCAATGGAATACCACCATTCTATAAGAAACAATAACCTCAATGATCTTAGAAAAACATGGAAAGACTTGCATGAAATAGCAAAGCAGAAATGAGCAAAACCAGGAAAACTGTATATGGCAGTGGCAAGATAGTTTTAGAAATGACTTTGAGTGAATAAGTCATTTTGACCATTATAAATGCCAAAATTAACTACAAAGCACTTATGAAGGAAGATGCTATCTGCATCTAGAGAAAGAACTGATAAATATGTACAGCATGTAGTATGTAGCGTATATAGATGTATATATGGAGAGAGTATATAGGTATAGATATGCATATACATATAGAGTATGTAGAGAATAATATTATATATGTATGTATCCATACATATATACATATTCATACATACAAATATATATACATATTTGTATCTAATGGTAACCCATTTCTAGGGTGGGGGTGGGGGGGAAAGAAATTTATATTGATAACTTTTATATTTAAATGGAATGGCAAGTTGTGCATAACAGATTTGCAATTTCATGTGCAACAATCCTTTTTATTATACTGTGTTATGGGAATGGTTGTTTTATTCTACAAATTTAAAAAAAACAAAAAGAGGCAAGGATATTTTTCTACCCAGATCTAAGGTCAGAAAGAGACTTTGAAGAAAGAGCATATGTGGTTGAGGTAGGAGGGGGAAGCAGCGTGCTGGGAAGGGCACTTAAATAATATTCTGATTTCTGAGTAGGGCTATATTTTCACTCTTATAAAACTTAGAACCTAAATACTTACTCCCCCTCTCCTCTTCCCTTTACTCTCACCTTAAAGAAGAATTGAATACATGAGTAACAGACTAACAGCTGTATTTTAACTGGCAAAAGAAACACTTTCCCTGCTTTCTGAGAGAAATTCTGGTTTTCTAACCCTTCATGGATGTTAATTAAGAAGTCATCAATTTGTACTCGGGGACTTTTCAAGTGGAAAAATGAAGCCATTCAAGCTTTTCATGGGTGACTCTAAGCTTCCAATTATGTCATGGGTAAAATGTTTCCATTTTGGAAAGGGCAAGACAGACTCCTGGAGCACAAAAGAGGACAATACCATTCCACAACCAAAACAAATCATTGAACTGCAGAAATTTTTATTATGATTTTTTGCCTTGAGGCAATGGAAAGTGTTTTCCTCCTGTCCCTTGGAAAACTGGCATTGGTTTTGAGAGCAAAGAACTTAGGACCCTGAGGGAAAAAAAAATCCTGAGAAGACCACAAAGATAGCATTACCAAATTTGCAAAGCTGAATCTCTCAATCACTTGCCGGTGGCCAAAAATTGGTTCTTTGTGTAGTGTTTTTCCTACTCAAACTGTACTGGGAAGTACTTAGAAATCTTCGAAGTGTTCATGATACTCTTTTACGACTCCTTAAATTAACCTTGCAGAGAGTTCATAAAGTGTATTAGGTTTACAGTGGGCTTGCCAGCTCAAATATTTGTAATTAGGATTGTTTGTTTTCTTGTTTTTTCTCACATTTACTTGAGTTTCAGCTATTTAACTTTTGAAATGGCAGCATTGGTGCCATGAATTGGTTGTCCCTCATCTGCTATCTTTTATATTGAACTAGGCTAGGAGCACATAAGTGAATAGTCTTTCCAGACTTCTCTGAAATCATCCCTTTTGTAATTTCTTACAGCAACATAGTATTATATCACATTTTTATACTATAACTTGTTCAGATATTCCCTCAAATGGTGGGCACTCCCTCTTCATTTTTTTTACTCGGAAAAAAAAGAGCTGCTATAAATTCTTTGGTACATACTTAATTTGGCTTAGAACTGATTCCTTCTTTAATCTGCTTTCTCTCATGTGCCACCTTCTTCCTTATCACCCTTTCCTCGTTAAGTGAAATGTATCTCTGTGCCCAGTTCTGCATGTGGACTTTGTTATATTATATTCTTAGTTATATTCATTCAGGATTTGTTAATTGATTGTACTCATTGTCTCCTTCAAGTCAGACAACATTCTTGAACTCAGCTAGAACTTCGTTTCCTGTTGCACTTTCATCCACTAACATCCCTTGATTTCAACATATGCCCCTAAACATGAATTCTCCATATGGATTCTCTTCCAGTCGTAAGTATTTCTTCCACATTGAGCCCCCAAAATGGTGTCTAGTGAATCACCTCCACTAGGACTCTGATGACTTTTGATGGTTCATTTTGTCATTGCAGAATTTGTTAATTCTAGATCTCTTTCAGACCCTGAGGTTGGTCCTAAACAGAAGTAACTTTGTTGAAAGATCTTGAAATAGGAGTGGTGCATTAATTTACTTTCTTCCATTCTTTTTGATAGTACCATCTAAATGGTTCCTTTGATTTCTTTCTGTAACTCTGAGAGTCCATTTACATTCCTCTAAAGGTATAACAATTTTGATTAATAAGATAAAAACAAGAAACTGGGAGTATTTTTGGCAAGACTTCACTCAGGCTAGTTTAGTGGTTCAGATTCAGGTTCAGGACTAGGATAAAAGGGAATAAAACATTCATAGACCATCCAGCAGTTAACAAAAGGAAGTTTACTTAGCCATAGCATGGATAGAGTTCTAAAAGAGTATAGAATCTATTTCTTCTGAATGCCTAAATAGTATGGGCTGATCTAATAATATACAAGAGGCTGATATATCTCCCTCCCAAGGTTTTAGGAGCACACTTTAGGAGCTTGTTGCCCCAGAACTTAATGCTCACAAGCATGCTCATGTCTCCTTCGTCTTTAAAAACCCTCACTTGATCCTTAGATCTTTGCTACAATCTTCTATTTCCTCTACCATTTGTGGCCAAATTCCTTGAAAAGGCCTTCTATAATAGACTCCTCCACTTTCTCTCCTCTCATTTACTTCTTAACACTTTCCAACCTCATCATTCTACTGAAACTGCTCTCTCCAAAGCTACCAATAATTTCTTGTCAAATCTAGTGGCTTTTTCTTAGTTCTCATCTTTCTGGAGTCTTTGGTACTGTTGATCCCCCTCTCCTCTTTGATACTCTCCTTTCTAGGCTCTTGGTAGGGGTGAGGGGGAGGGGGGCAATCATCAAATCCACAATCATCTTGTCTTTTGTGTTGCCACTGGCCTCCTATGACTGGAGGAAAGAGTAAGCCTGATGACCTTGTGCAGCCTTTACTCACTTAAATCCAATTCACGCACAAGTCAAGACATTAAGCTCCTGATGTTATTGGTCTTTGAGAATTAAGGACGAGCAACAACAATTCAGCATAAGCATGTGTGTGAAGAAGCAATGCCATGTATTCCTCTAGAGAGCACCATATTTACAGTGGGAGCAAACCTGGGTTTGAATCTCACCTCTGACATTTACGAGCTGTGTCACTGAACCTCTCTGATTTGAAATTTCCTCATCTATAAAATAGGGATTTTGTTAACAACAAATTAAATGCCTATGGAGTGCCAAGCATTGTCTTCAGAACTAGGGGATAGATTGCATTTCCAGGTAACTATAAATCAAGGCAGAAGACGATAAGGACAAATTCAATTTAAACATTCAAGGAGCAGCTTCTTTGTTAGGTACTGAGGATATGAATTGGGAGAAGTCCGTGGATACATATAAGTAAATACAAAGTCATAGGGAAAAGAAGATACAGTAATAATTGATACAGAGCACTTGAGCTAAGCCTTGAAGGAAGCTACAGCTTCAACTAGACAAAGGAAGGCAGCTATGGCAAAGAGCACCTACCAAGGTTGGAGATGGAACGTGGTGGGTGGGGAACATCAACTAGGCAGACTGGGAGAAAATTAGAGTCTATGTAGAGGATGCAGGTCTTATGTTTGGTAAGCAATGGGAAAGTAGGCTGGAATCTGATGGTGAAGGCTGATTGTAAACCTTTAGGGAGGTGATATTTTTTGCCAATGGCAGACTGGTCAAAATATCTGTCAACCCCCCTTTCACAGATTCTGTCATGAGGCACCAATAAGGCAGAGCATGCGAAGATCTTTGCAAAGGTTAAAATACTGCTTATAAATGTTAACCAACAGAATGATAGGAATTATCCCATACCGTAAGGCTCTTTCTGCTCTCCTTAAAATCACCAAGCAAACCCTCTTAATTCTACTTCCTTCCCTCTCTTAATGATTTCCCGTCTGTCCTGTACATAGTTATTTGTATGTCTTTGTTTATTGTCTTTCCCATTAGATTGTGAACTCCTTGAGGGTAGGAACTGTTTGCCTCTTTTTGTATCCCTAGCCCAGTACCTGACACACAATAAGTGCTACACAGATAGTTACTGATTGATGGATCTGAGTAAGATGTGGTCTTTCTCTTTCGCAACACCAATCTTTTTAGCTTTGCTCTAAATTTCATTCTCTCTCATCTCCCCTGGGAGCTCGCCTATGTGATCATTTCCTTTCTCATAGTTCATCTCCAAAGCTCTTCTGGATGTTTTTCACACTGAAGCCCTACTGGTTCTTTTCATATGATTCTTCTATTCCCTCAATCTATTTTCCTACATGTCTCCTCCTTTTATATTATTAACAAACTTCTAGGGTGGGGGGAGGGATGGTCTATTATTTGTGCATCCACTTTTCACCACCTCTTCATTCCTCGGTTACAATCTGACTTCTGACCCCAAGACCCTATGTAAAATTTGTTTCTCTAATCAGTGGTCTCTTAATGGCTAAATCTGATGACCTTAACTTAGTAGGTGAGTTGTCTGGTCCATGGTCTTGCCTGACTGTCAGGACTGAAAAGTCCTGGAGCAAGTTTAGTTATAGACTGGAGATATGCTTTATTTGCTCCCATTGATCTCTTTTCATGTTCTTGACCACCCTTTCTCCCAGACAATATTTCCTTTCTTGGCATGTATGATCCTACTTTATCCTTGTTCTCTTCCTCCTTGTCTGATCACTCCTCACTTTGCTTTGCTATATCATTCTTCACATTCTGCCCCTTTAGTGTACAAGTTTCCAAGAGTTCTGGTCTTGGACCCTCTTTTCTTTTTATTCTATAATCACTCTATATTCACTGCCTTGGTGATCTATATAGATAACTCCCAAATCAATAAATCTATCTCAAAGTTTGCTCCCGAACTCTAGTCCCCTATATCACCAGCAGCCTGATGGATATCACCTCCTGGGTGTCCTGGAAGCAATTCAAACAATACATTTAAAAGATAACTTATTGAAGCTCCTGAACTCAATTCTCCTCCAAATACTCTCTACAATGGGCACTACCATTGTAGTTACCCAACTTCCTACCCCCATGGTCATCCTTTCTTCTCTTTCTCTCATTCATCATCTCTAATCGATAACCAAGTCTATTGATCCTCAAAAGCATCTCTGGCATTCTGTTCTCAGAATTTCACACAGCCAACATCATAGTTGAGGCTTTTATTATCCGTTGCCAAGAAAACCCCAAAATGGGAATGGAGTCACAAAGAGTTAGACATGACTGAACAACAATAACCATCTGTTTCTCACATCTATAGTTTCAGTTCTTGATTTGGGATTTAGCGTCACAGTCAGACTCTGACACCTTCCTCCCATCCCTGGAGCAATTAAATGCAGAATTCTTACTGGGGACACTGGAGACTGCCAGCACTATGAATACAAACACATTAAGAAAGTTGAATCCAGAAAATTAAGATCAAACAGGACCTGACCATACCATTCCAGAGTATGGGGCAGGGATGGGGGAAAAGTGTCAAATACAGTTAAAAAATGACTGAATAACAACTGAACAGGTTGGTATCTGACTCTTCATGACCTCAACTGAACAGGTGTAATCATGCCATCTCCCTGCTCAAAAACCCACCGTGGCTCCCCATTGCCTATGACAAGCTCTTAACCTTCTGGGTATGTATGTCAGAGACCCCCTTGACAGTCTTCCTGGTAAAACCTATGGACTCCTTCTCAGCATAATGTTTTTAAAGAGCAAAATAAAGATAAAAGAAAACTGACTGTATTGAAATAAAGATATATTTTCCACATCAATGATCAGGAAACGTAATTAAAATTTTCTGATCTATATAATAAAATACAAACTCCTTTCCTAACATATATGACCCTTTACAATTTACACTTCCCAAAAGTCTCTATACCATCTCACAGAACACAGTAGGCTTATTACTTAGGTGGGTTAACCCTTACTTTTCTGGGCTCATGTCATTACTAATCCCCTTCATCTAGATTCCAGTCAAACTGAGCTTAGTTCCACTAAACTGGTACTTAATTTTTCACCTCAGGATGTTAGAACAGGCTATTCATGCCTGGAATGAACTCGTTCCTCATTTCTATTTCTCAGACACTTGTCTTCCTTCCTAAGGTGCCTTCTCCTCTGAACACCTCTCCCTCCCCTACGAGTTGGTAATGCTCTCTCCCTTCTCAGTATTGCTTACACTATCCTTATTTATGACCATGTTTTGCCCTTCAGTTAGAATGTAGTTTCTTTGAGGGCAAGTACTGATTCATTTTTGTCTTTATATCCCTAGCTCCTAGTACAGTTCGTGGCACATAGGAGGTACTTATTAAATGATAATTGATTGGTTTTGTCTTTATATCCCCAGTGTCTTATGTGCATAGTAGGTACTTCTGAACATTCCCACAGTTGAAATTACTGTAAATCACAAGATGTAAGTTGACCCAGCATGTTGGTAAATTATAATTTTTATAAGAAAATTCAATTATAGATTGACCTAGATATCCCCGCATGAGTAAGCTCATTAACTTAGCAGAGTTTCTTCTAGCTTGCTTTTAAAATTATTTCTAATGAATCTCATCCCATTCGTGGTCACCAATGACATCCAAAGTAAGTATTTAAGAAAAGGAACTGCATTGGATCTCTGCTTCCTGGTTAGGGTTGCTGGCACAGGTCTATCTTCACTGAATAACGCCTTTGGATGGAGCAGAGATCAGTTTACCAATGTCAACGCTATATACAATGGCATTATTATTATTTTTTTCTCAAAGGTGAAACTAGAGTGACAAGATTTGGTAAAACAGGCTTATAGTCAGCCATCTATGCACCTGTAATAGGAAAATTTAGGAATGTGCAACACAAAGGATAGTCACTGGAGTTAGAGGTTTTTTCCATGTGTTTTTCTATGATTGTATGATTAAATATCATGTTTATTTTTATGGATGTACTAGTATGGCCACTGTGATTATGGGAAGTAAGAGCAGTATTGATGTTGACTTCCTAGCACATTGATGGCTGGCTATGCACCTACATCAGTCACACAGAGGGCTGCTAGTTAAAGGGGCACCTCACGGCCTAAGTGACAAACATACCTAGAATGTTCTGTGAGTTATTGTAGACACTTTGGGGAAGTGGAAAGTACTTACTAAATGATACAATGAAACAGACCAAAACCTACCTGCTTCTTATAAATTATTTGAATGAGTAAACCACTATAAAATTCTTATTCACATAAAATGTTTAGGGAGAACTTCAAAATTGATCATTTAAACCTCCATTTGAAGATTGAGCCTTACTTACTCAGCTCAAAGCCTTAATGGGGCCCATGTATGACTCATAAACAGCTGATGAATGATAGTTATGGTTACAAAGCATACAGAAAAGAGCCACGATCTAACAGTCTGTTGAGGTTCCATCGATTGCTCTCCACCAGTGAGTAGGAGATTTAATGACTCACCACTGTCTTCTGATGTCTCCTTCCCTTCTTCTGACATTAACCCCTTCCTCCTCACACACACACACACACACACACACACACACACACACACACACACACACACACAATATGGTGGTAGTTTCAGACTCCTGGCATTGGAAACCAGACTCTGCATGACTGGTGAGTAGTGCCGAAAGGGCCAAAGATTAGGATAACTATGTCAAGGAAAACTAGGAAATGATGATTATGATGAAGAAATAGGAGGCAAAGTAAGCTAGAAACAAACTTTTCCCAAAGAAGCAGAGAAAATCAAAGGGAAAGAGCAGCAATAGAACAAAAGACAAAGAGAATTTTGTGAAAGGTTAGGAGAGTCTGGAGAATCTAAAGAGCTTACAGCAGAAAACAGACAGACAAGCAAACACTGAACAGATAAACTACAGCTAAAGGAATTTCATGAAGAGGCAGACCTTGAATTTTGGTATTAGTAATACAACATGTTCCATGAGTCCATCTTCAAGAGATGACTTCCTACCTATTGAGTTTAGAAAATTACTATTAGAGAAAATGATACAATATAGAATATCTCTATAGTGTTCTGGTTTTGTAGAAGCATTATTTAAGATGCATGCATGTCATTGAAGATCTTTAACACTGACAATTTACTGACAGTGTTATATCCTGAAAAATAGAAACAAGATGAGTCTAACGAGACCAAAAAGAATTAAAGGTGTCATTTCTGGACCAGGGCTGAAGACAGTACTCAAAATTAATTGGCAGATTGTGGTGACTATGATGGATGACACATACACATACATATACATACATAGATATGTGTATATATGGAGAGAGACACATATATGACTTTGAAGATTTCATGTGATATTTCTTTTTAAACTAAATTTTATTTTAAAAAAACATCATTATAGTTTTCCCCAGTATCCCTCCCAATCCTTCTCTCAGGAAACCATTCCATATAACAAAGAGTGTTTTTAAAGAAAAATAAAAGAAGGAAGGGAAATCATCACAGTATATCAAAACATGGGAAAAGTGAACCTTCCACCTCTGAAAAGACATGTTAGTATTGTTATATACATATATATAATTTATAATATATCATTCTGCATATAATAATTTTTAGTATATAATTTTGTAACATCTACTTTTGACTTGGTGTATGAGGTTGCTCTTTCCACTTATAATCTTATATTCTCATTTATATTGTTCTTTATACACACACACACAGTCATTGTGTATGTTGTTTCTTGGCTCAGCTTACTTAACTCTTCATCAGCTTATGTAGATCTTTCCATTCTTCTCTATATTCATCACATTGATCACTTCTGAAAATGCAGTAATATTCTATTACATTTATGTACTACAGTTTCTTTAGCCATTCCCCAATCAATGGACATATATTTTGTTTCCAATTCTTTGATATCACAAAAAGTGCTACTATAAATATTTTAGTATCTATGGAGACTTTCTTATCAAAGGTTCCTTGGAGCATAGCCTAGTAATGGAATCTCTGAGTCTAAAGGTATGAACATTTTAGTCATTTTATTTGCACAATTCCAGATTACTTTCCAAAATCATTGTACTGATTCATAGCTCCACTAACAATGTACCAGTGTGCCTATCTTCCTACAACTCTTCCAACATTGATTATTTCCACATTTTGCCATCTTTACCAATTTTTAGCGGGGGAAAGGGGGTTTAAGTGTGTGAAACCTCAAGGTTGCTTTGATTTGTATTTCTCTTACAATTAGTGGTTTGGAACATTCTTTTACATGGTTGTTTATAGTCTGTAATTCTTCTTTTGAGAATTGTTTGTTCACATCTTTTCACCACTTATCTATTGGGGAATGACTTTTGGTTGTATACACATATGTATCTCTGTATGTTACATTTATAGAAATATGTACATATGTACACGTGTGTTTTTGTTAATTGTTTGTCTTTAATATCAAACTTGTTAAGTAAATTTGATAAAAAGGGTTTTTTTTCCCCATTTGTATGTTCCTCTTTTTATCCCAGGTGCCTTGATGTTGTTTTGTAGAAGCTCTTTAGTTTTATGTTACTTATTTTATATTCTGTAATTATCTCAATCCCTTGTTTTTTCAGCAATATATTTCCTACTCATAACTATGAGAGATATAAGATCTGCTCCTCTTCTGAGTCTTTTATAGTATGACCTTTAATATTAGTGCAGCATATCTATCTAGAATATATTATAGAATATGGTATATGATATTGCTCTAAGTTTAATTTTTTCCAGACTACTTTCCAGTTTTCCAAACTTTTTTAAAATCATATAGGGAGTTCTTTCCAAGCAATCTGTTTTCCAGTTTGTGAACACTAGATTATTGATATATATGTATATCTATATATGTGTATATACATATACACACATATATTATACGTACACACACACGTGTGCACACACACACACACACACACACTGATTCTCCCTTGTATATTTTGTATCACTGAGTTACTTCTCTTTCTAAACTAGTACCATATGTTTTTCATGACTGCTGCTTTATACTATATTTTGGGGTCTGGAAGAGCTGCATCCCCTTTGTCTCTACCTCTTTTCTTGATATCCTAGTTCCTTTCTTTTTCCAAATGAATTTTCTTATTATTTTATCAAGTTGTAGAAAGTATACCTTTAATAATTTTTTGCTAGAATATTAAAAGAATAAATTAACTTTGTTAGTACTATCATTTTTATTATATTGATGTAGCCCAGCCATAAGGGGCACCTAGGTCATGCAATCGATAGAGTGATAGTCCTGCAATCAGGAAGACATCTGAGTTAAAATCTGACTTCAGACATTAAGTAGCTGTGTGACCCTGGGCAAGTCACCTAAGCCCATTTGCCTCAGTTTCCACATCTGTAAAATGAGTTGGAGAAGGAAATGGCAAGCCATTCCAGTGTCTTTGCCAAGAAAACCCCAACTGGGATCATGAAGATTTGGACATGACTGAAAATGACTGAACCCACAAAAAAGCACAACTATGAACATTAAATATTTTTCCACCTATTTCTTATTTATTCCTTTAAGGAACACTTTATATTTTAATTAGACAAGTCTTTTTTTTTTTTTTTTTTTTTTTTGCTTTGGTAGGTTGATACTTTCTTTATTTTGTAGCTGTTTGGAACAGGATTTCTTTATCCACTATTGTCTCTTGGAGTTGGTTATATTAAAAGTAGCTGATTTTTGAGGGTTCACTTCACAGCCTGCAACTTTGCTGAAGCTATTAATTGTCTCAGTATCTTTTCTGATTCTCTGAGATTTCCCAAGCATACCATGCTATCAGTAGGAAATCAGGCTAGTTTTATCTCTCTTTACTTTTCTTTATTCCTGTAATTTCTTTCTCTTGGCTTATTGCTACTGCTAGCATTTACAGAACTATATTCAATAAAAATGGGGATCATGTGATATTTAATCTTCTCCCCAGTATTTTATTCTGTTCTCCACAATCTTTAACATACAGCTTTACTTCCTTTTCTTTCATTTCTGCCAAATGCTACAATCAAAAGTGCTCTCTCTGTGTGTGTACTCATTATTTTTACACCTGACACATATACTAATGCAAGAGGAAATTTGGCTTTTGCTCCCCACAGCTTAAAACTGGAAAACTTGGTTTCTAGTGAATCACAATAAAAGAAATTCTAATGGTGTTGTCATTGTTACTATCTGTCTCCAGATCAGGAAAGACATTACATTGAAAACAAAAATTGTAATATGACCAAAAATTATCTAGTGTTTGCAAACACCATTCAGTAACACAGTCTTAAGCATGTCCCCTTATCTTTTCAACAAAAACAATTTGCAACAAGAGCATGGAGGTGTGCACTAAAATTGTTCGACTTTAGGTGGCACATGAGAATTTTTTTTTTAATTGCATTGCATAGAAGATTAGGGGCAGAGGAGGGCTGTGGTTCAGTCCCAGGGGATCTGTGAACTTGGATGGAGAAAAAAAGTCATCTTTATTTCAATATAACTCTTTCCTTTGGAAGGCTATGTATTTTCTTTTATGCATTTAAAAATAGTACTCTGAGAAAAAAAGATCCATGTATTTCACCAGACTGCCAGAGGGATCTATGACACGTAAAAAAAAATTATAAAGAACCCCTAAGTTAGACAGTTGAGACTTATGGATAAGCAAGACTTCTGGGAAAGGCTGTTAATCTGACACTAAATTAAATGACTCCGTACTACCAACCTTGAAAACACAGGGGCATTATTTCTGGTATCACATTTGACAAAACCCAACTTCTGGCTCAAATGTATCAGCTATCTAGTTTATATTTACTGGAATATGCTCTGAAGCAGCCCTTTCATGGTGGTGGTGGTGGTAGAGGGGAGGCATCAGGATTCTTTTCCCACTGTATTTTCCTGATCAAAATGCCTAAGAAACAAAGCTTCCTTTGTTCTCTTAGGCTTTGATAGAACAACTTTCTCAGGATTTCAGCATTTCCTTTCCTGTACTAAGAATGCTTAGCACAACACTAGAGTTACTAGAATTTTATAAATTATATCAACAATTATGGTATCTCTGGTGCTTTACAGATGGTGGTGAATATGGATTTCTTCCATCACAGTGGTCTCACCAGTCTAAAAGTAAGAACGTTCTCAGGAAGAGCTGTCCTCCTGGGGAAGACTCAGTAGAATATTCTGTCATACTTTGAACAGTCTGGAGTCGGTCTTAAGCAATACTGACACTCCAGAGAGGTTTGTCAGGGTTAGACATAGAAGAGCTAAGGTCGATCTCTTGCTACTGAAACTCAAAGGTATCCTTAGGGACTTTCATACTTGTGTAGCTCCTATACATACAGGTCTTCTCATCCAGCCCACAGAGGCCTGTCTCCTACAAAAGCTGAAGAGATATTTTTTGTTTTCTGCAAACATCTCTCATAGAATTACTGAACAAAACCATCACCTGTCATTCGCTATTAGCCAGCTTAGGACACTCCACACCTTGCTGTGAATTTAGTATTAAAAATACTAGTATTAAAATACAAGGTGCAGACCTAGTATTAAAATTGCTTTTATCAAAAGCATGAGGTTTTTTTAATGGAATACTGCTATGCTATAAGAAATAATGAACAGGCAGATTTCAGAAAAATCTGGAAAGACTTAGATGAACTGATACTGAGCGAAGGGAACCAGGACAACATTGTACATAGTAGCAACATTGTGGAATGATCATCCATGATTGACGTAGCTCTTCTCAGCAATATAATGATCCAAGAGAATTCCAAAATTGTGATAGAAAATGCTATCCACCTCTAGAGAAAGCTGGGGGAGTCTGAATGCTGATCAAAGCACACTATTTTCACTTTCTTTGCTTTTTTTCATGTTTTTTTCTTTTGTTCTGTTTCTTCTTTCATAATGTGACCAATATGTAAATATGTTTTACATGACTGCACATGTATAACCTATATCAGATTGTTTACTATCTTAGGGAGGGGGGATGGGAGGAAGGAAAGGAGAAAAATTTGGAACTCAAAATCTTCTTAAAAAATGAATGTTGAAAATTGTCTTTATATATAATTGGGAAAAAATATGCTACCATTTACATTAAAAAAGTAAAAATATTGAATACCTTGACTCCAGGTTAGCCTTTGGGAGAAGACCCAAAAAGAAAGTCAGAGGTATGCCCCAGGGGCCACATAGTTTAACTCCAAGAATTTTCCAGTATCTTAGCCCTAGCTTTAAAGTAGATGAACAGCTTGAAATCTGCATATCAAAAATGTCCAAAGATGAAAACAAACCTTTGAAGGATACAAAATAAGGGGAGGGTTTGTTTTGTTTATTTATATTACATTCTAATTTCTTTCTGCTGTGAACTCTTTCTCTTCCACCCCCAAACCCAAACGAGAAAAGAAGAAAAACAAAATCAGTTACAAACATGTATAGTGGAGGAAAACTAGTTCTTGCATTAGCCAGGTCCCTCCTCTCTCAATATGCCTCGGTCTGTGTTCTGAGTACATCCCCTTCTATTCTAAAGTGGGTAGTATGTCTCATCGTGAGGTATCTTGAATTATGATTGGTCATTAACTTGATCAGAGTTTCTAATTCTTTTAAAGTTGTCTTTATCTTATTGTTGCTGTTGACTAAATTGTTCTCTTGGTTCTGCTTACTTCCCTTTACATCAGTTCATACAAATCTTCTCAGGTTTCAGAGAAACCCCATATAGGGGAGGGTCTAAATAGCTGAAATAGCCCCAGAAGCTAGGGGGGATTTGAACGAGCTACAAGTGGTACCAGGAAGAGAATGCAAAAGATAAGACTGAATCGAAACAGACAGGTTATGTCAAGCTCATTCTGAGTGGATTTTCTGTAGTGAAGAATGCCTGATTCCTCTCCCACTTACTATTGTGTAAGGCAGTGTGATGGCTGATCATGAAACTACCTTCTTTCATTTATTTTTCACGTTAAATTGGGTGTCTGTGCTGAAGACCCCTGAACAGATTCTGCATTCCTGACATTAAATATGTCTTTGGGATGCTCCTGTTTGGAAAGGGTTACTGAATTAAAGTGCCTTTTCCTCTCTGGCTTCTTTTGATCCTTCCCTAAATAGACACTGTCAGAGCCATAGCCAGGGAAGCGCAACTGTGACTAGCTACCAAGATACTGTGATTTATAGGTTATTGATGACACATATACTCCTTCAATAGCCTAGAAACAACTCAGCTGAGCACACAGTGTGCAATGATAATTAAAGTAGGAAAAACACTCCACACTATCACAGTGGTCCCACTCCAGTAGAGTGCTTCTCTAGCTAGGCCTTGATCTGTTCTCTTTTACCTGCTGAAAGGTGTCCTAATGTCTCTCTTTCCCTACCACAGAGTCTCTGGGTATTTATTCACATTGAACTATGTTAAAACATCTCTTCTTTTTTAATTTTTAAAATTTGATTATGCCCTAGGCATGTCTTATAATGTGTATTCCAGGAACCAAAACTAATAGTTACTGCTCTGGGAATGATTTCTCTCTCCTCATATCTCCTGTCACACTTCATACCTTTCTATGAGTTTTTCACATTCCAATTGTATTATAGTTCTTTCTGTCTCTCCTATTAAACTGTCAGCCCCTTTAGGTTAAGAACCCTGTCTTACTACTCTTTGTACCCTCAGTGTCTATGTATATTTCAATATTGAATTAAATTAGTAATTAAGTTGAATAATTTCAAAATAAATAAAGTTTAAGCTAACTTTTTGCTGGGACAGCAAGGTAGTGCAGTGGAGAGAGTGCCCAGTCTGGAGTCAGGAAGACTCCCAAATTCAAATCCAGCCTCAGACACTTACTAGCTATGTGACTCTAAGCAAGTCACTTTACCCTGCTTGCCTCAGTTTCCACACCCATAAAATGAGTTGGAGAAGGAAGTGGCAAGAAAACCCCAAAAGAGGTCACAAAGAGTCAGACACAACTTAAAAATGACTTAAGAGCAATAAACTCTTTGCAACCAGGATCAGGGAAGACGCTTTTCACCTTTAGACACTTGATAGTTACATGCTGTAATTTTATCATAAAGATCTAACTTATATTCAGTGAGGTATAGAGAGCCACAAAATAAACCAAAGGCAGCAGAGATCTAGAGTTGACCTTGCACAGCATAATAAGACACACATTTTTCACATAAGATGGCAGCAGAGTAAGGAGGTAATATATCTCTCTTCTAAGAGGCAATATATCTCTTGTCTAAGCCAACTCCTGACCATGAAATTGTTAAATTTGTAGTTGGATAACAGTCTAAAATGTGTAAAAGTGAGCCAAGTTTTGATAAGAGAGTCCTGGAAGAAAGAGATTATGAAATCACAAAGATAAGGAAGAGAACGGAAGAGAAAATTGTGGCCCACGTGAGAAAACAACTGATTGCTTTAGAATTAAGTATCCTTTTCTACCATGTGAAGACTCCACCAAATGAAGAATGATAGCACCTTGGCATTTAAACAAAAGACTTGCTTAAATATATGTATTTGCACAGGCTCCCCCATGCTTAGAATGCTCTGCTCTCTGTCCTCACTTTTGCTTCATGGAACTCTTGGAATCCGAAGACTTGATTTAAGGTCGGGTTCAAGAAACCTTTCTCTGGGGTGTGTGTGTGTGTGTGTGTGTGTGTGTGTGTGTGTGTGTGTGTGTGTTTACAAGTTTTTACAAATATGTTGTATCTCCATACTAGAAAGTAAGTTTCTTGAGGGTAGAGACTATTTCACTTTTGTATTTGTGGAAATTTGTGTTTCTAGCATTTAATACAGTGTCCAGTACATAACAGGAGATTAATAAATGCTTGTTCATTGATTCTAGTTGTTCTGGCACCTATTTCAGCTTGGTGGGAATGGTAAACAGATGTTACAACTTTTTTCAAAGCCTGCTTATAAGAGAATCTGGTTCACATGGCAAGTATGAACTATTATAATAAAGAGTTTACGAAGAGAACAATTAAGAACTTGGAAGTCTCTACTTTCCCATATCTGTAAAGGCATAATAAAAATTACGTAAATGCACATTTTGCTTTCCTCTGAAACCCTGTAAAAGCCAATCCAAACCTTCACTCAAACTGACTTGGGTTCTTTTTTTCATATGATGAGTAAGAATGGAAAAAATGTTCTCCTGAGCTGACCCATAGTGCTTGAGGAGGGGTGGGATAACACAGGCTTCTAACTGCATTTCTCTTTAAGGATGCCTGAAATTATCCTACTACCTCTAACTCTAAGTGGGTTGAAAATTGAATAAAATGATACAATTAATATGGTTCCCTGAAAAGTATAAAGTTTTTTTCTTTATTCAGGATGTCTGTTTTGCCTGTGAAGGTTATATTCCAAGATATTGGGTTTGTCTAAGTGTAACATGAAGGGAGGAGTGAAGAGAAATTTTTGGAATTTTCTCCACCCTTCTCCAAAGGAGACTTTTATTCCTGCCTGGAGGGGAATAGGAGAAGGGGCCATAAGGTTAACTGCTCTAGTTTCCTCAGAGGGATAGTCTCAGATTAGAATTACATGTCTACCATCTCCCTCAAAATTGCTAATCTAAGGTAAAGGATTTTCAAGTTTAAATTGCTCTTAGAGTTACTCTCTCTTATCATAGGAGAGCCTCAAGCTTATATCCAAAGATATGTTTCCCCATCAAATGTAACTTACACAAAAAGAATAAATTCATTTCTCCAAGCCAATAGCAGACAGAAATCAGAGAAGTTATACAGATTAGCCTGTGTCAGACAGTGTGCAGAATAAATGTGCTCTCTTACTGGGAATGAGATATCAGAGAAAGAGAGAGAGAGAGAGAGAAAGGGGGGGAAGAGGGGAGGGAGGGAGGGAGGGAGAGAGAGAGAAAGAGAGAGAGGTAGAAGGAGAGACAGAGAGTCTTCAATCTCACTCAAGGGGAATTCCACAAAGTTTCTAGGGAATCAAAACTGGAAGTCAGGTACTTGTTGAGATGCTGCCTCTTCCTTCTACATGTTTGCTACTTCCCAAAGTATTTTCTCTCTCCAGAAGTCTCTCCCTAAAGATCCTGGATGAGTTTTCTTTTTATGCTGAAAGCTAGATCTTACCACTCCCAAATTCTTGTGGCAATTCCGCACCTCACTTGAGCAATCATTCTCTTCACCAATGAGAAAAGTCTTATGTGAATGCATCATGCTTTATACCCCTAGGTTTTATTTACAAGGTGTGATTTAGTTCTTATTGTCTAACTGCTGTTTAGAGACAGTCCACCTTGCTTCCTTATTTCTCCAATTATAAAGATAAACAAACCACACCCCATGGAGCACTGGTGACTTGACTTCAAATTCTGCCCTAAATATCTACTAGCTGTGTGATCCTGGGTAAGTCACTTAACCTTTCTCAACCACTGTAAAATGAGCATAATAGCAGCACCTCCCTCTCAACAATTATGATGAGAATCTAATGAGGTAACTTATGTAATGTATGAACATATGTAAGGCATTGTGCAAAATATAACGAGCTGTATAAATGCTAGCTATTATCATAATTATTATTACATAGGTCTTGAATGAGTCCTTTCAATCTAACAGTTCATCCAAATAAAGTTTTATTACTGAACTTTTTCTTAGGAAATGAGAAAAAGAAGAAAGAGGAAGTAAATAATTAATGTGCTGAATTTCACTGTGGATTATTTTGGGTTTCACTATATACATAAGTGTTTTGAAATTTAATGTAGCATAAGTAAGCTCTACTAAAATCCTGAACTTGTCTCTAAAATTTTGGAGGATGCTATTTTCATCTGATCTTTCCTTCTCCTGCATACCAGCTAATGGCAGCTAAATTGGTACATATTTAAGAATCATATTGACACTGGTAAAATATAAACTGAATTGGGTCCCTAAACTTTTTCTTTTGTGAAACTCCAGTCACTTTGGGATATTTTTACTTTCCATTTAAAATCACTCAGAGGGCCACATATGCTTAGTATTAGCTGGTGATGATAAACTTCTTGGTGTCAGATGGGACCCCAAACTGAGAAACAGAAATACACTGACAAAAGCTGGTCCACTGCTATTTCCAAATAACTTGGCAAATGAAAAGGGTGAAAATCTCATTATGGAGACATCTGTCCTGAGATACTAGGCCAGAAAGGTTTAGATAATTTTGAAAAAGTTTAAATAGTACACAAAATTTTAATTAGTGCTTCAAATTGCAAAAATCTATTTGCTGTCTCTATGTTAATTGCATATTCCCATGTCTTCCTCTTTGACCTATATCTTCCCAAAATGAGTAAGATGGCTTGGTCAACTAATAGACATATATATACAGATACATATATATATATATGTATATATGTATCTGTATATATATATAATTTTAATTAAATAGAGAATGTAAATTATCGTAAATAAGTTAGCAATGGACTTTTGACTTTTCCAATGTGTATAAGATAGCTTCCCTACTTATTCTTTTCCGTGTAATGTGCTTTCACGTTTTCTCTCTATGTTCACTACTGTTAAGTCTGTGTTAATATTTTGCTGTATATTAAAAGATAACACCAATACCAAAACTTTGAAACTTCCATTTGTTAGGAAGGAGTTTTTTGTGGTTGTGAGTCTCCCTCCCTCCCTTTTCTCTTTTCCAAGACCAACCCTTCCAACAATGTCCAGATCCCAAACCTCTCTGTTTCTTCCAGCTCCATTTTCCCTCACTTATTTGCTTGCTTTCCAATATCTTTAGTCTCTTTCTTTCTTCTAGATTCTTCCTCTATGCCTCAAAAAATACGGACAGGTCTCTCCAATTTGAAAATCCTTGACTGAACTCTTTTGTGTAGTTGCCAATCTCTTGCCTCCCTTTCACTTTCAGACTGAATGGGTGAGCCACGTAGTCAGGCTCTATTTCCCTCTACTAACTCTCTCCTTAACCCCTTGGAATCTGGCTTCTCCTCCCCCTTACCGAAGTTGTTCTTTTGAAACTCATCATGTACTTCCTAATCATCTATCCATTCAATTTATTCAGTCCTCATTCTCATTGACATCTCAGCAATATTTGACTCCATTAACTACCCCACCCCTTCATTTAGCAGAATCACAAGATAACAAAATCCAAGAGGATCCACAGAGGCTACTGCATCTCAACCAGCCATCTACTAAGAAATCAAAGCCCAGCACAAGTATAATGTTATTTGCCCTGACAGTACCTACTTTCTCTTCGTGAGGACCTGGACACTCAGAGAGCAAGATCAGAACTCCCATCTTGGAGGGGATTTATCTCATTAGCTTTGATATTCTTTCCTGGGTCACAGTTGGCAGGTAATGAGCAAAAATCCACTTAATCCAGCCCGTCATATCCCAAACAACCTCTTTGCTTTTACTACAGTTATTCCTTTTACATCACAAGGGGTTAGGGGTGCGGTGCCCCAGAGACCTAGAAAATCTATGTAAAAATTTTTGGCTCTTCCTTCACACCAGAGAAGTCTGAATTATTATGGTATTAAAAGATAAAATATGTTGATATTATACAACACTATACATATACTTTATGCATTTCTGAGTTTCTAAAGTTTTTCTGTGTTGTCTGCTGGCCTTTGTGTGTTGTCTGTAGCTTCTTCCAAATTCCCCCCAAGATGCCCATTTAATTCCTTATGCCAATCTGCAATATATTGAAATCATGATGGGGAAAGTTGCCATGTGGAAGGGATTACTGTATTTATCTTTTTTAGTTACAATGTCATAACATTGATTCATGTTAGGTTTGCAGTCTAATTATATCCCCAAATCTTTTTCCCAGAACTTCTCCTTTAAGCTTCACTTTCTCTTTTTATATTACACAATTCAGATTTTTGTTGTTATATCTACCAGACTCTAGGTCTCTATTTTCTTAAATAACTTTGTACTAGGGTCCCAGTTTTATTCTCTACTCTAACCCTTCATGTTAAGGAATTTCAATATACATTCTGATATGCCCTCAAATATCCTGGCCTTCCAGTTCACTAATGTCCTCAATTTTCATGACCTACATTTTCATTCTACTTCAGGCATCCATAAGAATGATCTTATCTTAGATCTCACCCTCACCTATGATTGTGCCACTCACATTATCCTAAACTCTGAAATTTGCTTCATTTTAAAAACAAAACCCTCCTGCCTTCCCATCTCTTCCACTCACTGCCTCACTCCTCATAAATCCATACTTCCTTCTTGTCACTCCTCCACTCCCTGTTCATGGTTCCACTCCCACTGCTTTAAGATATCCAATGATCTCTTAATTGCAAGTCCAACGACCTTTTGCTAGTTCTTATCCTTCCTGAACTCTCCAAATCTTTTAACACCTCTGGTCATCCCCTTCTCCTGGATCTTTTGTCTTCCACCAGCTTTCATGCCCAAGCCCTCACCTGAATTTTCTCTTACCTCTCTAATAAATTCTCCCTATTTCATACCCCTTAACCTTCATGTCTCTTGAGTTTCTGCACTGAGTCACTTTCTATTTTTTCTCTTTGTCATTGTCTCTGGATAAGATCATCACCTGCTCCTATGGATTCAATTGTACTCTCTATGCCAATGGCTCCAAAATCTATACATCTAATTGTAATCTCTCTCTCTCTCTCTCTCTCTCTCTCTGTCTCTCTGTCTCTCTCTCTCTCTGTCTCTCTCTCTCTCCCTCTCTCTCTGTTTCTCTGTGTATCTCTGTCTGTCTCTCTATCTCTCTATGTGTCTCTGTCTGTCTCTGTCTCTAGTGCTCCACCACCAAGTCATTGAAGAACATGTCCACGTAGGTATCCCACAATATCTTAAATCTAACACATACAAAGCAGAACTCATCACCTCACCCTCTAAAAGTGCCCATCCTCCAAACTTCTCTATTTCTGTCCAGTCTACAACAATCTTTCAGTCACCCAGGTTTACAACTTTGGGGTCATTCCTGAGTCCTCTCTTCTTTCTCTCCCCCTATTTCCAAAAAGTTGCTAAGTTTCTTTGATGAAGCCTCTATATCATCTCTTAAATCTGCTTCTTCTTCATCACATGGTTTACCATCCTCTTTCAGGCTATCATCATCTTTCACTTGAAATTTTTTACCTGACTCCTGATTGGGCCATTCCAAATCACCTATGAAATATTCAGTCTTTCTCCTGTGGTTTTACAGGGGTCAGGAATCTTTTGTTCTGTGAAGTTTGGATCCAGCCAAAAGGCCACTCTTGAGGACCTACAGGGCCACACCTTCCCCACCCCTAGTTAGGAAATGAGGAACTATGCTGAGAGGAAAAAAAGTAGGTTCACAGTCAGGTCATCTGAATCAATTGCTAGGGAACAAGAAAGAGAACAGAGTTATGAAATCGGGTTCTAAAAAGTAAGCGAATGTTAGTGCTTCAGAAAGCTGAAAAAAGAAATGACAGAGGCTGTAGTAATATGGGGTTTGACTCAGAGAATGAGCAGTGCTTCTTAGATGCAATCAGGAACAAGTATATCAATCCCCACCCAATTGCAGTAATGACTATACTCTTTTTTAATTTTCTTTCTCTCTCTGAGTTCAAAAAGGGCAGTGTGGTGTGGATGTTCTGAAATACTTCTAAGAAATTACCAAAATTGAAGAATCTCTAATTGACTCAGGCCCTATCCCAGTGTAAAACTTAGAAAACCTCTTCTTCTATAAGCTTGCTTTCTCTCTCTGAGTTTTAAAACTTACAAATTTAGATAAAATCACTATTAATGGTCATTTAACTTTTTAGCTATATTAAGTACATGTAAAGGCTGATAAATATTCAAACAAGATTTAGAATAGAGTTTGCAGCTAAAGCCACCTTTCTCTTCTTCTGTATCATACTTCCCATGTTGCTAAAGAAAGGAAGGGACTGAGATTTCAACTCTAGAAAGAGATTTTCCCAGTACTTTCTTCTGGTACTTCATTTTTAGCGATTTCCATAACTGCTGATTTGACTTGGTCTCAGCTCCATGCCACTTCTGTGATATACCTGCCTTCTTTCTCCTCATCTCCAGTCTGCACACATATCCACTGATAATCTCTCCACATCCCCTTTCTGGCAACCCAACATTTGAGTGGAAGTCCTTTTCTCCAAGCCATTGGAATGCTTTTAGCAGGAGAGTTTCAAATTAAACTCTTCTAAATTTCTCTGAATAATGTAATCCTCTGTGATGATGAGGAAGTCTTCCCATATCTCTGTGATTTAGAGTATGGACAAGCAGGGCTACATAATGAAATACTCTCTTGATTGGCTCATCTGAGGCTCATCAAGTCTCATGCATTCTCATTAAAGAAGCATGCCAAGAGAGAAAGATAAAGTCATGGTCAGGAAGTATGAGTCAGGTGCTAAGAAGAAGGAAAGGATCAGAGCCCAAAGAGCCAGGTTTAACCAAATGAGTAAGGCTCATGTCTGAAAAGGCTGCAACAAAACTACAGGAGTTGAAACAAAAGTGTATGGGGCTGGAAGAATCAGAGATGTTACTCTCAAAGACTTTAAGGTAGCCATAAGGGGGCTCAGTTAAAAAGAGAAATAGATCTTTCTGAAACCTGGTTCTACCAGTTACCAGGAGAGGTTGAGTGCTCTTGTGGCTCACAGAATTTTTAAGTTTGGAGGGACCTCAGAGCCACAGAGTCCATCCTTTTCTGTAAGGGAATTCCCACTTAAATATAGCAGATAAATGGCCTTGTGGCCCCTGCTTGAAGATCTGCAGTGAGGTCTTCCACCCATTCCCTCTCAAGGCAGCCACTCCTACTTTGGACAGCTCTAATAGGTAGAAAGTGTTTCTTGGCATACAGCTTAAATTTGCCCTTCTTCAATATTTAACTCATTACTTTTGATTCTGGCCTTCAGAGTCAAATAAAACAAATCTTATCTCTCTTCTAAGTGGAAGCCCTTAAAATACTTGAACATAGCTATTGTCCACTCTGAGTCTACTCTTTTCTTTTTTATTTCATTGTGTCTGATTCTTTGTGACCCCACTTGGGGTTTTCTTGCCAAATATACTGGAGTGATTTGCCCTTTCCTTCTACAATTTATTTTACAAATTAAGAAACTGAGGTAAGCAGGGTTAAGTGACTTGCCCATGGTCACACAGCTAGTAAGTATCTAAGGCTAAATTTGAACTCAGGTCTTTCTGACTTCAGACCAGGTGCTCTATCCACTGTACCACCCACCTGCCCTTTTCTACATTGAACATTCCCAGTTCCTTCAATTGTTCTTATTTGGCATGAACTCATGCCCATCTGATCATTCTCTGATTGTTCTCCAGATTATCAATGATCATTTTTAAATAATGATACCTAGACCTAAACTAAATACTCTGGATGTGGTCTGACCAGGGTAGGGTACAGCAGAACTATCGCCTCCTCATTCCTGAAAGCTATACTTCTTTCCTTTTAATGTAGCCTAAGATTGTATTAGCTTTTTTTAGCTGCCATATCAAAATGTTAAGGCATGTTGAACTTGTGGTCCAC
Organism: Notamacropus eugenii; assembly: GCF_028372415.1. Classification (NCBI taxonomy): domain Eukaryota; kingdom Metazoa; phylum Chordata; class Mammalia; order Diprotodontia; family Macropodidae; genus Notamacropus; species Notamacropus eugenii. Next base: position 179,941,634 of record NC_092874.1, on the reverse strand, counting down.
TAAGACCCTCAGACCTTTTTCAGACAAGTCAACCAACTCGTTGTCATCTAGCCCATATTTCTTATTTTTTTCACATTAATAGTAGAAGATAGCTTATCAAATGCTTTTCTAAGATCTAGGTAAATGAAACTTACAGCATTTCCATGATGTACAAGTTCAGTGACTTTATTGTCAATACAGAAAATAAGGTTACTCTTGGCATAACCTTTCTGTTGAAGTAATGCTGGCCATTTGTAATCAGTGCTTCCTTTTCTTATCTTCACCATCTCTTTAATGATGTGTAGTAGCAGGTGCCACATGAACTGAACCTTAAAGGAAGCTAGTGATTCTAAAAGGCAGGAAGGTGGAAGGAGTATAGTCCAGTTATGGATCAACATGAAGATGGGTGATAATGGAAAGATGATAGATGTGAGATATTGTGCAGGTAGAATCTGCAAGATTTGATATCTGATTGAAGACAGAAGAGTCAAGATTTCTCAGAGGTTGTAAACTTGAGTGACAAGAAGGATAATACTATCCTCAGTAAAACTAAAGATATCTGGAGGAGAGATTTTTGTTTTTCTCTCTAAACATAATCAGTTCTGTTTTGGACATATTGCATTTTATATATCTATGGAAAATTCAGATGGAGATTTCCAATTGTCACTTGGTGATATAGAACTCATGTTTAGGAAACAGATCTGAACTGGATTTGTTCATTTGGGAGTCATCGGCATAGAATTAATAATTGAAATTATTGAAACTGATGATAACTTTAAAAGAAGGTATAGAGAAAAAATAGCCCTGGATAGAATATTGGAATACACCATTCTTTGGGGAAGGACATGGATGATGGCCTACCAAATAAAACTTGGAAGGACTCATAAGAAATGCTAGTTGGGAAAGAGTCAAAAGGACAGTGGGGTAAAACCCAAAGGAAAAGAGTGTATCCCAGTCAATGCAATGGTGCAGGGTCAATAAAGTAAAAATCCAAGGAGAATTCAAAAAAGAATGAGGACTGAAGAATGAATAGTCATTGAATTTAAGAGGTAAGAGATTATTGATTACCTTGTTGAGAGCATTTTCAGTTAAATGGCAATTCAGGTTTCAAGGGATAGAGAAACATGAATGTGGGGAGATTGAGTAAGTGGAGACAACAAGTACAGATGGCCTTTTTCTAGAAGTTTGTTTGTGAGAGATATGACAGTCCTTTAAGGGGACAACAGGTCAAATGAAGTATATATACATATATATATATATTTTTAGGATTAGGAGAGAACTGGCTACATTTGTAGGTCAAAGAAAAATCTAAAGAAGTTAAGGAGAGATTAAAGATGGGGATGATGCAAGCTCCCAGGGGAGATCATGAACATTTAACTTGTCTGGGTCTCAGTGTCTTCACTTACAAAGAGAGAGGTTTGGACTTTGTGACCTCAAAGGTCCTATCCAGTTCTAATATTTCATACTTCTATGACTGTGTTAAAGAAAGGAGTCATTGAGTCATAACGTTCCAAAGGTAGAAAGGATCTAAAAAGTCATCTACTCTAGCTCCTTTTCTGAGGCCTGAATCTTTTCTGCAATATCCCTGCTAAGTGTTCTTCCTGCACTAACTTGAGTGACAGAAAACCAGGCATCATGAGGTAGCTCATTTCATTTTGAGGCAATAATTTTTAATGTTTACAAAAGTATTCCTCACATTGAGCCCAAATTTGACTCCACATAAATTTGCCACATCCTAGTTCTATGCTTTAAAGATAGTATAAATTTAATTCTTCCTCAACATGGCAATTCTTAAAATATTCAAAGATAGTAATCATGCCCTGAATTTTCTCTTTTCCAGGATAAAAATTCCCAAATTCCTTCAATGAATTTTGAGCCTTCTAACCATATTTGACTATCCAGTGGAAAAATTTTCCCAAGATACTGGGTTAGGCATTGGACCAAAAAATATGTGGCATCCTTAAAAGTTAACCCAGGTACAACCTTTTGAGAAAGCAATATGGAATTATACATAAAAGTCACTAAACAGTGAATGCCCTTTGGCTCAACTCTGTCAGTGCTAGACCTTTTTCCAAAGGAGATTGAAATAAGAAGGAAGGCCCAATACGTACAAAAATACTTGTGGGTACTCTTTTAAAAATTTTTTTTTTATTTTTCCCCAAACTATGTTAAAACAATTTCAAACATTTTTTAAGCATTTTGAGTTCCAAATTCTATACTTCCCTTCCTCCCCTTCTTCTTCCTAAGATAGCAAGCAATCAGTTAGCGGTTATACATGTGCAATCATGTAAAACATTTCTATATTAGTCATTTTGTACAAGAAAACTTGAATAAAAGAAAAAGAAAGAAAGTGAAAATAGCATGCTTCAGTCTGTAGTCAAACAATATCAGTTCTTTCTCTGAAGGTGAATAGCTCGCTTCATCATGAATCCTTTGAGATTTTCTTGGATCATCGTACAGCTGAGAATAACTAAGTCATTCACAGTTGATCTTCATACAATATTGCTGTTACTGTGCACAACGTTCTCTTGGTTTTGCTCAGGTTGCTTTTTTGGCTGCTCTTTTTCTGGTGGCAAAAGAATAACTGATGTAAATTGTGGAATAGGAATGTGATGGAATACTATTGTGCCGTGAGGAAAGAGATGATTTTGAAAAGACCTAGAAAGACTTACATGAACTGATGCAGAGGGAAGTGGGTAGAACCAGAATAGTCAATCTTATGAAAATAGATAATTTTGTGAACTTTTATAAACTGGTGAAGAATAAAATGAGCAGAGCCAGAGGGAAAATTTGTCCAATGAGGTTTGTTACTGTTGCTTGGTCATTTCAGTCATGTCTGACTTTCCGTGACCCCATTTGGGGATTTTCTTGGCAAAGATATTGGAGTGGTTTGCCATTTCCTTCTCAAGCTCATTTTACAGATGAGGAACTGGGGCAAACTGGGTTAAGTGACTTGCCCAGGGTAACACAGCTAGTAAGTGTCTGAGGTCTGACTTGAACTCAGATCCCCTTGACTCCAGGGCTCTACCCACTGTGCTACTTAAAACAATACTCTAAAAGCAAAGTCTAAACCTGTAACTACTATGATAAAGATAATGACCATTTGTGATTCCAGTGAACTAAGGATGAAAGACATTATCCATTACAGAGAGGTGATGGATTTAGGGTGCAGAGTAAGACACACACAATTTTGTATACAACCATTGAGGAAATTTGTTTTGTTTTACCCTTCATATTTGTTAAAAGAAATTTGTCCTTCCTTTTATTTTTCTAATGGAAAAGTACATAAGATGGAAAAAATAGTTAATTAAAAAATAGTAGAATGTTGCAGATGTGGAATGCCTCATGTCCTTTCAGATGAGATCACTATATTATTGGTTTTATTTAATTGTTTTATTTTGTTACAAGAGAGTTCTCACAAAGTAAGAATAATCTATATTTATAATGTAAAAACAAAACATCTTAATAAAACTTTTTTAAAAAAGAAAGGAAATCTGGACTTATGCTATAAGGTGATGCAAGGCTTACATGTTATCACAGCACTAAAAGGTTTTGACAAGAGAAACAAGGGAGAGTCCTTTACAAAGAGTTTTAAGAAGTATAGATTCTGCTGAATCCTAGCCAAGATTTTGACATTTGATTTGATCAGGTTTAAACTTTAAAACAATATTATCACAATATGGTAGTGATTAAAGAACTATCAAAAAAATTCTCATTCCCAATAGAAAAAAGGAATATTTAATTCAAACTATGTCATTCTACTCCTGAATAGTGTATTGATTGTTTTTTGTATTTTATCTGTTACCTAGACTGCAGATAGACTATTTTAAAATGAATATGCTTTTCAAAAAATGACACACGTTAGCTAGTGAAATTGACTAGCATTTCAAAAGACCAATTAATTTAAAATCCTTGATCTCCAAATTTTCCTACCACCATATAATTTAATAGGCATTCATTGAATTTTATTTACCAAATTAATTCCATTAGGGTCCCACAACTTTCTACTATTTTGCTCTCAGTTTTTATTCATGTCCAACTATTTGTGACCCCATTTGGGGTTTTCTTGGCAAAGATACTGGAATGGTTTGCTATTTCCTTCTCCATCTCATTTGCAGATGAGGAAACTGAGGCAAACATTGATAAGTGACTTGCCTAGTGTCACACAGTTAGTAAGTATCTGAGGCTGGATTTGAGCTCATGAAGATGAGTCTTCCTGACTCCAGGTCTGGTAGCTGCTGTATCACCTAGATGCTCCTCTATCCCTTCTATTACGGTTCTATAATCTCAGGTACAGAAAAGAGAATGGCTAAGAAGGTGTCAGCTTCCTGAGGAAGTTTTTTCTTTGTTTCTTTGAGTTTTTTTCCTTCCTTCCTTTCTTCCTTCTTTTCTTCCTTCCTTCCTTCCTTCCTTCCTTCTTTTCTTCCTTCCTCCCTTCCTTCCTTCCTTCCTTCCTCCCTCCCTCCCTCCCTCCCTGCCTGCCTGCCTCCCTCCCTCCCTCCTTCCTTCCTTCCTTCCTTCCTTCCTTCCTTCCTTCCTTCCTTCCTTCCTTCCTTCCTCCCTCCCTCCCTCCCTTCCTGCCTCCCTCCCTCCCTCCCTCCCTCCCTCCCTCCCTGCCTGCCTCCCTCCCTCCCTCCCTCCCTCCTTCCTTCCTTCCTTCCTTCCTTCCTTCCTTCCTTCCTTCCTTCCTTCCTTCCTCCCTCCCTCCCTCCCTTCCTGCCTCCCTCCCTCCCTCCCTCCCTCCCTCCTTCCTTCCTTCCTTCCTTCCTTCCTTCCTTCCTTCCTTCCTTCCTTCCTTCCTTCCTTCCTTCCTTCCTCCCTCCCTCCCTCCCTTCCTGCCTCCCTCCCTCCCTCCCTCCCTCCTTCCTTCCTTCCTTCCTTCCTTCCTTCCTTCCTTCCTTCCTTCCTTGCTTCCTTCCTTTCTTCCTTCCTTCCTTCCTTCCTCCCTCCCTCCCTCCCTCCCTCTCTCCCTTCCTTCCTTTCTCCTTTTCAGTTTTCCTTTGGATTTCCGGTCCCTGCCCTAGAGCCATCACTATCACCACAAATATGTATGCTGTACTTTAAGGTCAGTCAATAAATAAGCATATGTGATAGGCACTGTGGTAATAAGCACTGGGGACACAAGAACAAAAAGTAGTCAAGGAACTCGTAATTTAATAGGGGGACAGACAATAAGCAAACAAATATGTGCAAGCAAAGTACGTACAGGAGAAATAGGAAATAAGCCACAGAGGGAAGGTTCTAGAACTGAATGTTATTGGAAAAAGTTTCAACAACCCAAGTTAAGTAGTGTTACAACATCCACTTTGCAGATGAGGAAATTAAGGATTAGAGAGGTTAGGGGATTTGCTCAGTCCTGTAGCTGGGGATGGGGGATGGGGAAGGAGTCGACAGGAAGAAGCAGCAAGCGTACTGTAGAAAGAACAGATTTGGAGTCAAGAGAACTGAGTTAAAACCCTGCCTCTTGTACTTAACTACCTAAGTGATCACTAGCCAGAGTGATCTGGGTTTAAGGTGTGGTCCTTAAGAAAGAAATCTAGGCTGTAAGCCCCAAGGTATCTTTCAAGGTTTAGCAATAGGTCCCAGCCCAAGCCTCACTGGGTCATTGTTGGGGCCTCAATGGCTCAGAGTGAATGTTAATAGCAATTGTTTCTGTTTTGTCCAGAAACTCAAAGGGTCTTTGCATCACAGGTTGATTTTTTGAGAGGGGGACTAATTCTTTGCCTCATTTCTTACCTAACCTTAATCACTAAATGGGTGTTGCCTCAGACAATCTGCGACCTGGCCAAGACCTTAGCTTTAAAAGGCCAAGATTTCCCACTGCATCTGGGGCCATCTCCAGTTATCATGATCTATGTCTTGCCACTGGACCCAGATGGCTCTAGAGGAGAAAATGAGACTGGTGATATTGCACAGCTCTCCCTCACTTAAATCCAATTCACTTATAGGTCATTGCATCACCTCCCTCATGTCATGGTCCTCTTTGAGAACGAAGGACAAACAACAGCATGACCATGAACCCCCATCTCCTCTTTAGTAAAATGAAAGGATTGGAAATTAAATGACCTCAAATATCACTTCCAGCTCTAAATCTTTTATCCTACGACTGATTCAAAATTCAGCACTCTTTCTACTATGCCAAGTTGCTTCATCACATGCAGTAGACACTTAATAGGATCTTCTCTATGTTTTTCAAATTGAATTAATATAGTTATCAAAGTCTTTGTAACACAGTCATGATTGTCTGGGTATTTGGGTATACTCTGTGTCCAAGACCTCAGTCACTGAACAAAACTTTCCTGTGACTGGATACAACACACAAGGACACACTGGGAAAGTCTTCTGGAAAACTACCTCCCCAGAGCCATGTTGCTCGGCATTTGTCTCTTTTGATCTGCCTCCTTGTGACACATTTTGCTCTTCGCCCAGAGTATTACAGTCAATGTGGGAAAAGAAGCTCGGAGCCTGGGTTCACCCTACTGGTTATGGCAGCATACCTCCAGTCATCCTCAGAGTTGGGGAGACTGGGGCATTAATGCTCTTTGTTACCTTTATTATAGCTCAGTTGCCTTTCTCCCCAAATTGCTACAAGTTCCCAAATTCTCTTTCTGTTAGATGACTTTGGGACCTAGCACATTCATTCATTGTATCATGTAAGTACATTGACTGCTTCAGTATACTTACAGTAAATGCTTTTTTTCCTTTGGGTTTAATAGATAGATTTCTTGCTCAAAGACCAAGCCTTAAGCCCAATTCACTCTGGACAATAGCTCCCTGCCCACCTAGCACAGAGTGAATGTAAATACTAAACAGTCATTGTTTCTCTTTTACCCAGGAATCCTGAGGGTCTTCCCCTCCCAGTTTGATTTTTTTTTTTTTTATTAAAAGGGGCCATCCTTGAGTAACTGCTTAAATAGGCTTATTTATTTAATGGGTATATCTCACTCAAAATGAGAATCTGATAAGACCTTAGTCTAAACTGGCCAGGGTCCCACATTGCATCCTGGGTCATCTCCAGTTGCCCTGATGAATATCAGGCCGCTGGATTCAGATGAGTTTGGAGGACAAAGTGAGGCTGGTAACCTTGCACAGCCCTCCCTCACTCAAATCAAAGTCAACTACAAACACAATGTTTATAAACCCTGGAAGTAGGAGGGCGAGGAGAAGAACTCAGATATTCCAAATGGACCAGACACTTTATGCTATCAATTACATACCAGTGTGGTAGAATGTGATGTGTATCTGCTACCATAACATTCATCAAAGCTGTCAAACACCAAGCCCACCAGCAGCCATCTGACTCTCATCTCTTTGGCTGTACCTTTCTAAACTAGCAGCCTATCATTCAATTACTTAGAGTGCTTTCCTGAGGAAGAGCTCAGCCTAGTTACATGTCCTTATTTAGCCTTGTATTATAGTTCTCAAACTTTTTGTGATAGCAACGTTGTGGTCTAGGGATGCTGGAAACCCCCAGATTCAAGGGCAATGGACACAGGTCTTGGCTCAAAAGAATATGACCCAAGTCTTCTTTCAGTCAGAGACAAGGTTTATTAATACAGTGGTTGGAGGGGGCAAGATTCCTAATAAGTCTGTGCCATTGGCCAGATTTTAAGAATCTGAGCACTTAATGGAGGCAAGATGGATCTTTTATATAGAAGACTGTGATATCTGGATGTGATCTAGGAGTGGTCAAGTAGTCTGGGATGACTGGGAGATAACAGAAGGAGTCTAGATGGAATTAAGGAATGGTGGTCTGGGGGGGAACCACAATGAAAGGGCAGTTGAGAGGACTATTAACTGGGAAGGGCCGGGTACCCCAAGTGAACACCAGAAAAGTCTGAGGTCTTTTAGGGTATTTAGCATTCATGCCCCATCAGCAGAACCCTTCACTTTACATGAAACATCAGTGGAAGCCTTTGCATTAAAAATCTTTTTTGAATAATGTTGTCAAATGTCTAAAATGAAAGGAATATAAAATATAAAATAAAACTTCATTTTTTATTGCACTTTTTCCAGATAATTTTTTTCTGAACCTAACAGTGTTACACACAATTTGTATAAGAAGTAAGTAATTGTTTGTTCTCAGTAGATGTTTTATAATTGGGAACAATATTGCATATGCTAACTTACCTTATCAGTTTCAGGACCCTGAAAACACTGGTTACCCACAGCCCATTATCACTGACACATGCTAGTACCAGAGAATAGGAAAAAGCTTACATGGTGTTATCAAGGATGCCAGCTGTCATTTACCTTGTGATACAACTTATTCACTGTCTAAACCCTCTGGTGATCATTGTGTTCCAAACCTTGTTCAATGTGCGGCATGATCTGGCTCTTGAGACATAGCCAGGGTCACATACAACACAGGTAAACACAAAGACACACAGGGAACTCTATTCATGAAAAAAAGAAGCCAGCCCTTTCACCTCCATCTTCTGCCAGAATCACACTACTCCTTCATGGAGCAATCGAACTTGGGTTATTATCTTTCTCTCCTTCTTCCAAAAGGATTCCTACCAATTGAAGTCGAAATGATTAGCCTTATGAAGACCTGCCCCCAAGTTTTGCTTCCCACTACTTTTTATCTACTACCTGCAGGCAATTCTCAAAGGAATAGTTGCTGGAAAAATCCTAAGGGCCAATCTATTCCCTCATATGTCCAAGGGATGAAGTTCATGTTAGTCTCCTTAGGGAATCATAACTCTAAGACCACAAAAATCTCTTTTGAGGCATGAATGCCTATAAGCATGCAGTGCCCCCTCTCCTCTCACAACTTCCCTTTAATAAAACTAATTCAAAATCTTTCTCCATAGCTCAGGCATGACACCTTCAAGTATTACGGAATAAATGAGGAAAACATTCCATTATCTGAAAACCCAGATATCCTGGTGCTTAATACTTTTGAAATTTCTTTTCCATTATTTCCTTCACTAAATCCCATGTCACAGAAATAAAATGGAAAATTAACTCTTTATCTTGTCTTTTCAGTGAGGCCCAAGTCTCTTTGATTAGGAAAAAATATTTTTCTAGAAGCAACCAGTCCCTGGCCATTGAAAGTGGAAGAGCTAGCTATATGTAACGAGAACTTGTAATTGTATCTAGCAATCCTATATACAGGGTATATTCCATTAATTACACACTGCACAGAATTTCAAAAGTTCCCTGTGTATAATGATGCTTAGTGAGCTAGCACCTATCTTGCATATTTAAGTGTTTTCACTGTACTAGCCAAATTAGCCCAGAATTCTCATTTCCTGGCTAGGCAGCAGGAGGCAATGACCATTCAACTTCTCATTCAAACAATGTGGGAGTGATTACTGGTAGTATAACAACTGACACGTCCTCTATGCCACTATTCTTGGAAACAAAGCAATTTGTAACATCTCTGAGGGGAGAAATGTGCAAGCTCAGTATTTCCAGCAAGAACGAACGTCTTTATTCTACCTGGGGAGCATAACAACTTTATTTAGGAATGAATTGTAGACGTATGAATATATGATACAATTGATGATAGCAGACTGTTCTGTTATTTAACATTTTGCTTCTTGTGGGTGCCCTAATACTGAAATGATTATAAAAGGGTTTTCAGATTTACCTCCTTAATCCTTTCTCATCTTCCAGGCAGAATAGGTACAGCATTAACTGCAGAAATGGAAGTCCCAATTTACATCTCCACAGGTAATTTAAAAAACTGATTCAACTTGATGAGACCTAAACCTAAATCACTGCTTTCTCTGGATAAGTGGAAAAGCACCTGGCACCAGAGGCTGGCACACACCGTCATAGATGAACGAAGGTGCTTTCCGCTGCGAGAATCATTCAGTCAATCATTGACTTGAGAATTTGCTTTGGACCTGTCGGCCAGAAATAGATCTGTACAGCAATTTGGAAAGACGGTGTGGTTGATGAGTACAAGGCTACCAATCAACACACTTTCATGCTGCCTCTGATACATAATACATACATACACTTTCTTACATAACGTTTAAGTTAATGTAGATCTGCAAGAGGTATATCCACCTGCCTTGTAAATCAAATGAAACAGCAATGTAAAAACATTAACATATACAAAAAAAGGAAAGGGAAGGCAAGAAGCAAGCAAGGAAGAAAGAAGGGGAGATAAAGGATTTAGAGAGAAGGAGAAAAGGTGGGAGGGAAGGAAGAAGGAAGGGAAAATAAGGAAGAGAAGGGAAGAAAAGAAGGAAGGAAGCAAGAAAGTATAGGAGAGAGGGATGGAGGGAAGAAAGGGAAAAAGGAAGGAAAGAAAGAGAAAAAAGAAAAACAGAAATTCACCAAACTGAAAAATTACAATTAACATAGCAACAATGTTATTTGAGCTAGCAGCTATGTTTAGTTAGAAATTACTGACCTGTTTTAGTTTACAAAGAAATAGGAATATTTCTGTGATAAAACAATATTATATGAACTCACACAGGTTGTGTTTGTCCTTTGTTTTCAGAGAGCACCATGACATCAAGATGACGACATGACTTGCAGTTGACAGTGACTTGATTGAGAGAGGGCTATGCAAAGTCTGACTTTCTCCTCCTCATTTTCCCCTCCAGAGCCATCTGGGTCCAGTGGCCTGATATTCATCAGGACAACTGGAGATGGCCCAGGATGCAATGTGGGAGCCTGTCCATTTTAGGCTAAGGTCTTATCAGATTATCACTTTCAGTGAAATATATCCATTCAATGAATAGGCCTCTTTTAATTAGAGTTACTCAAGGGATAGTCCCTTTTAATAAAAATTTTTAAAAAATCAAACTGAAAGGAGAAGACCCTCCTGGCCAAAAGAGAAACAGTTACTATTTAGTATTTACATTCACTCTGTGGTAGGTGGGTGGGGACTGGCTGTCTGATCTGTGAGCTCCAGAGTGAATCATAGTTCTATAATATAAGTACCATGACAGTACAGAGAGCTCTGGATTCAGAGCCTGAGGACCTCAGCTGGAATGCTAGCTCTGCCACTTTAATGTTGGCCTGATCTTGGGGTGTTATTTCATTTCTCTGGACCTCAATTACCTCCTCTGTAAAATGAGTGCTTTGAATTCAATTGCCTCTGAGATCCCTTCTATGACACTATGATATTAACTTTTATAATAAGCAATCCTTAAGATTCTAATTTTCCTTTTAGTCAATACCACAAAGCTTAGTGCATAATTACATATTATCTTATATTCTTGTTAATTGTTTCATATCCATTATAACGACTGGACTGTAAGTTCCCCAAGGACAGAAACCAGATATATTTCTCTTATGATGAAAAGCTATTGGTACTGACTATAAAGACAACCTCAAATAAGTGTGAAATCAAGGCAAAGCTAGGCGAGGCAGTAAGCATTAAGTAATTACTCTATGCAAAGCAATGTGACTAAGGGGGTGGGGGAAATACACATACAACCAAAAAGAAACATAGCTCCTGTCCCCAAGGTACTTAGAATTCTGATTAAGGAGCTGGAAAGGAGAGGGAGGAAGATTCAGTGTAGACTTCCATCATCAAATTTCCAGGATGTGTTGCACCACAGTGTACATGCCCCTCTAACCTCCTACTTACCTCAGTATGGCTGATCTAAACCAGAAGTGGGAATGGAGTCTGGGGTCAGGAAGATTACATGAGAAAAAAGCAATTTTGCTTCTTAGGGTTCTAAAGAAAAAGATGTCTTTACCATTGGGTTCTTAAAGTCTTAGAAGAGCCCTTTGGGTTTGTCTAGTCCAATCTTCTACTTAATAGATGAATCTTGTCTACAGCTCTAAGAAGTGGTCATTAATTATCTGACCATCTATGAAAAAAAAGGAAATAATTACTTCACAAGGCAATCAATTTCATGTTGGGGCATCTAGCTCTACTTGTTATTAAGTTCTTCCTTATAGTGATCCAAAATCTGCCTCTGTCCTGTGGAGTTACACAGAAAATGTTTAATTCCTCTTTAATATGGAAGCCATTAGAATTATTGCCATCAATGTCATGTTCCTTCTTGATCTTCTCCCTAGTCAATGTTCCATTTCTTTAAACATGAGATAGTCTGGAATTCTCTCATCATTCTAGCCCTCAACCCTGCATGTGCCCTAGTTTTTTTCAAAGGATCTCCTAAAATGGTTCTCCAAACTGTACCTAGTACCACAGATGTGGATTATCCACTACAGAATGCTCCCCTTAGATGCTGACCCTGGTGAAGTGACAATACCCTCACCATCAATGTACCTTTAGGGCTGGGGTCTGAATGAAAGTATAGGTTTTGCAGCTTTGCAGCTTTGATTTTTATTTGTGGGATTTAATTAAATCAAAGTCTGCCTGGAGCTATGGTTTCTACTCTATGTTCTGCTGGTGTCCAATAACATTATTATCCCAGGGAGAAAATATAAGTACTAGTATAGGAAACTTCAAATTCTAATGACTATGTTAATTTTGCACACAACCATGAGAGGATGTTGATTCTGCTATATTAGATTGCATGATGTATGTATAGGGGTGGTTCTGCGTCATATGGATATGTGTAATATGTACCAGGGTTCGTGACTACTGAAAGGAAAAAATGTCACATAAGTACCATATGGAGCGAGAGTGTAATGGAACACATCAATATATTTATTATCTATACTTAGCACATGTTTGACAATGTAACTACAACGGGCAGGCTGACGAGGCATTTATGCAATGTGATGACTATATAATAAATAATACATATTATATGCAAAATAATTTCAGGGAGCAGGGAGCACAGGTAAATGGACAGATCAAGAAAGACTGCATGTAAGACTTGGTACCTGAGTAACATTTCAAATAAATTAGGAATTTTACAAAGCATAGATGGGTCAAAGACAGTATTTCAGATATGTGGGACCACTTTTACAAAACAGAAGTGAGAGATAGACTGCAATGTCCAAGGGAGAACTAGTAGCCCAGTTTGGTCAGAATAGAAAGTCATTGAATCTGAAGGTCCAAGTGTTAGGTGGGGAATGTAGGTGGGGCCCAGAGGGCTTTCCCAGCTGGGTCATTTTGTTGATTTGTGTATATTTCAGCCAGGAAGTATATTGTTGCAGTTGTGTTGGGTTTTGTAGTTAAAATGCTCACAGGACAAATTGAAGTAGGATGTCCCTTGCCAAAATATTGGAATTCTTTGTCTTATTCACAGAATCTGAGTTGGAAGAGTCTCCAGAAGTAATCTAATGCCCACATACGTGAAAAAGACTCATCTACATAATTTGCCCCATAAGTAGTTGTTTAGCCTTTGCCTGAAGGCTTCCAGTGAGAAGAACCCCCTCACCATCTGAGTAGAATGGAATCATTCTACTTTTTTCCTAAGAAAGGCTTTCCCCCTCTTCTCTGACACTGCTGCTATCCCTCATCACCTCATGGGACTATTGCAATAGCCTGCTGGTGGGTGTGCCTGCCACAAGTCTCTCCCCACTCCAAGCCGTCCTCCATTTACCCACTAAATAATTTTCTTAAAGTATAGGTTTGATCCTTTCATTCCCCCTCCCCAACTCAATAAACTAAAGTGGCTTCCTTTTGCCTCTAGGAGTAATACAAAATGTTCTGTTTGGCATTCAAAATCCTTCAGAACCTAGCCCCCTGCTACCTTTGCAGCCATCTTACACCTTACTCCTTAACATGTACTCTTCAATTCAATGTCACTGGCCTCCACAAGGTACTCCATCTCAGTTCCAGGTATTTTCTCTGGTGATCCCCCATGCCTGGAATGCTCTCCCTGTTCCTCTCCAATTACTGACCTCCCTTGCTTCCTTTCATGGATGTATCTCACTCAAAGTGAGAATGCTATAAAGACTTAGCCTGAAAGGGCCAGGGTCTCCCACTGCATCCTAAGCCACCTCCAGTCATCCTAATGAAAATCTGGTCACTGGACCCAGTTGGCTCAGGAGAAGAAAGTGGGGTTGGTGACTTCGCACAGCCCTCCCTCACTCAAATCAAAGTCAACTACAAGTCATCTCATCATCCTGATGTCATGGTCCTCTTTGAGAATGAAGGACAAAGACAACAACAACCAAATCCCACCTTCACCAGGAAGACTTCTTTAACTCCTCTTAATTCCTATGCTTTCCTTTTTTCTTTATTTCCTATTTATTTTGTTCTTTATTATCCTATTAATCTTCCTATATTAGCTTGCTTTTTATCAGTTTATTTGCATGTTATCTCTCCCATTTGATTGTGATGTCCTTTTTTTTTGATTCCCCAGAATTTAGCATCGTACCTGGCACGTAGTGCTTAGTAAATGTTTGCTAACTGATTGATCAAATTGATTATTGAATGAATATATCTACCTTGGAACCCATCCATTCGGCTAGGCCCCGAGAACAGTGACTTGTCTGTGTGTTCTAGGAATAATAGGTACCCACAAATAAAGGACCTATTTTTTTGTGTTTTACATGTGAATGATGGAAAGGAACCAGACAAGTGACTTGGGTTATCATATTACAAGGAGTAGATATGGTTGATAAGATCTGGCAAGATCTTAGGTAAGACTTAAAAGCCTCTTTCTGAGAACATAACTCTGAGATGTTCTCTATCTCTAATCTACGGCAACATCCAGGAAAGAAATAAATGCTGTCATCTTCTACCATGCCCTTAGTACTCTATTTCTTCCCTATAGCGCCAAATTGGAAAAAAAGAAAAAATGCTTTAACATTATGTAGTCTTGATAAATTTTTACAAACTCTAGCTATGTCATTATTGTGATAATGAATGTGTTTTTATAACATAGGCCACAGTATAATGATTAGAGACCTGACCACAGAGTCAATTGCAAGTCTGTATTGGTGGAGGGAATTTTCTTAATCAGAAATCACAAGTCCAGTTATTATCTGGATTCTTTCTCTTTCTGTCTCAGTCTCTTTACCCTTTCCCCCTCTTTCTCTCATCTCTCTGTGCAGATTAGCAATTTAAAAAGTTGCCTGGGAGCATTGATAAGTTAAATGTTTTTTCCAGTATTACAACAACCAGTCTGTTTGAAGGATGGGACTTGAAACCAAGTACTTCTGATCCTGAGATCAGCTTTCTACCCAATCCATCATGTAGCCTCACCTATCTATTTATTTTTCCATCTACTCTTCCTTTCATGTATGTGTATATACATATTATTTTCTTAAGCTTACATTGTAAATAAGAAACTTGTTTCATGTGGCTTTCATCTCTTGGTATTTCATTTGGGGATAGTAGTATAGTATCAAATGAAAATGGTAGTTGTTTATTGCCATAAGCAATTAAAAACCTCAACACTTTTTTTAAAAAAGCACTGAAGGTTAAAATCCACTGGTATTTAATCATCTCTATAACAATTTGGCTTGACTATGAAACACATTTAATTTGGGTAGCTCTTTTATTTACTTAATTAGATTTCGTCTCCAGTTCTAATAACGTTTATATCACAGTAATTGAGAAGGATAAGTAATGTATGACAGGATTTCATCTGGATGTTCCAAAGGTCATATAATCAGAAATGGTAAGTGATTATTCTATAACACTTTCCAATAAACAAGCATTAGAATAACTGTATGAATAACTATATGAGGAAACGAGTATGTCCCTACTAAACACAAACAGTAGTGTTAGGAAATAGGTTGGATCATGTCACCTTTTCCCACCCCTTCTCACATCCCACAATGGCCCACTATTAATTTCAACCTTTTTCTCCAATTCTCGAATTTCATAGTTAAGCTCAGTAATTCTTTCAGGGAGGCCTTAGTTTCTTTTTTTTCATACTTGTTCCAGCATGACTTGGTCATTGTTTAAGAGCATTTGTAACTGCAGGCAAGAATAATAATTTTAAAACATGGTTTATATTAAACAAGAACTTTCTGCTTTATTATAAATGAATAATAAAACCATTGAATGCTAAAGCTGATTATGCAACAAACATCAGCCAAGTTTCTTAAAGAGGCAGAAGCATAATGAGAGTTTTTAAAAATCACTTCTAATTTCTTCCCTGCCCCCAGGAGTTCTTTGTCACTAGAAAGATATTAACTTGTAAAGGAAAAGAGGAAAAAAATACCAAACCCTGGCTAGACTGCAAAAAGTTGTTTTAATCTTCTATATTGAATACCATTTCATAGTCAATTGATTCTTTCAACAAGTCCATTCATTTAATAATTACACCGGATTTTTGGATGCATTTCCCTTTTGATGCTGAAGATTTTTCTTCAAGTAGCTTTATTTACTTAGCTTTTACCTTTGTCCCTCCCTTTTAAGAAAGTTCCACAAATATTGGCTGAGCTTGTTTTGTGTGTGTGTGCGTGTGTGCGTGTGTGTGTGTGTGTGTGTAATACTCTTATTCCAGAAAGCTTTATGTCATGTATTTATTCTGAAAGGCTTATCCAAAATTATACCATGAATAATAATGGGTATCTACTTTGCTGACTATGCTCTTTTAGGATTTTAATTAAAACTAAGCACTTTGGGTTAAGAAGGGGCCTCAACAGTGATTTGTGGGTAACCCTGAGAGCTATAAATCACTCCCTCACCTTCTACAAATCTGATAGTCTCATGAGCCTGAGAAGCAGTAATGCCAGCCTACTCCTGTAAAATCCTGTGACCTACAATGTGAAAACTATTTTACCTTATGCAGTGTACTCACATTTCAGTTTCCACATCTGTAAATGGGAAATGAGAACACTATTGACTATGGAGGATATCAAGTACCTTGATTAAAAAGTACACCGAAACTATAAATCCTCTATCTAAATGCTAATTAAACTGCTTTGGAATCTTCAGATAATGTATTTTCTGGAATCCTGTTTAAGTGATACGGTTGAAAAGGTTTTCAGAAATATGATCTTATTTTGGGATTGTAAAGGTTAAAATTGTAGGTGATTGATGTGAAGGAAAGAGAACAGGAAAGGTAATTTATAACAACCTGGTATTGTGAGCAGAGGGCTAGTCTCGGTATCAGAAAAATTTGTGTTTATATCCTGCCTCTGACACATATTGATCTGTGACCATGAGCAAATCACTTAACCTATTAGTAATTTCTTTAAGATCAATCAGTCAGTAATAATTTCTTTAACATTTAACATATGCTTGCCATTGCATCAGAGATACAAAGACAAAAGTGGAATTGTCCCTGCCCTCAAGGAGCTTATGTTCTATCAGGGTAAGTAAAAGATGCGGAGCATCATTTATCAAGGGTTTTCATAGTGGGACTTCCCTTACACTGATGTAATCACAAGTCTACAATGATAACAGCTGCAGAAACACCAATAGAATAATACCTAGAAGAAAATAGCCAAAATGAAAGAATTAAGTAAAATCCCCCAGAGTAAAAAGGAAGTTGAATTAAATGTACAACTTGTAGTTAATCTGACAAATTTTGTGCACATTGGGATCCATTTTTGCTGAGTGGAAGAGAGGAGAAAGCAGGCTCATCAGTCTATGAGGTCAGTTGTACTAAGTCATCTAGAAATGTTGACTGTAAAAGAATGAAAAGGAGAGTTCTGTATTTTCCTGTTTGAAGGGTAAAGGCTGCAAAGATTGGATCAGCAGAAAGATCTTACAGAATGTCCACCTGGGCACTGACTTCATAGCAAGAGGAAAACCAATTCAAAGAGGCCATGCTTGTTTTATGCATCTAGCTGAGAGTCTGGAGTTTTCCCCTTAGTTCTTTTTTCAATAAAAAATGTTATGGGAGACCTAGATTGGGTTATTTAATTCCTCTTTTTTTTTTTTTACCTTTTAAACTTACATATACTTAAAATGAGTAAAACCTCTTTCTTGCTTCCATTTATATAAAAAGAGGTTAATTCTTCTGGGCTTTTTATTTGGTCCCTGAAAAATATGATTCACTGAAAAATGCTGGGGCTTTCTAGTGTCAAAAATGTTTTCAGTGTCTTTCTAACAAAAGTGTCAGGAAAGCTAAAACCCCAGAATGATCTGGGAAATAACACTAAGGAAAACAAAAACACCCTTTTAAAGTCAACTGTGTCCAATGCTATATGACCCCCAGCATTACTGGGGTCAAGGACAAAGCCTGGTGAGTGCCAGAGATTAGCGGGTTAGTAGATCAGCAAATTGGGCAGCTAGGGGCAGCCCAGTAGTGGATAGAATACCCATCCTGGAGTCAGGAAGGCTCATCTTCCTGAGTTCAAATCCAGCCTCCGACACTTAGTAGCTTTGTGACCTTGGGCAAGTCACTTCACTCTGTTTGCCTCAGTTTCCTCATCTGTAAATGGGTTGGAGAAGGAAATGGCAAACCACTCCAATATCTTCGCCAAAAAAACCAAATGGGGTCATGAAGAGTTGGATGTGCTGAACAATGATTGAACAAGATCAGTATATGCCAGTCTCAGTTGGGGTAAAAAAAAATGTAGCCATTAAGTGTAGAAAGAAACTCTATAGATTCATGGCTGATATCATCTAAATTCAAAGCCAGAGAGAATTAGGGAATCAACTCTTAGTGATTTTCAAGCATTATGATCACATCTAAGACCAGAAATTCCAAATACCCTAAAATGAGTTACCAAATGGTAGTTAAAGACAACATGGTCAAAAACTCATAACCCATGAGCCAATACCTAGGATATGTAACCCAGATCAGAATTAGGAAACAATGCAGGAAGTCATTAGTGCCTGGTGATAGGTTTTATCTGTTTCTCCAGGGCCTGGCATGGGTGACTTACACATAGTAGGTGCTGAATAAATCCTAGTTGATTGATTTGCTTCACTCAGGTACATCTGCTTAAATCAGTCCCATTTTCTGGCAAGCAGTATGCTGGCTGTGCCTCCTGCTCAACTAAAGGCAACACAGTAATGACCTTGGCCAAGAAAACAAAGACCCAGGATGGGATAGACCTACTACTTGATTC
Source organism: Notamacropus eugenii (assembly GCF_028372415.1). Taxonomy (NCBI): domain Eukaryota; kingdom Metazoa; phylum Chordata; class Mammalia; order Diprotodontia; family Macropodidae; genus Notamacropus; species Notamacropus eugenii. The sequence goes on along the minus strand of NC_092874.1, from coordinate 179,922,836 downwards.
TAATAGGAGAATGTTCACAGATATCAGGCAAAGTGCTCCTCCTCAGTTCTCACTTTACTTCTTTCAGACTGCAAAAGAGTGCTAACATAGGAAGTAGAAGGGTTGGGGGTGGTGGTGAAAGGGGATTCCATAGAGTATCTTAAGCCTATTTTCATTCTCCCCTCGGGTAACCCTCCCTCAAGTAAGTACATACTTGTTTTTGTTCAATCATTTCAATCCTGTTGACTCTTTATGAACCTATTTAGAGTTTTCTTTGAAAAAGATATTGGAATGGTTTGCCATTTCCTTCTCCAGCTCATTTTAAAGATGGAGAAACTGAGGCAAACAGAGTTAAACTTGCCTGAGTGACACAATGGGGACTGAATTTGAACTCGGGTCCTCCTGATTCCAGGCCAGGCACCCTCTCCACTGTGGCACCTAGCTGCCCATAAAGATATAGTCATTTTAAAAATGTTTTTGCCCCAACTGAGACTGGCACCTGTTGTTCTGTTATCTTTGGCCTGTCCCAAGCAGGGATGTATACCACAGATTGAGTGCTACACTTGGGAAAAAGTAAATGGAAACTCAATGTATGTGAGATAATAGTAATAGCTAGTATTTTATGGTTAGCCCTATTATTTTCTCATAACAATCTGGTAAGGTACTCTTTGTACAGATAAGGAAACTGAGACAGTTTTGCTATTTTAGCCATGACTCTGTTTGGCATCTTTATTCAGTAAATGGTGGGGTCCCAAATGAGACAGGAATCTGCGAACCTACTAACCTGCTAATCTCTGGCACTCACCAGACTTTGGGCTTGGCCACAATAATGCTTGGGGAGGTCATACAGCATTGCACTCAGCTGACTAAAAAAGGCATTTTTGTTTTCCTTAGCGTTGTTTTCCAGCTCATTCTGGGTTTGAGCTTTCCTGATGTTATCTTTTCTAATTAATTAACTTATTTTTAGTTTTCAACATTCATTTCCATAAGTTTTAAATTTTCTCCACCTCCCTTTCCTCTTCCCTCCCCAAGACGACATACATTCTGATATAAACTCTACATACACATTCCTACTAAACATATTTTCACATTAGTCTGACATTATTCTTAAAGTAACCCTAAAATGTCCAGAATCACACACTTAGTACGGATCTAATGCAGTATTCAAATTCATGTCTTTTGCCTCCAAGTCATTCCTTCTATCTACTAAACTACCTGCCTCTCAGAAAAGCCACTATTACTATAAATTAGTTCTCCTGGCCTGGATTAATTACATCCCAAGGAACTGAATGAACTTGAAGATAAGATAGGTGAACAAAGTGTTAGGAAAGTTTGAAGAATCATGTGGAGTAAGAAGGTTGCCAGGATGCAAGAACTGCGCAAATGTTTGCCTGGTTTTCAAAAAAGAAGTGATAGATTCTGTCAGCTACAGACTAGGGAGACTGATAACAACCCCCAACAGAATTCCAGAATGGATTACCAAGGAGATAGTTGGGGAACAACATTAGAAAGGCAAATTGTGAGCCTTCTGTTCTCTGCACAGATTTACTACGAGTTGTTCATTTTCCTTTGTGATGGGGTTATTCCTTTTTTTAAAAAAAATCTTTATTTATTTTATCCTGAATTTAAGAAATAAAACAAGCATTTCAATAATATAATAGGATAGAAAAAAAGGTGATTGCACATGAAACTGCAAATCTATTATGTACAACTTGCTATTCTTTTTAAATATTTAATAAAGTTATCATGTAACTCTTTTTTTCTCTTGGTTCTGCCATTTCACTCTTCATCGTTTCATGCAATTCTATCTCTGATTTTCTAAGATCATCCAGCTTATCATTTCTTATAGCACAGCATATTAGTTACTTTTTGATAGCATCAGAGAAAAAGTATTAATAGATAGTCAGGAACCATGCTAAGGACTGGGGATACAAAAAGGGGCAAAAGACAGCCTCTGCCTCACAATCTAATGGGGCAGATGATGTACAGTTATGTATGATTAAGCTACAGGCAAACTTCAACATTCATATCTGAGAGATTTCATTAGTAACCTCATTTTCACTTGCAAGTTGGTAACCATACACATTATTGCACATGCACAGCTATGCAGAGTAGATACAGAGTATCTAGAGGTCAGAGGTGATGTTGAGACCTCACTAGTCTCAGGAACTTCCAACAATAGAGACTAAAATCCCAGCTACCTCTCTTGTTTTTCAGAGTGTGTCCACGGTAGAGAGGTTTGCAGCAGCATGGTATACAGTACAATGCCCTCATACCTCCATTTGATGGAAGATATGATTCAGTTTTAGTTTAAAGAATTTTATTTGTTGTACAGTATTTATAGTACTGTAGATTTCATGTGTTACAAAAAGTGAATGTTGTCTGAAATCAATGTCTTTGGTTATTTGTTTGCTTTGGGATGTTAACACAAAAGATCTTAGAATTCTAGGGAATTACTAGCAAGAAAAAATGTTTTGCAAGTTACCAATTTTGTTTTGTGTACAGCATTTTGTGAGTTATTTCATGGTTAATGTGTTAGAAAAAGTGCATATTGTCAGAATTAACGTTTTGTTATAAAGAATTGTTTACAAAAATATGAGTTTTATAGCAACCTCTAGCAAAAGATTACAGTTTTGGGTGATCATAGGAACCTAATTCCCTATTTCCTCTAGCTTCAGTGTCAACATTCACGCTTTTTACTTTGATGCTGTTTTCTAGGAATGTTGACCCTATGAAAGTTGAGAACTGAGTGTATATACAAAATAAATAGTGATTAATCAACAGAGGGAAAGCACTAGAATGAAGAAGGATTGGGAAAGTCTTCCTATAGAAGGTAGAATTTTAGTTGGAACTTGAGGGAATCCAGGAGGCAGAGATGAGGGGGAAAGCATTCTAGGCATGGAGATAGTCAGAGAAAAAGCCCAGAGCTGAGGTACGTAGTGCCTTGTTTAAGGGAACAACAAAGAGGTCAGTGACACTGGACGAAAGATCATGGAATGGAGGGAGGGGCATTTATATAATGTGTAAGAAAGAAAAATAAGGAGGGGCTAGATTATGAAAAGCTTTGAATACCAAGTAAAAGATTTTATGTTTGATCCTGGACTTGATAGGGAGCCGTTGGAATTTATTGATTAGAGGGATGACATGACTGGATCTGAGCTTTAGGAAAATCTGGAAAATTCTTGATGGACTTGAGCAGGGAGAGATTTATGTCAGATAGAACAACCAGCAGGTTACTGGAATAGTCCAAACATGAGAAGGGCAGCTAAGTGGCACAGTATACAGAGTGCCAGGCCTCGAGTTCTTCTTGAGTTCAAACCTAGCCTCAAACACTTACTAGCTGTGTGACTCTGGGCAAGTCACTTTACCCTGTTTGCCTCAGTTTTCTCATCTGTAAAATGATCTGGAGAAGGAAATGACAAACTACTGAAAAATGACTAGACAACAACAAGGCATGAGGAGATTGGTACCTGCACCAGGATGGAACAGTATCAGAATAGAGAAGGGGGTCTTCAAGAGATATTGGAAAGGTGAAATTGACAGACCTGCTGGGCAGGAGATCTTGAGGAGTGAAGGATGACAGCCTAGGCGATGAGATTTATGGTGCCCTTTGTAGTAATAGAGAAGTTTGCAAGTGGGAAGTTTAGTGGGAAAAACAAGATCAGTTTTGGACATGTTGAGTTTATGACATTTATTAGATACCTGATTCAAATGTCTGATAGGCAGCTGGAGATGTGAGACTAGAGGTTAGGACTGGATAAGTAGATTGGAAAATCATCAGCATAGAGATAATCATAGGAGCTGATGAGATAACCAAGTGAATAGGTATGGAGAAGAAGGAAGAGGGCTTAGGATCTAGTCCAGTGGTGCAATTAAGGACCATAATTATGGGAGTGACTTGAATGAAGATTCAGCAATGAAAACTGAGAAAGAATCATCAAATATGTAGGAGAAGAACTGGGAGAGAGTAGTATTCCATATTTTAGGCACAAGTCTGCCAGAAACAATTTTATTTTCTTTAACATCCAAAACATTGATTCCTAGTTTGGAAAGAGAATTGATCAAACTTGGGAAAGGCCCCCATCGTCCGCAGACATGACCCTCTGTCTCAGAAACACTTGAGGAAACATTTCTAGGATTCTTCAACAAAGAAAAGACCTTAATATATTAAAATGCTATAGGGGAAAGGACCCTGGAGTCAAGAGGACATGAGTCTAAATCTGGCCTCAGATCCTTACTAGCTATATAACTCTGGGTAAGTCACTTAACCCTGATTGCCTAAAAAAAAAAAAAAAAAAAGGCCATTTGGGCTTAACATTCCAAACCATTAGTCACAATTCAGTTCCTTCCTGGATCAAGACCCTCAAGTATTGGAAAGAGAATCTTCCTCACAATATCATCATTTCTAAATGGAAAAGGGTGAATCACTGTTACACAGGGAGTGGGGGTAGGGAAGAGGAGACAGCCCTTAGATGGATTCATCCTTAGATAGATCAATAGCTTAATGACTTCAGGGCTAGAGAAGTCAATATGCTAATCACTTCAGGACTAGAGAAGACAATATTCTGAACAAGATAAGAGACACTTTTGTTCAAAATTTTGACTACCACCCTTAACACATTTTCCTAAGAAAGATCTTTTGTACACAACCCAACCAACTTTCAAAAGGGAAAGTGTGGAAAGGGTTTTAGGCTAGAGAAAATATTAATTCTCAATATTTTCAGATCTACTAAAAAGGAGATTTTAAAATGTTTCCACAATAGATTAGCAATAGATCAAAGATATATCATAGATTGAGAGCTGGAAAGGAAATTAGCAGACTTTACTTGCTAAGGGTCACACAGCTACTAAGTTTCTGAACTGGGATTTGAATTCAGATCTTCCTGACCCTAGGTCCAGTGCTGTATGCACTATGTCACATGGCTGTCATAGTCTTTCTAGATTTTAGCTACACAGTTAACAAAATCTTCTGTGACAACCTTGTAGAAAAGACAGAAATTAGGACTGCATGATAGAACATTTAACTTTATTTGTAACAATTTGCAAACCATATTGATTAACTTATCAATTTCAACTTGGAGGCAGCTGGTTAGTTGTGAGCTGCAAAGCTAGGAAAATAGCCTTGTCAGATTAAACATTTTAAGCTATGACTTGTATTACGGCAAAGTCTGATTTTCAATTTGCACATGACATGAAGCTGGAGGATAACTACTCTGATAGATAATAAAATTGAAATCTAAAAAAATCTTGAAAGTTTGATATCCTTGGTCAAATCTAAGATGAAACTGAATAAGGAATTGAAAGTGGAACAATGGAAAATCAGGAAGACTCATCTTTGTGATTTCAGATTTAGCCTCAGACACTAGCTGTGTAACGCTGGTCAAGTCACTTCATCCTGTTAGCCTCAGTCTCATCATCTGTAAAATAAGCTGGAGATGGAAAAGGCAAACCACTCCAGTATCTTTGCCAAGAAAATTCCCAACTGGGATCACAATGAGTTGGACATGATTGAAATGACTGAAAAACAACCACAAAAACATCTATGTTCCAAAAGTCAATTGCATAGGTATAGGATGGAAGAAGCATCATCAGATCATATGAAAACAAAACAAAAAGCACTTACTATTACCACATTAAAGGAACTACTCCATGGGGCAACAAATGGTAGTTATGAGGACATGATAATTGCCTCTGCTACTCTTAGGCTATTTGCAGACAATAGACAATCATAACAGTCAGACCAGTGAATCTACCAGAGATTGACCCATGGAAGAGCAGGGAAATTTCAAGGCTCTGGTATTCTGGGTTACTTTCTTACCTGACCCCACTCCCTTGCCACTTTTCTGACTTCTCCACCATGTCCCTCCCCTTCTATTCTACATCAGGGACCTCTTCCCCCAACTCTATTTTTCAGTTTCCTTTTGGATTTTGTTTTCCTCCATCAGATTGTAAGCTCCTTGAGGGCAGGGACTGTCTTTTATTTTTCTTATATGTATCACCAGTACTTTGCACAATGCCTGGTACACAGTAGGCCTCTAACAAATGTTGATTGATTTTTTTCTGTGTATGTCTCTTTTGCCCTGTGGCATATGCTAATGGAAGTTGAGTACCAAAATGCACTACTACAAGCTGCCTGAAATCACAGGCAAAACAGAACATTGAAATTTTGGGGTAGTGATCAGTCTCTATCACAAGGTCAGCTGTGTCCCTGACAAAACTTGGTGAGCCCTCTCTGTTTTTCTCATATGCCTGAGACCTTTGACATTTTAGGATTTTAGTTGATGACAAGTTCAACTGAATGTGAGCAACAATTTGGCATGAATGCCAAGAAGGCTATTGCAAGCACATTTTGTGGTAGCCAAACAAACAAATGCTCCCCTTGGAATTAACTAGATCAACCAACAACTGGTGAGGGACTAAGCTGTAGCATATGAATGTCATGGGATATGACTAAAAATTAACAAATGATTAATTCACAAAATTCAGAGAAAGATGTAAAATTTGCATGAATTGATGTAGAACAAAGGAATCCAAAGCAGAAGAAAGACCTATTTTTGCTATGATATGTAAATTAAAGCAATGCTAGAAACGCAAAGAATTAGTCAACACATTTATTAGGCACTTCCTGTATGCTAGGCCATTTAAACAGCCACACTTAAAATAAGCACAGCGATAAATATTGGTTCTAGTGGATGTATAATGAAACCTACTTCCCTCCTTTCAGAAGGGAGTGGGTACTGTGCTAAGACTGCACATATAGTTTCTGTGTCGGCTGGTTTTGCTTTGCAGATTTTCTTTGCAGTATTACTAAGTGGAGATGCCAGATAGGCTGAGCTATTGATAATTTCTCAGCTTGGACCCTGACTGAGTATACCTAGGAAATTAGCTCGTCTCTTTCTTAATATTTTCATATCTACTAAAAAGGAGATTTTTAAACATTTCCACAATAGATTAGTGATGGATCAAGAATATACCACAGTCATAGGATCATAGATTGAGAGCTGGAAAAGAAATGAGCAGACTTTACTTGCCAAGGGTCACTCCAGCTTTTTAACTAGTGGCTTTCTTTACAAGGAACTCACAACCCCCCTTCTCTTCTCTGAGGCATGACTGTCTTCAAATCCATTGTGGGTTGTATCACCACCACCACCTTCAAAGTTAAATCAACATGTCACATCAACAAGTTTTTATTAAATGCTTATTATGTAACAGGTATTGCACTAAGTGCTAGGGATATGAAGAAAGGCAGAAACTATGCTTGCTTTCAAGGACTTTACATTTTAATGGAATAAACACTATGCAAACAATGTATGTGTGAGATAAACTAAGATAATCTCAGAGGAAAGGCACTAGCATTAAGAGGGACTAAGAAAGGCTTTTTTGCAGAAGATGAGAGCTTAGCTAAAACTTTAAGGAAGATGAAGAAACCAGGGGGCAGAGACAAAAGTAGAGAGAATTCCAGGCATGCCACACAGCCAGTGAAATGGAACAGAGTTGGGAAATGGGATGGCTTATGTGAGGAATAGTAAAGAGGCCAGAGTCTTTGGATCACAGCATAGATGGAAAGGAATAAAGCTTAAGAAGACCAGAATTGGTAGCAGAGTCAGAGGAGAGAAGGGGAAATAATAGGGTTTTGCAAATGAGTGAATATGGGGGATAAGACAGTGAGGCATTGGGAATTACACCTAGGTCTTGAGCCTGAAGGATTGAAAAATGATGGTGCCCTCAACAGAAAAAGGGAAATTTGAAAGAGGGGAGAGTTCTGGGGAAAAGATAATTAGTTCAGTTTTGAACATGTTGAATTTAAGATGTTAGCTGAATTGAATTGTATGTAGAAGGAATTAATTGTAAGGAAGAGGGTTGGAAGAGTTAGCCCTAATGTCCCTTCCAACACTGAACATGGATTGAATTATGATGTTTTCTTACTATTTCCCTTTACAGATTTCCCTATCCCTAATTCTAAGGAGAAAAACCTATGATGATCACACACACACACACACACACACACACACACACACACACACACACACACACACACACACATAGAGCATGTATTAAATAGTTGTTTGCTTGCTGTTTCCCTCATTAGACAATGAACACCTGGAGAGCAGGGACTGTCTTTGACCTTTCTTTGCAACCTCAGAATTTAACCTAATGCCTGCATAGTAGGCACTTTGTTGTTCAGTCATTTCAGTTCTGTCTGGCTATTTGTGACCCCAAATAGAGTTTTCTTGGCAAAATTACTGAAGTGATTTGATATTTTCTTTTCAAGCCCATTTTACAGATGAAGGTTAGAAGATCAACAGGGTTAAGTGACTTGCCCAGGGTCACAAAAGCTAGTAAGTGTCTGGCCAAATTTGAGTTCAGGACATCTTCCTGACTTCAGGCCCAGCACTCTATCCACTGTACCGCCTAAATATTTGTTGATTTACCAAGTGATTGACATATGTTTACAAAGAGCCATAGACAAGGCCTGGAGAGCTGTATTTAATGCAAGGACATGACAGAGTGATTAATTTCTGTTGCTCTTAAGCCACTCACAGCAAAGTTCCAAAGAGCCTTTAAGTAGACTGGTAGGAAAGAGATCAGGAAGTGGATTGCTTAGGATGTTAAAAAGGAAAAGGGATTGAGGAAGACACCAGTTATTCTGTTGGCTGCAGCAGCAAGAGGCAGCAATGTACCTATAAATAACCCCACCTCTACTCCCTTCTCCAGTCCTCTTTTCCCTGGAAAACATCTGCCTCATAAAAAGGGAAAATTATGAAACTAAATACTATAATTAATCCTTACAACCCAGCACGATAGCACTAAGTACCTAGCAAAAATCTTAAGACTTGATATTAGAAAGAAAGGACTGAATGTATGTGGAACTAGCTTTTAAGCAGTATTATCGGGCTGAACATGAGCATAAGGAGCTCATTAGGAATGGATTTTTCTCTCTGTAAACTGTGCTTTCTCTAAGAGATTTTAATCTACTGTTTATGATTTATATTCTTCTTTAATGCTCAGTTCATTTTGTTCATGAATCTTGGCCCGGTTTCAAAGTAGTATGATCTTCCAAACAAGGAATTCTCCACAGTTCATAAATTGGGAGCAACTTGACTATTGATGAGATTGGAATGGTATTCCTCATCTTTCAGGGATTCAGTTTTTCCCATTTTCCTGAATTCTACTATTTAGGTTTGACATTTGCCTGGAGGTTGATTCCTCTTTGATGTGTTTTAGATTCATAGGTCCAGAACTGGGAAGGACTCTAATTCTCTAGTCCAATAATTTCCAAACTGTTTTTTTTTTTAATTTGGCATACTTACCAGTAAAAAATTTTGGAACATTCCCCCCTTCCCATGTATGAATATTTATTTATTTACAAATTATGTATATTTGTTGTTGTATTAGCATATTACATGGAATATTTTATGAGTGCTTAGCCTAGGGCTAATCAATGGATCCCAAGTATAAGGATAAATTTAAGGGAAGGAAGGAAATAATCATTTATTAAGCCCCTGCTATGTGCCAGGCACTGTGCCAAGAAGCACTTTCAAATATTATCTCATCTGATTTGACCCTCACAACAACCATAGGAAGTAGGTGCTATTATTATCCCCAATTTACAGTTGAGGTAACTGAGGCAAACAGATGTTAACTGATTTATTCAGGGTCATACAGCTAGTAAAGTAAGTGTCTGAAGCTGGATTTAAACTCAGGTCTTCCCGACTCCAAGCCCAGATTCATGTTCCACAATGGTGTTTATGAACTTGGATGTGAAGAAATTATATCTTTACTTCAATATAATTAATGTCCTTTGTAATTCAATATTATTTTTGTTTTACTCATTTAAAAACATTATTCTGAGAAGGAACCCACAGATTTTACCAGATTGACAAAGATGTTCATGAAACAAAAAAGTTAAGACTCTCGGTTCTCCATCTGGAGCTGGATAACAATTACATCATGAATCTTTTGGTATTGAGGTAGATCATGGCATTGATAAAAGTTATTAAGCTTTTCAGAACCGTTCTGGAGAATACTTTGGAACTTCTCAAAGGTCTGTAAAACCGTATATACCCTTTGAATCAACAATATCACTACTAGGGGCCATAGCCTATAGAGAGCAAAGAAAAAGGTAGAGAACATGCATGTACAAAAAAATGTTTATTAGCAGATTATTTTGCAGTGATGAAGAATTGAAAAGTAAAGAGATATCCATCAGCTGGGTAATGGTTAAACAAGTTGTGGTGTATGGATATGATGCAATGCTATTGTACTGTACGAAATAATAAAAGAGATGGTTTCTGGAAAGACTTACATGAACTAATGCATAGTAAAGTAAGCAGAACAGAGCAATTTACACAGCCACAGGAATTGTTAGTATAATCAACTGTAAAAGACTTCCATGATCCACCTCAATTCCAAAAGACTCATGATGTAAGATGCTATCCAAATCCAGATGGAGAACTGATGGTCACAGATTGAAGTATATTTTTTCTTTTTATGCTTTTTTTGGGGGAGGAGGGACATGTCTAATGCAGAAATATGTTTTGTGTGATTTCATGTGTCTAATTGGCATCATATTTCTTGCCTTCTCAGTGGGTGGAGGATGGGCTGGAGGGAAGGAGAGAATTTGAAACAGAAAAGAAAAAAGAACCTTTGGATAGTGGAGAGAGAGCTCTCCTCAAAGTCAAGGATGGCCTGAAGTCCCAACTTCAATATATTGGTGGGGGTGATCCTAGGAAATTCATTAAATTTCCAATGTTCTAGGCAATTCTCTAAGAAAATGAGTTGCCGAGAAGGTGTTGATTTGCATTGGTAATGGGAGTCTCCTCCTCTGAAAGAATATCAAAGAAATCCAAAGCTTAGATGTTAGTCCTATAAAATATAAACAAAAAGCGAAATCAAAAATAGAATGTTTCCCCTGCGGTGCTTTGTAAAAATCCTCCTTCAGAACATCTAAGAGGGTCATGGACTATTGGAGGAAACAAGGGAAAGAGTTACAGAGGAAGAAGTTAGAAGTTGAAAGTTTTTCCACACACAGGGATGCCAGGGAATAGAAGAAAAGTGAGGGCAGCTTTTTAGCCAGTAGGTGATGTCATGGAGGAAGGCCCCTAGGTGAGACAAATAGGAATGACCTATGAAGTAGAAGTTACCAGAACAACAGTGAATCTCATAAAGACTCTTCAGGCCAGCTGTCCCCACAAAATGCATGTACTTACACTGGCCATTTTAATATGACCATATCACTTTTTTTAATGAGGAGAAACATATGAAAAACAAAGTATACTTGGAAATTTGGTTAGGGATAAATTTAAAATCTGTCATCTCAGAAAGCACCAAATTGTTCTTTTTCTCTTTCAAAAGGAAATTTTGGATTTTGTGTGGCTGTAGCTAAGTGTTATATTTCCTTGGGAGAATAGATTCCTTGAGGCAAAATGAATCTTAGAGATTATCTTGTCCAGTTCCCTTCATTTAACAAATGATGAAACCAACCCAAAGGGTTGAAGTGATATCCTCCATAAAACCCAGTGCCCTGGGTCATCCTGTATTCTCTTGGATAATTTTTTCTCCCCAAATAGAATCTAGAAAGGAAATCAGATGCCCAACTGCTCTACTAGACAAAATGAGATTTTAAAGTTCTTCATCATAACGCCCTCTGTATTGGTACACACTATGTGAAGATATTGCAAACAACTTATCATTTTCTTCCCCTCTCCCTCTGCTCCCATACCAAGTCACAGATACAGTGTAGTCACCACACTTACATCTGGCAACCTTGACTCACTCTTTCTGCGATCTTAATGAACCCAGGACACTTTTCCTGAAGCTGTTGTTTCTCTTTCTCTGCCAACACATCCTCAGTTCCAGACCAAGCTCCCCACAAACAATTTGATGTAAAACCGCCCCAAGGGTTCTTCCTTGCCTAGAGTTGCAGACATTTGCTACAAGCGAAAAACTAGGACCATAGGGTCGATATATAGTAAGAAATGTCATCCTATCTAGTGGACAATGGTACTGAAGACAAATAAAAAACTTATTTCCCTGCCCATATGTTTCTGGGAAGGGCTATCAATGGGCAGTTTGGGAGTGAACAGACACTCCTGAACCTATATGACTAAGGGCTCCCTAAAGATACAATGTTCAAATCTAAGACAAACCATAAAATATCACAGTAATAGAAGCTTATGCTCCAACCACCATGCCAAAGTTGCTGAATTCTATGAAGACCTGCAATATCTAGAAATAACACCAAAAAAAAAGTCACATTCATTATGGGGGATTGGAATGCTAAAGTAGGAAATCAAAAGATAATTGAAATAACATGCAAGGTTGGCCTTGAAGTACAAAATGAAATGGGGCAGAGACTAGAATTTTTTCAAGAAAACTCATTGGTCATAGCAAATTCTTTTTCTTTTAAAAAAATGGAATAAAATAAATATTTCCATAACACAGCACAATAAAAAAGATGATTGCATGTGAAACTGCAAATCTATTATGCACAACTTGCTATTCCTTTCAAATATACGGAAAAATTATCAGGAAAATTTATTTTTTTTCTACTTTCCCCACCCCACCCTAGAAATAGCTACCTTTAGAGAAAAATAGGTATACACATGTATGTAAAAATTATATATATGTAAAATTATTCCATATATCTAATTATCAGCTCTTTCTATGGATGCAGCTGGCATCTTTCTTTACATGTCCTTTATAGTTAATTCTGTTATTTGTAATAGTTAAAATATCTCATTTGATCAGTTATTCTCAAAACAATATTGCAGTTATTATACACAATGTTCTCTTCTTTCTTCTCACTTTGCTCTTCATTGTTTCATGCAAGTCTTTCCATGTTTTTCTGAAATCATTGAGCTCAACATTTTTTTAATAGCATAGTAGTATTCCATCACAATCATATACCATTCTCCAATCAATAGGAATTCCTGGCAGTTTCCAGTTTTTTGCCACCACAAACAGAGCTTCTATAAACATTTTAGAATATATAGATTCCTTTCCTTTTTTCTTTAATTATCTTCAGAAATAGATCAAGTAGTGATATTGCTGGGTCAAAGGATATATATGTATGTATATATATATGTATACATATATACATATATATATGTATGTATAGATAGATAGATAGGTAGTTTAATAACTCTTTGGGCATAATTCCAGATTGCTCTCCAAAATGACTGGATCAGTTCATAATTCTACCAACAATGAATTAGTATCCCAACCTTTCTATATCCCTTCTAGTATCTGTCACTCTTCTATCATTTTAGCCAGACTGGTAGGTATAAAATAATATCTCGAAGTTGTTTTAATTTGCATTTCCCTGGTCAATGATGGTTTAGAACATTTTTTCTTATGACTATAAACTGTCACTTAAAACAAGTCAGTCAATTAAAATAGTCAGTGAAAACAAGACCTCATGCTGACTGTGGCTCAGATCATGAGATTCTTATTGCAAAATATAGGCTTAAATTGAGGCAATAGGGAAAACCATCAGACCATATAAATATGACCTAAATAGCATCTCCAATAAATATGAAGTGAAAGTGATCACTAGATTTAAGGCATTAGATCTGGTAGATAGAGTACCTGAAGAACTGTGCACAGAGGTTCACCACATTATGCAAGAGGCAACAACAAAAAACATCTCAAAGAAGAAGAGTAAGAAAGCCAAATGGCTATCTGATGAGGTTGTACAAATAACTGAGGGAAAAAAAGGAAAGCCAAAGGGAAAGGAGGAAGGGGAATACACACTTCACTGAGTGCAGAGTGCCAGAGAACAGCACGGAGAGATAAAAAGGCTTTCTTAAAGGAGCAATGCAAAGAAATAGAAGAAAACGATAGGATAGGAAAGACAAGAGATCTCTTCAGGAAAATTGGAGATGTTTCATGCAAAATGGGCATTATAAAGACAAATATAGCAGAAGTAAAAAAGATTAAGAAGAGATGCCTAGAATATACAGAAGAACTATTCAAGAAAGACTTTAACATCACCTGTAATCATGATTGTGTGATTATTGATCTAGAGGCAAACCTCCTGGAGAATGAAATAAAGGGACTGTAAGAAGCATTGCTGACAATGAGGCTAGTGGCAGTGGTGGAATTCCAGCTGAGCTATTTAAAATCCTAAAAGATGATGCTGTTAAAGTGCTGCACTCAATATACCAATAAATTTGGACAACTCAACAGTTGTGACTAGATTGGAAAAGATCAGTTTGTTTCCCAGTCCTAAAGAAAGGCAATGTCAAAGAATGTCCAAATTATTCAACAACCATGCTCATTTCACACAAGGGCAAAGTTATGCTTAAGATTCTGGAAGCTAGGCTTCAGCAACATGTGAACCATGAATGGGTCAAGAAGCAACAGTTAGAACTGAACATGGAACAACTGATTGATTTAAGATTGGAAAAGAAATACAACAAGGCTGTATATTATCATCTTATTTATTTAACTTATATGCAGAGGACATCATATGAAATGCTAGGTTGGATGAATCAAAAAATGATAGGTGGGATGAATCAAAAGTGGAATTTGGATTCTTGGGAGAAATATCGACAGTCTCTGGTGTGCAGATGATACCACTCTGGGTGGCAGAAAGTGAAGGAGAAATAAGAAGTCTCTTGATGAGGGGGAAAGAAGGGGGTATAAAAGCTGTCTTGAAGCTTAACATTAAAAACAAACAAAACAAAACCAAGATCATGGCAACTAGTCCCATCACTTCCTGACATACTGAGGGAGAAGAAATGGAAGCAGTGTCAGATTTTATATTCTTGGTCTCCAAGATCACTGCAGATGTGATTGCAGCCAGGAAGTTAAATGATGCTCACTTCTTGGAAGAAAAGCTATGACAAATCTGAACAGCATACTAAAAGGTGAAACATCACTTTGCCAACAAAGGTCAATGTAGTTAAAGTTATGGCTTTCTCAGTAGTAATATACAGTTGTGAAAGCTGGGACTATAAGGAAAGCTGAGCACCATAGAATTGACACTTTCAAATTGTGGTGCTGGTAGAAGAAGTCAAAACGCTCAATGCTTAAAGAAATTAATTTGGACTAATCATGGGAAGAACAAATACTGAAGCTGAAATGTAAATACTTCAACTACATAATATGAAGAAAAGGCTCATTGGGAAAGACTCTGAAGTTGGGAAAGATTGAAGGCAAAAAAGGATCTAAGACAACTACAAAAAACTCATGATGGAAAATGCTATCCAAATCCAGAAAAAGAATGCTGGAGTCTGAATGCAGATCAAAGCAGGCTATTTGTGCTCTCTCTCTCTCTCTCTCTCTCTCTCTCTCTCTCTCTGTCTTTCTCTCCCTCCCTCTCTCTTGTTTCTTCTTTCTCATGTTTCCTCTTATTCGTTCAAATTCTTCATTACAACATGACTAATGTGAAAATATGTTTAATATGAATGCATATGTATAGCCTATATCAGATTGCATGCTGTGTTGGGGGGGAGGGTAGAGAGGGGAAGAAAATTTGGAACTCAAAATGTTGTGGAAGTGAATATTGAAAACTAAAAATAGATTAGTTAATTAACAAAAGAAGAAATTGAAGGCAAGAGGAGAAGGGGATTGCAGAGGATGAGATGGATAAATAGTATTATAGAAACAATGAACATGAGCTTGGACAGACTTTGGGAGACAGTGGAGGATAGATGGGCCTAGGGTGCCATTGTCCATGGGGTCACAGAGAGTCAGGCATGATTGAGCAACCAAACAGCAACAACAACAAAGATGCAGTGATTGTTATATTCTCGTTTATATGTTGGTTTGACTGCTTGTACTCATTGGCAATTAACCAGGCAGTCTTTGTTTCACCCCAGTGATTATCAGTCATAGAAAGTATGACACAGGATAACTACAATGAAAAACTAAGGACTGATATTACAGTTTGTGTGAAAGGATGCATTTAAAGTGAATGAGTATATTGTGTTACTATCAAAAAAATCCAAAGGTGAAAAGGAGAATAATACTTTCATCTTAATTATAGACTCTGAAATACTGTTCAAGAAGTTAGTTTCTGTGGGTGGGGATGGGAAGACGAGGGGTGAATTAACAGACTCAATTCCATGAATACAGATGCAAAGTTTTGAAAAGGTTCAAGTGGTGGCCCCATTGAACTGCAGTGACATAGATATAACTCAACACTACCTATTGAGGCTTAAGGGAAATAAGGAAAATCATTCAGATATGTGTAGAGTTTCAGAAACCCACTGAAGAGATCAGATATGGAAATCTTAGGGGAGGGAGGGAGGTATACTTGAGTAATGAAAATTAGAACAATTTTGAAGAATCCCTTTGTGCTCATTAAGATGATAAAATGCATTGGAAAATGGCAAAATCCAATGTTGGAGGGGCTGTGGGAAGACAAGAACATTTATACATTCCTGAAAGAGGGATGAATTGGCCCAACCTATCACCCTAGAGAAAAATTTCAAATTAAGTAGGAAAGACAACTAAATTATTTTTGTACTTTGATTGAGTGATCTCACTAACCCCAAGGGTATTGACAGCAACAAGAAACCCATATGTGCAAAATATCAATAGTATTATTCCTGGTGCATTTTCATAATAACATCATTTGCCATAGCCAAGACAGAAAACAAACTATGTCCAACCATTGGAAAATAACTAAAGAAAATTTAGTTCTGTAAATGTAATTAGTGGTTCTATAATTTAGAATTCAGAAAAACATGGGGATACTTATAGGAAGTGATACAGATTGAAGAAAGGAGAGTCAAAAGGAATAATATATAATGACTATGGTAATGTAAATGAAGATAACATTAAAATGCAAAAAAAAAAAACAACCTCAGATCAAGCACAATGGACAATGTTGGTGCCATGTTTTTGAAGTTAAAGTATGTGTATCCTTTCAGTTGAAAATGGTAGACTAATAAGAAAAAAATGTTTAAAGGAGATAAATGGTAGACAAAAATAGTGGAAATGACATGTTCATCAATCACACTTATTCTTTTGGGTAGTTTTGCTTTATTCTCTTTGACAATGTACTTTTGGCTAATGTGAATTTGTTGGGATCGTGTGCTCTGTTAAAACAAGTATCAGACAGATAAGGTATATTTCATAACGATGGAAATTGGCGGATATATGGCCTAAAGATTGAAGCCCTCTATTTATCCACAAAAAAGACACTGAGGAATTATTATCAGTGACTCATATCTGGTCTGAATTATTCAGCCATGAGATGGGAGGGCAATTTAGTTTCTAGTCTTATTTAGTTTGCTAAGAAAGGTATTAATTAGACAAAATTGTTGCTGTGACTCCCCCATCTCCCTTTCCCCCGCCCCATCAACATCTGTTACCTATGAGCTGGACTAAGAACATAAGGCATTTCATAGAGATACCTCAGAACATTGGCTAATCGTAATTTTGATTATGGCTAAATTAACCTGCATTTAAAAACAGAGATCTGCTAATTGAGAATTATTGTTTAATGCAAACCCACTGAGCTTTTCTTCCTAAGATCAAAACCTATAGGGTCGGTTATTTTTTTAAAATCTCTAAACAAAATGAGATAAGGTCATAAAGAATAAATTTCTTTTAAAAATATGCTCATGGAAAAATGTAAGTGGTACTTTGAACAATGATGGGTGCACTCTTTACTAAATAAGGGGTGGAGGACTAGTAGGAGGAGATGGTTTCAATTTTGTAAAACTGCAAAACTTTTGAACAGAAAAAAATGCATCTAGAAACAAATGAGAAGCAGTAATCTAGGAGAAAGCTTTACAGCAAATATATTTAATAAAGATCTGATATCTAAGATATATGGGGAGGTAATATTTATTTATGGAACCCAAACCATTCCTTCATAAGTGTGTGGTCAAAGAATATAAAGAGGCAGTTTAAAAAAAGAGAATTAAAGCTATCGTTAATCATATGAAAGAGTGTTCCAAATCATTAATAACAAGAGAAATACAAATTTTAAAACCTTTGAGGTTTAAATTTACACCCATTCCATAAGAATAGAAGGACACTTTTGTACTATTGGTAGAGTTGTGAACTACTCCTAGCATTCTGAAAAGCACTTTGAAATCATGCTAAGAAGATGATCTAATTATATTTACCCTTTGACTCAGTTTTATCATTATTAAGCATATACACCCAAGTAAGTCAAAGTCATAGGAAATGTTCCCATAGGGTTCTCAAATTTCTATTATTCTGGAAGAATACTTTTTTTCACTATGAATCAAGACATACAGAACATTTCAGTTGGGTTCCTGAGCAGCTGGGCTTCCAAACTCATCACTCAGACCTTGGGTTTCCTGTGCATCTCCTTCTCTTCTTCCTTATCCATTTCTTTCTTAACATTTACAGGACTCAAAATAGAGGGAATGTCTTTGTGCCTCTGTAGATAGTACTGTTATTGAGATCTTTGTACCCCATATAAACTCGGAGGATCCTTCTCCCAAATTCCACTCTCACAGATGATTTGGATTCCCAGAGTTGGGCTATTCATAGGTTTCTGGCAGTATCATTGAAAGTACAGAAATGATTCTCTAACACCATTCATTGGCTTGAGCCCCCACAAATGTGTTTTCCACAAGATAGTCAGATGAGAATCATTTAGTCAGCTAGGCTTAAGGAGATTTTAGAAAAGTATATTGGTAGAATAAGAGGAGTAGGGAGAAAGATTATCCTAAAAGTTGTTGTTTGTCCTTTATTCTCAAAGAGGACCACAATATCAGGAAGGTGATGCCATGACTTGCAAGTGAATTGGATTTAGGTGAGAGAAGGCTATGCAAAGTCACCAGCCTCACTCTCTCCTCCAGAGCCATCTAAGTCCAGTGGCAAGACATAGATCAGGATGACTGGAGATGGCCTAGGATGCAGTGGGAGATGTTGCACTTTTTAAATTAAGATCTTTTTGAGTTTTCTTTTCACTAGGCAATGCCCATTTGGTGATTAAGGCTAGGTAAAAAATGAGCCAAAGAATGGCCCCTTTTACCAAATTTCCAAAAAAAAAAAAAATCAATATGGGAGGGGAAGACTGTCAGTGTTTCTGGTGAAAACAGAAACAATTGCTATTTACATTCACTCTGAGCCATCAAGGCCCCCCGCATGACCAGTAAGTGGGCCTATGCTAGGAAATATTGCTGTCCAATCAATGAGAGCCAGAGTGAATTGGGTTTAAGTTATGGTCTTTAAGAAAGAAGTCTAGCCCTTAAACCTGAAGATATCTTGCTAGGTTTCAGCCATCAAAATTTACATTCCTTTGGGCTGAGTACCCACAGGTAAGGGTATGATACCCTATGTGGACAAAGGGAGAGGAAGGGGAAGGAAGGGGAGGGAAGGTGAGAGGAGAAGAGGAGATGGGAGGGGAGGAGAGGGAAGGAGAAAGGAGGGGAGGGGAGGGGAAGAGAGGGGAGAGGAGGAGAGGGCAGAGTAAGCAGGGGAGGGGAGGGGAAGGAGAGCTGGAAGGAAGGAGGTGTATTGCCCAACTGGAATTGGCCAGTTAGGTCCCCAGTGGGGCAACTTGGACTACTCACAGGTTATCGTTTGTCTTTCCTTCTTGAGGAGGACAATGACATCAGGAAGGTAATGCCATGACTTGCAAATGAATTGGATTTAAGAGAAGGAGGGCTGTACAA
The DNA here is from genome assembly GCF_028372415.1 of Notamacropus eugenii. Lineage (NCBI taxonomy): Eukaryota > Metazoa > Chordata > Mammalia > Diprotodontia > Macropodidae > Notamacropus > Notamacropus eugenii. Next base: position 179,903,244 of record NC_092874.1, on the reverse strand, counting down.
AGTCACCAGTCTCACTTTCTCTTCCAGAGCCATCTGAGGCCAGTGGCAAGATCCAGATCAGGATGACTAGAGATGGCCCTGCCCCATCAAAAGTATGTTTTAGGGGGATACACCCTCTCACATGTACTTACATAGTCCAGCGGGAAGTGGGCTCCATCTTAGAGAGCACATGTAACTAAGGGCTAAATCACAATTCCCGTTTGCTAGAAAATTTTTTCTTCCATTCATGAGCTACTCAAGAATTTTCTTAAACATTTCCTCCAGACTCCTTATATGAGTACAAGAACAGTCTATCCTTGATACATAATGATGTAGATTCCCAGTCCCAACCAATCTGGGAATACCATTTAGGAAATTATTGGAGAGATACTATTTCCCACAGGGGAAAGGAATAATTATTATGGGAATTCCAATAGTCTGAAGGCCTTTTATAACTGGAATGTCCACCTCCAATAGGAGAAGAGATGGAGGTGGAGGTTGAAGTTTCTCCTTCTACCTCAGATGGTTTCTTCAACTTGACAATTGTTAGAGCTATCTAGGGCATGATCAAATTTTCTCAGGCTGATCTGATTCTTGGACTAAGTCATGTTATTCTAGTTTTAGCAAGATCTTTTTACAGTCACTTTAAGGCCTTTTGATTGTCTGATTGAATAACTGATTTATGGTCAAGGTATCTGAGATGAAATAACGTGGGAAGGTTTCTACCACCCTTACAGCTTCCTGATGGCAGCTGGAAAAATAGGCAATAAACTGATGCTGGGGGAGGGGACTGGGGAATATGGAATTATTGAAGTATAGGGAAAAGTGTTAAAAGATGGCTAGCAAAAGTTAGGGCACAGTATTGTGCTGCAGCACATCTTTTGAAAGCAATAGTCCCAAATGTACAAACATATTTATAGCAGCACTTTAAAAGGGAGAAAGGAGAGAGTGGCAAAAACAAACTATAAACAAAATGGTGCCCATTATCTGGAGAACAACCAAATGAATTGTGGTATATGAATATAATGGAATGTTATTGCACCGTAAGAAATGGCAAATATGAAATTAGAGAAATTGGGAAAGACACATTGATGCAGGGTGAATAAGCAGAACTCCAGCAAGAACTTACCCAAGATTCAAAACAATATAAAAGGAAACCATGTTGAAAGCCTCCAGAACTCTAATTACTTCATAGTAGCCAACAGAACTTCAGAGGCTTGCTGGTGAAACATGCCCCCCACAACTCAGGAGAGAGGTGTCGCACTGTAGGTACCGAATGAGAAGTACACTTCCACACATGTCCAATATGTTGAATTGTTTGCTTGACCATAGTTTTTTGCTCCAAGAGAAGATTCTAAAATGATGGTTTGGGGAAGGGTCAATAGGAAGTGATGATAATCTTTAACAAAAGAAAAACATCAATAAAACATTAAAAAAGAAGAAAATAAAATATCATGACAATATCACTACTCTAAAGGCTTTGCACTTGTATGGCTGTGTAAAAAAGCCTTGGAAATAAATGGTAAATATGTCAAGGTATAATAGAAATCTTATTGCCACTTTAATGAAGATAATCTTAGAGAATGAATCGTTCTTATCTTAATAGATAACATAAAAAACTATATGCAATCTTACTTAAATTATATCTTGAGTTTTTCCTGGTTAAGGAATAGGAGAGCTGTAATTGAAAATCTACATCAAGAAAGTAGTTCTCTAATTTCTAGTTAAGATGATATTGTGAAGCATTATAGCGAAGTTTGGCTCTCCTACATAAACTCCAACAAATATCTGAAAAGGATCCCAGGTAAAAAATAATTAAAACAAGAAAAAATGGAAATAAGTTTATTATCCCAGTCCACAAAACCAAAACCAGAGGTAAGTAAGCCAGTTTAAACTCCTATATATAGATCTGCTTTATAGGAAAGTCCTAAGTCAACAGGATCTCCAATAATGGGGGATCAAGAGCTAGATCCCTATTCTGGCTTGTTTTGAATGTAAGTTCAAACATGCTTTCTCTCATATTTCTTTGAATTGCTTACAGCCTTTGTCTCTTACTGATGTGATATGCTGCATTATCTTGACATATCACAACTTTATTTCAATCATTTACATCTATACTACAATCTTGTCAACTCTCACTAATTCATGGGTAAGAGGAATACATAGTTCAAGAGAGCCTACATTCAAAGAGGAAGTAAGGGTGCCACAAGACCTAAGAGAAGGGATGGTCATTGGCCAAATGGAAGTTATGGGAAACATAACACAAAATGGTCTTGCCCAACAGATCTTATATTAATGTGATCCCACCAAGCCACAACCTTAGGTTGTGAGGAAGCATTCTGGTGGAAAGGATGCTGTCCAAGTCCATAGTAAAGTTAGTAAAGTGAACAGATGTGCAAGATTAGTACATTGGCATGATGAGAGAAAGAAGTCTTGGCCGCATTTTGACAGATACTATCTGTCATTTTGCTGATGCCTACACTCCCCTTCATGATGTGTTTCTTTGACCAACAGGTAAAGGCTAGAAGAACAGTAGTATTCAGTAGCATTATACTGATGTGGGGGTGAAGGTGTCCTCCCTTCTACTATAGCTTGCACCTTATGTACAGCCATAATATAACATATAAATTGCGTTGGTCTAATATGTGCCCGAGAAATTTCACTTCTTGCTTTTCTAATTGGAAATTCTCCAATTTCTCAAATATCCAGTCTAGAAGACTTTATATTACTACTAGGACCTCCTTCCAGTTCCTTTCTAATGTTTGAATTTGCTCACTCCCAAGAACTCTAACTTGAACCTGCAAAGCATTTTGTTTATTCTCCATTATCGTGACTTGGACTACATTTTCTTTCCCCAGGGTAATCTCCCTCAGGTCCTATTAATATTAATTTCCCCTAATCACCATGACCACTATAGCCTCATACCCTAAGGAGCAAGAATTCAACAATGCCTCCTCCCCCCGCATCTACATTTTAGTATCACCTAATTGGACCAATCTTTTCTGTTTGTTTGATTTTGGAGGGGAGAAGGTAAGGGAATTGCAGTTAAGTGACTTGCCCAAAGTCACAAAGCTAGTAAGTGTGCCAAGTGTCTGAGGTTACATTTGAACTCAAGTCCTCCTGACTCCAGGGTGGGTACTCTACTCACTGTGCCACCTAGCCATCCCATTGAAATAATCTAAATGTAGCAAGCAATAATATATAATTCAAGTGTAGTAATGTTTACATGTGCATCTGCAAGATAAGTTTCTCTTGTCATACAACCATCATTGTCATCATGTTTTAGAGTTGTGCATTGAAATTATTTCATTTCATTTCTTTATTTCACATTATAACATTGATATAGACTCACAAAGTTGGAAAGAAACATCAAAGACAATCTCATTGACCTGACTATAGAATTTAATTTCATCACATCAAACAGAACTATTTCCTATTGTTATGAGAAGACTCCTAGTTACAGAGCAGTATTTTTTATAACATCTCAGTCCTAAGGTGTCAAACACATAAGTTATGACTACAAAGCAATGAGAATGACTGCCATGAGTCACACACAGAAATCTGCTTAATTATTTTATAATTAATACTGCCTATAATTTTCAGGCCCTCATAATATTCTCTTGTTTTGTCATTAAACTTTTATTGTTTTTTTCTCATTTGCCGTAGACATGGAAATGATGTAGCTTTTAAAAAAATCAACCCACCCTTCTTTTCTTGAACTTATTTACCCCCATTTTCTCCTATTGGTTCATAGTAGGAGATGATAGTCTTTTTTAAAGCATCAACTGTCCCAAGCTGCTCTATTGCCATTTAGAGGATCTTTTGTCAAACGGTCAATTTTCTTTTTATGTGAAGCTTGGTCATAATACAGTACTACATTTAAAGGTATCTCAAATTGTCCTGACCTTTCTCTTGCAGGAGCTGAGGATATAGTGATCTGTTCAATGTCACAGAGTACAAGACAGCTTCACAGATGAAATACTAATGTTGTAGGAAAACTAACTGAATCAAATCCCAGTGGAAAATGAATAAAAATTCAAATTGATGTAAGTCTCTATTGGTTAATATAGTCATTAGAATTAAATTTTAATAGTTGAATCAAAAAGATTCATAAACATTTTGCACAGGGTTTCTTGCCAGATGCAAGGAACTTTAACATTCCCACTGAGGTGTTAAAATGTAATTATTTTACTTGTAATTTCTCAAGTTCTTCTTTAAAAATCACCTTGACTATTACAACCTCCAGAAATGAATTTCTAGGTGGAGAAAATGGTGAGGGTGAGGGTGAGAGTGGTGAGGAGGATTATTGTGGGGAAACAATGTCCTGCTCTAATAACAGTTCACAAAATAGTTCACATTTACTATTCTCACAACAACCACATGAGACACTTAGTTTAAAGATACAGAATCTGAGATTCAGAGATTATATTACAATAATGAATGAAAATACTATAGAATATAATAATATAAATATATAACAATACAAAAATAAATTAATCAATAAAATAATTAATTAAATAAAATGAAGTTTTACTCAGAAATCACGTAATATAGCCTGCCCTGCAGAGGTTGACTTATAACAGTGATTAAGCCAGTAGCTTCTGACTTGTGAGAAATCTAAGTGTTCTTCTGACAACATATCAAATTCCAAAATGGAGCTAGGAAAAACCAACAGAGCATAGCCTTTCTTTTGAGGGGAACTAGAGAGAAAGATGTTATTCTTGGGACAGGAAAACTATGGCTCCTCATAATAATCCCAACAGCAATGAATTCCAAACTGTATTCCAAAGAAACCATTGGGGACATACTTCATCTGTGTCTATCACCTTTAGGAACTGGGAATTCCAGGGTGTGAAGAAAACGAAATAATTCATACTAAACTTTGAAACTGCTCTGAAATCCTGAAGTCAGAAGAAATCAATTGCTCTAAGGGTTTTATTCACCTGCTACTGGAGTTTTCTTGTGTAGAAGGGTCTTCAAAGAGTGAATGATTCAAGACTGTTGATCTTAGTCATACAAAACTCCAGTATTCCCCTGTTCCTTCAACTGCCTACACAAATACAATGCCAAAGTACAGAACTCAAAAACTTTCTAAATTAATTTTACTGCCTTGGGTAAGTGGTTGGGGGAGGAGAAAATAGTATATAAGTGAAAGCAAAAGGGTAGTCCTTCACTCCCTTGAATATGTTTTCACTCTTCTTTGTCATTTCCAGATGACTTTCGCTGTCCTTTCACTCCACCCATCTGGGGCTGTTATTTTGCCTTCATTTTTGAAGAGGTCCAATGACATCATAGGGTGATGTCTTGAAGCCTGTGTGAACTAGATTTAAGTGAGACAGAGTTACACAAAGTGGTCAGCCTCACAGTCAAGATAACTGGTGATGGCCTGGGATGCAGTGAATGACCATGGAGACTTCAATGTCTGACTCTAAGTGTTCTACAGTGCCTGCTTTCGCCACCTTCATGGCTATTGGAACAAGTTGTTCTCCGCGGTAGTCTTTACATATTTGGGGTAGACACCCCCCTAATTCACAGGCAAGTTTGAGGCCCTTTGGTTATCCTCAACCTGATTTAGCCCCTTTACTGAGTTGTGGTCACTAAACATGCTATAGCTTCTTGGAGCCAGGGGTGAGAGTGAAGTGCTAGGCAGACACCAAAGGTAGATGAGCAGCCCTGAAAAGGGCTCAGCAAGCCCTCACACCAGAGATGCCAGTCATCCTTGAACAACCCATACACCTTTCCACACAGCTAAAGGAGGATAGAAGCTATGAAGGGGAGGAATTACATCAAAGATCTTGTCGTATTTGTGAAGGAGGTGCTATTATTATTCCCATTTTATAGATATGGAAATTAAAATCTCAGAAAAGTTAAGTATTTTGACCAGGGTCAGGAAGCTAATAAGCATCTGAGGCAGGATTCAGATCCAGATTTTTCTAACTCCACATCCAACACTATACCTATCATTCATAGTTTTAGTGCAAGCAATTTTTCATGCTCAACAAGTTTTTATGAGCTAAGAGACTACTTTAAAGAGAGTTGCAGCTTTTATGCCAATATCTATTATAGAGGATGAGAAGGTGGAGAAATTTTATGAATAACTTGACAAGGCCCTCAAAAATTAAATCAACCTAAATTTTATTATGTGATAACTTTAAGGTAAAGGTGAGCTTAGGTGAGGATGATGAAAAATACTTCTGAAAACATGGTTCAAGAGTAAGAAATCAAAGAGGCAAGTTTGTAGACTGCAAAGTGGCCTCATCCCTATATGTCACGAATATTTTCTTCACAAAGAGAGTTGAAAGGCAATGGACGTGGCAACTACCAAATAATATCTCTAAGAGAAAAAAATAACGTTATCTTTTTATAAGATTATTGCTTTTTTCAGTTATCATTCATTCATTTATTTGTCTATTTCCCACCTCTTCTATACTCTGAGAAATAAAGAAATACAGGACCCCCATATCCATGAAGTAAATAGTCAAGCAAAATAAATGCCCACATTGGTCACATCCAAAAATGTATTTCTAATTTTGCATATTAGTCTGTGATCTTTCTATAATGAAGTGGGCTTCTTACAAGACAGGAGATGACCCTTTACTGATGTGGGAGTCATTTATGAATTAGCTGTCAAACTGCAAACTTGTTAGAACAAAGATCAAAATCAAAGCAAAATTACAATAATGAAAATGAGATGGCATAGCATCCAATTAAAAGATCATCAACATGACCTATTGAAACAAGCTATTGATAAGAGAAAAGATACCAAAGGAGACTATTACCAATTCCTAAGGAACGTCAGTGGACATGAGTCAATTATCATAAGAAACAGACCAAAATAGCCTGGAAAACACCTCAGACTGCAAATATTTAGATCTCCTTGGCCGGTAGATATGGCAGCCAGTGTCTTCTATCTAATCTATCTTCCACATAGCTGCCAAATTGATATTCCTAAAACATAGGTTATACCAGACCAACCTCATTTCATTTTATGATAGGATTCTAAACTGCTAAATGAAGGGAGATTTATAATTAATACCTTTAATAAACAATAACACCAATTTTTAAAAAAAATGAATAGTATAGGCATGAAAAGGACGGTCTTTGAAAGCAAAGGTCTAATATTTAACAAAATATGGCAAATATTGTGGAAGAAATAAACTGGAAACAAAGTAGGTGCCCATAGATTGAGAAATGACTGGAAAAAACCACCTATGGTATATTAATGTTGAGGTAAATGTTCAGTAAGAAATGATAAATATGATGAACTCACAGGAACTTGGGAAGATTTACATGAACTGATGCAGTAATGAAATAATGCAACCAAAAAGACAGAACACAATAACTACAATGAAGTAAATGAAAATATCATTAAAGGGAAACTGAGCTGTGAGTAACAGAAGAAAAAAAGACAGTTAAGGTACTGGCGAACAGATTCTGAAAGACACAACCCCACTCATGGCATAGAGACAGGGATGCTTCCCCCACCTCCGCCAACTTAAGAACAGACTTGTGTATATTTCTCTCATGTGGCTACTGTATCAGCTCCTTTTTGCTTAAATTATTTCTCTTTGTTACAAGAGAGGGAAAAGTTCAATATGGAGTGGGGATAAAATGATTATGAAGTGAAAACTAAACATATCGATAAAACCATTTAAAATTAAATTGAGGAAACAAAGCAAACATTATTTTCAAGGGACAAGGGAGGAGAAATCTACGTCTGTACATAATCTGTTTACAAAGCTAGGGAAACGTGGAAGAAGACATCGATTCCCTTGGCAGAGCTTTAGTTTGAATTTGCTTAAAGGTTTCCCTTTATATTCAATGTATAAAATCAGGGTATACTTTATGCACAGGAAGGAAAAGGAGGGATTTAGAAAATATGCCTTGTTAGAATAGTGAAGAAAGCCAAGGGAACTATATTTTAGAGAGCAAGGAAGGTAAATAAAAATTATTAAAGGTTTAGAAAATAGCTTCTGTGATGAAAGGAAGTAAACATGTTTGGTCTGAAGAAAGACACCTGAAGGACCATTATAAAAAGTCTATTTTTCTTATTAGTCAGGGATAAGAGGGAGAAAAAGGATGCCTAAAGTCATCATGTTCATTATAATGGTTCTTGTACTCCCATGCTGGTGAGAGCAAATAAATTGGCCTGTGGAATATAACAGTCACTTTCTGCCCCATCGCTTCACTTTTTCTTATTTCTTCCTTGGCTTTTGTAGTTCAGTCATGTTTCAGCTGTGTCTGACTCTTCTTGACCCCATTTAGGGTTTTCCTGGCAAAGATACTGGATTTGGTTTGCCATTTCTTTCTCCAACTCATTTTACAGAAAAGGAAACTGGGGCAAACAGGGTTAGGTGACTTGCTCAGGATCATATAGCTAGTAAGTGTCTGAGGCCAGATTTGAACTCAGGAAGGTGAGTCTTGCTGACTGCAGGCCTGGTGTTCTATATATGTTACCACCAGGTAGGCATCCCTGGTTGGATTAATTGTATCCTATAACTTATAGTGAGTATATAATACAACCCCTCAGTCAGTCCATGTGGCCCCTAAATTCACTGGTCAGTCTATTGGACCAACGAGACAACCTATTAGTCAGGCCACTTATCCATTTAGGAATAATTCTTCCGCTTCATGCATTCACTTGTTGAGAAGCAGTATAGTATGGTGGAAAGAGGACAGAGTTTTGAGTTGGAGTACCTTAGTTCAATCTCATTTCTGTTAATTACTATCTGTGTCACTGTATCTATTTGGGCCTCAAGTTCCTCATTTGTAATATAAGGGGATTGGATATGAGTTTCTTGCAACTTTGAATCTATTATCCTATGATCAAGCATCCTGACTCATTTCCATCACTACTCATCAATCTGTTTACTTGATCTGCATCCTTTGTGACACCCAGAGAAAGAAAGGAAACATCTTATTCATGGAGGTGACTTGATAACAGAAAAATGCAATCGAAGTAACAGTGATATAATAAGGATAGATACTCTTGGAAAGTAAAGAGAGTGACCCAGAAACTAAAGTTACAAAGTGGATGAGTTCTAAAAGAAGGAAAGGGAAGGGCAGATTGTCTGATGTCAAAGGGACAAACCCAGAAATTCCCATTCCCTTCTGCTTCTGAGGGTCCTGTGAATCATCTAAGCATATTGATAGCAATCTCTCTTTAGCAGATCTGTTCTTAGACACATACTCATACCATGTGATTGTTACAAAGTGAAGTTAATATGAAATCAGAAACATCTCACTTCTGCCCCTTTCCCCATTTCACTGTCATATCCAGATGTGGACAATGTGTCAGTTTGTTTAACTTAATTATACTTCTTTGTTACAAGGGAAGACCCTGGAGGTCAGGGATAAAGGGTTTTTATAAAATGACATTTAAATAGACAAATGATTAGAAAGCTACAGCAGATTTTTGAGCAAGGGAGTGACATGGTTAGGTCTGTATATAACTGTGATCATCCTTGAGGGGAAGCATAACTGGCACAGGGACCATTTCAGTTCTACATTCATACTGGACCTTTCCAGGGGGTCCCTGGTTGGTCCCCATATGTTAGTTTTCTTCTCCACCTGATGATGGGGAAAGGCAGAAGGGACTGAATCAAACAGGATTGAACACCGAACAGTAACAGCCACCAATTCAATATACTTTAAAGGCAGGTTTGGATTCTGACATCTCTCTTTTGAATTTCTCCTTTCTTCTCCTTCTTCCCCCTCCTTCCAACCATGATGACTGCCTATTTATGTCAGTAAATACATACAGTAGTGTGCAGGCAAATGTTTAACAACTGGTTTCTCTCTCCCTCCCCCCAAATGTATGAATGCCACACATTTAAGTTTAATCTGTATTATTAACATTTGCTCCATAACTTTCTTAAGTCTAGACACTCAGCCAAACAATAAATCAAGCCCTGATTTGTTATATTTGCTGATTTTCTAGGTGTAATGCTTACACTAAAAATTTAACAATTGACTCCCAAGAGTCCATTTGAGCCTGCTTCAGCATCCCTTTGCATGTGCGCATCTAAATAAGCCTGAGAATGGATCTCAAAGCCTTGACTGCCTCTTCTGCTTTTTATTTCTTTCATGAAGTATGGATGGCTGAACACTGCTTATGAGATGAGGGTTCCCTAGCCTTAGTGTCAGCCTCAGAAATTCAAGAACTGAGGAGTGGCAGAAGTTGACCTTCAAAGCAACTTATCAGAGGAGAGGATTAAAGAGTCCTGGATTTAGAGTGGGATAGGAACCTGTTGTTACTGTTGTTCAGTCATGTCTGGCTCTTTGTGACCCCTTGAACCATAGAACACAAGGTCTTTCTGCCTTCCACTATCTCCCAAAGTCTGTCCAAGTTCATGTTCATTGTTTCCATGACACTATCTATCCATCTCATCCTCTACCATTCCCCCTTCCCTTTTGCTTTCAATCTTTCCCAATGTCAGAGTCATTTCCAATGAGTCCTATCTTTTCATTATGTGGTCAAAGTATTTAAGATTCAGCTTCAGGTTTTGACTTTCCAGTGAATAGTCTGAATTAACTTCCATAAGAACATAGAGGTTATGAAATCCAACCCTTCAGAGAGATTAAATGAATTATCCTGGGTCGCACAGCTAATAAGTATATGAGGCAGAATTCAAACCTAGCTTTTGAGAGTTCTAAGTCCAACACTTTTTCCACTATTTGACTTCTAAGGCAACTCATCAGTGGAGATAATAGCCACCACCAGCGGACACTGTGGGTGAGGGGTGGGGAGCCTGTGGCCTTGAGACCAAATGTGGTCCATTATGTCCTTAAGTGGGGCCCTTTGATGGAACTTCACAGAACATATCCTTTTTTGGGCCACACTTGAAGACCTAGATGGTCACATGTAGCCTTGAGGCTGTGGTTCCCCACTCCTGAAAAACTGAAGTAAAGGTGAAATACCTGTTTAGCAGTCCCAAAACTGTTTCATATCTTATCATTTTAAACATCAACCTCCCTGAAGAGTATAATAGGAATTATAGATAACCGATTCAAGTTTTAATTATTTGTCGATGCATACTTATGAATCTTTTGTGTTTTAAGTATTTTTCTTTCTAATGGAAGAAATAAATAGCTGTCCTCTATCTGATCTACTTTGTGTATTTAACATTTTCCTATTTATCTCTAGACATGAGCCAAACCTAAGTTTTGTAGGTTATAGCCATGATAAGCCAGTGATAACAAGAAAAAAACTGGCCCTACTTGAGACCCCTTATTCTAACTGCCATATGGTAGCAGAGGTTTAAGCAGTATTTACTCACATTCTCTGCAGGCATCTAAAAGAAGCAAAAATTGAGCATGAGTCACTCTCAAAGGTCCATTGAGTCATCAGCCTTCTTACTCAGTGACCAAAACAGGATTGCCTTAGTGCTGAGTCATAAATGATCCCTGGAAACAGCCTATGGCTTCATCATCCTGAAGCATTCGAGTGCTGAACTAGCAAACATGGGTCAGCTGGAATCGGGCATGGAAGATGAGCAAATGCTCAGTGTAAACCTAAGTTACAAACATTTTTATCACCAATAGGAGAAAACCCTTCCCATATTTCCATATCATGTAATGAAAAATATTTCATTTCCCCTAAGGTTAGTAAATGGTGATCCTCAGTCAGATATACCACCCAACAGACTCTCTTACCACCCCAGGACTAAGGAATAGTGATTTAAGATTGGTGACCTGGGAGTTCAAAGGGTTTGAGTGGTTGCAGGCTGTGAGGTATGGACCTGTGGATACTAAGAACTATCACTAGCTTCTAATGGTACTGGTAAACTGTGATATTGCTGCTAGGACTCCACTAGGCTCCCCAGCAGGCAGGAAGTGCATGGTGGGGTTATTCCTCTGCTTACTAATGTGTGTTATCTGCTTGACTGGAGACCTTGATCAGTAGTACAACAGTGGGCTAGTATATACAGTCAGAAGTAATGTCTTCTTGGTGTGTCCTGGTTTTATAGGCATTTCAGCTAACTGGCTTAGGAAACATAGGATAAATATCCAATCTATACCCAAAGGTGTTTGTGCCAGCATACTAATATATATTAATGTCATTAACAAATGGAATTCTCATATATTTTACTAACAACTCATAACTAACATTTCTGGTTATCCCAGTTATTAGAAAAAACAATTAACTGCCCATATCTTTGGCTTCCCTGACCAATATATTACCATTTTACTTACTTGCTCAAAGTGTTTGGGGGCTTGCATACTATAGCAGCAAGCACCCTGACACATCCAGGAGGGCCTGCTAGCACAGGTTCTTAGATTTGATTTTCTAAAAGGAAAGCAACTTTTGAAGGGTCAACAATCCTCTTTAATCACATATGCCAAAAGAGAAAATATAAGCAGAGAAGAAAAGACCAATAGACAGGGCTTCTAACTGTCTGACCATAAGCAATACATACATCACAGATCAACAGACAGAGCCAACTGTCTGACCATTACATACATACATAGTTACCAGAGAGAGAAGCACCAACATCTGGGTTTTTAAAGCAGGGAGGGAGGAGGAGGGCTCCTTAATGGCTACCCAGAGTCTTATCTGGCATATAAAGCTGCTTACAAAGAATAAGCCCCCCAGAGCAAAACCTCACCTCAGATATATACACAGATAGATACACCTCATATATACACTTTTCAGAGCTGAAGGACATCACAACCCTCCTGACCTAGTGCCTCATTAATTAACAAAAGGTGTGGGCCTTCCTACAAAACAAGCCCTCCCTAATCAACCTGCCTTTAATGGGCTTTACCTGAGACCTATTAATTGAGGGGGAGGGAGAGGAAGATCTTCAACTCACATTACACATACTTATTCAAATTCAAGAAGGGATCATTGATTTTTCTTGTGATCTTTAGTATCATACATTATTAGAAAGATTACTTTTGGAGGTGAGCAAAAGAGAGAAGGGAGAAATTGAAGACAGGGAGAACAGTTTAAAAGGGGGTTATTAAAACGTTCAGGTTTTTGAGGGTGTGAACTAAGATAGCTTGTGTAAAGTGAGAGAAAGGGGTATGTGTGAAAGATGTTGACCTAGCATGGTTGAGCTAGATATCAAGTAGGGTAATTTTTACATGCAAACAATGTGTTAACAGTAGAATTAAGAGGATTTATCAGCTGTGTGGATATGCAGATAAGAGAAAGGGGGAAAATCAAGCATGACTCAGAGGTTATAAATAGGAATATTTAAAAGATGGTAGGGTCTTCAACAAAAATAAAAATTGGGAGAGGCAGCATGGCACAGAGTGCAGAGAGTTGACCTTAAAGTCAGGAAGTTTGGGGTTCTAGACCCACTCTGTCATGTATAGGATATTTGACTCCAGGTGAGTCACACTCTGAGAATGTAAATTGTAGGACACTTGGTAATCTGCATTGACAGAGGGAGATTCCATACCTGGAGTTCCCTAAATCAATGAAATCATAAATTTGGACCAACCCCCCAAAAAGAAGAAAACAGGGGAGGAGGGGCAATTCCAGGGGGAAAAATGGCAAATTCCATTTCAGATATGTTTAATTTGAGGTGCTAGTGGGACATCTAGATGGAGATATTCAACAGTTATAAATTGAAATAAGTAGATAGATGCAGATATCTATATCTATGCATAGATCATATAAATATCTGTATCTATGCATAATTTGTCTTCATATATAATAGATATATTATAGATAATCTTCATAGAGATGATTCACTGAAATTATGAAAAGTAGATGAAATTGATAAGGGAATTCATATAGAGAAGTGTACACAGCATGTCACCTTCTGAATATTGATGGGGTAGGAAAAGCATGATTAATTTGCATTGGACCTGATGACTTCTGAAATCCCTGCAAATTCTTAGCAGAGATTGAGGGGTGGAGTGGGGTACATTCTGAGAGACAGGAGGAGATTCCAAGCAAAAGAATGTCAACAACCATCCATAATGAAGAAAAGTCTAAATTATACCATCTATGAAAGCTAATATGTTCCAAATTAGTTGAACAATCAAGAGATTGCTCTCATTTAAAAGGCATTTGATGCCTTTTAAGTGAAAAATACTTTAGTAGGAAGCTCCATCAAGTGACCTTTGAAGAAGGCATGACTCTAAAAATAATTTCAACCCTCTGTAATGAATAACTTACATTTTAATAGCATTTTATGGTTTGCCAACTGGTTTCCTCACAACAACCCCACCAGCTAATTTGTATAAGAACTATTGTCTCTATGTTACAGATCAGGAAACTGAAGACAAAAAAGAAGTGAGCTGACCACTATCACACAGTTAGCAATTGACCCAATTGTAATCTTTGTCTTTTCAATATTTTCTTAGCAGCACTTTTGATCTCTCCTTTGCTATCACATTCTACCTCGCATCTTACTTTTATGACAGAGGCATCAAACACACAGCTCATGGGCTGTATGGCTGCCTCCCACACTCTGCTTGTGGGTCTGAACCAGATGTAACTGGAAAATATTTAACAAAATAAATAAAAATACAAAAGAACATGATGCTAATATGTAGTTTTCTGAGTCAATACACACCCACAGGGATACTTATGCATGGTTTAATGATCTTCTGTATTTGAGTTTGACACTACAGTTTCATGAGATTAGAATTTGCTGTGATTTCCTTGCTGAAGACCTCCTGACTCACTTTCCAATCAGGTATCCTTCCACTCTAGCTCTCCATATCATGCTTCCTGAGATGCTACCCAAAATCAGGTCATTTTCCCCCTGTTGTAGATATATTACAAGAAACTAACAAGTCTCAAAATGTGTTTTTTCTCTCTAGGTTGAGATGGTAAATAAACAAAACTGCTAAATAGAATTATTCAGATTATGATTCATTCCTCACTATGCTTTTCATTATATAATTAGTTTTTATAAAAATACTGCAAACTCACTATCACCCATTGCAAAAGATCAGACATCTTTCATATGGAGCTCATTGAGAGCTTATGGGTTTTTTTAAACCCTTCAGTTACTTCTGATTTCTTCCATTTCAGGCTAGGGTATAAAGAATATGACCTTAGTCTTATTTTCCTCAACTGCAAAAAAAAATGAAATGATTGGACTAGTTGATTTCAATCATCCTATCCATCTCTGATGTTGATCATGAGCTCTGATACAGAACTATCAGGCTACAATTTCTACTGAGTCTCCACTGGGGAAATCAATAGTTCTCAAAGTCTTATTACTCATGACACAGCAGTATTCTTTGCCTGGAGGAATCAGTGCACTGATTATTTATATTGCCAACACTATTCCAGAGTCATGAGATTGGCATGCCCATTAGAAAGTGAGTTTAGTTTTGGTACAATTTGTGACTTACCTTGCAAAACTCGGGTGCACCAGTGTGTCAAAGAGCCCTTTGAAAACTACTAACAGTAAACTAACCACTGGATGTGGTGGAAAGTGGCAGTACATCAGGCTCTCAGTATTTAAGGTTTAGTGGCCTGAGAGACATAATAAATCTTTCTGACTTCAAATGTTTCAGTAGCTTCTATAGGAGTGAGCTACTCATCATAAAGTAGGGAAAATTACACTCTTCTTTAAAAAATTTTTTTTCCAATTATATGTAAAAACAATTTTAACATTCATTTTTTAAAAGTTTTTAGTCACAGATTCTCTCCCTCCTTCTCCTCCCATTGAGACGGCAAGCAAGTTGATATAAATTATATATATGCAGTCAAGATCACAGAAAAATTTAACTAATGACAAACTTATAGGCTGTTTGGTATAGGAGATAGAAATTCAGCCTAAGAAAAAGTAAGAATTGAATTCAAGTCTATTTCTGACATATACTGGTTATGTGAATGAGTGAGACATAAGACCACAGAACTAGAAAGCTGGAAGGGAACTCAGCAATCATCTAGTTCAATTGATCAATTAAAGAAATCCCCAATATTACATACCCAACACCTGATCTTCCAGTCCCTTTCAGTGCTGTAGACAACCCTCTAAAACTTTAAATAACAGAGAAGATGTCAATCTGCTTTACAAGAGAGAGTTCCCTCTTCCGTTAGTTTCCCATGGTGAAGAAATCACAGATCCAGTCCCTATTGCTAAAATTTGTAGTCAATTCTAAAATATTTCATGGTTGATTTTCCATTTTTTAAAATTATGGATTACAAAGGCATAATGTTTTGTTCTTAAAGTTTGGTAGGGAGGAGAAAATCCATTTAAGATTTTTGATTAAACTAAAATTAGTGAATTTTTTCTACTTGTTCCCAATGCTAAGGAAAGACTTGATAAGAAGATGGTAGAAACTATTGCTGATGATGAAGGGTTTGAGAAAGGTACATTCAACCACCTTGCCCCTGTCTCTCATAACCCCAGAGAGCTGGCCAGCTGAGAACTCCTTTCTACAGATGTGAGCAAAGCAGACATTTTAAAAATATTTGTTTAGGAGATTCAACAACTAATGGTCTGTTCCCTCTACTAACCTTTGGAAAATTCTCAAAATTAAATGAACATTTTAATATTAATGCCTTGATACTCTTAACAGTCTAAGATGAATTTTTGCTTTTAATTTCTATCCTAGCTAATGAAAGGAATTCTATGAAATCAGTGACAGATGAGACCAAATCTTCACTTATCTAGGGTGATTACACTGCATAGAATAACAGTTGTAGCTTCCTTCAATATGCATAGGGCTGAATTCTGCACAAAGATGATATGCAGTTAAAAGGAGTAGTGTAAGAGGCTCTCAAAAGGCAGCATGTGGAGATGGCAACATCCTCCAATGCCCCAAAAGACTTTTTTGGGAAATGCATTGTACTGAACTTACAGGATAGAATGAATGTAGCCTCAGAACTATTAGGTAGGAATAAATACTCAAGCCCAAGGAGATTTGGCATTGAAGCTCTGCTCATGTTTTTCCTGAAATAGGCAGTAGATCTTTTTGCTGAGACCTACCAGATAATAAAGTGGAAGCAATTTTTATTTTAAAAAAATATTGTGTGACATTTTCCCCAAAGAAAAAGCTAACATAAATTAAAAGGAAAGTCAGTTGAAGATGAAATTTAAAATTATTGAGCAATCTCTCTTTGAGAATATACAAAATATATGAGTTAGGTTGGAATTAGACACAATTATCTAGGGCAGCTAGGTGGCACAGTGGATCGAGCACTCAACCTGAAGTCAGGGAGACTCATCATCCTGAATTCAAATCTATTCTCAGACACTTCCTAACTGTGACTCTGGGCAAGTCACTTAACCGTGTTTTCCTCAGTTTCTCATCTCTAAAGTGACCTGGAGAAAGAAATGGCAACAATCTTCAGTCTCTTTGCCAAGAAAACCCCAAATGGGGTCACCAAGAATCAAACAAACATGATAGAATGACAAGAACAAGATACAATTAGCAAACCAAGGAGCTGTCTCTGAGCAACCAATTACTCTTTTTTATTTGCACTAATAGAAAAGTGTTTTATAATTTCAGCATTCAGAAATATTTCAGCTTTTCCTCTAAAAGATAATGAATAGTCCAACCACATTTTCCAGAACCTGAGAAATCATCTTAAAACGACATCCTAACCTGTTCTGTTTGTTTGTTTTTGTTCTTTACTTAACTCTCATTTAATATACCTTACTTTATTTACAACTTGACCAAGGATCTGTGATTTCATCAGCATGGAAAGAGCCTCCCACAAACACAGATTCCCACTGGCATATCTTAGAGAAGACAAATCCAGTGGAAGTACATGAGACACAAACCAATGAAGTGACTTTCCCAAGGTTATGTGGCAAGTAAGTATTTCTATTCAATTTCTAGTTCCTTTTTTTGGGTGCTGAGGGATACTACACCTGTTATTTTATCAGCATAGGGAATTCCCAAGGAGTAAACTCCCTCTCCCAGTGCAGATTATCACCTGTTCAACAACTTACAGTCTTAGGAAATTGTTCAGGGGAAATTAAGAGGTTTAGTAACTTGCTCAGAGTCATAGTCAGTATATGATGTGTCAAAGATGGGACTTGTAAAACTTAAAATGATGTATAAAATACCATTAATTATTAATACCAGCATATTAATAATAACAAATAAATATATAATATATTAATATTTAATTATTTACATGATGCATTATATTGTATTACTATATAACATTATATGATATATGATTCTATTACAATAATATCATATAATAATGAAATGTGTATAAAACACCAGTGATTTTATTGCCTTTCATTCCCTTGTCATCTCTCAACTGAGATAATGGGTCTCTCCCAATGGGTCTCCATGCCTCAAGTCTTTCTTCACTCCAGTCTATCCACACAGCCATGAAAGTATTTTCCTAAGTACAAGTCTAGCATCACTCTGCATTTCATACTATTGTCCCCAAAGTTTCACATCTAATACATTTTTCTTCTTTTAAAAGATGCCAATTGATCTAATCTTGAAGTATTTTTTAAAATAATAAGCTCTAGCAAATGAGCTTTCACAAATTTAGTTTTATTAGGACAACGTCATTTCATGCAAAAAGTATAAAAATACTAACATTGGGATCACTAGAACCATATCTTTATTTTCTCTCCATTATGGGCTAATATTTCATTTAATAAGCTCTCTAAATTTCCTTCCTTATTTTCTTTCATACAGTAGGGAGTAAAAAAATCGTCTCTCCTTTTTACCATATTGGCATGTTATGAGGATGAATACAAATTTTGCATGATGTGTGAAGATTTCCTCAGAGAAAGGAAAATTCATTACAAGATTACCAAAATTTCTTAATGTATGAATGAAATTAACTTTTTTAAAGAATAAGTTTATTTGTGTGATCTTTTGTATTACCAAAATTTCCCCCAGAATTCCTGCCTCTCCTCCCCCAACAAATTATTTTTAAGTACTATCTATATTATCATATATTGAAGAATTTTTTAAAATACAAAAGTTAATTGTATATTCATAATATGATTTCATCTTTTTGAGGGTAGCCTGTATCTTAGGTGGCCCTCTCTCATAAGATGTTTAACTTACATGGATGGGGTCCAATTTGACCCTCGAGGAGTCTTTTTTTTATTTTTGGCTTTCTCTCATTCTCTCAGCTTACCCTGGAAAACAGCCAAATGCACTCATGTCTAGGTTTTCAAAAATGTAGGCAACATGATCCACAGCTTAAACACAAGCACTCAAGGTAAGAAATGCATATCAGGTAAAGGATAGCCTTTATTTCACCTCACAGAAAATACAGAAGATAAAAATGCAGTATAGGAATCTATTAATACCAAAAGCACATAAAGAGTTGGAAAAAAAACTCACAGAAGTCTAAAATGTACAGAAAATGCACAAAGCATGTTTTTAGTAGCTCATTGGTTCCTTTCAAAGGGAACTTGAACTTCGATTTTCCATTAGGGTAAGGCTTTGACATTCTGGTGAACTCCTACTTGCCCACGGAGTACTACACAATCTTTTCTAGAATCATTGTATGACTCTGTAGTTAAAGTTTCTCACAGAAGTGAGGATGGGACAGAGGCTGCTGTTCTCCAATTAAGTCATTTTTTAGAAGATATGGACTTTTATCTATATAAATTTGTAGTATGCCTTTATAGATTGTCTACCAAATAGTTTATGATTTTTTGTAGTTTTTAACAAATTTTATTTTCTTAATTAGCAAAAATCTATCTTTCCCATCTCTTTCACTCCCATTGGAAAAGAAAGAAAAACAAAACTCATAACAAATAAGTCAAACAAAACAAATTTCCAAATTTTCCATGCCCTAAAAATATTTATTACTCTACACCCTATGTCCATCACATCTCTATGTTTCATCAGAAGTCTTCTGACATCATGATCTGTCATTTCATCAATTAGAATTTTTGAATCTTTCAAAGCTGTTTGTCTTTACAATGTTATTATTGTACAAAGTATACTCCTGGTTCAGCTCAATTCCCTCTGCATTAATTGATTCATATTTTCCCAGGTTTCTCTGAAACCATTCCTTGCATCATTTCTTATAGTACAATAGTATTCCGTTGCATTCATACACAATCATTTGTTTAGCTATTGATGGGAATCTCTTTAGTTTTGAGTTGTTGTTGTTGTTTTGTCATCACAAGAATAACTGTAATAAGTATTTTTGTACATATGAATTCTTTTTCTTTTGTTGTATAGACCAAGTATTACATCACTGAGTCAAAGAGTATACACAGTTTGGTAATTCTGTGAACACAGTTCCAAATTGCTTTCTACAATGTCTGGACTCATTCATATCTAACACATTCCTTTTGGGTATTAATATACCTATTTTCTCACAGCCCCTCTAGGATTTGTCATTTTCCTTTTTTGTCAACTCTGCCAACCTGATGGGTATGAGGTAGAATCTCAGAGTTGCTTTAATTTTCATTTCATTAATTATTGGTGATTTGAATCACTTTTTTCTCCACATAGCTCTTGATAGCTTGGATTTCTTCCAATGAAAACAGGCAGTTTATATTTTTTTACCATTTTTCAGTTAGGGAATATTTCATATTTATTTTGAATGGAAATTCTCTTTCTATTTTTTCCTCCAGTACTATATTATTTTCATATGGAAATGCTATCCATTTTTATTTTACATCCTGCTACGTTACTGGATCTATTAATTGACTCAGTTTATTTTCTAATTCTCTAAGATCTAAATAAACCATGTGCTATCAGCAAATAAAGAGATGACTTCTAAATAATAGAGAAACTGGCATTTCTGAGTCCCTGCCATACAAATTCTGCTATATAAATGACCTGTAATAAATTAGATGGATTAAATATTTCAGTTCACTTTGGCAAAAGTGTCAAACTTTCATCAATCTCAAACTTGTAATGTTATCTCATTTAAATATGGTACTTCCCAGTTTACAAAGGCCTTTCTTCACAATAACTCTATGAAGTAGGCAGGTGAAGGGACATTAACCTCATTTTAGAGATGAAGAAATTAAGAAGCAGAAAGATTAAGCAATTTGTGCATGGTCACATTGCTCATAAGTGACAGAACCAGGCCTCAAGTCCAACTCTTCTGGCACCAAGTTTAGTATTTTTTTCTAAAATCATTGAAAGAGGATATTATCAGCATTTTATAATTTTTTAAAAGCTATTGTTCATTGATTAGTTATTAGGATAATGAATAGGTAGCAATTTTAAAATAATGCTAGAAATAATGCCTTTGACATCAAACTCCTTGATAATACATTGTTAAAATAATGTATTTTAAAAGAAACATCAAAGAGGGAAAATATCAAATTCAATTTTAAAAGCATTTTCCTTCATCCAAAAACTTAAAAAAACATAAAAAAGGAGAAAATATCATTAAATCCAATTAAAAACAACATTTCTCCTTCCTCCAAAACGAATAGTGAATTTCTTTTGTTTTGAGGCTTTGAATATATTTAAGAGACTGATTTAGTTCCTTGCTTGAATGCATTTTAAAAAACTCATTAAGTTTTTGAAGCTAGTAAAGTCTTATCATACCATTCCTATATTCTGTTTATTTTTTTAATGATTAATTCCATTTCTCCTTTTGTAAATTCTGTCACACATTTTAACATAATGACCTGCCTTTAATCTTAAAGTTATGTTTAGACAAGGAAAATGGAATAGCACATTTTAGGAGAAAGGGTGATCCATTATTTTATTCTCAAGACTGACACATGGTAACAAAAACATCTGGTTTCAATTCAAGAAATGTTTGCTAAATACTTAGTGTGCAAAACACTGTGCTAGAAACTGGTATTAAAAGGATGAAATAACACAATCCCTGCTTTCTGCATGCTTACAATCTAGTAGGACAATAGACCATGTACCCAAATAACTATGATCCAAAGTAGAATACGATAAGCTTAAAGGAATGATCCAAGAAAAATGCTATGAGGAATTGGAGGATAGATCCTTTTCAAATGAGTAGAGGAAGAAATATTAAAGAATACTTCATAGAGGGACTCACTCTTGAGTTGGGCATTGAAGATAGGGAGAAATTTTAACACATAGAGAGTTAGTAGAGGAATCCGTACTATCCATGGGGCGCAGTATAAAAATAGGAGAGGGTAGGATCAGAATGGAAGATGCTGAAAGGTTTGACTGCAACTTCCCAGATCCAACATTGTCCTTAATAATCTAGACTATCTAGGTAATAAAAGAGATCATAAGAAGTTAAAGCATAGGCATGCTCTTAGCACAGGGCAGAAACTTTCTCAATTTTTCTATATTGTTAACCTTATTATTAAAAAAAGAACGACTTTTGCATACAAACAGATTGACCTATGATGATATAATTTTGTTTCTCGTCCTCCCCTTCTGCTGTAGAAGTTGTCAGCTGCAGAAAAGCTTGACTTGTGGAAAGAAAATGGTTGTGCAGAAACATTTGAGAAGAAACTTTGCAGGACTGGATTCCCTATTTTGTCAAGTTGCCATTTTTGTATAATGTGCTAGACATGTTCTAAAACTTGTGGTTTACTAAGTACTTGGCTATTTGGCGAAAATGAGCAGCTCCTTTGAAGACATATTTAGCAGGTCAAAAACATAATTTTTCTTTCTCAATCTTAACCCTTTTTAAGACTAGCCTTACATAATACTTTGAAATGACATTAATAGCAAAAATTGGTTAGCTCTCTAACTTACTAACTGTTTATCTTCATCTCAAGAAGATGAAAATAAACCTTAACCTAGAATAATGGACTTAGTTGACAATTCTATTTTAGGAACTGATTTTCCTTTGATCCTATATATTCTATCTTATGTATTTAAAAACATTTTTCTGAAAAAAAATTGATAAGCTTCACCAAATGTCCAAGGGGGTCCATGACACAAAAATGGTTAAGAAATCTTTCTCTAAGTCTACAAAGTGAGAAGATACAGAGCAAACCAGATCAACATAATCCTTTACAAATGTTCCTAGATCTAAAGAAAACAATTCCAATTGCAGAATACCAATTTGTTCTGTATTGACTTAATCTTGAGAATAAGTGAATTCCAGGAACAGAGCAATTACTTCTGGTCATTGATCTAGATAAGTTATCCACATCCCTATGCTTCCAACATGGACAATTAACAAGTATTCATTAAATGTTTCCAATGTGCTGGAAAGTTTATACTTTCTTACTTATCTATTGTATTTCATTGAAGTGTGTATGTATTTGTGTATTTGTGAGCACACACACACACACACACACACACACACACACACACACACATCTTATTGTACCTAGTAGATTTTAAGTTCCTCCAGGTTGGCTGCCATGGTTCCTTTGTTACCTTTCCCATAACATCTTTCAGTTCAGTACATGGCTCATAATTTTTCTCTTATCCTTAACTCCTGCCCTCATACTTCAACATGTATATTGACTTTGCCTTAAACACCCTAAATACTCAGTTCCTCAACCTTCTCATTTCCCATGCCTTATTCCTCCATTCCACCTCAGACACACTCAAAGACATTCTTGATCTTACTATCACCCCCAAAGGTACCATCTCCATGTTCAGGAATTCCAAAATCTCCTTACCTAAATACAATTTATTGGCCTCTTACCTGCCCCTCTGCCTTCCTTTATCAAATACTCCTCTTTGTCCACACCATGACACCCAAACCGTTGAGATCTTAGTTCTCCCTGGTCATCTTCCCTGTGTCTGTCACTTTCTCCTCTTTTGTCCATTTTGACTCCTTAGTGAACTAATTCAACATTACATTGTCTTCCTCTCTTGAATCCCTAGCCCACTTCACTATTTGCATCATGCCAAACCTGTCTTGTATCATTCCTACCATTTACTGTCTTCATGCCTGCATATGTGTACTTCAAAAAGAAAAGAAGATAGAAAAAATCACACAATCTTTCTGACTTAGTTCACTATATATTTATGTTGTACAACCTCAACTGGGCTCTCACTGCTGCTGGGTAATCCGACTATATCTCCCCATCAAGTCAATTTTCTGCCCTCCACAGTGGTTTTTCCCAGCCTTTTCATCTCTCCTCAAAACTCCCATGGCTCCTCCCTTACCTATCCTCTCAGCTAAGAACTTTGTCTTATGTTTTACAGAAAAAAGTTGAGACTATTTGCTACAAACTCTCTCTTCTTCCTTATTTTTTATCTCATATAACTTGAATGCCTTCCATCATTATCTCCTTCATCCCTGTCTCACAATGAGATGGCCTTACTCCTTGCCAAGGCTAAACCATCTACCTGTTCAAGTAATTCCATTCCATCCCATCTCTTTGAACAGATTTTTTCCCCCCTGTCAGTCCCATTCTATTACTTATTTTCAATCTCTTCCAGTTTGCTGGCTTCTTCTTTACTGTCTATAAAAATGTCCATGTCTCCCCAACCTGAAAAAAACTCTCACTTGACCCTTTCATTTCTACTACCTTTCATCCTATATTGCTTCTCCTCTTTGGAGCTAAACTCCTTGAGAAGGCCATTTATGGTAGGTACCCCAACTTTATCTCTTTTCACTCTTTTCTTAACCTTTTACAATCTGGCTTCTGACCTTATCATTCACTTGAAACTATTCCTTCCAAAAGTTACCAATGATCTTTTAGTTGCAAAATCCAAGGCCTTTTCTCAATCTGCATTCTTCTTGATCTTTCTACAGCTTTTGATATAGTTGATTGTCTTCTTCCTAGGTTTTGGGGACAGTACTCTCTTGGTTCTCCTCCTACCTACCTGACCACTAATTCTCTGTCTCCTTTGCTATATCCTCTTCCGGATCATACCCTCCAACAATGGGTGTACCCTAGAGTTTTGTCTTGGGCCATCTTGTCTTCTCCCTCTATACGAAGGCTTCTTAAACTTGTTCTATTTATGACTCCTTTTTGTACTACAGTGAAGTTGTGCAATTCAAGACAAGCAAGTGCTGCTAGCAACACTTCAGATTCATTGAATTTTGTGGTTTTTTAAAAATTTATTTATTTTAAGTTTTCAACATTCATTTCCCCAAGATTTTGAGTTCCAAATTTTCTTCCTATCTCTCCTCTCTGACCACCCCAAGACAGCATTACCCCTTCCCCCCAATCTGCCCTCTCTTCTATTGTACCCTTCCCTTCTCTTATCCCCATCCCCTCTGTTTTCTTGGAAGGCAAGACAGATTTTTACACCCCATTATATCTTATTTCTCAGTCACATGTAAAAACAATTTTTAATGCTTGATTTTAAAACTTCGAGTTCCAACTTCTCTCCCTTCCTCCCTCCCTCCCCACCCATCTCCACTGAGAAGGCAAGCAATTCAATATATGTTATACATGTGTGGTTATGCAAAGACTTACATAAAAGTCATGTTGCAAGAGACTAACTATGTTTCCTTCCATCCTATCCTACCCCCAATTTATAATTTTCTCTCTTGACCCTATCCCTCCTCAAACGTATTTACTTCTAATTACATCCTCCTCCCATTTGCTCTCCCTTCTATCATCTCCCCAGCCCCCGCTTATCCCCTTCTCCCCTACTTTCCTGTAGTGTAAGATAGAGTTTCATAGCAAATCGAGTGTGCATGTTATTCCCTCCTTAAGCCAAATGTGATGAGAGTAAGGTTCACTTTTTCCCTCTCACCTCGCCTCTCTTCTCTTCCATTGAAAAAGCTTTATCTTGGAGGAGCCAAGATGGTGGAGTAGAAAGATACACATATGCTAGCTCTGAACCCACAGCCCATAAAATACCTGTAAAGAAGAACTCCCAACAAATTCTGGAGCAGCAGAAGCCACAGAACAACGGAGTGGAGGAGATTTCTGTTCCAGAGAGACCTGAAAAACTGACATGAAAGGTCCATCGTGCACAAGACCCAGAGCAGAGCTCAGCCCTGCCTTGGCTGCAGCACTGAGAGGAGCAGATACTAGCAGGCTTCAGGGACAGAATCTCCAGCAGCAGCACAGGTCCCTCCAGCAGCAGCGCAGGTCCCTCCACCCACAGGTACCAAAGGTCAGTGAGAGGGTCTTTTCAGCTTGCTGAGAGGTGAGTGGGGTGTCTCCATAACTCAGGCCCCCTCTGGAGGCAGCAGCAGAGGTGACAGTGGACAGGGGCTCCCAAAGCAGACAGGAGCTCAGATCCATTGCTGAAGGTCTCCACATAAACCCTCAGAGGGAACTGAGCCCCATGTGGTGGCCCTGCCTCCACCTGAGCACCTGAACATAATCTCACACTGAATAGCAGCCCTGTCCCCACCAAAGCCCTAAGGATGGGAAGCAGCATTTGAATCTCAGCCCCCAAGCACTAGTTGAGCGGAACTGGAGGCAAGGTGGGTGTGGACGGAAAAACTCAGAAGTCAAGTAACTGGCTGGGAAAATGCCCAGAAAAGGGAAAAAAAATAAGACCATAGAAGGCTACTTTTTTGGTGAACAGATATCTCCTCCCATCCTTTCTGATGAGGAAGAACAATGCTCACCATCAGGGAAAGACATAGAAGCCAAGGCTTCTGTATCCCAAACATCCAAAATAAATATTCAATGGGCTCAGGCCATGGAAGAGCTCAAAAAGGATATTGAAAATCAAGTTGGACAGGTGGAGGAAAAACTGGGAAGAGAAATGAGAGAGATGAAAGAAAAGCATGAAAAGCAGATCAACACCTTGCTAAAGGGGACCCAGAAAAATGCTGAAGAAAATAACACCTTGAAAAATAGGCTAACTCAATTGGCAAAAGAGGTTCAAAAAGCCAATGAGGAGAAGAATGCTTTCAAAAGCAGAATTAGCCAAGTGGAAAAGGAGGTTCAAAAGCTCACTGAAGAAAATACTTCTTTCAAAATTAGAATGGAGCAGATGGAGATTAATGACTTTATGAGAAACCAAGAAATCACAAAACAAAACCAAAAGAATGAAAAAATGGAAGATAATGTGAAATATCTCATTGGAAAAACAACTGACCTGGGAAATAGATCCAGGAGAGACAATTTAAAAATTATGGGACTACCTGAAAGTAAGGATCAAAAAAAGAGCCTAGACATCATCTTTCATGAAATTATCAAGGAAAACTGCCCTGAGATTCTAGAACCAGAGGGCAAAATAAGTATTCAAGGAATCCACCGATCACCACCTGAAAGAGATCCAAAAAGAGAAACTCCTAGGAACATTGTGGCCAAATTCCAGAGTTCCCTGGTCAAGGAGAAAATATTGCAAGCAGCTAGAAAGAAACAATTCAAGTATTGTGGAAATACAATCAGGATAACACAAGATCTAGCAGCTTCTACAGTAAGGGATCAAAGGGCATGGAATAGGACATTCCAGAAGTCAAAGGAATTAGGACTAAAACCAAGAATCACCTACCCAGCAAAACTGAGTATAATACTTCAGGGGAAAAAATGGTCTTTCAATGAAATTGGGGACTTTCAAGCATTCTTGATGAAAAGACCAGAGCTGAAAAGAAAATCTGACTTTCAAACACAAGAATGAAGAGAAGCATGAAAAGGTAAACAGCAAAGAGAAGTTATAAGGGACTTACTAAAGTTGAACTGTTTACATTCCTACATGGAAAGACAATATTTGTAACTTGAAACTTTTCAGTATCTGGGTAGTTGGTGGGATTACACACACACACACACACACACACACACACACACACACACACACACAGAGAGAGACAGAGAGCACAGAGTGAATTGAATAAGATGAGATCATATCTTTAAAAAATGAAATTAAGGGGTGAGAGAGAAATATATTGGGAGGAGAAAGGGAGAAATGGAATGGGGCAAATTATCTCTCATAAAAGAGGCAAGCAAAAGACTTTTTAGTAGGGGGAAAAAGAGGGGAGGTGAGAGAAAAACATGAAGTTTACTCTCATCACATTCGACTAAAGGAAGGAATAAAATGCACATTCATTTTGGTATGAAAACCTGTCTTACAATACAGGAAAGTGGGGGAGAAGGGGATAAGCAGGGTGGGGAGGTTGATGGAAGGGAGGGTAATGGGAGGAGGCAGCAATTTGAAGTCACACTCTTGGGGAGGGACAGGATCAAAAGAGAGAATAGAAGCAATGGGGGGGCAGGATAGGATGGAGGGAAATATAGTTAGTCTTACACAACACGACTATTATGGAAGTCATTTGCAAAACTACGCAGATATGGCCTATATTGAATTGCTTGCCTTCCCAAAGGGAATGGGTGGGGAGGGAGGGATGGGGAGAAGTTGGAACTCTAAGTTTTAGGAACAACTGTCGAGTACCATTCTTGCTACTAGGAAATAAGAAATACAGGTAATGGGGTATAGAAAGTTATCTGGCCCTACAGGACAAAAGAGAAGATGGGGACAAGGAAAGGGAGGGATGATAGAAGAGAGGGCAGATTGGTGATAGGGGCAATTAGAATGCTGGGTGTTTTGGAGTGGGGGGAGGGGACAAATGGGGAGAAAATTTGTAACCCAAAATTTTGTGAAAATGAATGTTAAAAGTTAAATAAATAAATTTTAAAAAATAATAAAATACTAGTTTTCTTTACCTTTGAACATGATAAAGCCAACTCCACCATTTCCTTTATTTGCCTCTCCATAGAAAACTGGTATGCCTTTGATCCATTTAATTTCCTTTCTTCATCTCAATTTGTTTATCGTGAGCATGTGAAGAATAATGCAATTCAGTTATTCTGGTACTGAGCAGAGTTTTCACATTCAGAGGACTAAGAGCCAGGTGAAAATTTATGTAATTGTCCAGTTATTTCTAATTCTCCATTGCATCATTTGAGTTGTTTGTTTTGTTTTTTGGCGAAGATACTGGAGTGGTTTTTCATGTCCTTCTCCAGTTCATTTTACAGATGGTGAACTGAGGCAAAGGCTTGCCCAGGGTCACATAGCTGGTAAGTGTATGAAGACAGCTTTGAACTCAGGAAGAGAAATTTTCCTAACTTCAGGCTCAGTACTCTAACCACTGCTTCACCTAGCTCCTCAATGTATAGATGGTCTAAAAACTTTGTGAGTCTTAAAAAGTTTTGTTTTCCTTTCAACCACCTTGCCACCATCACTACAGAAGTGCAAAGGAGCCCAAGAGGACCGAGGGCTACTTTGTCTATTTCTTTGTTTTATGATTGCCATGACAAAAAAATGTACTACCAAGGAACCAATCTATCGATGATAAGCATCTCCCTACTTAGGCTCTCCTCAGAGGTCAGATTTGGATTGTTATTAGTACTCTACCTAAAAGTTTCTGCAGAATGATAGGACCAGCCAGAACTAGTGTTCTGCTAGCGTAACTCTAATAATAATCTCACAGTTACACTACACCATGATGAGACATCACACTAGGTCTTCAAGGAGGATTATGTAATAAACTGGTAAATGAAGCAGTATGTTCTAATGGAAAGCTTTGTAACCTGAAGATGAGTTCAAATCCCAGTTTGCTGCTTACTTCCTACCTGATGGTGAGCAATTCACTTAATCACTTTGGGCCTCAGAGGGGAAGGTCACTGCCTACTCTAAATCTTTGATCTTATGATCTCATGCTAAGGTGCAAATTATTCACTAAGTATGAGGGGAATTTGAAAGAAGATGTATTGATCAACCAACAAGTATTTATTAAGCACCAACTGTGTGCTGGGTATGAAAGCTGAAGACCAGACAAAGCAGGGAGAGATTTAGGAAGCTAGCAGAACACAATCAATATTAAGTAGAGTTAGATGTAGTCTAACTGCCTGTGGCATGAAGAGAAAACAATTGAGCTTCGGGGGTATGTAATTCTGCTCTTTCAATATTGGTCTTGCTTCAATTATCTGCTTGATGGAAGGATAAATCTGGACAACTTTGAGACTGTTGTTTCAGTTATAATTTCTATACTAACTTCAACTATTTTATATTTCCACTTTTTTCCTCCTCTTCCTTTTGTCCTTCCTTCAGCTTATATTTAACCAGATACAGCATAAGTTTCCTTCCCTTCCCTCTTGAATTGTAACATGCCAACCCTTCTGCATCATTGTTAGCAAATGTCTTGCCTTTGTGAGTTTCCATTTTAGGTCACATGTCTCTTTGTCTCTTCTTTCTCACTTTCCATTCAGATAATAAGCAAGTTGCATCAAATGAATTTTTTTCTAAAAAATAAAATGAAAGGTACAGCTTAAATCTTTTCTATACTGTTTTTGGAAAATAAAAGCTTATTCTCTCTCTGTCTCACTGTCTCTGTCTCTGTTCCCACCTCCACCCTCAACTTTCTTGTGATTCTGTTTTCTCTCTTTACTCATTTTTAACTGATTCAGGAGAACAATTGCTTCTGATAGTTGAATATTTTTCATCAGGCTGTGGTGAGCAGCAGATAGTCAAGCAGATGTTTGTGGGATGCACTGATATCCAGACAGAATGACATATAGCTACAGACTTACTGATAGTTGGTGGGGAGAGCAGGGGCAGGGGAGGAAGGACCATATTGCATGTGATGGGTTGTGGACTTTAGAGGTGGGGTTGTCCTATTTGAATAAGATTTTGTGGTAGCAAAAGCTGCACAACTGTACAGACACAAAAAGAATAGCCTCCTGTGTAGGGGACCATCTCCAATTGTTTTGATCTATATTTTGCCACTGGACCCCGAGGGCTCCAAGGGAGAGAATGAGGTTGGTGACTTTGAACAGACCTCCCTCACTTGAATCCAATTCACTTGCGAGTCATGGCATCACCTTCCTGATATCATGGTCCTCTTCAAGAATGAACAAGAATCTGTGAGTAGTAGTAGCTGTCACACTGGGGACCAATTGTCCAATTATAATTGGGCAATGCAGCTCCTTTCTTTCTTTCTTCCTTCCTTCCTTCCTTCCTTCCTTCCTTCCTTCCTTCCTTCCTTTCTTTCTTCCTTCCTTCCTCTCTCTCTGTCCACATAGGGAATCATACCCTTACTTTCAGTTCCTCTGCCAAAAGGAATATAAATTTTGATCATTTTAACTCATGAGATATTTTGGGGTTTATGGGTTAGATATCTTTTTTTAAGGAACATGCCTTAAGCCCAAATCACCCTGGCTGTCATTGATTGTTCAAAATTAGGTCCCAGTCCAAGCCTCACTTGGTCATTGTTTGGGCTCTGATGGCTAGAGTGAGTGTAAATATTAATTGTTTCTGTGTTTGGCCAGAAACCCTTAAGGTCTCCCCTTCCCAGATCGATTTTTTTTAGCTAGGTAAAAGAGGCTTCATTTCTTGCTTAGCCTTAATCACTGAATGGCCATTGCCTCAGTCAAACTGAGACTTGGGAAAGACTTTAGCTTAAAAAGGCCAAGGTCTCCCACTGCACCTGGGACTACCTCCAGTCGTCCTAATCTATGTCTTGCCACTGAAGCCAGATGACTTGGAGGAGAAAGTGAGGCTGGTGACATCACCCAACCCTGTCTCACTTAAATTCAATTCACTTGCAAGTCATGGCATCACCTTCCTGATATCATGCTCCTCTTCAAGAATGAAAGACAAACAACAAATGAACAAATGAATGAACCTTCTTTGAGCAGCATGTGTAATGTTAAGTTCAAGTAAGGAATATGAGTTTTTGTCTTTATTCCCTAACCCAAAGATAACACAATAGGTAGTCTCACATTTACTTACTAAAAGCAAGAATAGCTATATACCTCCTGTTTTGGGGGGTCTGGCATATGACAAAACCACTTAAAATGGTGTCATCCATATGGAAAACCCTAGGAAACAACTCTCTGATCCTGGATTTGCAGATGTTCTGAATATCCTGGCTATCTGAGGATGTTCTATGTTGGTCTACTGCAAGGCTGAGATAGCTTTGCAGCCAGAACTATCTGCATCTTTAAAATGGCCTAAAAGCACTCGTGTGAGATTTTCCAGCATTTACCTCTGAGTCAGAATATGTGACTCATTCACACAGTGTGGTATAGAAGGAATGATATCCTCCTTCAAGTTTTTGGAAAGATGTTTCTACATTTGTCCTTGCTACGTATTAGAAATAAATATTCCTTTGTAAAAAACTAGTACTGTCTGCCTTGGCTGCCTCAACTATAAAAGGGAAATAATAATAGTACCTACCTCTAGAGTTGAAGATCAAAAGAGAAAATATTTCTAAAGCTCCTAGCACAGTGCCTAACACAGAGTAAGCATTTAATAAATTTTTGTTCTCTTTCCTTCCTCTAATTAAGAAGCTACTATTCCAGCAAACTGTCACAGGCTTTCTAGTTCCAGGGATCCCCAGTTTTTCTACCCAAAAATTATTTCTTACTTCCATGAAAATGAATGGAAGGGTGAAAGACATAGGAATAAATATTAAACCAAGGGGGCAAGGCTGTT
This sequence comes from Notamacropus eugenii, assembly GCF_028372415.1. Classification (NCBI taxonomy): domain Eukaryota; kingdom Metazoa; phylum Chordata; class Mammalia; order Diprotodontia; family Macropodidae; genus Notamacropus; species Notamacropus eugenii. The sequence goes on along the minus strand of NC_092874.1, from coordinate 179,871,126 downwards.
GTCTTCTTCCTTCCTAGCCACATTATTGCCTTTACTATGTATTTGTGGTTGACAGTGTAACCCTACATTTATATATCTAGCATAATGTTTAGCAATAATAAGACTTTAGGTCAAAGATTCTATCTTTAGGTTACCGTATTCTGTGTCACTCAAAAATAACTTCACATAGAGATAACCTCAAATGAATATGTTCCCATAATGACATTAATAATGAACACTTTAATCATCCTCAATGATTACAAGTCCATGAAATGAATACTGTAGCATGAGTTTGGAGAAATAGAAATCTATGCTTTAGCTGGAAATGATATGATACATTCTCTCCCTTTTTCTTTTAGCTTCTTTACATGTGCTGTTATCCTCTTTAGAATATGAGCTCCTTGAGGGCTGGTATTTGTATTATTAATACTTAACACACTGTCTGGCATGTGCAAAGCACTTAATAAATGTTTCTTGACTGACTGATTAAAAGGAAAAGTAACTGAACTATAGCTCTGAGCTCCCAGTTAGGAAAATTCCTACCACCTAGGTAAAGATATGACTCTGTGCCTACCCTTAGATTTCTCTCTCTCTCTCTCTCTCTCTCTCCCCTACTCTCTCTCTTTTTCATTAGCTTCTGGCTGAGGCAAAATTCAGTTTACTAGAAATAATTCAGTAATTAACTAGCCAATTATATTATAGTGTTTACACAGGCTTCTGGAGGGGAAGTTGAGTAAAGAGCCAACATTTTCTTGGAACCTTTCTCAATTTAGTTCCTTTACTCTAAAACGCCTATGAAGGAAATGATTCTCTGAAATATCTTCCTTCTATCCTGTAACTCAGTCTTCCCTTTGCTTCAAAAGAGTATACTGGAAACTCCATGCTTGCTCCAGCATCTTGAATCTCTCACTTTGATTCAGAGAATGGCCTTTTCCTTTTATGGTTAGGCCTTAATTAATGAGATCAATGGATCCCCTGAAATAGTGGAATTATTCAAATTCATAATATGTATTTCTATATGGTTGAAACCAATTTTAAATAATTATGAATTACATAATTATAACTTCACATATTTCACATAATTATAAATTCTAATAGCACAAATTCATATTTGAATGCATGTGACCATTAAAAGAGATTCATTATTTGAGCTAATCTAGACCTAGCTATGTATAGTTTGTTTAGGACTGACCTGTCCCTTACAAAATGGCTTTGATTGGTTCAAGGAGATATACAGGCCCTGTTCATACTTCATACTCATCATTTGGTTTAATTAAAAAGTGCTCTTGGGGGGGCGGAGCCAAGATGGTGGAGTAGAAAGACGCACATACACATAGCTCCGAACCCACAACCCACAGATCGGCTACAGGGGAGCAACTCACGGTGAATTCTGCACCCAGAGGCCACGGAATATTGGAGCGAGGGAGATTTCTGTTCCGGAGAGACCTGCACACCTCTCACGGGGGGTCCTTCACTCTGCAGACTGGGCGCCGGGTCTGGGAGCAGAGGGCAGCCCTGCAGCGGCCGCGGCACCAAGAGGAAAAGATCCAAGCGGGCTTCGGGGACGGGATCTCCAGCGGCCACGCGAGTCCCTCCACCCACAGAGGGACCTGCAAACCTCTCGCAAAAGGTCCGTCGCACTGCAGACGCGGAGCCCAGCCCAGGCCAGACCTGTTGCGGCCTTGGCACCAAGAGAAACAGACTCGAGCAGGCTTCAGGGATGGGATCTCCAGCGGCCCCACAAGTTCCTCCGCCCACAGGTGACGGGGGTCAGTGAGAGAGTCTCTTTGGCAGGTCGAGAGGGGAGTGGGGTGCCCCCATGATTCGGGCCCCCCCGGGAGGTAGAAGCTGAGAGGTGGCTGCAGACAGGGGCTCCCCAAGTGGGCGGGAGCCTGGATCCATTGTGGAAGGTCTGTGCATAAACCCCTTGAGGGAACTGAGCCTGAGAGGCGGCCCTGCCCCGACCTGACCACCTGAACTTAATTCTCACACTGAATAGCAGCCCTGCCCCCGCCAAAAGCCCTAAGGCAGGAAGCAGCATTTGAATCTCAGTCCCCAAACGCTGGCTGGGAGGACCAGGAGGTGAGGTGGGTGTGAGGAGAATATTCAGAGGTCAAGTCACTGGCTGGGGAGAATGCCCAGAAAAGGGAAAAGAAATAAAACTATTGAAGGCTACTTTCTTGGAGAACAGACATTTCCTCCCTTCCTTTCTGATGAGGAAGAACAATGCTTACCATCAGGCAAAGTCACAGAAATCAAGGCTTCTGTGTCCCAGCCCACCCAATGGGCTCAGGCCATGGAAGAGCTCAAAAAGAATTTTGAAAATCAAGTTAGAGAGGTGGAGGAAAAACTGGGAAGAGAAATGAGAGGGATGAAAGAGAAGCATGAAAAGCAGATCAGCTCCCTGCTAAAGGAGACCCAAAAAAATGTTGAAGAAATTAACACCTTGAAAACTAGCCTAACTCAATTGGCAAAAGAGGTTCAAAAGGCCAATGAGGAGAAGAATGCTTTCAAAAGCAGAATTAGCCAAATGGAAAAGGAGATTCAAAAGCTCACTGAAGAAAATAGTTCTTTCAAAACTAGAATGGCACAGATGGATGCTAAGGACTTTGTGAGAAAGACAGATATCACAGAACATAGCGAGACGATTGAAAAATGGAAGATAATGTGAAATATCTTATTGGAAAAAGAACTGACCTGGAAAATAGATTCAGGAGAGACAATGTAAAAATTCTGGGACTACCTGAAAACCATGATCAAAAGAAGAGCCTAGACATCATCTTCCATGAAATAATCAAGGAAAACTGCCCTGAGATTCTAGAACCAGAGGGCAAAATAAATATTCAAGGAATCCACAGAACACCGCATGAAAGAGATCCAAAAAGTGAAACTCCTAGGAACATTGTGGCCAAATTCCAGAACTCCCAGGTGAAAGAGAAAATATTGCAAGCAGCTAGAAAGAAACAATTCAAGTATTGTGGAAATACAATCAGGATAACACAAGATCTAGCAGCCTCTACATTAAGGGATCCAAGGGCATGGAATAGGATATTCCAGAAGTCAAAGGAACTAGGACTAAAACCAAGAATCACCTACCCAGCAAAACTGAGTATAATACTTCAGGAGAAAAAATGGTCTTTCAATGAAATAGAGGATTTTCAAATTTTCTTGATGAAAAGACCAGAGCTGAAAAGAAAATTTGACTTTCAAACACAAGAATGAAGAGAACCATGAAAAGGTGAACAGCAAAGAGAAGTCATAAGGGACTTACTAAAGTTGAACTGTTTACATTCCTACATGGAAAGACAATATTTGTAACTCTTGACACATTTCAGTATCTGGGTTCTGGGTGGGAGTACACACACACACATGCACACACGCACACATACATAGAGACAGAGTGCACAGAGAGAATTGAAGAGGATGGGATCATATCTTAAAAAAAAAAATGAAATCAAGCAGTGAGAGAGAAATATTGGGAGGAGAAAGGGAGAAATTGAATGGGGCAAATTATCTCTCATAAAAGAGGCAAGCAAAAGACTCATTAGTGGAGGGATAAAGAGGGGAGGCGAGAGAAAAACATGAGGTCTACTCTCATCACATTCCACTAAAGGAAAGAATAAAATGCACACTCATTTTGATAGGAAAACCTATCTCACAATACAGGAGAGTGGGGGACAAGGGCACAAGCAGGGTGGGGGGGATGATAGAGGGGAGGGAATGGGGAGGAGAATGCAATCCGAGCTCGACACTCATGGGGAGGGAAAGGATCATAAGAGAATAGAAGTAATGGGGGACAGGATAGGATGGAGGGAAATATAGTTAGTCCTATACAACACAACTATTATGGAAATCATTTGCAAAACTACATAGATTTGGCCTATATTGAATTGTTTGCTTTCCAAAGGGAAGGGGTGGAGAGGGAGGGAGGTAAAGAAGTTGGAACTCAAAGTGTTAGGATCAACTGTAATGTTCTTACCACTAGGAAATAAGAAATACAGGTTAAGGGGTCAAGAAAGCTATCGGGCCCTACAGGACAAAAGAGAAGACGGAGACAAGGGCAGAGAGGGATGATAGAAGAGAGAGCAGATGGATCACAGGGGCAATTAGAATGCTTGGGTCTGGGGGGGGAGGGGATAAAAGGGGAGAAAATTTGTAACCCAAAATGTTGTGAAAATAAATGTTAAAAGTTAAATAAAAAAAATAAATAAAAAATAAATAAAAAGTGCTCTTACCTAAAGTATCAGAGTTAAAAGCGAAGTTTCAAACCCACCCTTGTGTAAAGTTGAATGTGTTGGTATGTTGGTCAGTTTTGCTGCACTGCTTTTATTCTCTCCTATTTTCTGCTATAGGAATGGCTCTCTAGGTTGAAGAGATATTCGGAAATGAAGGTGACGCAAAAATAAAAGATGTAAATAAAAAGTGAAACAAAATTTGCCAATTCTGAAAATGTAAGAACTGTTAGAATTACCCTCTGTACAAATCTCTATCCAGTGACTTTAGACTCTATTTTTATAAGGTCATTGTCAAATTCTAAGAAGCACATAAAGAAAAGCAAAACCCCAAAATGGAATAATTGTCTTGAAAAATTTAGCAAATATCAGCAGTTTTCCATTGTCATCTTCTGGAAAGCTGAATAACAATTTCCATTAAGCCTTTTGTCCTAAATTATCTGGTTTTGAATGTACTTTTATAATTGTTTTCATTGGGCCAAATCTTTTAATACTATTTATCATCCATTGAGGGTCAATCAGGGGCAAAGATATACTTCTTTTGTGGCAAATCATGGTCTGGATAGGAAAAATAAGATGGGGCAAAAAGCACTAAGAGACAGTGCATCGACTTGCTGGGGAGAATGCTATGTATCTGTTTGACTTTGATTTCATCCTGTCTGTTATATTAGCCTAAGAGATGTAGAAGAGTGAAATCAGTTTCAAAAGTGGTCAATATTAGTAATAGAAGATGGAAGAAAAGAAAAAGAACCAACAGTCACTAATATCTGAAACTGCCAAGAAAGAATAGTCTTTATTGATCTGGTTCTTAATCTGAGGTCCACAGAATTCCCCCTCCCCCGCACTCCCTTCCTCACTCCCACACATACACATACATTATGTCTGCAGACAGGTATCAGGGTAGGAAAAAATGAACCTTTATTTTTATGAACTAAAAAAACTAAAAAAAATTATTTTAAAAACTGAAAATTAGCAATTCCTGCCATTACTTAAAAACATCTTTGTAAGATGGGGTCTATGCTTAATCAGCTTATTGAAAGAGTCTATGCCACAGCAAAAGAGTTAAGAAATTTTGGTCTAGGAGTGAACTGTTTGAATTTGTAAAGATGTAAAGAGAGTTGGTGGTTTCCTTCATATTCATTTCCATAAAACATACACTGAAGTACTGACTTTATTATCCACATTTAATCTACATAATTGGAGAATAAGAAGTAGTTGTGTGAAGTGAATAAAAAACTGGCCTCAGAGCCAGGAAGATCTGGATTCAAGTCCCATTGCTGGCATACACTGACTGTTCGACTGAGAATGACTCACTTTACCGTTAGAGTCCCCAGGTTATTCTCTGAATTCATAAGTTGTAGATCAGGTCCATTGATAGAGAGAATTTCATCAAGACTACTCCATGCCAATGAAATAGTAGGTTTAATCTTTTTTTTTTTTAAATAGCAGTTAGAACGGATTATGCTATTAGACTTCTCTTGGAAGCTTTCTCTTTCAGCACTTGACACGGTGGCCCCTTTCTATGTTAAATGTCCCAAGCTGATATTCACGCTGTATGCATTTATTGGTTCTTTACATCATTAGAAAGTAAGGTCCTTGTGAGTAGGGAGGGCTGCATTCTTTATATTTGTATCCCCAGCTCCTAGTTCCTGGAATGTAATCATAAATGCTTGTTGATTGACTGATGGATGGACAATGGGGGCAGGGAGAGAGGGAGGGATAAAAAAAAGTGTAACCTTTGAGCTACACTCACCAGTTGGTAGCTGAGTCAAGTGACTGTGTTGCCATTTTTTGTGAGTCAGATGAAAACTAGGCAAAAGTGATGATAAAACCCAAAAGAACGGGTTGTGATCATAAGGTTTAGTGCTAGAAGGAATTTAGGAGTTCCATCATTTTACAGTTATAAAAACCGCCTACTTTTAGGGACTTGTAGCACCACGTCATAAGCTTATTTAGTTCATATTCTCATTACATTTCTTAAGAATCAAAAGTCTAAACTTTCGTACGGCTTTGTGCCAGTTAAAAAAGTTTTTGTTATTTTTGTGTATACTTCAAATTCTTTTTTTATGAGTTTTAGCTATTCAATTCAACAAATATTTGTTCAACAACTACTATGGTCAAAATGTTGCTTACCACTATTCTCTTTAGTTGTCCAGTCTTATAAAGATGATATGCCTTTCTGAGTCAGTGAGAGCCAGAATGGAATGGTGGCTAGGGGGACTATCCTTAGAGTCAAAAAGATCTGGGGTCAAATGGGGTCACATCTAAGATCATAAAGCAGGAAGGAATCCTCTAAAAGCACGTAATCCAATCGTTTTATTGTATAGATAAGGAAAGTGAGGCCCAAGGACATGAAATATCTTGCCTGAAATCACACAGATAGTATCAGAGATGGAATCTGAACCCTCTGAATGTGTGAGCTCAAGTACATCACTTAACCTTTCAATATCCCAGGGCAATTCTCTAAGATTATAAATCACTGAATAGGTACTGATCTGCATTGCTTGAGGGAGTTTTCTTATTGGTAGTTCCTGACACCAATTAAATTAGAGGTCTGGTCCCTCCCCCAAAAAAATTAATCCTGCAAATATAATAGATTGAGTATATTTTTCTTTAAAATGCCATGTTCCAATCACCAGTGGAGGAATAGCTCTATTCCATCCCCAAAGAAATGAAAGTCTAGAATTGGTCGATTTAGCAAGGACCTTCCATTTAGTTGACAGATGTCAGAGGATGTCAGCAAAAGAAAAATTATTATTTTCAAAAGATGGGATTTTAAAGAAGGGTCCAAATTAGGAATTAGTTCAAGTACATGTAGAAAACTATTAGAGCATTTATGCTTTTTCATTCTTTTAAGCTCAAGTAACTCATAGAAACAGATCACTCCAATTCTATAGGAGGAAGTGATCTTTCCACACGTAATCAGTCTTAGATATGATCAATTGAAAGAATTCTCTCTACTACCTCTACCTGTGAAGGGCTTTGTTTCTAAATTTAATAGCTGGGGTTTTTTTGTTTGTTTGTCTCAGACACTTTGTCTAATAACTTTAGTCAGGGGAAAAATTCCGATACCTAAAGTTTTCAAGGACTCAGATGAGTTACTATTGCTTGAGGGCACAGCATGGACTACATTTCCCACCATGGTTTGACCTGGGAGATCCTGTCATTCTGGGCAATTCTTCTCCATCTTGTCCCATAGATCTTCTAAAGGGGATCCAATCAAAACACTGAAGATTTTTCTTTAGATCTTTTCATATTTTCTAGTTATCAGTGGAACTCTTATTATGTGATCAACTCAGACCATATTCTTTTCTGATCATGATTTCAAAACAAGGTTGTTCGTTCTCACCAATTCTGTTTTATGCAGTATTGAATATTCTAGCATTTGCAACATAACAGGGAAAAAAGATGCGTGATTAATATTGAAACAGAAATAGCAATGGAAATTGGAAAGAGCAACGATGGGAGTCAAAGGTCCTGGATTCAAACTCTGACTCTGAAACTTCCTACTGGTGACCTGGGGCAAATAATTTCTAGCCCTGCAGTCCCTTCCTCTGTTTTTTCTTTTCTTCTAAAACCTCTAATTTAAGGGAAATGCCCAGGTCATCCATGTCTCCATTCTTCTTTGGATTCTCCTCCTGACTCTGGAATTTCTCTACCATGTCACAGAGGCCTTTTCATTCTCTATATTCGCTGTATTCCTGGATTCAAGCCTGCTTCTTACACACATTAGCACAATGAGCCCAGACACATCATTGAACCTCACTATCCTCCCAAGTGACTCTTTAAGACTCAAGGTTAAAGTTAATTTGCCTTTGAAGGGATTTCTTCAATCAGGGTTTCCTCTTCCCAGTGAAATCATAGGTCCTGTACACATGCATTTTTAAAATGTAATATATCTTTGTGAAAATACTCTATTGGAAAAATTGAGCCATATCAATTTTGATATTTTCATAGTAAATAGAAGACAAAAGGAATTCTCAGCTAAATAGAAGGATAATTCATATGTTCTCCTTGGATGGATGAAGCAAGGAATTGGAAGAATGATTGTTTCTTCCTGTGTCTGAAGTCAAAAAACATAATTTCATGGAGCACTGGATCATCTGACTTTTTGGTGCTTATCATAAAAATAAGTGAAAAGACCACCATGAATATGATCATAGTTTCTGCACTAACATATATTGGAGAGGTTACGGAGATAAAGTAATTATGTTAAGAGCTTGATAAGATCCTCCAAAGTGAGTTGACATACACTTGGACAATCAATCACTTTAATGCACAGAACATGAGGAGAATGGAGAAAAGTGGATGGTGACTTGTTCTCCTTAGTTTCAGAGGGCAGAATTTAATTCACTTTTTTTCTCATCCCTAATAATTATATGCAAATTACTACTGTCTAATGATGAGATAACTTGACCCATAGGACAAAAGAAGTTATGACTAAGAAAATGTTGGAGAGAAGTGGTGGCAATACTTACAGGCTCCTGGCATTTGTTTCAGGGAGAAGCTTAGAGTTATTAAAAACACTTCATGAAGTGAAGGGAGCAGAAGCAAGAGAACACTGTGCGTATTGTAAGGAGGATTAACTGTGAAAGACAGCCATTCCAATCAACACAATGATGCAAGACAGTTTTAAAGGTAAATGCTATCTCCATCTGAAGAGACAGCTGGTGAATTCTGAGTAAAGATTGAAGTCCACTTTTTTCACTTTATTTTTCTTGCTTTTTTCTTGAAACACAGTTAATATGGAAATGTATTTTACAGGGCTTCATATGTCATATTGCTTGCCTTCTCAATGAGTGGGAAAGGGGCTAGAGAGAGAGAAAGAACTTGGAATTCAAAATTTTTTTTAATGTATTTTAAATGAATTATTTTTATTTTTAAAGTTATGTATTTATTATTTATATTAATTTTTTTTTAAAGCACTGCATGGCTTCTCAAAGGCAATTCAGTCTGCTATATGCTTCTTATTCAATTTTGGGACCTATTTAATGTGCATGTATAGTATGCACATATAGATAGAACAGTTCTGTGGTTTGTTCATCTTTCACCATATCATAGTCTGGACAAAAAAACACTTTTCATTCACTTGTTTTTGTTTCCCTATGCAGATATTTAAGTAGAAACTTTTTGAGTTACATTCTGCAATAATGATATTATGTTATGTTTTGAGGCTTGATGCAATCAACAAACATCACCCACAAGCTGGAGCATTTTCGTAATATGCCAGATATACTCCAGGGCACTGCCAGACAACTTTGGTGCACAACTCTATGTTTTGCTTCATGTGATGCAACAGAGTATCATCAAAGTTATTATTGATATCACTAATAATAATAACTATTTATTATATTTATTATAACTATTATAATATATTATATATTATATTTATTATAACTATATTATATATAACTATTATTTATTAATTATTTATTATAGTGCTATTATCAATAGCATTATTAGTATATTATTAATAGCTATTATGATGGTGCATGTAATGCTTTAAAATGTTATCTCATTTTGTCCTCACATAGCCCTATGAGGAAGGTATTATTATATCCTCATTTTACAGATGAGAAAACAGAGGCAAATAGAGCTCAAATGACCCACTCAGGCGCACAGAACTGGAAAGTTTCTGTGACCAAGTTTGAGCTCAGGTTTTTCTGACTACAGACCAAAATTTTATTTACTCTGTCACATAGCTGCTTCCATGACTACCTATTACAAAGAACTTGAATGAATTTGATATATACATGAACATACCGTGCCATAAGTGATTAAGGTGGCATTTCATTCTAACATAAAATTCTTTTTCTGACAGTCATTGAACAGTAAATGCACTGACATGCCATATTCTCTATACATTCCAGTCAACTATGTGACTAAGGATGGGGTCTACCGTAGAGTATCATCTACAAAAACCTTTCTGTTCCCTTCTGAAAATTTCATCAAAGATATCTTTGATTTGTCTATGTGCTAATTATTGTGACAAAGACTTTTTTAGACAAGAAAATAATCTTTGTGTGCATTAGGAATAAAATCTGATTCCATGTCTGTGTATTGGGTGAAAATTTACCTATCCTCACAAAACCTAAATAGTTCCTTTGTGTGTGTCTAAGGTGACAATAAGTCATGTCCTATCTCATTTTTTAAAAGTGCAACCTCCAAAAATCAGCCTGGTTCTTTCCATATGTACTCTGTTTAAAAAAAATTCTCTCTTTTAAGAAACTTGAAGCTGAAGTTTCATGAGGATCTTGAATCCTGGTTACACAACTTCCTAGACCAGTGAAAGCCATTTAATCTTGGGTATTTTCTGTCATTGCAGATTATACAGTTAAGAAGACCAACTCTGATTGGCTACCTAATTTGATAATATTTGGGGAACAAGGTTATCATTAGCTATCATTTGTGCTATCAAGAAAGCCTCTGGAGGGAAAAGCCACCTTAAAATCTGAACTTCTGACAGTCTAGAGTTGTTATAACAAGTTATAAATGTGAATTGGTTTATGCAAATAATGAATTCATTGCCAGTCTTCTAACAGCCTGTTAATGATTGTCAAGATATATTAAATATACTTCATCTTACCCTCAGCTTAGGCATTGACAGCAAACTGTCATTTACTGGTATATTAAAAAACAACCTCCTGTGCATTAATTCTAAATGAGACATGTCATTAAAAATGGATGCCTTGCTCTCACCTTTGCCATACTTCATAGTTAGCCAAGCCTCATTATGGGTCTTTATTAGAAAGTGACCATAGTAACGGATGCGTCAGTCACAATAAACATCAGTTCTCTTCATTGACAAGAGGAAAGACCCTAGATACACCAAAATATGTTTAGCAGCATTTTTTTCAGTCGTAAATAACTAGAAACAAAGTGGGTGTCCATGAATTGGGAAATGAACAGACACACAAGCCACATTACATGAATGTAATGAAATATTACTGTGCTACAAGAAACGATGGAGATGAATACAGAGAGGCATGGATTTATATGAACTGATGCAAAGTGACGTAAACAGAACCAGGAAAATAGTATACAAAAAAACAATATAAATGGAAGGAACAATAACAATTAAGTGATGTGAAACAATAATGGCCCAGCTTGGCCTCAAGGAAGATATGGTACAAAATATATCCCCCACACCTTTGCAAATATGGGGGACTATGGCTGCAGAAATAGACTATCAGCATCTTGAGCACAGGGAGTGCTTTTACCATTCTTTGCATCCCCAGCAATTAGCACAATGCTTAATAGTAGGTGCTTAATTAAAGCTTGTTGACTTGAATTTAATCTGCATATTATGGCAGACTTTTTCAATATGTTGTATAGTTTGGGTGAATGTGGTTTTTTTTGTTTGTTTCTCTGAAGAGGATGGAGAGAGGGATATGGTGGAAAATGTAGATAATGTAAAAACAAAATATATCAACAAAAATGCATTTTAAAAGTCTTCTATATCACATTCATAGGCTCTCTTTAGACCTTCTTCCTCTCATCTTCTGAAAAACTAATCAACCAACTACAACTATATTTTTTTCCTAAAAGGCTTCCATGACTATGAGATATTATACATAGGCATATAAATTTTGTACAACTTGGCCACCTCCCTTATCTCACAAAGTCTATTTCAAAATAAGACAAATCAGAGAAAAATTTCTCAAGCAATAGAAGTGTAAGCATTAAGACATGCTATGAACCATTATTTTATTTTGTGTTATGCACATGTCTATGTTATGCCTTTTTCTAAGCAATAATTCTTTTTCTAACTGTACCCTGGTTATTTTAAAATATTTTGCACTACACACATTAGAGACTTCACTTCATTTTAAATAAGGCAAAATGATCAGATTATTTGTCATCCTTTATTACATCTTTCCCTACCTTATCTCTGAATTTTATCTCCAACAGATTTCATTAGAATTGACCATTACATAAATGAATTGCATTCAATACCCCAAAAGAGATGAAAGAAAAAGGTAAACACATATGTACAAAAATATTGATAGCAGCTTTTTTTGTGTATGGCGGCAAATGAAATGGAAATTGTAGGCATGTTCATTGGGGAATGGCTAAACAAGTTGTAGCACATGATTATGACAGGATACTATTGTGCTATAAGAAGTGATTGGGTGGTGGAGGGTATTCAGAAAACCATGTTAAGACCTACATAAACTAAGGCAAAGTGAAGTGAGAAGAACAGGGAGATCATTGTATGTAGTAACAGCAATGTTGTAATGATGAACTGTGAAAGAATTGGCTACTCTAATCAATACAACGATCTAAAGACAATTCTGAAGGACTCATAAATAAAAATGCTATCTACCCACAGAGAGAGAACTGATGAATTCTGGCTGCAAACTGAATTAAATTTTCTCACTGTTTTTTGCTTTTTTAGTGATATGGCTAATATGGAAATATGTTTTGCAATATTTCACATGTATAATTGATATAATTTTGTTTGCCTTGTCAATGGGTGGGGGAGGAGTGGCAGGGAGAGAATTTGGAACTCAAAATTTAAAAAAAACTAAAAACTATCATTAATATTTTTTAAAAGATCGGTGATTTGCACTCACATCATCCTAACACTGCACTGACACACAAAGTGTGACATTTTATTGACTTAATAATTTATGAAGAAACAGTGATAATAAGCTTCCTAATTTGGTGAAATGTCTCATAATTCCAGAGTGATACAGCATAATTATTCAAACTTCTGTCAAAATAAATGACATTTCAAAAAAATGCTTTTTCAGATGGAATGCATTCTCCATGTGCCATAGAGTGTCGTCAACTCATTTAAAGAATGGAAAGAGAAAATCTCTTCTCATGTTGGATGAAGAACCATCTTCTCTTTTGAATATATTTTCTACTTACTAACAGAATGAGAGCAAAGCCAACTCACCGAGTCAGGAGTGTAGGTCTTTTGTTTGTTTTTATAGATGGTTGCTATATTTAAGCTCCAATTGTTTTTATGCTTTACCGAAATTCCACTATAGATTACTATAATGATATAATAGCTAATATTTATACAATACTTTAAATTTTACAGAATACTTTACATACATTATCACATTTCATCCTCATAGCAAACCTAGAAGAAAGGTGCTATTACCATCCACACTTTACAGACAAGGAAACTGAGGCAGACAGAGGTTAAATAACTTGCCTATAGCTGGATTCGAGTACTGTTATTCCTGTCTCCAAGTTCAACGTTCTATACATTATACCTGCTAACAGAAATCAGCAGGTGCTGAAAGACTGACCCTAGTCATTTCACTTAGCTCTCCAACTGCTAAGTGCCAAGCAAAGTCCAATTAGCTAGTTCTTAAAAGAAGAAAACAGAAGCACAAGGGTCATATCTCTGTGCCTGAAGCTGATTTAGACAGATCTAAAAAGTCTTGCTTCCTTTGCTGCACAGAGCTGAGACTATGGATTCTTCTATTTATGGGCCTAGCAAGGCAAGAACAGGAAGATGCGTTGAATTGGCTGGGCTAGTTCTTTCAGGGGCATTTGAACCAGTTCTCTTAATAAAGTGCCCATCTCAAACAAGTCATCAGTGCTGATTATTGATACACTTTGGCATCGGTTTTAGACCTCTGCTTGAGTGCATAAAGGCCGTGTACTCTTGCTCTTCATATTTAAGCATACTTGATCACCTCATTGGGGTCATAGGAGTGGAGGAATGAACCCCTTGAGTCAGTACCACTGCTATAATTCTTTCAGCTCAGTTTCAAGCCGTAATTATTGGATCCAACAGTACTGGTGAAGAAAAAAGTTCTCTTGCTGGCTCATCTCCTTGAGGGATTCACAGTATTTTCAATAATTCAATAGTTCCTCAAGGGAATCCGGGCTAACATCTCAGACCCCTAGATAAAAACCTTGAGAAAAATCAAAGAACTCTGTTATTTCTAGGAGTGTTCAAGAATTAATTGTCCCTACCCCTAAAAAAGTTGATATAATTTAGTTTTCTTTTAATTAGATTTGATTATATTATCCCTGGCATGCAGGTAACTCCCAATAATGCCCTTCGCTGTCTTTCTTCAAGTCCCAACTAAATTCCATCTTTTCTGATGTTCCTAGTTACTAGCACCTTCCCTCAGCTAATTATTTCCAATTTATCCTGTATATACAGCTTGTTGGTATATAGTTTGTTGTCTCCTCCCATTAGATTATGTTCCCCTTGAAGGTAGGGATGTCCCTCTTTTACCTTTCTGGGTATCCTCAGTGCCTGACGCATGACAGGTATGTAAAAAAATGCTTGCTGACTTACTAATTTGCAACAAAATCAGCTGGTATTTATAGACTGTATTAAGACTGAAAATGTTTTGTGTACATTTGAGCCTCACCGTGGCCCTGTGAAGTGGGTACTGCAGGAATTATTATCACCATGTTACAGATAAAGAATTGAAAACTGAAGCTGAGAGAGATTAGGTGCCTTACTCACAGTCTTATGGCTAGTATAAAAGTCAAAATTTCGACACAAGCCTTTAGTACAGAACTCATTCCACTGTACTATCACTCCCCTCCACAGAAACAATTTAACCATGAGCAGATCTTTACCGAGAGCTGTAGTACTGAGAATGTTTCAAAGCTTGTTTGTGATGCAATGAATCTGCCTAATGAAATAGATTTCTGCGTTCATTGATAGCAATACATTAAACCTGAGATCAGTATGGTTGAACAATTTATCATACTTCCTTGCCGATATTCAAGGTAATTCTCTAAATCCTCTCCTCTTGTCATGGTGGTGAATGTTTAAATTTTACTTACTCCCGTATTTTAAGTGCATAATTTCAGTACTTGAAGTATGTTATTTCATCCCTGTGAGTACTCATACCATATACCAGATCAGAGAGTCAGCTAGCTGGTGTGGAGAGCACTGAGCCTGGAGTCAGGAAGGCTACAGTTCAAGTCTGGCCTCGGATTTAATAAATGTTCATTGAATTGAATTCATGTGACTCTAAGTCCCTGAGTCTATCTGCCTCAGTTTCCAAAATCATAATAGCACCTATCTCCCAGAATTGTGAGAATGAAGCAAGATAATACTTGTAAAAAGCACTTTGCACATCTTAAAGTACTATAAATGTGAGTTATTATTATCATCACAAAACCCTCTGTATCATGGAAGGTGATTTTTGTCTGTTGCTGTGCTCCATCTTCTGGACTTCACTTCTATGACTCAGCTATCTTTTCACTGTGGACTTTCCTTCATATCCTGGTACCTCTTCTCTCTAGGATATCTATCCTCTATGTTGGGTCCCTTATCCCATTGTTGAGGTTCTTTTTGGGGGTGGGACTCTATTTTAGGTGTATCCCTAAGTCAGCCATGCTTCATTCCCCTCCCGACTAGGCTTCTGACTCCTTGGACTTTGTGACCATGTCTCACCAAGTTTTCTTCTTTCTATCCCCACAATCCCCACTTTTCAGCTCCAATTTATGCATTGCCTACTTCTCCTTGATGGCAGGGATTTCTTTTCTTTTTGCTTGGATTTTTATTCCCATCACTAAGCACAGTGCCTGGCATATAGTAAGTTCTTAATAAATGCATCTTGCATTTCCTACTGATGAACTTTTCCCAGGATATGCCAGAGTCAGCTCTGACTCTAGAGAGCAAATTGTTAAATTTTTACTGTGAGCATTTTATACCTCAGAAAGCAATGCTACAAATAAGAGCTTGATTTATTGTTTTTATGGTTGTCTAGACAAATAATAATGCAGATTAAATTTAAAGCGTACGTATACTCACCCCCTCCCCAGCTTTGTTGTTAAATGTTTATCAGTACACCCTTATATTGCTCCATAAACATTGCTTGAGCTCAGCAGGCATGGAGTAGAAGCTTCAGGAAATGAAATCATTGTCAGACTGGAGGCCTGGTGACTTGATGAGGAGGAGGAGGAGGAGGAGGAAGAAAAGAAGGAGGAGAAGAAGAAGAAGAAGAAGAAGAAGAAGAAGAAGAAGAAGAAGAAGAAGAAGGAGAAGAAGAAGAAGAAGACGAAGAAGAAGAAGTAGAAGAAGAAGAAGAAGAAGAAGAAGAAGAAGAAGAAAGAGGAGGAAGGAAAGGAGGAGGAGGAGAAGGAGGAGGAGAAGGAGAAAGAAGAGAAGGAGAAAGAGGAGAAGGAGAAGAAAAAGTAGATGGAGGAGGAAGAGGAGGAGAAAGAGGAAGAGATGAAAGGGAAAGAGAAGATGGAGAAGGAGAAGAAGGAGAAGAAGAAGAAGGAGAAGAAGAAGAAAGAGAAGGAGGAGAAGGAGGAGAAGAAGATGGAGAAGAAGAAGAAGAAGAGGAAGGAAGCGGAGGAGGAGGAGATGATGATGATGATTAAAGGAGGAGGAGGAGGAAAAGGAGAAGGATGAGGAAGAAAAGAAAAAGGTGATGATGATAACTGGCATTTTTAAAGCTTTAAGAATTGTAAAGTGCTTTATATCCATTATCTCATTTGAGCTTCTCAACCAAACTTAACTAGGCTATTCTTGGCTCAATATACATGTGATCAGTCTCTGGCCCCATACTTCAAGATTTTATAGCTTGTTAGGACCTATCAGAATTTATGCTCTATTGGAAGAGCCTTTAAGAATACAGGCTCACTTGATTTCCTCAGTGAAACAGGGATAATAGAATTGTTCAGGGGATTAAATACAAGGTCATTAAAGGACCATGTTGTGGCAACCCAGCTGTGACATCTGTTACTCCATTAATTAACCAAGTTTGATTCAGTTGATCTAGCTGGATGAGGCAGCATTCCTTTTCTCTTATATTATGCTTGTCCTTGTCAAAACTACCCCAAAACAATATTATTTTTTAGTCAAGTCTTAAGGAAGTAATGAGGTCAGAGAAGAAAAAGCGCTGGTTCTTGAACTTGGATTGAAATCCCATCACTGACACCATATGTGTGACTGAATAAGTCACTTAAGGAGCTGCACTAGGAGATTAGTTTCATCTACGGCCTTTTTTCAAGGCAGAAAATAAACATTTTGCCTCTGTTTCCAATGCCAATGCAAACTTGCTGCTTCAGCCATCTAGATTTGCATCATCTGAATGCACATTCATCATTTCACTGGTACCCCTTTGTACACACTGCTGCTTTCACATCTTAAATAATTCATTGTCTCCCAGTGTATTTTCTTTACCTCCCTCAATCTTTGCTGCAAACTCCAGGGGACCAACAAATCCTCTGTGTTGTGTAGTGAAAAGGACCCTAGATCAGAAGTCAGATGACCTGGATTCTAGGACCAGCTCTCCCTTTCACTAGTTGTATGACTCCAGTGAAGTCACAGAGCCTCTCCAAGGCCTTGTTTTCCCTTTTTACAAAACGGAGATAATAGAACTGTTTGAGGGAGTAAGTGAGACAATGCATGCAAATTGCTTTGCAACTGGAAAGTTCTACATAGATATGTTATTCCTGACGTCTAACTGATAATCTCCAGGCATACATTTAGTTTCTAGTATATTAATTGCTAGTTTAAAAAATTTTCTCATAATAGGGGCAGTAGAAAAAGTGTTTCAACTGTAATCAGGAGACCTCAATCTAACAGTTATTAGTTTTGTGTAGCTCACCCTCTCTGAATCTGTTTCATCACCTGTAAATTTAAGAAAAGGGAGTGGGGAGATGGAGGACACAACCTCACAGGATTTAACTCGATTCAGTAATCACTTATAAAACACTCATGTGCAAGGAACTGTACAAGGTTGATCAGAAAGCATTTAGTAAACCTTAATAAATATGAGCTATTATTATTAAGTGTGGTTCCTGTGTATGCTTTCTGCCTTTTCAAATAGATGGCCACTAGGTGGATAGTGGATAAATCTGTGGACCTGGAGTCAGGGAGACCCAGTTTCAAATTCAGTCTCAGATACTTATGAGCTGTGTAGCCCTAGTTAAGTTATTTAACTTATGCCTGCCTCAGTTTCCTCAGCTGTAAAATGGGGATAATAATAACACTTACCTCCCAAGGTTGCTGCAGGAATTAAATGAGATAAATACTTGGAAAGTTAAAGTCTCATATAGATGTTACCGAGTTATGACAAAATAACATTATAGACTAAGAGTCAGAAGCTCTGCGTTCAGGTCCCGGCTCTGACACTTAACTGATTAATCATAGACAAATCACCTCTTGGAACTCCAGCTTTCTAAAAATGGGACTAATACAGAAATGCAGAGTAGACCTAAAACTTGAAAAACCTTTGCTGGCTTATTTACATGTGAAAAGTCAGGTGTGTGGTTAGGTAGGAGAGGGATTACAGTCTTGCCCCCAGGCTTAGCTTTTGTGCTGGTTTATATTCAGTTTTTTTTTTTACAAAAAATTTCCCCTCTCCCCCCCAAATACAGTAAAGGATTAAGTCCACACCACTCCACGGGGTTTCTTTGGCAGAGTTTTCTTAAATCAGTTTGAGTGTACATGACTCTCTAGCCCCAAGTGAGAGTGGAGTCTCTGAAAGAGTAGTGTGCCCCATTGACCAGAAAATACAGCACGAAAAGTGGAATTAAGGCTGAAGACATTAGAATTGGGAGTGATTCTGCTTTATGCTCTAAAGAACATTGCACCTGGGGCAAAGGCTCTTTCTGGAATGGAAATTCCTTCCAGATCAGTCTCCAAAAACATACAGACCACTATGGGTAGCATATGGGGAGGCTAGGGGAACTAGGAAGGTTTTTCTTTTCCTCTAATTCTTTGCCTAAATATATTAAAGTGTGCTTTCTCAAAGGGATGTAACCAAGAAAATCTCAGGGCCTTAAAATAAAAGGGTATGGCAGAGACCACTTATTCTATTAGAGAGAAACTAAAGGCTCCAGTAGAAACCAGAAACTGGAAACCAAAAGAAACTCCACAACTTCATATGCAGAGGAATATGCCTGGCAGTGACCAACACTGGCCAGGCAGAGCAAGGTGGAACAGTCACCATGCAGAGCCTGTGGGGAGCAACACTTGGTATAGACTGAATATCTATTCAGAGACTACATACCACACCAGGCATCAGGCCTAGCAAGAGCAGTTCATGACATCAGCAGGAGAGAGATAGCAGTAGCCTTGTCTCCCAAAGGGTATAGAGTGCCCTTGCCCACTTCTGCCCTAACTATGTGCTTCTCCATGCATGTTCTTTCTATGTAGCATCTCTTCCCACTGACATCATTGGGGGAGGGTGTATCCCAGGATTAAAGAAGAAATGTTTTGTTATCACCTTTCCTATTATGTTACTATGAATTATATCTTCTGCTTGACTAGTAAACCTATTAAATCAGTGAAAGTCCATCTGCTATAGGTTTGAGTGGATAAGGACCCATAGAGAAAGAAGACTTCGAACGTGTGAAGTTTTGTCTGGGAATCACATTGTGAGAGCTAGGTGGCACCTACAAGTTGTCCATGAAAGCAGTCCTTTGTAGGTCTTAAAGAAGTATACAAATATAAATTGTTCTAATTAGTATTAGTGTTGTCATTACTAGCTGTGTGGTCTTGCCCTGGTAGGCAAGAGTTTGCTGGTAAATGTTTAACAAATGTCTAACGAAAAAGTTAGCGTGACACTTTTACAGATAAGGAAACTGAGAGACAGAGAGATCTTCATAGGATCACCAGTACAGAGATTGAAAAGATCTTAAAAGTCATCTAGTCTAACTTTTTTTTTTAACACATCAGGAAATCAAGAACCAACGTGACCAAGGAACTTGATCAAAGTCATACAAGTCATGATGACACAAGCTCAAGACTCAGAGGCAGGAATCAGAGGACCAAATTCAAAGACAGCGTTCTTTCCACCATACAGAGGTAGCAAATGGTAAAGCCAGCATATAAACCAGGTCCAATAACTTCCAATCTGGTGCTTTCCAGTGCACCTCATTAAATTATCTATCAGTGTTAAAGCTGGGAATTAAATCCAGGACACCTGACTCCAAGCCCAATGCATTCTCCTCCTTTGTGTGTTCAAATGAGGAAGCAAAGACTGCTATAAGCATTCGGCTGACTCACTGGTAACCTTGTATGGCCTGTGTGTGGATGGTCCTTCTGTTACTTCTTTTCTCTGTTTTATCTACTACTCTTCCTGCTTTTTGAAGGACTATAAGAGATAGCCCTGACTTTACGAATTTTGAAAGATCAGAAGAGGTAGCAGCTGAAGTCTGGGATCTGGAGTTCATGCCAAGATTCATGGGAGGCTGAGCTCAAGTGAGATAGAAGCTGAAGCCATGAAACATAATCTATGTGACCCAGCTCAGGGATACTAAAGATTCTGACTCCTTCCTCTACTGGCTAAGGAAGTTAACTTGTGGTATACGCACTCTCTCTGTATATACATACATACATACATACATATAGAGAGAATGTGTGTATGTATATATGTATATACATATGTACACACATGTATGTATGTATATGCACATATATATGTATGTGTGTGTACACACATATATGGTATATACTATATGAAAACTACTTTAAATTTGAGCCTCCTCTTCCAAGAGACTGAGATGGTACAGGGAAAAGTATGTCCCCAAGAACTGGGCAGCAGGGCAGAGAGAATGCTTTTTTTCTGTTCATACTATATCTTCATTAAAAAAAAATTGTTGTAATTCAGTCATTTTGGTAATGCTTGACTTTTCATTTTCCCATTTGGGGTTTTTTTTGGGTAAAGATACTGGAGTAGTTTGCCATTTACCTGTCCAGCTCATTTCACAGATAAGGAAACTGAAGCAAACAGGGTTAAATCACTTGCTCAGGGTCACACTGCAAATAGATGTCTGAGGCCAGATCTGAATTCAAGTCTTCCCAATGCCAAACCCCTCATTCATCTAGCTGCCCATTTTCACAATAAGTGCCCTTTGTAAAAGCTGATTGAAGGTAGTAAGTTAGATGACTCCAGAGTATTAATCACTGGTGATTCACCTTTGGGAGAACACATAGAATGGGAGCTTGAGCCTATGGATTAAAGAAAGACAACTCCCAGGCTTTTAGGGGAATTCAGAGGGGAAACATAGTCTTGATTTGGGGGACCAGACTCATTCGTGAGATTGGAAGTAGCAATGAGAATCCCTAGAGCTTATAAGGGACCTTTTTGGATGTTGTGAGTCAAACATTAAATAGAACTTGTCTTATATTTGATATGCTCCTTTGCCCATTTTTGTAAAAAGAGCAGACAAGTGGGGATTAAACAAGTCTTTCCTGGCATTTCTGGATGTAGATGTGTACCTATATACTAGATGAGGCAGCCTGGGTTTAGAAGAAGCTTCAAAAGTGCAACTGTGTAGTAGACATGTTCTCATTTATTCTTTATTTCTTTCACTGATTGCATGGGAAAAGAAGAAAATGCACAATAAAAATATGCCTGCTGACTTTTCCCAAGGAAGAAAAACTTCATTATGCCAAAGTTCTGTGACTAGGGCTCAGTGAAACACAGCAGATTTAGGAAAGAGAAAAGATTACAGAAAGGTAGATAGGGGTGCAAAGCTAGTTATGAAGGGTCAAATTCACTTTGATCCCATGATTAAGGAACCAAACATGACTATCAAGACAGAAGTAGACATGGCGGACAGAAGGTTGTGATAGGATCAATATCTACTGAGATTCACCCTTCCTCCACATAGATTAGACTTTTTCTTTCCCTAAAAGAAAGTAAACTGTCCCCAAGATTAGATTAGCATAAGGGGCTAAGACTCAAGCCACATCACTGTTTCCAGAGCTTCCTAGCAGTCTCAGACCATGATATCTGAGACAAGTTGATGTCACTTCCTGGTTATCTAAGGTTATAAACAGGTCCATCCATGTGAACTTAAGGTTCTTGAGACTTGGGAATGTCCCAAAGACATCCTGCCCTACTGATCAGATATATTTCTTTATGGAGAAAGGAAGGCTGCATTTACCTAAGTTCTATATCCTCGTTAATTATTTTTTCTATATTATGGCACCTTTTCTGTCTTCCGCTGACTGATCTATTACCAGAACATTATTTCATTGCCTAACCTACCAGGACACTAACCAAAATTGAGTTTATCCCATTATAAATGTCCCCAAATCTCTGAAAAATAGATAATTTGGTCTTTTCTTAGCATTTCCTTCAAACTAAGTCAAATGCATGAATGCTAGTGTATAAATGACCCTAAGATTTCCCAGGATCAATTCCTTTTCTGGTGAACAGAACCACAGTAAGGAGCTGACAGCAATTCCTGTGACCCATAAAGGCATTTGGTGACTATGTTCCAACCTTGGAGCTACCCATTGAAGGCAATGTCAAACTCCATATTTTTAATAAGCATCAGTATATCTGGAGGCAAACACTGAGAAATGAGCACTTGGATTTAACTGTATATTGCACCACTTATTTCCATAAAGGCTGCTCAAAAAAGATGATACTGCATTAAAAGAGATGAGATATTTAAAGCTGCTTGTAAACCATAAGGTACTTTATAAATGTCAGAAGTTATTATTAGTATTGCTTGTTATTAACTCTATGAAAGAGTACCTGATAATAGGCAGGACCATCCATGAGTCACTTAAAATGCAGAGAATCCCAGAATCTCAGAGTTTGGGAGGGTACTTCAGGGGATATCTAGTGCAAGCCAGAACTGAAAAAGAATGCCCTCAGCAATGTATTTGACCTTTACTTAAAGAGCTCATGTTAGAGAGGTAGAGAGGTCCCACTTCTTTTTGAAGCATCTCTTTTCACTTTCGGAAAGTTCTAATCTTGGTGAAGGTTTTTTTTTCCCTTTAGCATCAAGCCTAAATTTTTCTCTTTGCATCTTTCACTTCTCTTAGCTCTACCCCCTCAGGCCAAGAAGAGTAAATTTAATCACTCTTTCAAGCCACAAATTTTCAGATAATTGAAGGCAGCTAGAATGTCTCCCCTGAGTTTTCTCTTCTCTGGGCTAAATATCTCCACTTTCTTTATTTTAATTTAATAACCTAAATTCAAAGACTTCTAGGTGGTGTACTGGATTGAGTGCTGGATATAGAGAAGGAAAAATCTGAATCCTGAGTCAGACACTTGCTAGTTCTGTGACTCCAAGAAAGTCACTTAGTTTCTCCTAACCTCATTTCTCTCTTATGTAAAATCAGGGTCATTAATAGTACCTACCTCAGGAAAATAGAAAAGCTATCTACTTTGACAAATGGAGCAGACCAGGCAAGCAAAACCTAGAAGCAACTGGTCATCATAACCTAGTACTCAATGAACTGAAAGATAACACCTTCTGGCATGAGGGAGTGGCATTAAACAAAAACTGCAGGAAAAATTGGAAAGCAGTTTGGCAGAAATTAACATTGGAAAAGCACTTTGGAAAATACACCACAATTAGCTTTAGTTGGATAGACACCGAAATACAAAATTATTTTATTATTGTTACATTATTAAATTATATTATTTCATCTAAATGCATATTAAAGTATATCATTCTTAAAAATTAGTGAAGAATAGATGAGGGCAACACAGCTATGGTCAGGGGAAAATTCTTAATTAAGGTGGTCAGAGAAGGAAAAATGGATAATTTTTATAAAATTAAATTGGAAAACCTTTTTTGCACAAACAAAATCAATGTAAACTGTTCTGGATAACAATTTACAATTAGACTTTTTAAAAAATTACTAAGTTGTATACACCTTTGACCCAGAAATACCACAAACAGCTATATACCCCAGAGAGATCAGAGACAAATGGCAGGGTCCAGTACATATTCAAATTATAGTAGATAAGAACTGGGAGGGAAAAGTAGTTTCACATTACTTGGAGACTAGCTGAACAACTTTTACATGAATGATGGTAGATCATGACAAAGAGAGGCAATGAGGGGTGGTGGCTAGAAAGCTAATATGAGTCATGAAAACCTAGGTTTAAGTTCTGACTGATAAATACTGGCTAAGTGAACTTGGGCAAATGACTCTATGTGCCATTGTCCCAGGCAACCCTATGAGACTATCAGTTTCTTAAAATATGCTGACCTGCATTATTAATAGAGGGAGCTTTGGGGAGCTTTCCCTTTACCAATGAAATCACAAGGCCAATTCCATTCCATCTCAAGATACTACAAATATGAAGAATTCAGATAAAATGTAATAATATCAACCATAATAGTAGCTAGCAGCTGTAGAGCATTTGGAGGTTTGCAAAGTGTCCTCATAACAACTCTATGTGGTACGTGCCATTCTCTCCTATGATATTTGGGATTTTTGAAATACATTGTTTGATACATGTAGCTATAAGTTGTAGGACTTCAATATGGAGTCTCTTGAGCTAAGTGGTTCTAATGACCACAAACATGTAGCCAGTAATCGTCAGCCTATATTTGCCATTGCCCTGACTCATTCTGACCCAGTGAATTACTTTGATTCCTGCTTGAACAAGGAACCTAGCAGTCACTATGCTCTGACGCCCATTCCTGGGGCCTCCAATTACCCTTATCTAATCTGGTCCCTATTAGGAAGCGCCTCTATAAGAGTCTAGCATCAATTCCCACTGACCCTCTTCAAATTTCCCAGCATATTTAGTTCTGATTAAGAATGATACATCCCCCATTTGGTGCTGATGGTCCCAACCCATCCAACCTATAAGACTTCTCCACCCCACTCTGAGCTTCTCTATTCCCACCAAGATGCCACTGTTACTATCTATCTCCCTCCTGTGAGTGATCCCTGACCATGTGCCACCAAATCTCTGTCTGTGCTGCTAAATAACATGTGTGTATGTTTCCACTTTTTTGCCTGCTTGCTGTCTCCCAGGGATAAAGTTCATGCTTACACTAGCTTCCTGAGTCCCAGTTTTCTGTAAATCCTCCAACCTGGGTCTTGGCTCTTACCTGAGCCGTAAGGCCAAATAGAGCACCCTCATTTTATAGATGAGGAAACCAAATTAAACAAAGGTACTCCGGGTTCCCGCAGTTTACTAGCTTGTCGTTTATTGTTCGGTCCTTTCAGTCACATTCCAATCTTTATGAGTCCGTTTGGGATTTTCTGGGTAAAGACACTGGAGTGGTTTGTCATTTTCCTCTCCACCTCATTTTACGTATCAAGATCTGAAGCAAACAGGGTCAAGTGACTTGCCCAGGGTCATACAACTGGTAAACATCTGAGGTCAAATTTGAGCTCAGATTTTCCTAACTGCAGGTCCAGTGCTCTATTTACTGTACCACCTCGCTGCCCTGTTTACTAGCTTACTAGTATCTTACTCCATATAAAGGCACTAAAGTAGGAGATAGGGTGATGATATTAGGAAATTGTACATAGAATAGGGGTGGGGAACCTGCAGCCCCAAGGTCACATGTGGTCCTCTAGGTCTTGAAGTGCAGCCCTTTGGCAGAATCCAAACTTCATGAAACATTTGTTCTGTGTTAAGCACTTGAGGACCTAGAGGGCCACGTGTGACCTCAAGGCCTCATGTTCCCCACCCCTGGGCTAAACACTGGAGTATATAGAGAGAATGTACTCTAATATAAACAGAAAAGTAAACTGCAGATAGGTCATGAGAATTGTAAATGACAAACTGAGGGTTTCTGTTTCATCCTAAAAGTAAAAGCCTAAGGAGTTCATAATGTAATAGGAGGGGTCAGATAATGAACTTCCAGTGATAAATTGGCAATACATTGTAACTGATTAGTAGCACCTTTCTTCTCCCAACTTGAATGGAAATAAGGGACATAAAAACATCAGTTTCCACAAGGTGATATTGAAGACATTTATCTGGTCTAGTATATGCAAACTGTGTTTATTAAATTTTATAAGTGAATTGAAAAGCCTCAAGGCTTGCAGTGGGAGCTTTCAGATTTATTTTAAATGTCTTTTATTTATTTGTATATTTCTTTCCAATCTCATTTTGATTTTAGTGTACACTGGGATTGAGCAAATGTTCTCTGTTCCCTAGGGAACAGATTGGGATAGAATAGGATGAGGTATTCTGATCATGTTGGTTCAGCTTATTGCCATTTGAAATAAGCCTATTTACTTCCAAATAGGCTTTCAAAATAATGGTGGGGAGATGAGTGGCTTATCAAGCCAACATCTGCTCTAAGCCTTAGAGATACACACTGGAGCCAGTGGCAGGATGATTGTCTGACGAGTCAGTCAAAGAAATACATTTTGATGACTGTAAACAGGCATTTTTTCACAATCACCATTAGATACAGACAAACACTGTGGGAAAGGAAACAATTCAATGCCACTATGATATCACACTCCCTATTTCCAGAATGGCTCTTCCTAAAGATAGTACTACATTAGCCTTCTAGGCCTTTCAACAGAACACACAGTAAATCCACAAATGACTTTAATCACTTGAATTAGACCCAAATTTATAAGTACATTTTAGTTTTTCTCTGTCCATTGAAACAGTTAAGTGACTAAAATGATAGGAAACAAATTACCTTTAATGCTTTTTAAACAAGGCAGGTTATCAAAGCTAATGTGCAACTAACAGCACACATACAAAGGAAATACAGGGTTTTAGTTTACACTCACCTTTAGATGTAATTAACAGGGCTCCCACATGGACAAGCCTGTACTTAAGAGTGGACTATGCAGCCCGTGTGATCAGAGTTCCATTGCCCAGGAGATGGTGTGCAAATGGCACTTGGTGATTGCAGCACAAGGAGAAATGAGGCATTCAGGGCACATGAAAGCAACTGAGTCAGCAGAGTGAGAGAGACTTCTGAACCGGAAAAGAAAGAAGAGCCATGTAAAGAGGGATAGCCAGGAGCTTAGGATTCCTGCCCAGGTTGTTCCTGGAAGATAACTCCCATTAATACTAACTAAAAATTGTGAGGGCCTAGGGTTGGTTGAAACAGAACCAACACTGGGGCTCATCTGGGGTTTATGGTAGATCAGATGTGTCAAGAGCTTTCACCCAACTAGTCTTGCGATAGTAGGCTACTGTGTCATTGATAGCTGAGTCTAGGCTACAGGGATTTTTTTTTTATTTGGAGGCAAATAGGGTTAAATGAGTTGCCCCAGGTCATATAGATAATAAGTATCCTGAGACTGGATTTGAACTCAAGTTCCTTCTGATTTTAGGACTGGTACTCTCTTCATTGCACCACTTAGCTGCCCCAGGTTATAGGGATTTTTAAAACTATACAGTTCACTCTCATCCCACCCCTTTGCCAAGATGGGATTGCCATAGGTACTGGACATTACATATATTTTTAGACTTTTTCAATATATTAATCAGTGATGCTGATTTTTTCCTCTTTTTTCTTTTGGATAAATACTATTTGTTATATGGAATAGTTCTCTGGGAGGGGAATAGCAAGGAATAAACTAGGGTATTAAAAAAAAATCCATAAAAATTCACTTTAAAAACTATGACTCCAGGAGCCAGGTTTGGTGGCATTCTATTTGGCACAAACAATGCTAACAAACAGGCAGATCCAATTCTAGTGTTACTATGTATGTTAAAGTGACATTATAAGCTGGGACTGGACCCTTCTATAGATTTAGGAGCCATAGACTGTGAGATTAAGTATATTGAAGGTATTTTGCAATATGGTGTACTACATTCTCTTGGGATGGATGAAAAGTAGTAGATAAAACATTCAGGAAAGAAGACAATACATTTGCTGAACTGTGTAAACTTTCTGAAAATGCAGGATATGTCCAGATCCCCAAGAGATAACTAACAAAGGGGGAGTTTGGGAATTAGTTAATACTCCCTCTCCCACTGCTGACCACACGTTTTGAGTGAGATTAAAGCTCTCATATTGACAGTAGTATGGACTGAGGAAGGTATAAAAGGGCTGATTAGGGGAGGATCACCCTACACAAGAGCCAGTGATCTAGTGCCAACATACTTCAATCACCAGTGCCCCAGTGCCAATGCCTTTCTCTTTGGGCAGTGAGCCACTGGAAATACAGACAGCAGCTCAGACTTTGAGACGGGCTGTCATTCAAGTCAGTGTAAACACAGGTGGGGGAAGGGGTGGTACTATTATAGACAATTAAGGCTATTCTCAGAGGAACACGTTCTAGAAAAGAAGCTGAGATTATGCCACAGGTATGGTACAAAGAAGGCAGGGTACTCATGCAGAAACAATATAAATATATATTCCAGATTGCTAGATCTGCTCTTTATACATGCATTTTATATATGTAATGACTCCTCTGGTCACAGTACTCAAATATTAGTAGCTACTCCATTATCAATTTGGCAATGATAAGAGTCTTAAGGATTTCCATATAAAGTTCTTATCTATCTCCCACCAGGAGGTAGAGGTCTCAGACTTTATGCTAAGATTATACAAGCTGCCCCAGAAGGCTAGGATAAGGTATATGCAGTGCCTATGGTACACATGGATCATGGTGGGCTGATCCAAGTGTATAGAAAAATGTACATGTATAATTTTATCACATCATGAAGCCATACTTTATTGTGTTTGTGGGATACATGAGTGCCAAGACCTGCTACTCAGAACTGATCCACTATATGTGGGTGATAATGGGAGAGTGTGTGGATAAGGAGTATATGTAGAGTCAGAAAGACTTGAGTTCAAATCTGGCCTCAAACATTTAGCAGCCATTTGACTCTGGACAAGTCACTTAACCCCATTTGCTTCAGTTTCCTCATCTGTAAAATGAGTTGGAGAAGGAAATAGCAAATCACTATGGTATCTTTGCCAAGAAAATCCCACAAGGAGTCACAAGGAGTTGGACATGATTGAATAGCAAAGTCAGCCAGTGAATAACGAAATCAGAGATACATGAAGTGAGTTTCACTTTTTTTTTTCAACATTGAATTTGTGTGATTATTCTCATAATTTATAAATGATGGGGATAGGGGAAGAAGTCTACAAATCTTCAGTATTTAAATAATTAGGAATGAACTGAATAATGTCGTGAAACACTTGGACTATGAGGTCCCCACCTTAGCACATCCAAAGTACCTTGGACCTTTTGAAATGTACCCATAATTAAATCACTGTCACTGTTAACACTATGAGGATATTTCAGTAAAGCATTCTGGCAACACATTTTTAGGAACTTTAAGTAACATTCCTATATCCCATGAAATCACAATGTTCTTCTGTAGAACACTGTATCCATGTGTGAAGAGCACGTGTGTATGTTAATGTGTATGTGCATGTGCACATTTGGAGTCTTGCTTTGTAACAAAAATAGGGTCACCCGAGAGTTTTATTCCCCTTTTTTGAAGGTACTTAGCATTTCCCCAAATCTCTGATAAATAATTCAAGTTGGGGTTATTGAACATTCACATTGCACATGCTTTACCTGTGGAGACATGGCCAGAGTCTGCTACCTCCTTCCCCCACAAGAAAAAGAAAATAGATGAATCAGGGGAAAATCATATTCTAAATTAGAGGTAGATTTTGGCATAATGAAACTGGATGATAATCCTAGCAAGCTCCAATGAGCCCTTCAAAAAATATAGTTGCTAGACTAAGCATGGTGCCATGCATTCCAAGTCAGAAGTGTAATGTCTAATGTCTCTTTGCCATTTTTAATGTTTTCTCAGTGTATGTTTTTATATTCACTGTCCCAGCCAGAAATTCTGATTCAGCTTCTCATTAAAATGTTCAGATTATAAAACATTTATGAATCTCCATATCCTTTAAAACTTGCTAAAGGAGTTTTCTTTAGAATTCAAACATTCCCAGTGGGGATCCATGCCATCAAGAATGCCAGTGAGCATATGCATGGAGAGGTGAAAAAAATGATGCAGTTCTGCGTTAACTTCAAACTAAGTTGTAAAACTTGTTTCCCTCTATTTCAAGCTTAGAATCCCAGAGACAGCTGGCTCACAAAACCTGTTAGATTTCTCTATGTTTACCTCCCCTGCAATGTAGCAAGTGTCAAACTACATAAGTATCAAACCTCGTTTGTGTCAATAAATTAATCAATCTAGGGATTTATATTTAGTCTTCATAAGAGTGGAAGACATTTCAAAATTGTAGTCTTTAAGATATTTGCCTTTAAAATATCAAAGAAAATGTTTAATATATATTATATTATTATTATATTATATATTATATCATGTTATATATTATATTATTATATTATATATCATATTATATTATATATACATATTAGTCAATAAATCATTCACTAAGCATTTATTAAGCATGCTATGCTAGGTGCTGGCAACACAAAGACAAAAATGAATCAGTACCTGCCCACAAAGAGCTTATATTCTGTGTGAGGAAAACAACATTTTCTTCTTTTATGAATATCACGTTCTTTGCAATCCAAGAACATTTAATGATAAATTTTATTTTGAAAAGGTTAAATTTTGTTCTTTGTTTGCTTTGAGATCAGGCATGAAGTAAATGAATTATTTCTCAGGTAAACATAAAACCTAAATTAAACAGTTTAGAATTCACTACAAAGACTTTTTTTTGGTACCAACACATCGTACATTTTAAAAGCAAAATAAATTTTAAAAATTAAAATTTGGTGAAAAGAAAGATATGGAGTTTGCAGAAGCAATATATTACACTCATTAGTGAGTTTCCATCCGTTCCAATTTTCAGCATGGGAACTGTTGTCAAGACAGCCAGACAACTGCTTTCCATTGATGTTGAGAATCAGCTGCTACTCCAAGATCAAGTGAAAAAACAGTCAAAAGAGAAGCAGTATTGAAAGATTTCATGCTTTCACTTTAACCAGCCCTTTATGATGTTGAACTCACCCACTTCCAGCATTGGTACTAATCCACAAGAGTCTATTATCATCTTGTCTGAAGTTTTGGGGGTACTTACTTTCTTTCTAGAAGTTCGTAAAATGTTATCTCACTGGTAACAGGAGGTTTTAACAGAATATCAATGAAAAGCCTCTTCACTTCTTCATTGTCTTTCTTTGATCCCTCTGATATCCCCAGTCAGATTTGTTGTTGGTTGCCCTTGACAACCACTGGGTAGCTAGCTGCAATGAATTTTCCACCACAAGGGGAGTTTTTCCTTGTGCAAGGGTTTGACCTGGCATAGTAGCCAACAGAAAGCATTAAGAAATGATAGGCAGGTTATAATAGCCAGCAGATGGAACAATTATTTATTGTATGAAAGGGTGTTGCATGACTGACTCAAGTATTTTTATGATAGCACAAAAAGTCTCAAATGGGATCTGGTTACAGAAACATGCTGTTAATTGAAAAAATCTGTAGTCTAATTCTCCTTCCTTGAATTATCCTTTTGAAGGTAAATTATGTTTGTTAAGAAAAAATTATCAGAGAACAAAATTTCTCTGCGTATATGGTACATGATGAAAGTGATTTTCTTGAGTTGTTTATTGGTTGTCCTATCTCAGAGACACAATAATCTACTCTTTGACTCATAGAAAATTCCTCCTCATTTTCCTACAAGAGTTCAGACATATTTTTGAGTCAAGCTTTCAATATGGAGTTCATATGATTTCACAGTTTTATTTTACGCATTCATTTCCCGTTCACATAATGTTTGCATCCTTTAGGAATTGTTTGACATTACAGCATTTTTTTTCTTCTGCAGCACAGATGAAAAGTGTATGTTTTTCCACTCTCATTAGAATGCTGTCCTTTGAAGGGCATCATTGGCTCACTCTGAAGAGGGTAATTTTGCAGCAAGGTTAATTCCAATGTGAGTTTTTAAAGACCTGCAAATGAATCATGGGAAGCCTTAGAAAAATATCCTATTTATAGGCAGTCCTGTGAATAAAATAATTTCATTTTATGTCTACCTTTTTACGACCAGAAAAATATGAAAATAAATTAGTCTTTCATTTCTTGAAAGAAGTCTACAGTGCCTGGTTATAATTAAGAGACTATGTTTTGGTTTAGACCTGCACATCCTAGATTTATAACTTCGAAATAAAAATTCTAGTGCAAACAGTTACCTCCCACTTTTGCTTCCTTCATATGGCTGACATCATTTCCTATCTAATTTACTGACAACATTAATAAGTAGTCTAGGATTCTTTTTTTTATTGCAATGTTTACCTCTAACCTCATCCTCTACACACTCGTGGCACTGAGGAGTGATTTCTGGCTCTCGTTGATTGGCCAACAATAGGTCCCAACCCAAGTCTCATTTGGTCATTGTTTGGTTTCTGTTGGCTCAATGAGTGTAAATACCAGTTGTTTCTGTTTTGGTCAGAAACCCTAAGGGTCTCCTCTCCACTGACATTTTTTTTTTTTTTTGACTAGCTAAAAGAGACCATTCTTTGCCTCATTTCTTCTTACCTAGCCTTCATCACTGAATGGGTGTTGCCTCAGACAAAGATCTGGGAAAGACCTTAGCTTAAAAAGTCAAGATCTCCCACAGCATCCAGGGCCATCTCCAGTTGTTCTGATCTACATCTTGCCAATTTACCCAGGTGGCTCCAGAGGAGAAAGTGAGGTTGGTGACTTTGCACAGCCCTCCCTCACTTAAATCTAATTCACTTGCAGGTCATGACATACCTTCCTAATGTCATGGACCTCTTTGAAAATGAAGGACAAGCAGTGACAACAGCAGTTTCCCACTCACTACACCAGCCTGTCGCTAAGCAGATTTGCCTCTAAACCATCTGAGATGGATTGGTATTTGTTCTGACCTACTCGTTAAAGTTTAAATTAAGGGGCTTAGACTAGATAATCTCTAACATTTCTTCCAGCTGTAAGATTCTATGACTTTAAAACTCTTCAGGGGACCCCATTAGTAGCCAATTAGTATTGTACAGGCTTCATGGTCAGCTGTTCTAATTATAAATCCATCTTAAACCTCTGTTTCAACTGAACCAAAATAAAGGAAATGCAGCTTTTTCATTGTTGTGAAAACTACTGGCTTTCACAGATATAAAGTTACTGAAAGAGAAATATTTGAAATGATTTAAGATGTGAGATTTTCTCAATCCTATGTTGTGTCTAAATGGGAAGGTAGTCAGGGAAAACAAGCAACTAATATAGATGAGTTACCTAGCCCTAGGGTTTAGAAAAGAAAGAAAAAGATAAGTCTTCCCAATGATCCTGGAACTCCTGGAGGGCAGGGAGTGCTTCATTGTTGTCTTTGTATCTCCAGGGCCTACCACAGAGCCTGTCATATGCTCACTGAACTTCATTAAATTATTGCTGTTCCATCATTTTAGCACGTCCCACTCTTGGTGCCCATTCTGAGATTTTCTTGGCAAAGCTACTGGAGTGGTTTGCCATTGGCTTCTCCAGTTCATTTGCCAGAGGAGGAAACTGAGGCAAACATGGTTAAATGATTTGCTCAGGGCCACACAGCTAGTGTCTGAGGCCAGATTTGAACTCATGAAATTGCGTGTTCCTGATTCCAAGCCCAGTGTACCGCCTAGCTGCCCTTATGGAATTATTGGATAATTCCATTGTGACATGGAGCTGAGAGACTGGAATATCTAGAGGACAAATAATGCTGATGGGACTCTTACAGGAGGCCATATTGCAAGGGAGGAAGCCTGCCATTTTTCTACCACTAAATAGAACAGAACCTCCTTAATGGGAGAGACTCAAGAAATTCAACTCAGCATCAAAATGTGTGAGAGTATAGCTTTTACAGATATAAATAAACTGGAGGACAATGAAAACAGTTTAAGTAATTTAAAAGGCACAACTAACTTTTATCTTTGAATGTTGTTTGTGGGAAGGAAATGAGACTGTTAAAAAAAACCCAAACAACCAACCCACAATATCCTTATACTCACCTACCTTTAAGCCTCACTATAATTCTGCCCTTTAGATACATTTCAAGGCCTATATTATCACAGAACCACAGAATGTTAAAGTTGGAAGTGACCTTAGAAATCACTGCTTTCATTTTATAGTAAACTGAGAGCCAAATGGTTAAAGGGACTTGTCCAACATCACAAAAATAACAAGTGACAAGGAGAGGACTACAATCCAGGACTGAAGCATAGGTGTGCATATAGCTATCAGTCAGTACACATTTATTAAATACCTACTACGTGCCAGGCACTCTGCAAAGCACCGGAGATACAAAGTAAGGTAAAAGACAGTCCCTGCTCTCAAAGAGCTCATGATCTAATGGAAATAGTCACGGAGAGGTTAACAGGTTAGGGACAAGAGTACCAGCATACCTAGTCCATGTTCAATGCATGCCTATGGCACCATGATATGAAAGAGGAAAGCCAATGTTCTTTCTACCTCATAATACTTGGCCCTTAGATATTTCCATAACTAAGCCCTCTTAGATACAAGCCAAACCAGCCTCACAGGAAATTTTGCTCCATAGTAAATAGTTTATAGTCAAATTTTAGGCTGTTGATAAATTCCAGTATCATCTTCAAAATTGCTATTTACATTTTTTTCTTATTTAAAACATATCCAGACTGTAATTACAATGATGAGAAGAGGTGAGAAAAATGTACTCTCTCCCTTCATTGCAGAGGTAGGAATTTATAATCTAATATAGACACACACACATGGAATCAGTAAGATCTGAGCTCAGATCCTACCTTAAATACTTTTTTAATCTCTCTCAATTTCCATATCCTTATCTATACAATGAGGATAATGGAAACACCTGCTCTGTGTGTGTGTGTGTGTGTGTGTGTGTGTGTGTGTGTATGTAGTCTTAAGTGATGTGGGCACATATTGCTTTTCCCTGATAAAATGTAAGCTCCTTTAGTGTAGGGCTGGTTTCAGTTTTGCCTTTTTTTATTCTTAAAATAGTCCTGGTCAATAGTAAGGACTTATAGAGTGCTAATTGACTGATTAATTGGTTGAAGTGCCCAAGATTACACAACTAATTTTGGCAGAAACAGTAACAGAACTGAGATCTTCTGACTCCCAGTTCAGTTTTCATACACTACATTGCATAGTCTTCCTTGTTCAATAGTAATTTTTTTGAATACCCTTAACATAGCTTCCATATTCTCTTAGATGATGAATTTAAAAATAAAAAGTAATGATCTTTCATTTGTTCTACAAATATTTAGCGAATGACTCACTAAGTAAAGTGAGATTGTAGGCTGACCCCTTAGAAATGAATTATCACCACAACCCAAAAAATAAGAAAAATTCAAAATGGCCACCCATCTGTTACAATTCCCTTCAAGGTGGCTAAAAAGGGTAGAATGTGCTAAAAAAAAAAAAAAGTCACATCATTTTTAGACTTTTAGCTATTGGTAGCAAAAACGTGAGAAATTTTTCCAATGACTAATAAGTAGGTATACTAACAGAAAAACTGGAGTTATATCCATTTTTATATTCTTCCCATAAAGGAAACCAAAAGACACATTCTTCTTTGAGGAGACCCCAAGGTCAAAACTATTTTCATAATAACCAATACAGCAAATATTGATAAATGTAACCCTCATAAAAGTTCTTGGGATCCTTAATAATTTTTAAGAGTGTAAAGGGATCCTAAGATCAAAAGTTTGAGATCGTCCATACTACACCATACTGCCTCCCTCGATGTATAATCATGAAAATCTCTCCTTTGATATTTAAGTCCCTTTTTTATGCCTAATGGAATTTATGTCCTTATTAAATCTTTTATTTAAATGACATTTCACAGGTCCCAGAATTTTACATTTTCATGACTGCAGGCCTAGCGGTCTATTCACTGCAACATCTAGCTGCCCTAAAATATGATAAAGAAATAGAAATTCATATTAGTTTCTCTCCAGACCTTCTCCACCATGCCTTTATTATATGTACTGGCACGCATTTTGTGTCATCTCTATTAGAATATGCTTTTCCTTTCATTTACATTTGCATTTCCAGTTCTTAGCACAGTGCCTGGAACATAGTGAACACTTAGTGTATGTTTGCTGACGGGCTATTATTATTCTTTGTCACTCACTAACTTTTCTATTGTCGATCTTTGGAGTTAAGGTTATAAGTGCAAGATACCAAGATGAGCCAAGTACCAACTGAAACCCAGTGGAGTAGATAGGTATTAGATTTGGAGTAAGAGGAAGTGAATTTGAGTCCTGGCCCTGCTTATAGGATGTGACCAAGTCATTTCATTCCTCTAGGCCTTAATTTCCTCATATATAAAATAAGGAAGCTAGACCAAATAGTGTCTAAGTTCCTTTCCAGCTCCAAATCTGTGATCTTGGGATTTCTTTGTTTCTGTTATAATCAGAACAGTCTCTTACTGACAATAGTTCAAAAAGCAGTTAAATAGGAAACCTTCCCAAGTGACTTTCCAATTAATGGACACTTTTTAACAAGAATTCCTTTGGCATTTCATTCTAAGAGATTTTTTGTTTGAATTCAATCTGTTTATTTTCTTATTTTGAATGTTTTGTCCTCAAATGCTGGAAGAACTTTGCTGGCTTCATGCTTTTTATGTGAAAAAAAAAATGTCTCCAAAAATACCTCCCTGCAGTCTTGGCAAACTTTTCTCTAATCCAAGCCAAACAATTAACCCCATCTTGACATAACCGGTGCTCTACCTCCAGACAAAATCTAATCTTTTCTTTTTGTCAAGCAGAATATCAAATTGGCTTCATATTTACTGACAGGTCTCTTAATTTCTAATCATTGCTCTGATTTGAGTTCATTAGTTTTGTGAATAAAACCAAGCAGGCATATATGCTGTTTGTTTGCTTTTACTAACTTTAAAATCATTCTAACATTATTCATTGTTGTTTGGTTTTGTTCAGTCATGTTCAGTTGTATCCAACTCTTCATGACCCCGTTCAGGGTTTTCTTGGCAAAGATCCTGGAACTGGTCATTTTCTTTTCCAGTTCACTTGACAGATGAGGAAACTGAGGCAAACAGGGTTAAGTGACATGTCTAGGGTCACACAGTTAGTGTCTGAGGCCAAAGATGAACTCAAGTCTTCCTGTTTCCAGGTCCAGCACTTAATCTACTGTGCCCCCTACCAGCCCCAATATTAGTACTAGTTATGTTGATTAAATGTTTCTCCAGTTAATTCTTTTAGACTCAGAAACAGCATGGTAGATCATCTTGAGAACTACTAGAGAGTCAGGAAGACTTGGGTTTATGTCTTGACTCTGGTATTTACTATCTGGAATACAATAGGCAAGCTAGGTGGTGCAGTGGGTAGAGCACCAGTGCAGGAGTCAGGAGGACCTGAGTTCAAATCTCACCTCAGACACTTAACACTCACTAGCTGTGTGATCTTGGGCAAGTCACTTCACCCCAATTGCCTCATCCTGGGTCATCTCCACTTATCCTGATGAACATGCGGTCACTGGATTCAGATGGCTCTGGAGGAGAAGTGAGGCTAGTGACCTGCACAGCCCTCCCTCACTCAAAACAAAGTCATGTCATCATTTCTCTGATGGCAAGGTCTTCTTCATCAATGAAGAATGAACAGACACAATAGGCAAGTCATTAACTTCTTGGTGGTCTCAAGCAACTCTATGACATTATGGAGACTTGTTGATGTATCAAAGCAGAAGCTGAAGTTACACTAAAAGTTCCCTGCATTGATGAAATCCCATCTTTAGATGTTCCCCCCTCCAAATATGAACATATGTATTTGAAACTACAATGGTTTAAATGTGGTACATGATACCATGATAACATTAACATCTCTTACTACCTGTTGATTAGTGACAGATTGAGAACAGATGCAAGGGCATGCCATGGCATGGTAGGGAAGGGAAAAGAATTTATATAACACCTACTGTATGCTAAGCTTTTTAAACTATTTCATTTGATCCTTACAACAAATCTGTGAGGTAGGTGCTATTATCATCCCCATTTTAGAGTTGTGCAAACTGAGGCAAACAGAGGACTTGCAACTTGCCCAGGGTCACATAGCTAGTAAGTGTCTGAGGCCATCCTTGAATTCAGACTCAAGCATTGTCTACTGTGCTATCAACGGAGATAGAAAACACAACTTCTCCCACCTTGGTTTGTGGAAAGTGTTGCTTTCCAGATTCACCATTCAAGAAATGAAATCAGAATTAGGCCTCAGTTACTTTAACCACATCCAAGTAGAATGGCGCCATTTTGTCCACCAAATTGATTTTTAAATTAATAGGTTTTAAGAAAAAAGGGCCTTTGACAACAAAAGTTATGCAGATTGGTGAAAACTTGCAATAGAATAATGTCAGTCCATGCATTGGTGATTAGGAGACATTGTTCTACACAATCCCAGGGTCAAGGACAGGCTGGAAGTCTTCACGGAGGCAATTCTTGGCTGAATATAGAAAACTTTCTAATAATGAAAGCAGTCCAATACTGGAATGGGCTGTTTCAAGAAACAGTGAGCTCCAAGTAACTGGAAACATTCCAAGACTGTCAGGCCATTTTGCAGAGGTTTTTAGAGCAGGGGTTCTTAATGTGGAGTCTGCAAACTTTTTATTTAAAATATATTTAATAATTATTTTAACATGATTTGTTTACTTTTATAATTTGCTGTATTTTATTTTATGCATTTAAAAATATTATTTTGAGGTGTTCATGGGCGTTCATAGGTTTTACCAGATTGCCAAAGGAATCTGTGATACATAAAAAGTTTAAGAACTCCCATTTTAGAAAAAAAGATCTCTAAGGTTTCTTCCAACTCTGAGATTTTATGAGCTTTGTGAATTTTTTTCTTCTTATAGATTGATCAACAGATATGGTAGATATTACAGGTATAGCTTTAGCAGGTATGTGTAACAGATATTTATCTAGTTATTAATCTATATATTTTGGGGAGGGGGGAACAGCTAGGTGACAGAGTGGATAGAACTCCCAGTCTGTGGTAAGGAAATTAAGAAGTTCTGAGTTCAAATGTGGCCTCAGACACTTAACTGTGTGATCCTGGGCAAGTCACTTAAAACTTTATTTGCCTCAGTTACCCATCTCTAAAATGACTGAACAACACGACTGAACAACATGTGTATATAAAATCTTCTGACTTCTAAGAATCTGTTATTTTAACTACTACTTTCCAAGTGCCATGTGTGTTTCCTAGTTAACCAAGAGATGCTTCAACCACTGGAAGATAGAGGTATTATTATAAATTCTTTATATTTCTAGCTGCTATGGTTAACATTGCTTATAATCAAAAACAAGCTCAAAATGTCTAAATTTCTTGGAAAATCTTTACCACTCCCTTTAAACAATCATTTAACCCAGAGAATGTTTTAGTTAAATGAAAACAGTTCTTTTGCAGCATATTAGGGAATTTTCTTCTAATCCAGAAACAAAGCTCTGTATTTATAGGAACAAGGCTAAACTTTAGCAGCTTTTCAATGGCTTTTGACCCCATTTAAGATTTTTCTGGGGACTATTGAGATTTGACTCAGACTAGGTCTCTACAGCAAAGAGAAAAGCAGCCCCCAACTTTCCATGAAAGTATTCAGGCACCAAAAGTAAGTGAAAGACAGGTTTTAATTACCCCCAAACACACACACACACACACACACACACACACACACACGCGCGCGCGCACACACATACAGACACACACACAGAATAAAGATTTGCAATGGAGTCTATAAATAATCAAGACAACTTCTCTTCCTTTGCTCCAATGATATATACAGTCCTCCAGAATTAGAGTACTACAACACTCCCCACTGCCTGTTCCTTCTCTCTAAGATAACCTTCCATGTGATATCTTGTACTTAGAAAGTCATCTGCATATTATTTTCCCCATTGGAAAGAAAACACATAGTTTTGCATGGCTACACATGTATGACCTATATTCAATTGCTTACTTTCTCAATGAGGGTGGGGTGGGGAAGGGAGAGAATGTGGAACTCTAAAGCTATAAAAATGAAGGTTAAAAATTGTTTTTGGACTTTTACAGGGAGCAGGGCCAAGATGGCGAAGTAGAAAGACACACATACACAGGGTCTCCCCCACACAGCCCACAAAATACCTATAGAGAGGGACTCTCAACAAATTTTGGAGCAGCAGAAATGGAGAACAACAGAGTGGAGGAGATTTCCAGCCCAGGTGATGTGAAAGGCCCATGGGAAACATGGGTTGCACCAGACCCTGAGCAGAGAATGGAGCCCAGCCAAGCCTTGGCAGCAGGCACAGCTTGCGAACAGCCCTTGGGGGTGAAATCTCCAATCATGGAATTCCCCAGTCTCAGCATCAGTGGATTCTAAGATCCTTCAACCCACAGGCTCCAAAGGTCAGTGACGGGGTTTTTCCAGCTGGCCAGGAAGGGAGAAGGGCCTTCCCATAGCTCCAATCTTAGGCAGCCACCACAGAAGCCACCTCAGCAGGCACAGCAGCCACATACATTTTTGGAGCATAAAAACCCCTGGGGGAACTGGGAAGCTGATTCTTGCCTCTGCCCTCTGTGGAGGCCCTGGGCAAGCTGGTCTTTATCTCACATTGAATGGCGGCCCTGCCCATCCAGCTTATCTGGAAATCAGCCCCCAGTGCTGACTTGGGAACTGGAAGCCAGGTGGCTGTGGAGAGGTAACTGCTAAGATTCTGGGCACAAAAATCTCTCTCTGCATCCAGACATCCTTGATTGTGCCACATTGGAGGAACTGCGATCTCACAGATTCCCAGAGTATATCCTACTCTTGACAAAGGACCCAAAAGTCAAGTAACTGGTTGGGAAAAATGCCCCAAAAAAGGAAAAAAAATAAGACCATAGAAGGCTACTTTCTTGGTGAACAGATATCTTCTCCCATCCTTTCTAACGAGGAAGAACAATGCTTACCATCAGGGAAAGACATAAAGGTCAAGGCTTCTGTATCCCAAACATCCAAAATAAATATTCAATGGGCTCAGGCCATGGAAGAGCTCAAAAAGGATTTTGAAAATCAAGTAAGACAGTTAGAGGAAAAATTGGGAAGAGAAATGAGAGAGATGCAAGAAAAGCATGAAAAGCAGATCAACACCTTGCTAAAGGAGACCCAAAAATATGCTGAAGAAAATACCTTGAAAAATAGGCTAACTCAACTGGCAAAAGAGGTTCAAAAAAGCCAATGAGGAGAAGAATGCTTTCAAAAGCAGAATTAGCCAAATGGAAAAGGAGGTTCAAAAGCTCACTCAATAGTTCTTTCAAAATTAGAATGGAACAGATGGAGGCTAATGACTTTATGAGAAAGCAAGAAATCACAGAACAAAGCCAGAAGAATGGAAAAATGGAAGATAATGTGAAATATCTCATTGGAAAAACAACTGACCTGGAAAATAGATCCAGGAGAGACAATTTAAAAATTATGGGCCTACCTGAAAGCCAGGATCAGAAAAAGAGCCTAGACATCATCTTTCATGAAATTATCAAGGAAAATTGCCCTGATATTCTAGAACCAGAGGGCAAAATAAATATTGAAAGAATCCACAGATCCCCTCCTGAAAGAGATCCAAAAAGAGAAACTCCTAGGAACATTGTGGCCAAATTCCAGAGTTCCCTGGTCAAGGAGAAAATATTACAAGCAGCTAGAAAGAAACAATTCAAGTATTGTGGAAATACAATCAGGATACCACAAGATCTAGCAGCTTCTACATTAAGGGATCAAAGGGCATGGAATAGGATATTCCAGAAGTCAAAGAACTAGGCCTAAAACCAAGAATCACCTACCCAGCAAAACTGAGTATAATACTTCAGGAGAAAAAATGGTCATTCAATGAAATAGAGGACTTCCAAGCATTCTTGATGAAAAGACCAGAGCTGAAAAGAAAATTTGACCTTCAAACACAAGAATCAAGAGAAGCATGGAAAGGTAAACAGCAAAGAGAAGTCATAAGGGACTTACTAAAATTGAACTGTTTACATTTCTACATGGAAAGACAATATTTGTAACTCTTGAAACTTTTTTCAGTATCTGGGTAGTTGCTGGGATTACACACACACACACACACACACACACACACACACACACACACACACACAGATAGAGAGAGAGAGAGAGCACAGGATGAATTGAATAGGATGGGATCATATCTTAAAATAATGAAATTAAGCGGTGAGAGAGAAATATATTGGGAGGAAAAAGGGAGAAATGGAATGGGACAGGTTATCTCTCATAAAATAGGCAAGTAAGGGACTTTTCAGTGGAGGGAAAAAGTGGGGAGGTGAGAGAAAAAAAAACATGAAGCTTACTCTCATCACATTTAACTGAAGGAAGGAATAAAATGCATGCTCATTTTGGTATGAAAACCTGTCTTACAATACAGGATAGTGGGGGACAGGGAGATAAGTAGGGTGGGGAGGATAATGGAAGGGAGGGCAGTGGGAGGAGGGAACAATCTTGGGGAGGGATAAGATCAAAAGAAGAATAGAAAAAACGGGGTCAGGATAGGATGGAAGGAAATATAGTTAGTCTTATACAGCACGACCATTATGGAAGTCATTTGCAAAACTACACAGATATGGCCTATATTGAATTGCTTGCCTTCCCAAAGGGAATGGGTGGGAAGGGAGGGATGAAGAGAAGCTGGAACTCAAACTTTTAGTCACAACTGTTAACTGTGAACTGTTAACTCAAATACTGTTGAGTATTGTTCTTGCAACTAGGAAATAAGAAATACAGGTAATGGGGTATAGAAATTTATCTGGCCCTTCAGGACAAAAGAGAAGATGGGGATAAGGGAAGGGAGGGATGTTAGAAGGGAGGACAGATTGGTGATAGGGGTAATTAGAATGCTCAGCATTTTGGGGTGGGTGGAGGGGAGAAATGGGGAGAAAATTTGGAATCCAAAATTTTGTGGAAATGAATGTTGAAAACTTAAATAAATAAATTTTTAAAAAGTACTTTTATATTTAACTCATTTGATCACCACAACATAAAAAAAAAATTGTTTTTGCATGCAACTGGGAAATAAGTTGTACAGGCAATGGTATAGAAATCTATTTTGCTCTACAGGAAAATAGAGGATGGGAAGGTGGGGTGATAGAAAGGAGGGCAGATTGGGGAAAGATGTGGTGGGGGTGCATGCTGTCCTGGGGTGGGGGAAGGGGAGAGATGGAGAGAAAATTGGAATTCAAAATCTTATGGAAGTGAATGCTGAAAATTGAAAACAAATAATTTTTAATATAAAGAAAAAAAAGAAAACACAGTTATTTGCACATCTTCTTCCTCCTTATGATGGGAGTTACAGGTGGGCAAAGAACCTGTTTTTTGCATTTTTGCCTTTTCTTGTATCACCAGAAGTCAACACAGTGTGTGCAAATAGTGAAATGATCAACATGTGCTTGTTAATTGACCAGGATAGAGAAAGCAATCAACATCTCTAGAAAGTTTATCCTTCCACTATACTTATATAGTCCACAGAAGTCAAAGTGTTGGTGAAAGACTAAGTTGAGGTTTGATCCTACACATTATGTTCCTGTTCCT
The DNA here is from genome assembly GCF_028372415.1 of Notamacropus eugenii. Classification (NCBI taxonomy): domain Eukaryota; kingdom Metazoa; phylum Chordata; class Mammalia; order Diprotodontia; family Macropodidae; genus Notamacropus; species Notamacropus eugenii. The sequence goes on along the minus strand of NC_092874.1, from coordinate 179,827,781 downwards.
TGTTATTCCTGCACCACAGATACCACTTCGTCCAGGAACTCATTGTTGTCCAGCTCTTCCTCCATTTAGCAGTTAGGTAGTAGATAGAGTGCTGGACCTAGAGGCAGGAAATCCTTAAATTCAAAGCCATACTTAGACACTGTATGACTCTAGGCAAATCATTTGACAGCTGTCTGCCTCAGTTTCCTCATCTATAAAATAAGGATTAATAATCTGACTTTAGACAGGATTATTCTGTAATTCTACACAAATTACTTAAACCTGTTTTTCTCAGTATGCTCATCTATAAAATGAGTTGCAGAAGGAAATGTAAACTACTCCAGTGTCTTTGCCAAGAAAACTGCAAATAGGGTCACAAAGAGTTGCATATCACTGAAAAACAACAATATGGACAAAACATATTAGGTGTATTCTCAATGAAATCCAATACTCAATTTATAGTTGAGGAAACTGTAACCCAGAAAGGGGAGGACCATTGCCCAACTACTAATTATAAACCAGTGGCAGACCCAAGAGTAGATTTGTTGTGAGGATTAAATGTATTAACATATGTAAAGTGATCTACAAACCTTAAAGCTCTGTATAATTGCTAGATATTTCATTTTGTTCTGTTTTATTAGGTCTAAGAGGCTTGGCCCCTGACTCTCCTCCCCCACTCCCTCCATTCCAATTCTCTGTCTGCTGCAGAAGCACTGCTTTCTATTGCTGCTCTCTACCTCCAGTTACCATTCAGTCTTCCCCCCAGCACACTTTTTGGTTACATACAATCCATGGAAACACCACTCTACTTCCACTCCCGAGGCTTTGATGAAATGACATTTCACCTCTAGTAGAAGCATGTCTTGGGGCTAACCAATACATTTGCAGCTTAGTCTTAATCTACTTGCAAAACTCTACCTCACAGGAACCACAAAAGGTACCTATCCTCAGGCAGCTAGGAGACTTTTTTTCCTTTATACCTGGTCCTTCGCTCCTAATTTGGTTAGTGTCTATGAATTCCTTAGAAGAAGTATATTTCTCTTTCCCCCTATCTTGCTGCCCCATATAGTCATTACTTCCAATGAAGCCACAGATAAACACATGCAGCCCTTTTTGTCTTTTCAATTCCCATCATGTCACCTAGTAACCATTGCCTGGCCATGCAAATTGTTTCAGTGCAGCAATAAACCTCAAAAAGGCATTAGAAACACTGAGAAGAAGGGCAGTGTTTCAGTCATAACAATAAAGACTATGCTTTTCTTAAATAATTTCTTTAAATTTTTTTTTAATTTACGGAATAAAGCAAGCATTTCCATAACATAGGATAATAAAAATTTTGATAATTTAATTTAAACCTTAAATAATTTCTAAAAAAAAAAATCTTACCTTCAAATAATATATTGATAAAGCAAGGATAATTTATGGCATTCCACCTTGATCTAAACAGATCCATCCTTTCAGTCATCCTATGCTGTAGAGGAGCACAGAAATTGGGAGGCTCTGAAGCAGCCCATCCTTTAAGGCCTCATCCTTGTCTCATGGATCCCCGCACCTAGCAGAGCACGCTGCTCACAAGCTGTTGCCCCTTGTCTGAAATGACTTTGCTGGCTCCTTCCTTCATGTCCCAGTTGAAATGTTGCTTTCTACAGAAAACATTTCCAGACTCCCATCCATCCCACTTAATGGTAGTGCTTTCTTTCTATTGATTATCTCCAATTTATCCTGTCCATATATTGTTTGTATACAGTTGTCCTTATTAGACTGAGCTTCTTAAAAGCAGGGACTGTTTTCGTATCCTTGCCACTTAACCCAGGTCTCTGGCACATAGCAGGTGCATATGTTCATTGGCTGACTCTCTGACTAAATGTATATTGGCCCTAATCTCTGATCCTTCCCTCATTCTCCTTGTCTGTCTCTTTTGACAGAAGAGTCTTACTACTAAGTAACTTTTGACCTTTTCCCCTAGTTCTTTATGTTACCAATCATCTCATGGAAAGACTAATGTCACTTCTTAATCTTCCTTGTAAAAGGTCATAGCACTGATTTCTTGTACAACTGCCCTGTACAGACAAGCAGTCGCTTTGGGAGAGATATCAGAGGAGTAATTTGTTTGAATAAAATAATGCATCCATTCCACAAGTATTTATGGAACCTTTACTGTGTATTCAGTGCTGTCCTAGACCCTGTAGGACATTTAAGAAGACTAAGACTTAGCATCATTCCTTCTTAAAGAGGGGATAGCCTCCAGTATTTAAAAGAATAACATGAAATACACATAACCCCAAATCTAGGACACCCCCCACAATTTGTACTCACAGATTAGTTTCCCTGGGGAGACAACTACCCTAGGTTCCAGGTACTCTGTGGTAACTCTGAAACTCATGAAATTATAACTCTAGTGGCTGGTGAACACAGTTAGCTCAAAGCAAAGACATTTACTCCAATAGCATGGTAAGAATGACAGGAATAAAACACTTCCACCATAAACTTGGGGTATATTCTCCCATAAAATACAATCAATACCAGTGGAAACAGTGGAGTAGACCAAAAGAGGGAATGCACAGGCCCCCATGATCCAGGCAGCTCATATTTCTGATACTGCAGGCCAGTGTACTTTCTCTTTTCATGCTGTCCCCAAGTGGCTCTTTCTTCCTGGGAACAGTTTCTCTTTTGGTCAGGTAGCTCAGTTGAGCTCAAGAAAGGAAGAAAGGAAGGAAAGAAGAAAAAGAAAGAAAAAAGAAAGGAAGGAAGGAAGAAAAGATGAAAGGAAGAAGACAGGAAGGAAGGAAAAAGGGAAGGAAGGAAGAAAAAAGGGAGGAAGGAAGAAAAAGAAGGAAGAAAAGAAGGAAGGAAGGAGGAAGGAAGAAAGGAAAGAAGGAAGACAAAGAAAGAAGAAAAGAAGGAAGAAAGAAAAAGGAAGGAAAAAAGGAAGGAAGAAAAGATGAAAGGAAGAAAGAAGAAAGGAAGGAAGGAAAGAAGGAAGATGGAAGGAAGGAAGGAAAAAAGGGAAGGAAGGAAGAAGAAAAGCAGGAAGGGATGAAAGAAGAAAAAGAAGGAAGGAAGGGAAAAGGAAGGAAGAAAGGATGAAAGAGAGAAAGAAAGAAAAGGAGGGAAGAAGGGAAAGAAGAAAAAAAGGAAAGAAAGAAAGAGCTGCGTTGTTCAACTGGCCAGTTCTTTTTGGGTGCCCAGTGAAGCAGCTCCTATTTTCTCCTAACAGAGGCTGTTGTTTGTCCTTCCTTCTCACAACATCAGGAAGGTGATGCCGTGACATGTAAGTGAATTGAATTTGACTGAGGGAGGGCTATGCAAAGTCACCAGCCTCACTTTCTCCTCCAGAGTCATCTGAGTCCAGCAAGGAGATATAGTTCAGCATGACTGGAGATGGCCCAGGAGGCAGTAGAGTCTTTTTGGATGAAGGCACTACTATTCTTACTCCAGTTTTACAGATGAGGCTTAAAGAGATTGTGTAACTTGCAGAGGGGGAGGTGGGGTGCAGCTAGGGGTGCAGTGGATAGAACACTGGATTTGAATCAAGAAGACTCATCTTCCTGAGTTCAAATCCCCTCAGTCACTTACTAGCTATGTGACCTTGGGCAAGAAGTCACTTAACTGTGTTTGCCTTAGTTTCCTCATCTGTAAAATGAGCTGGAGAAAGAAGTAGCATACCACCCCAGTATCTTTGCCAAGAAAACCTCAAATGAGATCACGAAGAGTCAGAAGGACATGACTCAAACAACTGAACCACAACCAAAAACTTGCCCATGGTCATGTACTTCAGTAAGGTGCTACTGAAGTTTGGTCTCTCCTGAGTCTAAAATCAGTTTTTCCTCTTATGCCAAACTGCTATGAATTAGGGCCAAAATAAGTGGGACAGTCAATAAGTGTATATTAATTCAAAGAAAAGATAGATAAAAAGTGGATTGGGGGAGATGGCCTCTGAAAGATAGACAGGATTAAATTGTCAGAGATAAGGGGTTAGAAATGGAAGGGATATCTTCAGAGGATAATGAAGAGCTAGCTACCTGGCTAGATTTAGTTTTGCCACTGCCTTGCTCTGAGCCTTTTGTCATCATACCATGCTCGTTGCTTTCCCATTCTTCATCAAAAACACAGTATTTGTTTTTATACCTGAGGGTTGAATGATCCCCAACACCGTCAGTGGAATAGATCCTCATTATTATCCAACACCAGCCTCCTTCATTTCATAAACTCTGGATATCCACCTTAGGAGCCCTTCAGCTGTCACAGACTTTTTTATGGCTTTTGGATCACAAGCCGTCCACCAACGCCTTCTGCTTTTATACAGAACCTTGTGTCATACTTCACTGAGTCCCTCTTTCACATTGTTGCTTTCCTGTACTCGGTGTACCTTACCACTCTTTTGTCATGTTGTCACTAAAACATTTACTGTCGTCTTTTGCCAAGTAATTTCAAAGCTAGTTACATTCATCTTCCTAAAGGCATACCAATGAGAAAATCCACTGCTTGTTTGGGCTGTCATTCAGAGGGTTGAAATAAAAATGCAAAATAATGAGTCAAAGTAAGACCTGTAAAGTTCAATAGATGGCTTATTTTTCTTCCTTTCCTCCATTCCTGATCACAACAGAATCTCTCAGCATACAGTTAAATGAACTTTTCGTGGTTGTTTTTTTATTGTGACTCAGTTTCTGTCTTTCTTCAAACCATTAATAATATTAAATCACTTTTCTCAGATTTCTTTTTCTGTTAAGTAGTTTTTCCACTAACAAGGCTAATCTTTCAGGTTACTTAATAATAGGGAATGGTATTTATACAGCACCTAAAGTTTGCAAAGTCTTTTAGCAAATGATCTCATTTCATCTTCCCAACACCTCTGTGAAGTAAGTACTTAAGCCACTTATTCCCATTTTACAGACGAAGAAACTAAGATTCAGAGAGGTTAAAGCTTATCTGAGGAGAGATGTGGACCCAGGTGTCTCCTGACACCAAAGTTCAGCATTCTTCTATGACAACATACTTCCTGTAATAATGTTCTCAATGCTCTTGATAAAGATTTTAGCCATGAGTTGTGAATACAAAAAATGGTATGAATACACAATATCACTGATTCTGTAGGTCAGAGGTTGAGCTTTTGTAAAACTAGGGGAAAAAAACCATCAAAAGAGTATGTATGCACAATGAGGTGATAGAAGGCCACCTATTTCCACACTGAAGCAAAAGTCCCTCTAAGTCTTATCTCCTATTCCCAATGAAGTTATTAAGGATCAGATTGATATCCCTTATGTTGTTGTTTTTATCAGTTATTCATTTATCTGTTTTTAAGGTGTTTTTTTTAAAGTTGCCGTTCCAAATTCTCTCCCTGGCTCCCAGTCCTCCCCCATTCACTAAGATATGATATTAATATGATATTATGATATAATTAATATATTAATTATGTGTGAAAGCATGCAAAACATATTTCTGCATTAGCCATATTGCAAAAAAAGGTGAGAAAATTATACTTCATTTTGCACTCAGAGTTCATCAGTTCTCTGTTGGAGGTCTATAGTATATTTTCAACATGAGTTCTTTGGAATTAGCTTAGATCGTTGTATTGATCACAATACATAAGGGTTTCACAGTCAACCATCATTACAATTTTAGCTGAATTACTGTGAACAATGATCCACTGATTCTTCTCACTTCTTTGCATATGTTCATATAGATTTCCCATATTTTTCTGAAACCGTACTCCCATAATTTCTCATAGCACTTCATAATAATTATATGCTGCAACTTGTTCAGTCATTCACCAGTTGAAAAGCATTCCCTCAGTTTCTAATTCTTTGCCACCACAAAAAAGCTGCTATAAATATTTTTGTACCAATACGTCTTTTTCCTTTTTCCTTTTTCTTTGATCTCTTTGGGTATAGATCTAATAGTGGCATTGCTAGGCCAAAGGGCATGCAGTTTTATAACCCTGTGGACATAATTCCAAATTGTTCTCCAGAATGCTTGAACTAGTTCACAACTCCACCAAAAGTGCATTTGTGTACCTATTTTCCCTCATGTCCTCCAACATTTGTTATTTCTGAAAAGTTTGAGGTGGTACCTCAGAGTTGTTTTAATTTACCTTTCTCTAATGAATAGTGATTTAAAACATTTTTTTCATATGACTATACATGGTTTTGATTTCTTCTTCTGAAAACTGCCTGTTCATATCCTTTAATCATCACTTGAGAAATGATTTGCATTTTATCAGAAAAACTTACTATATAAGTTTTCCAAATTGCTTCATTGTCTATGGTACCTTTTAACAAAATGTACTTTACTTGTTTCTCTTTTTAGGTCTCTTTTTGCTTTTGCTTTGTCTGAGAGCTGATTGCTACCTCTGTCTTTTTTACTTCAGCTAACACAGGATAGATTCTGCTCCTCTCTCTTATGTTTAATTATCTCTGTGAGTTTTTGTCTCTTGTACTGTTGGATTGCAGTTTTTAATCCATTCTACTATCCACTTCTGATTTATGTATAAGCTCATCTCATTAACATTTATGGTTATGACAACTCACTGTGTATTTCTCTCCATCAAATTTTCTTCTGTTTCTTCTCTCTTTTTATCTTGTCCATTCTCAAAATTCTGTTTTGCTTCTGACCACTGTCTTCCATAATCCATTCATCTCTTTTATCATAACCCCTCCCCTTTTCATATCTCCTTCTTCTCCTATTTCCCTATTGGTTAAGATAGATTTCTATACCCATTCATTGAACCAATTCTGATGAGAGTGAGCTTCAAGCATTGTCTGTCTTCTCTACTTTTCCCTCCCCTGTAAAACTCTTTCTTGTGTCCCTCCTTTATGAAAGAAAAATTTCTCCAGTTTACTACTCCCTCCCCACTTCTCCCACTGCATCCCTCTTTCTCTCACCCCTTCCTTTCTTTTTTGAGATCATCATTCCAATATAATCAACTCATACCTATGCCCTCTCTCTATGTAGAAGATGATAAGATGAATGATAAGAACTTTATCATTAGCAGGGCAATTCTTCCCATATAGGAATATAAACAGCTGAACTTTATTAAACCTTTTATGGTTTCTCTTTCATGTTTACATTTTCCTTCTTCTCTTGAGTCTTGTGTTTGAATGTCAAAATTTCTATTCACCTCTAGTCTTTTCATTAGGAATGCTTGAAAGTTCTCTATTTCATTAAATATATATTTTCCTCCAGAAGGATTATACTCAGTTCTGCAGAGTAGGCTATTCCTGGTTGTAATCCTAGCCCTTTATTTTTTGGAATATTATATTCCAATCCTTCCAATACTTTACCATGGAAGCTGCTAAATATTGTGTGATCTTCACTGTGACTCCATGATATTTGAATTATTTCTTTCTTGCTGCTTATAATATTTTCTTCTAGGAGCTCTGGAATCTGGCTATAATATTCCTAAGAGTTTTCATTTGGAGATCTCTTTCAGGAGATGATAGGTGGATTCTTCAAATTTATAATTCAAACTCTAGATCTAAGATATCAGGAAAGTTTTCCTCTATAATTTCTTGAAATATGATGTCTAGGTTCTTTTTTTGATCATGGCTTTTGGGGAATCCAATAATTCTTAAATTATCCGTGCTTGACCTATTTTCTAGGTCAGTTGTTTTCCTGATGAGACATTTCACACTTTATTCTATTTTTTTTCATTTTCTCCATTTTATTTTTTGTTTCTTGATGTCTCAGGGAGTCATTAGCTTACACTTATATAAATTTAATTTTTAAGGATTACTTTCTTCATGGAGCTTTTGTACCTCTTTTTCCATTTGGCCAATTGTGCTTTTTAAGGAGTTCTTTTCTTCAATAAATTTGTGTACCTCTTTTAACCCTTTGGTCACTTCTGATTTTCAAAGTATTATTTTCGTCAGTATTTTTTGTGCCTCTCTTGTCAAGCTGTTAATTTCTTTTCATATTCTTTTTGAAATACTTTCATTTCTTTTCTCATTTTTTCCTCTGCCACCCTTGCTGCACTCTTTCATGCTTCCAGGAATTCTTGTTGAGCTTGTGTCCAATTAGCACTTTCTTTGCGGCTTTGCTTGTAGATGTTTTTGTGTTACTATCTTCTTTTGAGTTTTTATCTTGGTCTTCCCTGCCACCATAGTAGCTTTTTATGATCACATTCTTTTCTTTGTTGTTTGCTCATTTTCTCAACCTATTTTTTGTCTTTGAACTTTATGTTAAGGTTGGATTCTGCTCACCTTGGGGTAGGGAGACACTGTCTCAAACTTTAGGCTTTTACATGCTACTATTTCAGACTTAGTTCTGCAAATTTTTGGTTCTTCCAATGTACTATTATCCAGGGAGAGGTGTGGGTGCTGCTTTCTGTACTTTGGTCTTTGCACAAGAAGGGCCTCTATTCCTTTGCAACCACAAGTACTTGTCATCCTCTTGGCCTTGGAACTGTGATTAGGTCCCCTGATTTCTTGCAGCTGCAAGTGCTGGTATTCCTCACTGCCCTGGAACTATAACCCAGAACTGCATATGTACAATAGAATTACCAATCAGTGCCAAGTGCATCTAGTGCCAGAAAAAGGTCCTCTGTAACTGCTTTCTTATCATTTTATGACACCTTTGCCATCCCTAGGTTGATAGCATCCAAAGCTACTGTTTTTGCTGTCACAACTGCCTCCTTTAAGGCTTGCCACTGGTGCTACTACCACATGACCTCTAAGCTGGTCCCCAGCCCTGTGTCACAGACCTTTCGTGCTGAGCTTCTAAGTTATCTGAGACTGAAAAATGTCTTACCCTGATCTTTTGTTGGCTATGCTTCTCCAATATTTTGTTCAAGGCATTTAAAGAAAGTTGTTTAGAGGGAAATGTTAGGAGTATTTGATTAAGTGGCTACCTCTACTCCGCCTTCTTGACTCCACCCCTTTTCTGTTTTTCCCACAAGGTCTGAAATTTATAATTAGAGATAACTTCCTTGGGTTAAAGCAATACCTTCAGAATCTAAAATCATCTCTTCTAAAATCATCTGTGTAACTCTGGGTTAAAGTCTAGAGCTTTTGTATAAAACTTTCTTAATTATGATCTCAACATGTTCAGTAACCGTTCTATCAACCAATAAGGAGAATCATATGCAAAGGCTTCAGAATTGAATCCAGGGTTCAAGGATGTTCATTAAGTCTTTGCCTGTTCTTTAACTTTAATATTTGATTTATTTGCATAATAAAGAATCTGTCACTTAAAATCAAATTTATTATGATTGAGTGAAAAATTATAGTATTACCACATCTTTGCCACTTTGTGACTTCTCCTCTTAGTCAGGAACATTCTTAATGATGTTGAATAGGAAAGACTGAAGGAGAAATGATATAGGTCTTTGCCATCGGAAACATGAACTCAAGATCCAACACAAAAGACTAGAATGATGGCAGATTTTTTTCTGGGGCTTGCTTTTGTGTTTACAACCCATATTCCTCAAGTGACAAATGGGAAAATGTGACTAGAAGTCACTGTTCACTAGGAGACAACCTTAGGAGTTCGTAAGACCTACATAGCAGCTATACAACCTAGACCGATGCTATGGAATAATCAGTGGCTGAGTTCTGGGTGCTATTGGCTACAATGAGCATTTTTGCTAATTTCTGAATTTTTAATATTTTGTTGATACTGAAGACATGTGGCATGCCAGATGTACTTGCTGAAGACATGTGGCAAGCCAAAACTACTGACTAAAAACATGTGGCATGCCAGAACTATTGGCTAAACCTAGACTATGAACTATCTCCTAAAATTCCTGGGACTGGAGTTCCTAAGAACTGGTTGGGGGTGGTCTGGATCTGTGACAATCTTCAGATAGATAGCTCAATGGTAAATATTCTATTATACATTATGTTAATTATTTTATTGATTCTATTTAAAAAATGAAACCATTATATACTGTTAAACAAGTCTGTTTGCATGGATGGTCAACTCCATTTATAATCGTGTCAGATAATATTTGTAAAGCATTTAGCACACTGTTGGACACATAGCAGGCTCTATCTTAATGTTAGCTATTGTTGTTTTTGTTAAAGATTATATGATTAGGGTTCAATGAACTATAATAGATTCAGGGAAGAGGAAGATTTTCCAGCAGATAGGGGCTCAGAGTTATTCTGATTGTGCAAATCCATATGAACTACAGCCCTACAAGAATGAACTAATTTCAGCCATTGAGAGAGAGAATTAAAGCTGGGGAATATCACTCTCCTCTTTGAGAACTCCAGAGAATTTGGCACTTTCCTGGAATTCCTTCTAGAGAGGGGTGGGGTACATAACTGCAAACATGATAATGAGATTTCATAGAGGTTTTCCTTTGGAACAGGTAAATAGAATTACGTTAATGAATAACAACGGAATCGGGTGGTTAAATTATTGTTTCAGATTTTATTCAAATAACTAACAAATAGCCACCTTAGTCATAATAGTTCATATTTATAGTTCATATTTATAAATGTTTTCTAAATGCTTGTTTATGTAATTTTTATTTGATTCTTGTAACAACCCTGTGAAGTAGGTACTACAGACAATGGCACCCACATTTTTCAGATAAGGAAACTGAAATTCAGAGAAGCCCCATACTATACAATTTGAGGGCAGAGAGGGATTAATTTTAAATACTTATGGAAGAAGAAAGGATAACAAAGGTATGGGACAAATCTCAAACATTATTACATAATAAAAATGATGACATGCTAGAGACTCTAAAAATATGTGCTTACCTTTCATTTATACAAAGTATTTATGAGAATAATCTACACATACCTAGAGAACATCTTAATGAAGTCATTATAGGGAAATAGGCAGATTTTCACAAGTGATATCCCATAATAGACCACATTGACAATCATGCAACTGAATGAAAAATGTAGAAAATATAAGATCTATATTATGCTTATTATTTCTTCATTACTTAAAAGGCATGCCATTTTTGTGATTATTAAAATGTCAAAGTTATACAAGATGCCTTGAAAGGCATGACAATAGAAATATCTTTTTTGACAAACCCACAGTATCAACTGAGGCATAAGATAGGGACATGTACTTATTAAGTCTTTACCTTTGTCAAGGGTATCCATCACAGAATCAAAGCCAAAGATTCAGTCAATAAGCGTTTATGAAGTGCCTGCTCTGTGCCAGGCATTGTTCTAAGTGCTGGGGATATAAAGAAAGACAAGTGACAGCCCCTGCTGTCAAGTTGCTCACAGTGGAAACAACATGAAAATAATTACATGTGAACAAGATTTATACAAAATAAATTGGAGATAACTAATAGGAGGAAGGCACTACCATTTAGGGAGAATCAGAAAAGGCTTCTCATGGAAAATGGGAATTTAACTTGGACTTGAAGGAAATCAGAGAAGCCCAGAGCAGATGAGGAGGGAAAGTCTTCCAGTTATGGGGAACAGCTAGTGAAAATGCCCAGAGTTGGCAGATGGAGTGTCAAGGAAGCCTTGACACAGGCTCCCAGAATACCTGGGAGTAAGGTGTACGAATATTGGAAAGATCAGAGCAGGCCAAGAGGTGAAGGGCTTTGAATGCCAAACAGAGGATTTTATATTTGATCCTAGAGGTGACAGAGAAGCACTGGAATTTATTGAACAGAGAGGTGTTGTGGGCAGGTCAGCACTTTAGGAAGATTAATTAGGCAGATGAGTGAAGGAATGGCCTGGGGAGAGAGGAAAAGGAATCACCTATGTATGATGAGATCCTCTAGCTTCTGCTATTTGCAGATAACTCTGTATTGATTATCTCAAGCCCTGAAGCCCTGCAGAGACTCCTAGATGATAGCCATAATCACTCAACAGCATCATTCTTTTTTATAGTGTAATAATATTCCATACCTTCATATAGCAATTTGTTCAGCTATTTCCCAATCAATGGACACTTACTTTGTTTCCAGTTTTTTTACTACTACAAAAAGTGCTTCTGTGAATAGATATATATTATATTCATATACATATATGCATACTTATACATATATACACAATGCATATATATGCATATATGTGTATGCGTGTATAGGTATATACATACACACATACAAATCCTTCTTTCTGGTTTTGTCCTCCCTAGAGTACATACCTAGTAATGGAATTAGCAAATCAGAGGGTTTCTCATAACATTCCAAATGGTTTTCTAGAAGGGTGAATCAATGCATGTGTCCATGCTTGCTGACAATCTCCAGTTTGTGATCTTTGCTAATTTAGTGGATGTGAGGTGATATCTCAGAGCTCTTTACTCATTTGTACATATTTTGTATATGCCTAAATATAGACATAGGCATGTGTGTGTTTGTCCTTCATTGCCAAAGATGACAAAGCCATCAGAGAAATAATGACATGACTTGCGCTTGACTCTGTTTTGAGTGAGGGAGGGCTGTGCAGGTCACCAGCCTCGCTTCTCCTCCAGAGCCATCTAGATCCAGTGACTAGATATTCCTCAGGATGACTGGAGATGGCCCAGGATGAGGCAATTGAGGTTAAGTGACTTGCCCAAGGTCACATAGCTAGTGAGCGTCAAGTGTCTGAGGTGAGACTTGAACTCAGGTCCTGTTGACTCCTGCACTGGTGCTCTATCCACTACATCACCTACCTGCCACAGACATAGGTATGGATGGTTATAGATATATGTTGTCTCCCAAGCTAGACTATAAATTCCTTGAGGACAGGGACTGGTTTTGCTCCTAACCACAATGCCTGGCATATAGCAATCAATTAATCAACAAATATTTATTAAAAATTAAGCAGCCAAAGGCAAGTTTCACTTAACTGGAAATGTCAGAATAGATTTCATTCAAATTAATTCAAATTAAGTGATCACTATGTTTGCAAAAAAAAAAAAATTGAAATTTCCAGTGTGAAAGAGATGAAAAATTGAATTACAGGTTTTTTTATTGTTTAGAAATTAGTTACTTTTTTTCTCTCCTTTTCTGGATATTAGCCATATTTAAAAATAAAGACCTCATATTCTTAAATTAAAAAAAAATTATTAAGCACCTATTTTCTGCAGGACACAGTGCTAGGCTCTGGAACACAAGGATAAAAAAAATCCTTACTCAAAAGGAGTTCATATTTGAATAGAAAAAGGAACAAATATGCATGTGTGTGTATACACACATAATATATATGTGTATGTATATATGATATATGTATATATACACACATATATACTGCATAAATATAAAGTGAATAGATAGAAATAAAAGCAAAATAGTTAAATACAAGGTAGTTTGGGAGGTAAAGTGCTGACATTTTAGGACATCAGGGAAAATTTCATGCAGAAAATGATTCTTGAACTCTTTCAAAAAAAGTGAGTCTATGAAGTAGTATGAAGCAGTAAGAAGACAGATCATGGTAGACATGACAGGCACTCAATGCAAAGGCACAGACAGGAGATATCTATGTGTCCTGTGTAAGAGAAGGCCATACTGGATCACAGGACGTAGAGGAAATGATGTTCAATGAATATATAAGTGTAGGTTTGGAATGGTTTGTGTAGGACCTTAAAAGCTAAACAAGAGTTTGTATTATTCTAGAGACAATAAGAAGACACTGGAATGAATTGAATAGGTGAGGCACATGATCACTTTTGTGATTAAGGCAAGTATATGCTGGAATCACCTCAAACTAGTTCTCAAGATCAAGTTGCTAAGTTTTTTGTTCAAGCATTTACACCTTGGACATCAGCACACACTGCACATCAGGGCTTGTTTTGTTTTGTCAATTCACTATTTATTGTCTGGATTTAAGAAAATGATAGAGAAAGTGTTAATGATTCAGTCTAAAAATAAAATAGTTTGTGGGTACATTTTTTTCTTCAGAGAGCCAGTTATTAAATATTTCCCAGCAGTCACCTGGCTTAAGGAAAATTACTTCAATAGTCACATATAGGATGAACTAGAGAAGTGAGAGACTGGAGGTAGGAAGACCAATTAGGAGGTTGTTGCAATAATCTAGGAGACAGATGATGATGGCTTGGCTGAACTAAGGTGGTGGATGTGTGACTATAGAGGATGGGGTCAAATGAGAGAGACTGTCTAAAAATAAAAGCAGCAAGATTTGGCACATGATTGGATTGTGGGGGAGGGGCAAGGAAGGTGAGCGAGGATGCCAAGAAAATGTCAAGGCTATGAACCTAGAAAGACTGGGAGCCTTCAACAAAAATAGGGAAATTTAAATAGGAGAAAGTTTGGGGGAAAATGGATAGTGCTTCCGTTCAAGACTTTGATCTGTTTCCTGGATTTCTTATCTTCTTTTTTTATGTTCAGGTAGTTTGTACCAAATGGCAAAAAAACATTTGCTTCTGACTCCACTGGTTTTCATCCATTTTATTTCCTTCCTCTGATTCCTGAATTTCCTCACAAAAGAATATATTGATAAACAATACTCTTCTATCTCCTTCTACCTGCCCACCTTTAATTTTATCTGTTCCTTTCAAAATAAGGTATACTCAGTCAGAGCCCTATTCTAGTCATAGAATCCTTCTGTCAGTAATATGCACAAAATCAGATTTGCCTTTTTAAGTTAGGACCTTTTTTATTCATCTTTATTCTGCATCGGTTATATACATTAGTTATTTTGTTTGTTTCTTCCCTTCTTGCTCCTTCTTTTCTCGTACACATATTTTTCAAATATCTATCCTTTGTTCTTCTCCTCTTTCCTCTAAACAAGGTCTCCATCAATTTCATTCATTAATAAGGTTACAGCTACCATTTTATACAGACTACTCCAAAATCTATAGCCCTGATCTCTTTTCTGAGATCTAGACTTGCATTTCTCACTCTGTGGAGAGCATTTCCACCTCAAACTCAATAGATCTAGAACTGAGCTCACTGACTTTCCCCATAAACCTGCCACTCTTTCTGGTTTTACTATTTTAGTCTGTGGTACCATCCTCCTCTTGACTTTTCACAGAACTAATTGCATACCAGAGATTTTGAGTTGGATGAGATTTGAAAAGTCATCCAGCCTAGCACTGTCACTTTACAGATAAAGAAACTGAGATTAACAGAAGTGAAATACTTTGCATCATGTCACACAGGTAGTAAGTGGAAGAACCAGTATTCAAATTAAAGTTCATTGATTCTATATCTAACAGTCTTTGTACTGCACCAAGATAACCAGCAAGGGGTTACACCAATGAGCAAGGATGGAAGAATTCACCACTATTGTAAATAAGAACCAGAAAATACCTTCTTGGGAATTGTAGAAAGATGACAACATGTTAGGTCATGGAGGAGCCCAGATTCCCCACAGACATCCCCTTAAAGATCTTAAAATGCATCAGAAGGAAAAATGATAAATAAAATCAAAGGGAATCAGCTATAAACTCTTCTATCAACTCTAGGTGTACATAAAAATCTTACAGAATCCTGCAGAAGCACGGAGGGGAGAAAAACAAAGGTAGGTAGAAGGTGAAGTCCAAATTAGCTTTGTCCCTAGCAGAAGACAGAGCCAGGACTGTTTTCAGCATAGCCCCAAAGAGGACCCCACTGATGCAGGAGCAGTGCTGGAGCAACCTCCAAACCCATAACGTGGTACCTCAGTGGCCTCAGCCACTGGTCCAGACCAGCATCCAGGAAACTTGTACCTGATGCACCATCCAGACAACCTGCGCTCCAACCACAGCAAGAGATAAGGTCAAATATTTTCTACAGAAGGCAGTTCTATGAAAGGTCAAGAGGAGACTGGTATCACAGACTAAAGTTGTAAAATCAGAAAGTCTTCGTCACAAAACTTATGATAAAGCAAAGCCTACGGACACTAGATAAGAGTACATGAGTTGTGCTTGATCCAAGGACAATCCTCCAAAGCAAAAAGTGAAGCTGAAAAGATGAGTAAACAGATGAAAATGCTAAACATCAAAATGAAATACCTCAAGAAGCCCAAGGTGTACGCTCAGAAGAAAATAACTCCACAAGTTCAAGTAGAACTTCAGAGAAGTATTTCCAAATTCCAGCAGATAAGAAATCAGAATTCCTGAGACCATGATTTATTCTGTATTTTCATAACATTTTATTTCTGTGCTTTTTAAATAAGAAGGGACTAATAATAAACAGTGAATTATTTTTCTGCGGTGGAGTAGACTGAATGTTTCAGATGTTTTCGTTTTTATATTTAGTATTTTATTTTTCCCCAGTTAAATGCAAAAACAACTTTTAAGATTCATTTTCAAAACTCTGAGTTCCAAATTCTCTCCCTTCCCCCCTCCCCACCCCCATTAAGAAGTCAAGCAATTTGATAAAGGTTATATATGTGTAGTCATGCAAAACATATGCATAATAGTTATGTTGTGAAAGAAAACATTAAAAAATACTCAAGAAAAATAAAATTAAAAAAATGCTTCAATCTGTATTCAGACACTATCAGTTCTTTCTCTAGGGATGGATAGCATTGTCATTGTCACTCCAGAAGGACAGTCAAATCATTCACAGCTGATCGTCTTTCGCTATTGCTGTCACTTTATACACAGTACATTTCACTTTGCATCAGCTCATGCAAGTCTTTCCAGGTTTTTCTCTGACAAAGCTGTTCATCACTTCTTATAGTACAATAGTATTCCATCATAGTCACATACCACAACTAGGTCAGTCATTCCCCTATTAATGGGCACTCCGTCAATTTCTAATTCTTTGCTCCCAGAAAGGAGCTGCTATAAATATTTTTGCACATACAAGAACTTTTCCTTTTAGTTTTTTATCTCTTTTAGGATAGAGACCTAGTTGTGGCATTGCTAGGTCAAAGGGTGTAAAAGCAAGCACCCCAACATACACAGGGAGGCCTGCTATCACAAGTTCTTAGATCTATACCTCTAAAAGGAAAGGCAGCTTTCAGGGGGGTCAATAATCACTTTAATCAAGCACGTATATCATTCACTTAGTTCAGGGGAAAATTCAACACCCTGAACTTCAGAGAAAATACAGAGAAATCAGAATCAACAGACAGGGCTTCCAACTGTCTGACCATAAATAATACATACATCATAGATCAACAGACAGATCCAACTGTCTGACCATTACATACATACATAGTTACCAGAGAGGGAAGCACCCACATTTGAGTTTTGAAAGCCAGAGGGCTGCTTAGAAGCTGCTGAGTCTCACCTGGCACACAAACTAAGCCCCAAAGTAAAACCTCACCCTCAGAATGTTTATACATTGTTTAGAGCCAGAGGGCATCACAACCCTTGAGACCCAGTGCCTCATTAGAAAGTTAACAAAAGGTGTGGACCTTCCTACAAATCTTCCCTAATCAAACTCACCTTAATGGGTAGGCCCATTAATGAGTGGGAAAGATCTTTAATCACATTAAAATAATTAACAATACAAGTACATATACTGTTTCTAGTTAAAGAAACTCTAGTTTCTGTACTTTACTCTTAGTAAAGACTCTTGGTTGATAAAGGCCAGATTCAATCAGAGGCACTTGATTATACTAAAATAAAAATAGCAAAAGATCCTACTTTGCTTGCAATTACAAAGGGTATGCAGTGTTTTATAGCCCTTTGGGCATAGTTCTCAATTGCTCTACAGAATAGTTGAATTAGGTCACAACTCCACCAACAATGCATTAGTGTCTCATTTTTCCTACATCCCTTCCAATATTTGTCATTTACCTTTTCTGTCCTATTAGCCCATCTAATAGATATGAGTTAGTAACTTAGAATTGTTTTAATTTGTATTCCTCCAATCAATAGTGAGTCAGAGCATCCCCTCACATGGCCATAGACAGCCTTGATTACCCCATTCAAAAACTGGTCATATCCCTGGATCATCCATCAATTGGAGAATACCTCCCATCTTTACAAATTTGACTCAGTCCTCCACATGCTTGACAAAAGAGGACTTTAATCAGAGAAGTATGTTTCAACTTTTTTCAGTTACTATTGCCAACTGTATTTCCCTCTATCCTATTCCCCCACTCCCTCCTTATTCTATTCTCTCTCTCCTTTCACCTTGTCCCCCCTCAAAAGTGTTTTGCTTCTGACTTACTCCCTCCCCCAAACTGCCCTCCCTTCTATCATCTCCCCTCCCCCTTCTCATCTTCCTTCCCCTTCTATATTAGTGTAGGGTAAGATAGATTTCTATAACCAATTGTGTGTGTGCGTGTTATTCCATCTTTGAGCCAATTCTGATGAGAGTAAGGTTGCCCTTCAATGTAAGGTATTTGGATGTATATGGGGGAGAGCTCAGGCAAGTCCTGCCTTTACTCTGCCATCTTTGCTCCATCTCCTAGGTATTTTCTTAAAAAAATACATTCATGCATATGGTTTATTATTATAACAATATATGGTGACAATGATTTAAAACATATATGAAAAAGAGCTAACTGATTTCCTTTATTTTTTCTACAACACATTCACCATTCTCCATTCTTTTTATTCAATATCAATACCTAAAATATTGCTTAGTAAAAAAAAATTAAAAAGAAATATTAAGTTTAGTAGAACTTCCAAAAAACTATGACCTATAGTGAATAGTCAAACACTTGAAAACTCTAGTGAACATTATTGGGTAGTATTCAAATCACATAACATTCAGACCTCCCAGAAAGGTGAAAAACACTACAGAACTGGGTGTAGAAATTGCCATTTTAAGGTTTTATTTTGTTTCCAAAACTTGTTTTTTGCCTTGAAACACCACTCATAGGACTTGTATATATACTGTGAACACAAACATTAATATTTATTTTACTTACAGAAGTTACTCACTTTTGACAGCAAACAAAGCCTAGAAAACACACTTATGACATGGCCACAGTTATAAGAAAGACTGACATTAGATCATGATCATTTCTCTCCTGTGTTCTCCTGTCAACTCTTCATGCTGGTATTTCCTCCTCTTGCATTCAATTTGATGTGAATGAATTCCTTTGAATCAGTAATATATCTGTGTTAATAGCCTTTAATTCTCATAAGGAGAATTATGCTATTTTCCCCAATTTCTTGTCTATTTGGGGGAGGGGTGGATTTTGGGATTCAGAAAAACAGAAATTTCTGGAAAATATCATGAAGGATTTCCCAAATGGAAGCACAAAGTCAGGGAAAATATTCTGGCCTTAAGTACACCAGGATGTCTCAAAGAAATGAAGCAAGCAATACAAAATAAAGTAGATGGGGTGGAGAAATGTCCAGAAGAATTACTACCTTAGAAAAGATAGTATGAAACCTTACCCAAGAATTGAACTCCTGGGGAAGATGGCAGAGTAAATCAGAAAATTCTAAGCTCTCTAGATTTCCTCCACAAATGAGATAATAATAGCACCTCAGGGCCAATAAAGAGAATCAAAAATAAACAAGAGTTGGAAAAGAACAGTGGTCCTCCTGGGACAATCTGAAGAAAAATCCCAGGAGGAGGTTTGATCTGGGTGAAGAGTAAACACCTCCAGGCTAGGACTGTTTAAATCACAAGTGGCAAGCCCTGGGGTTACCTGTGTTGCAAGGTTTCCTTGGCCCCAGCTATAGGAACTTTTACCCCTGGGGCAGTGAGAGGAGTTGGGTGTCTGAGCCAGGGATGATGAGAACCTCTGCTGACAGGGAACACCAGACCCAATTATGCTGCTGAGACATAGCTGGGAGTGAGAACAAATTGATGGGGTACAGACTATGGAAAACTTGAGATCTCATTGAATCATACCACTTAATCTGGCCTTTCATACTCATACTTTAACCTAGCCTGGCCCCCCATTGTCTGTTATCTCTGAATTACCTCAACTGCTTTCCACCCAAGCCCTCCATTGTCTGATACCTCCCATTTGCCTCCCACCCTTGATTACATCACTAGTTACCCCAGTCCCATCAAGACTAGACTACTCCTGATAAGGTTGAGGGGTGCTGGGGACCCCAAAAATACCAACACGCTGGGTCCTGCTTGAATGTATTTGACTCAAACCTTCTTAAAGCTAAAGAAAGACAAAGTTTATTAAAGATTCATCAAATTGGGTTGTCTCTTAGGGAGCCTAAGCATTTGTAACACTTGTATTTACAAGTGGACCAGATAGAATCTCAGCTAGACAGAATCTGAGCTGGATTGAATGTGAGTGCCTTCATGGAGGCAAGATGGAACTTAAATACAGAAAAGACTATAGGAGGGATCTGGGGGTGGTCTGGTAGTCTAGGGTGATGGGAGGAGGGTTTAGGGAGGGTCTTGAGGAGAAGTCCAAGGAGGGAATGACTGGTCAAGGTTTGGAAAAAGCTGGAGGCAATCAGGAGATATCAGACAATGGAGGACTTGGGTGGGAAGTAGGTGGGGAAATCCAGAGATCTTGATAGGGGCAGTATGGGAATGAATATAGATCTTGATAGGAGTGGTCTACAGCCTGGGGAATAGGGTTTTTATGGGATAGAAAAGCCCAAGGGCTTCCTGAGACTGCTGGAACAAATGGGAAGATTAAGTGGGAAAATTCAAGGGGAGCTCAAGGAGGCTCCCACAGTCTGAACCCTACTACCCCCAGATCTCTCCCACAGTCTTTCTGTATATAAGTTTTATCTTGCCTCCATAAAGGTGCTCAGATTCAATCCAGCTCTGACTCTGTCTAGCTGAGATTCTATCTGGCCCATTTTGTCAATACAAGCATCACAAAAGGTTAGGCTTCTTAAGAGTCAACACAATAAGGTGAATCTTTAATAAACTTTGTTTTACTTTGGCTGGAAGAAATCTTGAGTTGAATTCATTTGGCCAGACCCAGTGTATCAGTATTTTACAGTCTCTAGCACCCCAAATCTCAACATTATGGTTCCCTAACCTCAATATATGATTCCTTGCCGGAGAATCACTGCTAATCTCAAGTTCTTCTCCAGTCAAGATGGAAAGGAATGTAAGCCTCCCTCTCTCCTTATCCCCTTCTCTTTCTCCAAGTACCTGGGATGTGGTTCTTCAGGACTGACCTGTCAGGTCCCAGTAGGTCAGATAGCTAGGAGGCTGTCTCAGACAGATTTTTGGTCCAATGGTTATGTTAAGAAGTGGGGTGGAAACACCGCTGATTGTGGGCACTTGCAGGAGGCTAGAGGTCTTAGTTTCAGTTACAAGCCAGAGGGAAGAATTGTAGGAAGGTCTCAGACCAAAAGCACCATGTCCCATGCCCCAGGGTTAAAGGTGATTACAAAAAAGAAGCTTCTACAAATAAGAAACAAATGAACAGGTAAAGGAGAAAGAATCTAATAATAGAGAATTATTCTGGGAACACAGAAGACCAGGGTTCATCTTCACAGGAAGATATTGAAGCAAAGCAACCCTCTTCTACCTCAAAGAATAACAATGAATGGTCACCTGTCCAAAAAGCGTTCATAGAATGCTCGGCCTAATTGCCCTGGGCTACCCAAGTCTGCTTACCTTTTGCAGGTCTTCAGTGATCAGCTGGATAAATGTATTGAGAGAAGAGACTTTCCAGAGTCAAACAAGGTGGTAGGCTTTATTCAGGGTCTTAGTTACATATCCATATGCAGGGCAAGTTCTTCCCCAGGAGAAAGGAACCCCTCTCCTCCCAAGGAGCAAGGATCACACAGCAAAAGGATGGGAGAGGAAGAGGGGAGGGATCCTCTTCCCTCCAAGGACCCGGCCGCAAGGGGGGCCGCCTCAGGCTTTCCTGTCCCTACTTCAGCTCTCCCAGCCGCATAGTTTGCACGTGAATACCATGCCTGCTCTCAGCCCCTAGCTAATTAACAACAGGTGTGCTCAGACCACGGACCAATCTCAAGGGTGGGATGCTCGCCCCAGCAAATTTCCACTGAGAAGAGGTGGAAAAACAAGATAGCCCATGTTTCACTCCTCAATTCTCAGCTGTTCCCTGGGGGGCCTTGTGAGAGCTCTGAGGTTTAGAAGCCCTCACTTTTACCTGCCTGAAACCATTCACATGAGAACTGAGCTTACACCCCAACAATAGAAGAATTTTAAAAGACTTTGAAAATCCAATGAGAGAGAGGAAAATTTTTTTTTAAAATCCAAGAAAAACAAGATTATGAAAAGAAAGTCCACCAAGTAGAAAAAGAGATGCAGAATCTTAAGGAAGAATCAGAATAGGGCAAGGGGAAACCAATGAAGTTATAAGAGATCAAGAAATAATGAAACAAAATGTAAAGAGTGAAAAAAATAGAAAATATGAAACATCTCATAAGAAAAACAACTGATCTAGAGAATAGATCAAGAAGAGAAAACAACAATAATTGGACTACCTGAAAGCTATATAAAAAAATAATCTTGATACAATTATACAAGAAATAACTAAAGAAAATTGTCTGGAAGCATTAAAACAAGAGGGAAAAGTGGAAATAGAAAAAATCCACCAATCACCTCCTGAAAGATCCTTTGAGGAAAATCCATAGGAATATTATAGTCAAATTCTGAAAGCCCCAGTTCAAGGATAAAATATACAAGCAAGAAGCAAAAAGCAATTTAAATATGGAAGTGCCACAATTAAAATCATACAAGACATAGCAGCTCCACCACTCAAAGATCCCAGTTCTTAGAACACTATATATTAAAGAGTAAAAAAACAGGGGTTCTGGCTGAAACTATCATAGCTTAGCAAAGCTAAGCATAATCCTGAATCAAAAAATAATAAATTTAATCAAAACAGAAAAACAGAGAAACTACACTATATGTCAATCATATTTATCAATGTTGTTTTGAACTATTTAAAACAACTATAGCATGTAAGGTGGGAATGTTGTTGTGGTGTAGGAAATGATGAGTTGGTGGGTTTGGAAAAATATGGAAAGATGTGGACTTGTGAAAGAAGAAGCTCTCCAACCTTGGAGAAACAGAGGATAAATAAGTATAGTGCAGTCTTACATAGATGCATATGAATGTATATGTCTATATGTGACTATGATTATTGATATCTAAGTATACATATGTATAAGTGTATGGGTACATGTGGTTTATGCATATATGTATATCTTTGTGTGCATATGCCTATATATGTATACATGTGTATAGCTATGTATACACATATGTGTATACATAGATATATGTCTATGTATGTGTGTGTGTGTGTATCTTCTCTTAATTGTAGTCTTCTGGTGAGGAGAAAAAGGGGGGAAAAGATGAAAGTAAAAAGTGCACAACAGAGAAAGTAAAGAAAGAAAAGAAAAGATGGACAGTTCTCAACACAATGTGTAACATTTATTATATAGACTTTCTTGAAATGGAAATTTATTGCTATATATTTTCAGTCTTCTCTCATGTTCTGTTGTACACATGACAATGTTTTTTGCTTTTCTTATTTTGTATTATTTTAATTTCAGCATTTAAGGTAGTTTCTTTTTTCTTTTCTCATTTTGTATTATTTTAGTTTTAGTATTTGTTAGTTTTGTTTTTCTATTCTTATTTTATATTTAAGTCTAAAATAAAAATTTACAAGTAAAAAAATAAAATCTATTAAAAAAAAAGAATTGAGCTCCCTGAAAATTAGAATGAGCCAAACCAAAAATGACTCCATGAGGCAATAAGAAATATTAAAACTAAATCAAAAGTTTTTTTTAAAGAAAATGTGAGATATAGATTTTTTTTAAAAAACTGACCTAGAAAACATATCAAGGAAAGACAGTCTAAAAATCATCTGTCTAGCTAAAAATTATGACCCCCCTCAAAAGACCTTGCATTCCATATTTCAAAACAATTACAATTACTCAGATCTTTAATAATCAGAAGACAGTGAAAATAGAAAGAATCCACCAATTACTTCCCATAAGAAATCTCAAAATGAAAACTAGTAATGTCATAGACAAATCCAAAATCTGGATCCTGTTCAAAGAAAAAATACTCCAAGAAGCCAAAAAGAAAGAGTTCAAGTACCAGGCAGCCGCAATCAAGATCACAGAAGACAGAGGAAATCTCTAAAGGAGAGGAGAACTTCTAAGATTCCAAAAAGCAAAATCCAAAGGCTTACAACCAAGAGTGATCCATCTGGCAAAACTGGGTGTAATCCTATGCAGAATGGAATAGGGAATAAGCTTTTAGAGAATTTCCAAGCATTCTTGATGAAAAGGTTAGAATTAAACAGACACTTTGAAATGGAAAGTAAAAATAAAAATAGAAAACTATGCATATCTGATCAATTGGAAGGGACTGTGGGAAAATGAACAATTTGTGTTCAGATAGAGGGAGAAGAAATAGTTGTTGTCCTTCAAGCATGACATCACTATGTGGGGGTAAAGTATAGTATGTTTGACTATGGCTGATTAGACCAATATGAGCTCAGAAGACACTCTCCCGCTGCTTCCTGCCCCAGGTCAGTCACAAGTAGTTCATTTGATTGGTTGGAATGGAGATGTCTCTCCAAACCTGTACATCTTAAGTTTCTTCTGAACTACTACAATTGTTCTTTGCTCACAGAGCAGAGAACCTTCTTTGATGTGAGCATACCATGCTGGGCAGTCCTGTGCCAGTGTCTTTCATGTCTCACTATCAGTTCTAAAGTTCTTCAGAAAGATCTTGAGAGTATACTTGTATCATTTCTTCTGACCTCTATGTGAACACTTTCCTTGTGTGAATTCTCCATAAAATAGTCTTTTAGGCAAACATGTATTTGGTATTCAAACAACATGGCCAGCCCATTGGAGTTGTACTCTGAAGTAGAGTTTGAATGCTGGGCAGTTTAGATCAAGAAAGGACCTCAGTGTCAGGTCCTTATTTTGCCAGGTGATCTTCAGAATCTTCCTAAGACAACTCAAACAGAAGAGATAGTTTCCTGGCATGCCACTGGTATGTTCTCTAAGCTTTACAGGCATACAATACAGTACATCAACTCTGTAGGACTCTGGCAAGAATCTTGACAACAGTGACATAGAGACCCCATCCTCCCTGTAATTGTCCCGTATTTGCCATTCCTCTATAGAAACTGACAATGGAGGCATCCAGGGGGATGACCTCTTCTTACCATATAACATAGTTAGCTTTTTTATGAGCAATGGAGACCCTCCCTTTTAAGTCTCAGCTGGATTAAAATCAGCACCAGGCACTTTGCCACATGAAAGGAGCCTAATGACATTCAAAACCTCTTCCTCAGTTGGAAATTCAGCTACAAAGTGATTGACTTCAACCTAAGGTAAATTGTCAATGGCTACAGCATTGGTTGATGATGGTGTGTTGAGCCCAACTCTTCAGGATCATGTCTTTATCACTAATCAATGTGGCTCCTTCAGCACTGAGTAACTGAGATGCACCATAGGTCTTTGACCGATAAATAGCTCTCAGGGCATCATAAAAGTGCTTTGGATTGTTACTACCAGCACAAAACTGAATTTTATCTGCCTTCTTACTGAGTCAAGAATCCTACATTTCTATAAACTTTGTTTGCAATTTACGTTTGATGGAGTTAAATGCTGCCTTCTTAGAGACAGATGAACTATCCTGCTGGTAAGCCCTGTGGAGTTCTCATTTTTGTTTAGCAGTTTCTGAATTTCCCCATCATTTTTGTCAAGCTGATCTTGATGTCTGCAAGTGTTCTGGCCCAGATGAGTAAATACAGTGCTGTATTTACTCTGTGTAATCTCTGAAAGCTGCCCACTCTTTTTCTGTTCTACTGTTGCCAACTTTGTGTTAGTTCAGCTTTCCCTCTAAGTTAGCAAAAATTTGTTCATGCAAGGGAAAGCACTCTAATCTATTGGATTTAAGTCTTCTGGTAGTCATCTTGCCTTGCGACCACCACTTTCATTGAAAGGGAATGTTCAGTTTGGAAAGGAGAAGTCTATGATCCATCTAGCATTCTGCCCCATACATCACCTTCCACACTTGTATCCTGTCTGCCTCTTCTCCTTACAATGACATAGTCTATTAAGTGCCAATGTTTGCTTCGAGGGTGCATCCACAAAGTTTTATTGCATTTAGGTAAACAGAAGACAGCATTGGTGAGATCATGAGATGCCCAAGTTTTCAGTAATGTGACTGTTGCTTTTTCTGACTCCCTCCCAAGGACTCCTTGATATATCTGATAGTTTGTGCTTACACTATTATTAGTCACTCAGAATTACAAGCTTATCTTCTTTCAACATGTTGATGATAAGAATCTCCAGATCCTCATAAAATTGTTCTTTGACTAGATCAGAGTTCATCATGGAATATACACACTGATGTTAGTGGCATGGAGTTTTTTTTGCATAAGGGATGATCTTATGCCCTGGAGGTCATTGATGTCTTCATTGGCTAACCAAACTCTAAATGCTCCACAGAGAATGTTTCAGTCACCTTTGCAGACATTGGAATAAATTGTTCTCCTCTGCCCATTCTGCTGAAGGAAGTCTTCTACCTTCTCACCTCCACCCCAACTCACCAATGAGTTTTGGGTTCCTCAACCTTATTAGCCCATCTGCCAAGATGGTTTTACCTGAGTATGACTGCTATACTTGCTACAACTTCTTGAAGCCAGGGGTGAGAGTTGGGAGGCAAGTGGACACCAAAGGTGGAAAGCAGCCCTGAAATGGGGCTCAGCAGCCCTCATATGAGTTGACTAGTCTTCCCTGAACACGCACACACCCTAGGAGAAGACATATTGTCCTCTCAGAGCCAAATGTCTTCTTGGGTCAGAGAAAGCTAAATAAGACAAATAGATGGTCTGGGAGTGGTTTTGTTCAGTTCTGATTGTCTTAAGGAAAGGGAACTAATCTGGAGAGGAAAGAAAAGGAGAAAGGGGAAGGGATTCACAATTTCAAATAATGGGGGCTAACAAGACAAAAGAGTAAGTAAACATGAGGAAGGGAGGGATGGGGAAAATGGGTATCCCATGAATTGGACTTTCATGTGGACTAGACAAAGGAAAATGAAATGTACCCAACACAGATTCAGAAGAACTTTTTTTAACCAATTAAAAAAAAGATAAGAATCAAGAATTTCATTAATATTCGTTACAGTATGAATAGATGTCAGTCCAATTACTCCTTTTACCTCATAAGGTAAGTTTTCATACCCATAGATCTGATCAATGTTGCTTTTCTGATAAAAAGAAAAGGTCTTCAGTGATTCCCTATTGTCTTCTAAATAAAGGCCAATTTCCTATGCCTGGAATTCAAGGTCCTCCCCAACCAACATTATCTTGTCTTTTCAAACTTATCTCATATTACTTTCTACCACCCACTCTCTGTTCAAGCCATGTTAGACAACTCTCTGACCCCTAAATATGAAATTTATTTTCATCTCTTTCTGCCCATGCTGGGTTGTCCTTTATGCCCTATACTCTCCCTTCCTTATTTCACCCACTGAATTCCTTTCTGTCCTTCAAAACCAAACTTGTCACATCTTCCAGGAGGTTTTTCCTAACGCCCATTTAATAACTGCTTTCCCCCTGTTTTAGCATTCTTTATTGAATCTATATCTCTGTGTATCATAGACATTACATATATATGTATAAAACATATATATATTATTTGTAATCCCTTTACTAGTGTATAAATTACTTAGAACAATCATTAAATTTTATGTGGTTTTATTTTGTGACAATAATAGTCATGTATTCTGCTGAGTGAATAGAGCATGGGTTCTGAAATCAGGAAGACTCATCTTCTTGAGTTCAAATATGACTTCAGGCATCTGTTTTCTGTGTGATCCTGGGCAAGTCATTTAACCTTATTTATCTCAGTTTCCCCATCTGTAAAATGAACTGGAGAAGGAAATGGCAAACCACTCCTGTATCTTTGCCAAGAAAACCCCAAATGTGGCCATGAAGAGTTGGACATGACCTTAAAAACAACTCAAATGACATATATCTACTGATACCTGCCTAACTTAGAACATCTGACTTTGACTAGAGGAAATGGGATTGAGGTGGTTTTCCTGCCATTAATTATCTCTCAGTTGAATGTCAGATTTTGTGCCATACACACATTGTTCTCTTTTGCTATGTTGTTAAATATGTAATTATTTTGGAAAAAAGGATATTTTCCAAGCAAATGCCCAAAAGTTCACTTCTTAATGAATATAGTTCAATTACTTATATACAGAGAGCAATAGTTGTTTGTATAAGAGAAGTTAAGCATTTGAAGGATAATCTAAGCCTACAATGAAATAAAATCAGTCACCCTGAAATTCAAAAGAAAGGGCAGATAAAATTAAAGACAACATCAAGAATTCATAAACTACTGCTTTGAAACAATCTAATTCATGCCCCCAAAACAAATATCTTCAAAAGAATTTTGAGAGTTAAAGGGGTTGTTGTAATTAGTTTCTTTATAATAAAGCACAGACTGCTTCAAATTAGAACACAGAGAGGGCCAATTGTTTTTTAAAGGCTACTAACCAATGGTATAAATTAAATATTCTTGTCATTGGCAAGACATTACAAAGCCTGGAGTATTAAAGATTACAAAGTGCTAATTGTTATGGATGAAGCTCATCTTTTCATTGAAAGTTATCACAAACAGGTGAGTCTGTAAGATGTGGGCATCTTCAGACTATAAAACATCTGCCCAAAAAGAGTTTGGGGAATTTTTTATTTTTTTTTAAATATGGGATTTATTTATTTTTTCAGGTCTCAACATTCATTTCCATAAGAATTTGAATTCAAAATTTTCTCCCCATCTCTCCCCATCCCCCACCAAAGAACAGCATACACTCCATCTACCCTTCCCTCCAGTCTGTCCTCCCTTCTATTACCCACCCTTTTTCCATCCCTCTTCCCTTCTATTTTCCTATAGGGCAAAATAGATTTCTATACTCCATTGCCTGTATAGCTTAATTTCCAGGTACATGCTAAAACAATTTTTAACATTCATAGTCAAAATGTTGAGTTCCATATTCTCTCCCTCCCTCCCTCCCCACATTCATTAAGAAAACAAGCAATTCAATATAGGTCATATGTTTGTAACAATGTGAAGCATTTCCCTAATAGTTCTGTTATAAATGACTAACCACATTCCCCTCTGTTCTATCCTGCCCTTCATTTATTCCGTTCTCTCCCTTGACCTGTCCTCCCATAGCAGTGTTTGCTTCTGATTATCCCTTTCCCCAAATTACTGTCCCTTCTATTATCTTCCCTCTCCTATCCCCTTCCCCTTTGCCTTCCTGCAGGGAAAAATAGATTTCCACATCCAGGTGAGTGTGTTACTCCCTCCTTAAGCCAAATCCCATGAGAGTAAGGCTCAATTATTTCCTTTCATCTCCTCCCTCTTCCCCTCCACTGTAAAAGTTCTTTCTTACCTCTTTTATGTGAGATAGTTTGCTACATACTACCTCTACCTTTCTCTTACTCCTAATACATTCCATTCAACAGTACTTTAGGTATTCTCCCTTCACATTCAGCTCTCTATCTATATGTATATATGTGTATGTATATATATACATACACATATATACACACATGTACATATACATACCTACACATATATAATATAACAAACATACCTACCCATACACACCTACATATGTGTGTGTGTATTTTCCATCTAACTACCCTAATACTGAAAAAGGTCTCATGAGTTACAAATAACATCTTTCCATGTAGGAATGTAAACAGTTCGACTTTAATGAGTTCATTAAGACCTCACTTTCTCATTTACCTTTTCATGTTTCTCTTGATTCTTGTATTTGAAAGACAAATTTTCTATTCAGCTCTGGTCTTTTCAACAAGAATGCTTGGAAGTCCTCTATTTCATTGAAATTCCATTTTTTCCCTTGAAGTATTATACTCAGTTTTGCTGGGTAGGTGATTCTTGGTTTTAATCCTATCTCCTTTGACCTCTGGAATATCATATTCTAAGCCTTTTGATCCCTTAGAGTAGAAGCTGCTAAATCTTGTTATCCTGATTGTGTTTCCACAGTACTTGAATTGTTTCTTTCTGGTTGCTTGTAATACTTTCTCTTTGACCTGGGAACTCTGGAATTTGGCTACAATATTCCTAGAAGTTTCCTTGTGGCGATATCTTTCAGGAGGTGAATGGTAAATTCTTTCCATTTCTATTTTACCCTCTGATTCTAGAATATCAGGGCAGTTTTCCTTGATAATTTCTTGGAAGATGATGTCTATGTTCTTTTTATTCAGCATGGTTTTTCAGTAGACTAATAATTTTTAAATTCTCTCTCCTTGATCTATTTTCCAGGTGAGTTGTTTATCCAGTGAGATATTTCACATTGTCTTCTACTTTTGCATTTTTTTGGTTTTGTTTTGTAATTTCGTCGTTTCTCATAGTCATTAGCTTCCATCTGCTCCATTCTAATTTTTAAAGAATTATTTTCTTCAGTTGGCTTTTCAAACTCCTTTTCCATGTGGCCAATTCTGCTTTTTAAAGCATTTTTCTCCTCATTGGCTTTTTGGACCTCTTTTCCCATTTGGGTTACTCTATTTTTGAAGGTGTTATTTTCTTCAGCATTTTTTTGGGGTCTCCTTTGGCAAGTTGTTGACTCTCTTTTCATGATTTTCTTGCATCACTCTCATTTCTCTTCCCAATTTTTCCTCTATCTCTCTTACTTGATTTTCAAAATCCTTTCTGAGATCTTCCATGGCCTGGAACCATTGAATATTTATTTTGGAGGTTTTGGATATAGAAGTCTTGACTTTTAAGTTTTCCTCTGATAGTATGCTTTGTTCTTCCTCACCTGAAAGAATGGAAGAAAATACCTGTTCACCAAGGAAGTAACCTTTTATAGTCTTATTTTTTTCCCCTTTTTTGTGCATTTTCCCAGCCAGTTACTTAACTTTTGAATCATTTGTCAAGTGGAGGGTATACTCTAGGGACCTGTAAGTTCTCAGTTCCTCCAAGGTAGCACAGTCAGGACTTGCACTTGTGGTTGTTCTGTGAACAACCACAAGCATCCTTATCTGCCCAGGATCTATGAGTAGTATTCCCTCTGCAGAGCCTCCACCAGCTCCACCATGCCAACACTCCTCCTCACCCCAGGACCGCCACTCAGAACTGAGACCCAGATCAGCTGCTTGATTTCCCCAGGGTCTTTAGGCTTAGGGTTCCAAAAGTGGATGCTTCTGCTGCTGCAGTGGCTGTCTCCACCCTGGGGTTGGGGTTATGGCTGACCCACTCCCTTCTCCACCAGGGGAAAGAGCTTTCTCATTGACCTTTGAAGCTGTCTTTGTTGTTTGTTGGGTGATAAATTTGGGAATTGCAGCTGATACCCATGATTTCACATCCTGAAGCCTTATGACCCAGAATGAGCTGCACTCTGCTCCTAGCCTGGTTCAATAGACCTTTCCTGTCAACCTTCCAGGCTGTTTTGACTGGAAATCTCTTTCACTCTGTCATTTTGTGGCTTCTGGTGCTCTAGAATTTGTTATTTATGGGCTAAGGGAGAAGAGCTTCTACAGGTCCATCCTTCTACTCCTCCATTTTGACTCTGTCCCTCCCCCTGAATTTTTTAATTTCAGTGAACTTAGATGCCTAGTCCCCTTTAATTGAATGATGAATTCTGATAGATAGAGAATTGTAAAGAATCAGAATTCCACGGAGATGGAATATTACAAAATGACCTCAAAACATACCATACAACATAAAACAATTAAGAAATTTATTTGAAAGATATAGATAAATAGATTTCAATAGACTGGGAACTTGCCTGATTTAAACTGCAATGAAAATCTGTAGGCTATAATCAAGTGTAGATTTGGGAAAAGGGGCTTTGTCAAGGGTACACTTAATATCCAATGTGGTTAATATAGTTTCATGCTGAAGAATGAAAGAATCTGGG
This sequence comes from Notamacropus eugenii, assembly GCF_028372415.1. Taxonomy (NCBI): domain Eukaryota; kingdom Metazoa; phylum Chordata; class Mammalia; order Diprotodontia; family Macropodidae; genus Notamacropus; species Notamacropus eugenii. The sequence goes on along the minus strand of NC_092874.1, from coordinate 179,796,193 downwards.
TCAAAATATTATGAATATAAGACCAAGTAATGTTTTTAAAAAGTCATTGCAGAAAAAGGAGAACATATTGCAAATAGTTTTTCAATTTGTAAGAAACAGATTTATCATATGAAAATAACTTTATTTTCTTTGCCCTTCAACCTGAATGTAAATTTCTTTTTGAGCAGGGGACATACTTTATCTAAATTTTATATTCCCATACTCCATTCCCCCTAGAACACTGCTATAAATGCATTAAATGATTAATAAACATTTGCCATATTGCATTGTATTGGAAGGAGATTCTCTGACATTAGCCAGCAACCAACTTGCAGGAGTACAAGAGAACTCATACTTGTAAGATAACAAGGAAAGAAAAAAAGTTTTTCATTATCCTCTCATACTTTGAATTGGAAGGGTTAATAGTCCTTGCGAATTTTTTTAGACAGAGTGCTAAAACAGGTAAAAATTCATGGAAGATTTGAAGCAGTGTGAGAAATATTACAAACTTCCCCTAATCTTTAATTCTTAAAAAATTCAGTCACTTCAATATATTTCCAACTGAATATAAGTTCAAATAAAAGGTCACTTATCCAAAGGGTTCCTGTAAAAAAAAAAAGGGAAGCTGTTTCATTTAAAACATGGTGATGAGTTGCATCTAGCACTCCTAATTTATGGAGGGGAATTTTTTTGTTTGACAATGCTGAGATTTTGAAGGGCAATCATAAATTCAAAGAATGTTAAAGTTACAACGAGCATTGCAAATTATTGAGTCAATGATCCTGACGTTTTGTAGAGAAGGAACTAGGGGTTATGAGATTTGCCCAATGCCATACTATATTTTCTAATGTTTGTAGGAAGTTTTGAAAAATCAGGGGAAAAAATAGCTGAATACCTGTTTGTGTATTTCTTAACTGAAGTAATTTAATTGTGTTGCAGTCAACGCAGGGGCCTGTGGGATGCAGAAGAGATACTGAACTCACTAAAAAAAAACTAACTAAATACTTTTGGACATTGTAGGTTCATTTGCTACCTTTTTCTCTTTTTTTAGTTGAATTTAATTAACTCTTGCCAGCTGTTTACTATGGCAAATTTATGGACAACAGACACAAAATGTATAAAGTATGGATGGTCTGGTACAGGTATTGATCCATCCTAAGCAACTCACGACAAACCTATTGTCAGCTGACTTTATGCCTTTGCATTCCATGCTTGGAATGAACTCCCTCCTCAACTTCCCCTAGCATTCTTCACAACTCAGCCATTTCCTATATGAAGGTTTGTGCCTTTCCCCGACCCTGCAGCCATCTTGTATTAATTTGTATGTGTTTTCTATCAACTTACCTGGGTAGCAGTTATTTACCCTGGTATAATGTAAGCTCCTTGAAGGCAGAGGTCTTTTCATTTTTGCTTTTGTACCACCAGTGCCTAACACGGTGCGTGACCCCTGAGAAGTTACTTATCAAATGCTCTTTGATTGATTGATTGATTAGAAAGACTAGACTGAAAAAAAACAGAGGTATCTTTATTGTCTCTAACTGCAAGTAAAAACAGGAGATGTGCTGGATGTCCTCCTCCATGAAATTGGTTGTCAATGACAATTGGGTATATCCTTTGATCTAGTGACACTGACCTCCTAGCTGTTCTATAAACAAGGCAAGCCATCTCTTGGCTCAGAACATTCTCTCTGACTGCCCCCTACCCCTTACACCTGGCATAATCTCCGTCCTCCTCACCTACTCCAACCTCCCTAGCTTCCTTTATATTCCAAGTAAAATCTTACTTTCTACAGGAAACCTTCCACAAACTCACTTACTTCTGGAGTCTTCTATAAGGTAATTATTCCCTATTTATCCAATATATAACTTGCTTTGTATATATTTGTCTCCATGTTGTCTTCCCTATTAGATTAGAAACTCCTTGAAAGGAGGGACTGTCTTTTGTCTCTTTTTGTATCTCTAGTGATTAGCACAGTGCCTACCACCTAGTAGGCACTTAATAAATGTTACTGGATGATTGATTAAGAGATAAAGGAATGAAATGAACAGCTTGAATCATCTATTAAAGCCCACTTAATTCAGATATATTGTTCCCTTCCCTAAGCTAACTCCATGTAAGTAGTGATTTGGGGGGAATAGGGAGGGGAAACACAAATCTGAGATCCCTTTAGAGACCACCTGATTTAAACCCAGGGGATAGGAGGGTGTTTCATGTGTGACTATGGAGTTATTGTGCTGTCCTGACTGATAAATACAGCCTTTGTTTCCCATTAGACGAGTGATGAGTCTGACTGCATTCCCAAGAACTTTCCTGCTCCAAGTCATACAAAGAGCTTTCCTTCAGCATGAAGAAGGAAGGGGTGGGAGGCTGCAATATGATGCTAGAGTCCAGGGCTGAGGGGTGGCTGATGAATTTAATCAATGGAAAATTATTCTATAACCCTCCCCCACTCCCCTGCTCCTGCTGCACAAGTCTCATGCCCCACCCTGTCACTATTTTCTGATTGAACTCTTTGGTTTTACTGCCATGTGATAGAAGCACGGATCTGACATCAGTGAGAAAGATATCATTATGGATAGAATTGTATGCCATAAATAAATGTGTGGGCTGCTGAAAAATTGATTAAAGAAGTTTTACACATCCCTGGTTGGATTCTGAGTCATAGAAAATCCAAGGAAACTGATTATTTCATTTTTATACCTGAATATGGAGCCTAAAACTAACAAAAAGTATAGGCATCATATTGTATGAGGAAAATGCTATATATTCGTGAAATAGCCCACTTAATTCTTTGGAGTTTGTGAAGGCATTTCCATTTTTTAAAAGCCTTCATTGCTAGGATCCACTGGGAAAAAACAAGCCTGAATTAGTAAAGACCTATTTGGAGCCCTAAATGGGTTACAGATTTATGTGGTATGATCTGGGGAAGCATATTCAAAACATTTGGCTCCCACTGAGTGTATCTCACTTTGGTTTCAGTGTGATTTGTGAGAAGTTATTCTTGAGTTGTTCTACTTGTTAGCTAGTCTGGTCTCCAGGGTACCCATATATGGCATGCCAGAGGGGTTCATAATATTACGACTCTTTATTTTTTAAACCAGACTGAGAAATCTGTATGAAGTATTTTCAATAGACCTTTGAACATACTCCAATCTGGAATTCATAATTATTGCATGCTGAGTGAAATTAAGAAGAGGTAAATATATTAATTTATTTAAAGATGTAATCATGAATTTTAACCTGTACCTCATTACTGCTGTCTGGTCAAATAAGCTCTCATCTGGATCTCACAAAATGATACCTCCCTATTTAGTGCTTATAGCAGAAATAGACAGCCCATGGCATCTGGTGACACTGAGTGGCACCTGGGAAAATCCCTAGAGACACTCTGTCAACACAACAAAACATAACTGCTTTCTCCTTCTTTTCCCTTCTCTTTCTCCCCTGCTCCCCTCCCCACATTTTGTCTTATTCCCTTATCCCCCACTCATTTTCAATGACCTACAATAACTCATAAATGCCATTCTTCTCATACCAGATGGTTCAAAACATATTATCTTCTAAGTCACATTTAGATTAGTTTTCTCTGGAAGTATTATGATTTTGTACTGGCCACTCAGCCCCTTGAGATGTTCCCATAGTTGTTTTTGTTTTGTTTTTTAGTTGACTTGGTATTTCTCTGTCAGGAAAGCCAGAGGAACAAACTTGGAGATTCCCTGCTTATGTGAAAAAGTTTAAGTAAGATGAATACTAACACATCCTTGGAATGTGATTAGCACAGTGGGGAATGCCACCATTTATATTTCTTCATCCAGTGACTAGCGGTTTAGTCTAACTTTTTGTTCTTTAATTCAAAACCAGTTTCCTATCCATGATCACACATTCCTCAATCCCATGCTAATTTATTTTTTATAATCTTGTATCCTTGAACCATGAGGTTCAAAGAATACCCATGGTCTGACAAATGGAGAATATACACATGGGTTAGTATGCTTGCACTGACATTCTTCAAGGATACATGAGCTAGAGGGAAGTTCAGTCTCTAGGTGCTCATAAACAACAGTGCCTGTTCCACATGGCTCTTCCCTCCCCAGGACCCTTTTGAATCTTGGACTTATGATGACCAAGAGGTTGCTCCACACAAATCTAGACTTCTGTTAAAGTTGAGAAACCTATCTCTTCTGGGATGTGGCAATTGTGGATAGACAGGATCATGTGCAAAGGGTAATTGGCCTGAGATCAATTTGATCCAGGTGGTGTTTACCCTACAGAATGTTTCTCTACCTTGGGTTCAAGAATTGGACCTGTTCCCAGTCTTAAATGATACATGCAGGCCTGGGAAAGTTGCAGTGGCTCCTGGCCATAACATCTTGTTAAAGGTCTTTTGAAAAATCAAATCAAGCCCATTCATCCAAATGCTAATTTACATATTTTAAAAGTCACAAAATTGAAAGAAATCTCAGAGGCCGCCTAGTCCAACCTTCACCTAAACAAAAAATACCTTCTATCATACCAAAGTAGTTATCCAGCTTGTTACCTCCCAAGAAGCCCCTTCCACATCTACATACCTCTAATTGATAGGAAAAAAATTTTTTTCTGAGATCCAGCTTAATTTTTCCTCAATCAATTTTCCACCTCCTATTCCTAGGTTTATTTCTGGGGAGAAGTAGAGTAAGTATAATATCTCTCCCACTTCATAACCCTTCAAATAATTGAACATAACTATTATGTTTCTCCTAAATCTCTTCAAACTAAATATCCAAGTTCCTTGAGTTGATCCTCATCAGAAATTACCTGGAGACACTAGACTGTAGCAAAACATTGGATAACCTATCTCAAACCATTCTTCTTGAAATGATGGAGATATGTCAGTTAATAATAATCAGATGTATTCAGAACCAGTTGAGCAATTGGACTCAAAGATTACTCATTAACAATTCAATGTCAAATTGGCACAAGATCTCTAGTGAAAATCCTCAAGGGTCTGTACTTGACACTATGATTTTACGCATTTTTATCAATGGTTTGGATAAAGGTGTAGATTACATGCTTATTACCAATCAAGGAAGGATAGTTAACAAGTTGAATAGTCAAGATCTGAAAAGATTTTGACATTTTTGGACTAAATCTAATGAGATGAAATTCAATATGAATAAATCTAAAGTCTTGCACTTAGGTTCAAAAAATCAACTTTACAAGATTAAGATGAAGGTGGCATGACTAGAAAATGATTCATTTGAACAAGATTTGAGGATCCAGCAGACTAAAGTGCAGTCAGCAATGTGATATAAAAACTAAAATGTGTGTGTAATTTGGGGCTAAATTAAGAGAAGCAGAGCTTTCAAGAATAAAAACGTAAAACCACATCTGGACTTTTGTATTCCATTGTGGGTGTTGCAATTTAGAAAAGGCATTGATAAGCTAGAGAAAATACAGAGGAGAAGACACTTAAGGTAGGTAGGTGGTGAAGTAAATAGATGAGGAGATGGTTTCAAATCCAGCTTAGATACTTGCCAGTTGGGTGACTCTGGACAAGTCACTTAACCACTATTTGCCTCAGTTTCCTCAACAGTAAAATAAGGGTAACAACTGCACTTAACTGTTAGGGTTGTTTTGAGGCTCAAATGAGATAACACTTGTAAAGTAGTGGTGCATTATGGGAGCTTAATAAATGCTTATATCCTTTTTTTTCTTGCATCTACAAAAATCTCTTAAAGGAAGCAAAGATGTGCAGCATGGAGAAGAAAAGACTTAGGAGGAACATTGTAGCCGTCTTTAAGCATCTGGACAATTGTCCTATGGAAAAGGGATTAACCTTGTCCTATTTCATCCCCGAGGGAATGACTGGTAGCAATGAGTGGAAGTGACAAAGAAGTAAACTTAGACTTAATGTCAAGAAAAACTTACTAACAATGAGAACCATCCCAAAGTGGAATAAGTTATCTTTAGAAGCGATGGGTTCCCCCTTATTAGAGCTCTCAAGCAGAGGTTGTATGATGAGCATCACAATGGGATGGGACACAATAGGTATGTCATAAGGAATTCCTTGGGAGTAGTCATTGAACAGGTGATCAATTTGTACAATTAAATTCTGTGATTAAAAATTTGGGGTCTTTTAACAAATTCTTAAACTGAAGACCATGGTCTCCATTGTTTCTCTTTTGTTTCTGTTAAGAAATATGTTTTTGTTTTCACATCTAAGATGACAAGAGGCTATGTAATGGAGTATGAAAAAGCTTTGAAAGCATTCTTTCTGTTTCTTTCCCTAAGCATATGTCAGTAACAGCAATCCTGAGACATGGGTGTTTCCAATCTCTGTGATGACCCTACAAGTTCAAGGGTTTATGAGTAACTGAGTCAAATACCAGATTTCCAGTAGGAGATTTCCACAATAGCATGCTTTTCAAAGAAAATAAAGCCTGCCACTAGGAAAATCCTTTGACCAAAGGACTCAAGTCATGCTTGGCTAGCCAGGAGATCTGGAACTTGTAAATTGCTCAGATAGTGTACTTCTGAGATGAATTCACAATAGCTGCTCAGTCCTCCCACCAAGAGCCTTTCCACTTCAGGGAGAGTATAATCAAGATGTCACTTGAGTCTCATATCTGTCCTCCCAAGGGCTTCCAGCTACAGGTTCACATGGACATGAATTCTTTTGACCCCAAAGAATGGGAAGGATCAGTGTTTTTTTTTTTCCTTCTCCCTGACTTACTGTGTTCTGACCACAGCATAAAACTCTGGGGAAAGATCTAACATTAAGTTTTAAGGAAGATTTTGTCTCTCTTTAAAGACTTTTACTGAAAAGGAACTCACTACTCTTTGTAATAACTAATTGTTAAGAAATTGCTTTCCTCTCCACCTCAGCTCTGTCCCTTACATCAAGCTGAAATCAGTCTCTCTGCAGCCAAATTAACCCTTCAAACCCGTCTCTCAGGAGTCTTATCTTCTCCAATCTAAACAACTCTAGTTCTTACAACTGATCTTCAAGGAACAGCTGGATGAGATTTTGGGTGGGGGGAGGTGACGCTAAACTATATTTGTTACAAGGTAGAGCTACTCTTTGGAGGCAGATGGAGCTGGAGGACAGTGAAATAAAAATAGAGTGTTCTTGAAGCACTGAAAAGCACATAGAAAAAAGGACAAAGTTCAGAACAGAACGCAGGCAAGCATAGCAGTTTTGTAATTATTGTGTCATGTTTAATCAATACTTAAATGGTACTTATTAGATTCTTGTATTTTCACTTACAATCCTCTTTCTTCTTTGCATATTGAAATGATAACAGTTGTTGATATTTGTCAAGTTCACAAGAAGAGAAAACATATTTTTTTAAAAATAGGATGACATTTTAGGGGAAACCAGTACCTTGAATTCCACGCATAATAGCAAAAAAAGGTGAGTTTTTGATAGGTTGATCAGATGACCAGATGAACCAACTGTTGTTTTGTGTGTCACTGACCACCTGGAGTAATTATCTCTAGATTCAAATCTGTTAAGTAATGACAAATGTCAGTTTCTGAAACTAACTTTTTGCTAGCTTGAATAGCCTAACACAGAGACTATAGATAAGTTACTACTATATTTTCAGGAGTCAATGGAATCTTGGGGTGACAATTGAACTGTCTGCTTCCATGGAGGAGTCTGTGAAGAGACTGAGCGTCATTTCAGAGGGATTATTGATTGTGATAGAAGAGAGGATAGAGAAAAAAGACTAAAAGGACTTATTTCCTGACAGAACTGTTTTAACTTGTACAGAAACATGAAAAGTGTTCTTTTTTTGAATTAATCTTTAGTTTTCAACATTCACTTCCACAAGATTTTGAAATCCAAGTTTTCTCCCTGCCTCTCTCCTCCCCACCCCAAGAGAACATATATTCAGATTACCCCTTGCTCAATCTATCCTCAGTTCTAGAACCCCCCACCCTCTTCTCGTATCCCCTTCCCTTTTATTTCCTGCAGGGCAAGATAGATTTCTACACCCTATTGCCTGTATATCTTATTCCCAAGTTGCTTATTTCCAAGTTATTTCCAAAACCTTATTTCCAAGTTTTACATTTCTATGTAAAAAAATTTTTAACATTCATTTTTAAAACTTTGATTTCCACATTCTCTCCCTTCCTCCCTCCTCATTCCCCCTCATTGAGAAAACAAGCAGTTTGATGTAGGTTATACATGTGTTGCCATGCAAAATGCTTCCATAATAGCCATGTTGTGAAAGACTAACTATATTTCCCTCCATCCTATCCTGCCCCTCATTTATTCTATGCTATCCTTTGACCATGTCTCATCTCAAAAATGTTTGCTTCTGATTACCTGTTCCCCATTTGTCTTCTTTTCTATCATTCCCCTTCCTCTTGTCCCTTTCCCCCCTACTTTCCTATAGGGTAAGATAGATTTCCATGCCCAGTTGAGTGTATATGTTATCCCTTCCTTCAGCCAAGTCTGATGGGAGTAAGGTTCACTCATTTCCTCTCACCTCCCCTCTCTTCTCCTCACTGTAAAAGCTTTTTCTTGCCTCTTGTATGTGAGATAGTTTATTCCATTCTACCTCTCCCTTTCCCCTTCTCCCAGTTTATTCTTCTCTCACTCCTTAATTTTATTTTTTAAATATCATCCCTCATGTAGAATATTCTTGAAAAGAGATTTTAATTGGCATTCTGAGGAAACTGAATGTTGGGAATATGTTTCCAAAATTAGGGATTTAGAAGTTGTGTTGATGGTTAAAGGTGACTCTGATGTGACTTTTACAGATGCATTACAAATAATTATTTGTCTTTGCTTTGTCATTTGATATTGTTAACAAATAGTATAGAGAGTAGTCTTGATATCTGTTTAATCCTAGGAAATTGGAGAGTTTTACATAGAGAAATATAAGCAAATGCTCATGGGGAAAAAAGATTTCTTCAGTTTATTAAATAAATTATATTAAATAATATTGATCAATTAACCTTAAGCCCCCATCCCAGTTTGTTTAATTTTGAATTAATGTCATTTATTTAATAAACTGATGTTATATCTCAGAGTTAATAGATTAATTTATTTAAAAGATGTAGCTATTAAAATGCAGAATTACCTGAATCAATTTCTGAATTACCTTAAAACCCAGGATGAAAATGAATAAGGAAAATCAGCTAATGGTGCCTAGAGAAAGAGATGCTCACACCTCACCAAGACTACATACAAAGATGATTGACCCCAAGTCCATTTTACACTGGAATACAATCTTTAGACTGTTCCTTGATTCACATATTTTTACTTACACACAACTTGGACAATGATTGGGCTTTCTTTGTTATCATTTTTTCAACTTTTTAAAAGTTCATTTAATGACCTTTATTACTGTATCAGTGAGTCATACTCACTGATTTTGGATTTTGGGGATTTTGGAAGAAGTGCCTATTTTTTATTTATATTATGCATTTTCCCTAAACATCCAAAGAAATATTTTTAAGTTTCCAGGAGTCTTGTGACTTCGTTACTTTTTAAAATATTTCCTTCTCCCCTTAAGGCCCCTCCCCTCATCATAGTTATCTTCACTAAAGATGAGTGACTCTTTGGTAGAACTCTTGGCTTTCCCTCTTCCATCAGAAAGTGAAACTTCATTTCCATGTGAATATGATGATATATATATGACTTTTTCTGAGTTGATTCCTGTCCAATACTGAGAAACAATTCTACTAGAAAGAACTTATGTTTTGTCTAAACTCTCTCCAACCATACTTCACTCTGATGAAGAAGTAATGTGGATAATTGAACCCCTCACTCCTCATTGCTGCTACTTTCCAGTTTTTAATTTTACTCAGAGGTAGGAACCAGTACTAGACCCTGAAAATACAAATAGAAAAGTGAGAAAATCCCTGCCCTCAATGGGGGTGGTAAGAAAAAGGAAACAATATATATTCAAAGATACATAAATTTGTAAATGCATATCGCATAAATGTGCATTTATATGTCACAGTATCTGATACAAATTCATTCGTAAACATATACAAAATAAATATACAGATACTTGTGTGTTGGGAGAATGGATATGAAAAGATAAAGGGAATCAGAAAAGTCCTCTTAAAGGAGATAGCAAGATGAGACTTTCAAAGTTGCTAAGGGATGGCCTTTTCAAAATCTCAGAGGCAGGAGATGGAAAAATCAGAACAAGCAAGCTAGTTTGCCTATAGTATAGAGTATGTATATAGAAGGAATGAGTAATTAGTCTGGAAGATAAGCTGGAGCCAGCTATCAAGAACTTTAAATGCTAAATAGAGCAGTTTGCATTTTATCCTAAAGGCAATGGGGAACTGTTAAAGTTCTTTAGCATGGGAATGACGTGACCAGACCAGTACTTTAACCAAAAGTCAATATGGAAGGTGTGCAGATGGTGGATTGGAAAGGGTAGAAATTGGATGCAAGGAGAATAATTAAGAGACTTGCAACAGTCCACCAAAGAGGTGATGAAAGCATGAGGAATGTCTGCAGAGAGAGGAAGATAGGATCAGGGGTGTGAAAAGGAAAATGAGGATAGAAGGGATTGAGTGCAAGCTTGAATAGGACATCCATCCAGATTCCATCTGTGTATATAATCCACCTAAACCCCTCCAGGCTACTGGCTCATCATATTAGCCAAGAGATAGGAGTAAAAGTAGGGCTCAAGGCAAAGCAGGAAGTAAGTCACTGTTCTGGACTAACTCCTGAAATACTATTGAGTATCAATTCAATTGGGTTCAAGTTTTGGCTCTGACACTTACTATGTGACCCTATGCAAGGTACTTAATCTATCTGTTTCTCAGTTTCCCCATTTGTTAATCCAATGTGTAAGTTCTTTTTTTTTTTTTTCAAAAGTAGCAGACTATTACAAAGACTATTTTGATATACCATCTATCAGCTCCAGGATTATGTTCTCAGTGTTGCTATTGTTTGTCCTTCATTCTAGAAGATGACCATGTGATCAGGGAGGCGATACCATGACATGCAAGTGAATTAGATTTAAGTGAGGGAGGGCTGTGCAAAGTCACCAGCCTCGCTTTATCCTCTGAAGACATCTGAATCCAGTGGTGAGATATAGATCAGGACAACTGGAGATGGCCCTGGATGCAGTGGGAAACCTTGGCCTTTTTAAAGTAAGTTTGACTGAGGGGATGCCCATTCAGTGATTAAGGATAGGTAAGAAATGACACAGAGAATGTCCTCTTTATCTGGAAAGAAAGAAAGAAAGAAAGAGAGAAAGAAAGAAAAAAAGAAAGAGAAAGAAAGAGAAAAAGAAAGAGAGAAAGAGAGAAAGAAAGAAAGAAAGAAAGAAAGAAAGAAAGAAAGAAAGAAAGAAAGAAAGAAAGAAAGAAAGAAAAAGAAAGAAAGAAAGAAAGAAAGAAAAATTAAGAAAGGAAGGAAGAAAGAAAGAAATCTGGGAGGGGAAGAACCTCAGTGTTTCTGGGCAAAACAGAAACAATTGCTATTTTCATTCACTTTGAGCCAGTCAGGGCCCAGACAATGACCAAATGGGTTGGCCTGGGACCTATTGTTGGCTAATCGTTGAGAGCCAGAGTGATTTGAGTTTGAGGTGTGGTTCTTAGTGTAATTATTAGGTTGCTACAGTAGTCACACTTTATTGGAATGAATACCTGTAAGGCACTAATTCAGAGATCTCTTGCCATGGTAGCTCAAGACATTCACTGGTACATGTTGAGAAACTACATACAATTTCACCCATAGCTGGAATAAATGAAAAATCACCCTAGTAGCATGAAAGTTGCTATAATAATCTAGACTTGCCTTATGAACTATGCATTGCACACTCAGGTACAAGCAAAGCAGAGACTGATAGGAATTTCAGATTCCTCCATCTAGCCTTAGCCCAATGGCATATGAATCTGACAGTTAAAAAGGAGTATCTATTTATATTCAATTATTTCTGTCATAATTATGTTTTCATTTCTTGATCATTAACTGATATAAGAGGCAGTAGGTATGTGTAGTGGATAGAGAGCTGTCTTTGAAATGAGAAAGATCTGGGTTTAAGTCCTAGTTCTCACATATACTGTCTCTATGACCCTGGGCAAGTCACTTAGCCTTAAAGAGTCCCCTAGCAACTCTATAAAACTCTTAAGTTGCAAAGCAGCTAAATACCTGTAAGGTACTAATTCAGAGGTCTCTTGTCATGGTAGCTCAAGACACTGAGCTGCTGATCTGCATTGGGAAGGAAGTTCCCAGTGCTAGTGAAATCACAGGTCTGGACATATATACAAATACATATGTTTACACACATGAGCATGCATATAGATACATATACAAATGCATATCTGTGTATATTCACAAGTATCTGTGTGCCTGTATAGAGATATTATGCATGTGTGTACAAATACACAATACACATAAATACATATATGCGTACATAGAATGGGTTATTTATATTGAAATGACTAAAAACTCAGATGGATCTATGATCTCATAAACGTTAAAATGCCCTTCAGGAATACAGATTGTAAACCATCCATTCCCACCTATCCTTTGCAACTCTTGTCTATGTCCTACAATAAGCTCCCTCATAGAGGTCTACCCAACTGAAGGACTTCCTTGATTTCTCCTGACATTGAAAAGGTATAGATTTTGTACCTCTCATTCCATTGAGAGAAGAAGCCTATCTTGTTTTCTTATCACACAAATATGTACCTTTGGTTGCACTTTGTTTTCATTTTTTAATTCTTCAGTGATGTCGTATTCCATATTTCATTCATAAACAGAAACATGAGTAGGATGTTAGTATTCAGAAAACTGGTCTTTTTTTCATAAGAAGGTTAGAATCATTAAAGGAGCTTTGCAATTTCCTGAAAGCAACCCAAGCCTCTCTATTCCTCTTAGTCAACTGTGGATCTATCTTGTTTCTGCATCTGTACTATTTGCTCAGATGTACAAACTGATGGGCAGGACCTACAGGTTGTCTATATTGATGCATGTTGTAATTCTGGAACTACAAATAGATATTCCTCATCTACCCGGTCTTTCCTGTATGGATGGTTAGGCTAAGCTCTTTTGAGTGATAATATCTCTTTCAGAAGGCTCTACATGATTCCAAGGCTTGATATAATCAGCACAATGGCATTCACAAAGAGAAGGATCTGAAGCCCTTGATGAGAAATATCCTTTCAACTAGGACTCTGCACTGGTTCTCCTTTATCATGATGGAAAACGTCTTTGGCCAGCATCTCTCCATATTTTATGACTCATTTAAAGTGTATGATCAGAAGGTCATGAAATAGGGTGTTTCTGTTTTTTCTTTCAAAGAATCTTGAATGATTTTTATGAATGCATGGAAGGCCTCTGGTTGAAAAGGAGACTCAACAGTTGTGTTTTGCTCTACTAAATGAAATCTTTTTCATAATCAACAAACAATAAACACAGTGAGATTTTATATTCTCTAAATCTTTCATTTAACTGGGGAATGGAAAATGTGGTCCACTGTTGAATATTGAGTATAAAGGCCTGCTTATTCCTACTAATGAATTCATGTACAGATAATTGTCAAAAAGATTTTGTGTAATTGAAAGAGTAAGTATAAAGGTTAGTCACTACAGGTCCTCATAAGATCTGAGATTTTCCTCACACCTTTAGGGTCTATTTCTCCTTCATATTTACTCTTTATATCAGTCTTTCAACACTCTTACATTTTTGTAACTTTTAAGAATGAGACATACATTTTCTGGGAAGAGTCAAGTATGGATTTATTTTGCGTGGCTATGTTTAGTGATCACAAGGAAATTTTCTTTTCTAATTTGGGGAAAGAGAATTCAGGGGAAATGATGCAAAATTTTTAAAAATTATAACAATGTCAAGGAAGCATTTAAAATTAGTCCATAGAATAAGACAGAAAGAAGTTCAAAGAGAAATATAAACAAATAAGGTAGCTTGGGCACCAACATACCAAAGGTATTATATACTTAAAAAAGTAAGCTGTATATAGTGGTCATTTATAGTTTTATGTACAATCATCTTTCTGTTTTTTTGCATGTGAAGATATTCATCTTTATTAGTATTTATCAAGTTTAGAATTTTAAAAAAGCAATTCATTAAAAAATGTGTCACCTCCAGCATGGATCTTGTCCAAGCCTTTTCATCACATGCCAGAGTTACCACTATACTAGTATAGTCTTCAAAAATCCAGGGCCACCTCCACAAACAATGAAGACTTGAAGTAGAATTTAGCATGGGATAAAGGGTTTCAAGCAGCATAGTTAATGAATAGTAATAAAATATTTGAGATCTTTGTTGAAAGATGCTACAGAAATGCCACATATTGGTATCAATATTTTTATGATAATTGATATCTTAAATCTTCTTGCTTTGTACTAATTCTGATCTTAGCTCTGACAAATCAATGGTCTGACTGCATATAGAAATCTGACTCAGGGATAATTCCCATATTAATAATCAGTTGTTAATGGTTAAGAAATAGAGGAGAAGACCAGTGGAATAGATTAAGTACTCAAGACACAGTAGTCAATGAATATAGCAGTCTACTGTTTGAAAACCCAAGGATCCCAGCTTCTGGCATAAGAACTCACTGTCTGAAAAAAATTGCTGGGAAAACTTGATAACAGTGTGGCAGAAACTGGGCATAGACCAATGCCTGACACTGTACACAAGAATAAAGTTCAAGTGGATACATGATTTAGGTATAAAGGTTGATAATATAAACAAATTAGGAGAGCAAGGAATAATGTATTTGTCAGATTTATGGAGAGTGGAGAAATTTTTGACCAAACAAGATATAGAGAACATTATGAAGTACAAAGTGGATAATTTTGATTACATTAAATTAAAAAGTTTTTGCACAAACCCAATGCAACCAAGATCAGGAGGGAAGCAGAAAACTGGGAAAGAATTTTTGCAACTAGCATCTGTGATAAAGATCTCATTTCTAAAATATAGAGAGAACCGAGTCAAATGTACAAGAATACAAAGCATTCCCCAAATGACCAATGGTCAAAGGATATGAACAGGCAGTTTTCACAGGAAGAAATTAAAGCTGTCTATAATCATCTGAAAAAATGCTCTAAATCATTATTGATTAGAGAGATGCAAATCAAAACAACTCTGAGGTACCACATCACACCTATTAGATTGGCTAACATGACAAAACAGGAAGATGATAAATGTTGGAGAAGATGTGGAAGAGTTGGAGCACTAATTTATTGTTGGTGGAGTTGTAAGCTGATCCAACCATTCTGGAGAGCAATTGGGAACTATGCCCAAAGGGCTACACAAATGTGCATACCCTTTGACCTAGCAATATCACTTCTAAGACTGCATCCCAAAGAGATCATAAAAATAGAAAAGGGTCCCATATGTACAAAAATATTTATAGCTGCTCTCTTTGTGGTAGCCAAAAATTAGAAATCAAGGGGATACCCATCAACTGGGGAATGACTGAACAAGTTGTAGTATATGAATGTAATGAAATATTATTGTGCTATAAGAAATGATGAACAAGAAGACTTCAGAGAGGCCTGGAAAGACTTCTGTGAACTGATGCTGAGTGAAAGGAACAGAATGAGGAGAACTTTGTACACAGCAACAACTACAGTGTGTGAGGAATTTTTCTGGTAGACAGCCCTTCATACCAATGCAAGGACCTAAAAAATTCCCAATGCACTCCTGAGGCAAAATGCCATCCACATCCAGAGAAAGAACTATGGAACTGGATTGCAGAATTTTTACTTGGTAAAAAAATTAATAGTCTTTTCTTATCTGATAAAATATAATTAATTTCATTTTGTCTGATATTATTTGATAAAAAAGCCCATCACATTTTCTCTCAAAGTAAATGCTCCTGATTAAAAAAGCTGTACATCTTCAATGTTATCTATGCTTTTGGTCCTTCAAATTTCTTCTTTCTGAATCATCCTTTTCTCTTATATTTCACCTCATCCTAATTTTTTCAAACCTTCCATGAAAGAATGTTTCTTGTTGCCTCTAGTGGTATGATAAAATACTCTGCCAACTCTTGTTTATGCCTTTTCAAGGAAGTTATTAGAAATTTCCTTTTTTTTTTTCTGGTTTCATTTATATCAAGAATGTCAAGTTTGATGATTCAGCTTCTTTAGTAATACATGTCTACTCATTGGTGTTTGGGCATTTAGAGAACCAATAGTCAAATTAAAGTTTATATGGGCCACCCACAACCCATAGAACGGATACAGGGAAGTAACTCACGGCGAATTCTGCACCCAGAGGCCACAGAATATTGGAGCGAGGGGGATTACTGTTCCGGAGAGACCTGCAAACCTCTTGTGGGGGGTCCTTCGCGCTGTGGACTGGGTGACGGGACTGGGAGCTGAGGGCAGCACTGCCGCGGCCGCGGCACCCAGAGGAAAAGATCCGAGCGGGCTTCAGTGACGGGATCTCCAGCGGCCACGCGGGTCCCTCCACCCACAGAGGGACCTGCAAACCTCTCACAAAAGGTCCGTCGCACTGCAGACGCGGAGCCCAGCCCAGACCTGCCACGGCCGTGGCACCGAGAGATACAGATCCGAGCAGGCTTCAGGGACGGGATCTCCAGCGGCCTCACAAGTCCCTCCACCCACAGGTGACGGGGGTTGGTGAGAGAGTCTCTTTGTCGGGTTGAGAGGGGAGTGGGGTGCCCCCATAACTCAGGCCCCCCCCACCGGAGGTAGAAGCTGAGAGGCAGCTGCAGACAGGGGCTCCCCAAGGGGGCAGGATCCTGGATCCATTGTGGAAGGTCTGTGCATAAATCCCCTGAGGGAACTGAGCCTGAGAGGCAGCCCTGCCCCAACCTGACCACCTGAACTTAATCTCACACTGAATAGCAGCCCTGCCCCCGCCAAAAGCCCTAAGGCTGGAAGCAGCATTTGAATCTCAGACCCCAAACGCTGGCTGGGAGGATCAGGAGGTGAGGTGGGTGTGAGGAGAATACTCAGAGGTCAAGTCACTGGCTGGGAAAATGCCCAGAAAAGGGAAAAGAAATAAGACTATAGAAGGCTACTTTCTTAGTGAACAGGCATTTCCTCCCTTCCTTTCTGATGAGGAAGAACAATGCTTACCATCAGGCAAAGACACAGAAATCAAGGCTTTTGTGTCCCAGCCCACCCAATGGGCTCAGGCCATGGAAGAGCTCAAAAAGAATTTTGAAAATCAAGTTAGAGAGGTAGAGGAAAAGCTGGGAAGAGAAATGAGAGACATGAAGTCAAAGCATGAACAGCAGATCAGCTCCCTGCTAAAGGAGACCGAAAAAAATGTTGAAGAAATTAACACCTTGAAAACTAGCCTAACTCAATTGGCAAAAGAGGTTCAAAAAGCCAATGAGGAGAAGAATGCTTTCAAAAGCAGAATTAGCCAAATGGAAAAGGAGATTCAAAAGCTCACTGAAGAAAATAGTTCTTTCAAAACTAGAATGGCACAGATGGACGCTAAGGACTTTGTGAGAAAGCATGATATCATAATACAAAACCAAAAGAATGGAAAAATGGAAGATAATGTGAAATATCTCATTGGAAAAACAACTGACCTGGAAAATAGATCCAGGAGAGACAATTTAAAAATTATGGGACTACCTGAAAGCCATGATCAAAAGAAGAGCCTAGACATCATCTTCCATGAAATTATCAAGGAAAACTGCCCTGAGATTCTAGAACCAGAGGGCAAAATAAATATTCAAGGAATCCACAGAGCACCGCATGAAAGAGATCCAAAAAGAGAAACTCCTAGGAACATTGTGGCCAAATTCCAGAGTTCCCAGGTCAAGGAGAAAATATTGCAAGCAGCTAGAAAGAAACAATTCAAGTATTGTGGAAATACAATCAGGATAACACAAGATCTAGCAGCCTCTACATTAAGGGATCGAAGGGCATGGAATAGGATATTCCAGAAGTCAAAGGAACTAGGACTAAAACCAAGAATCACCTACCCAGCAAAACTGAGTATAATACTTCAGGGGAAAAATTGGTCTTTCAATGAAATAGAGGATTTTCAAGTATTCTTGATGAAAAGACCAGAGCTGAAAAGAAAATTTGACTTTCAAACACAAGAATGAAGAGAACCATGAAAAGGTGAACAGCAAAGAGAAGTCATAAGGGACTTACTAAAGTTGAACTGTTTACATTCCTACATGGAAAGACAATATTTGTAACTCTTGAAACATTTCAGTATCTGGGTACTGGGTGGGAGTACACACACACACATGCACACATGCACACATACATAGAGGCAGAGTGCACAGAGTGAATTGAAGAGGATGGGATCATATCTTAAAAAAAAAATGAAATCAAGCAGGGAGAGAGAAATATATTGGGAGGAGAAAGGGAGAAATTGAATGGGGCAAATTATCTCTCATAAAAGAGGCAAGCAAAAGACTCATTAGTGGAGGGATAAAGAGGGGAGGCGAGAGAAAAACATGAAGTCTACTCTCATCACATTCCACTAAAGGAAAGAATAAAATGCACACTCATTTTGGTAGGAAAACCTACCTCACAATACAGGAAAGTGGGGGATAAGGGGACAAGCAGGGTGGGGGGGATGATAGAAGGGAGGGCATGGGGAGGAGAGTGCAATTCGAGGTCGACACTCATGGGGAGGGATAGGATCAAAAGAGAATAGAAGTAATGGGGGACAGGATAGGATGGAGGGAAATATAGTTAGTCCTATACAACACAACTATTATGGAAGTCATTTGCAAAACTACACAGATTTGGCCTATATTGAATTGCTTGCCTTCCAAAGGGAAGTGGTGGAGAGGGAGGGAGGTAAAGAAGTTGGAACTCAAAGTGTTAGGATCAACTGTCGAGTAATGTTCTTGCCACTAGGAAATAAGAAATACAGGTAAAGGGGTATAGAAAGCTATCTGGCCCTACAGGACAAAAGAGAAGATGGAGACAAGGGCAGAGAGGGATGATAGAAGAGAGAGCAGATTGGTCATGGGGCAATTAGAATGCTTGGTGTTTGGGGGGGGGGAGGGATAAAAGGGGAGAAAATTTGTAACCCAAAATTTTGTGAAAATGAATGTTAAAAGTTAAATAAATAAATTTAATTAAAAAAAAAAAAAGTTTATACGGAACCCAAAAATTGTATGAGTAGTAGCATCTTTTTCCACTACTTTCCCAACACTCAACCACCATCACTGCAAAAGGATACCTATTGCATATGATTGAGAGGTTGTATTTGTATATATTTTGTATTTTTCTTTTTTTCATAGTTTTCCATGAGGAAAAATATTCGTTAGTGGCAAGGCTACTGGTTATGTGCCCTGCCACAGTTATTGTGGATGGTCTTTAGAAAACAGACTCTGTCTTTTGTTATACCATACTCAAAACCCTTCCCTAAGAGTAGAACCTGTCAGGCCTTACTCACAAAGACTTTGAGAACACAGGGTAATGCCAAGCATGGTAGTATAGAGTTATAATCCTTACTGTGGAGGCTGAGACTGATGGATCTCTTGAACTGGGGAGTTCTGAGCTACAATGGGTTAAGTTTAGTAGGTATCCACATTAAGTGTAGTACTGATGTGATGAGCTCCTAGGCAGAGACCACCAGGTTGGTTGGGAAAGAGCAAACTGGCCAGAACCTGAAAAGGAGGAGGTAAAGACTCCTAAGACAGTCCAGATCAGTGGTGTTACTGGCCTCTGCTCTTAGAGTCTGGGCAAAATAGGGAGACTCAACTTTTAAAAAACACATCAAGACCACAGTGTCACCTTCACACTCCATGAAGCATCAGCACAGGACTTCATGAAGGATGGAGGGATGGGGTGGTCTTAAGTAACATAACTAATGAATTGTTTGCAAAATGCTTGAGACCTTTATGAAAGGTGTTTGCATGCAGAAATGCCAAGTACTTACATCAGTATTTTTTCGAGCAGCACAATTTTAAAGCAACACAAATTTAATATGTCTTTATACACACTTAGAAATACTAATTATTGGCTCTTTTATATTAGTAGTGTGAAGATATCTGGCATCTACTTGAATTATGATTACATAATTTTAATAGTCTTTAAACATGAGTCTGGTCAAAATGATATAGAGCAGCACAATAAATTTTTCAGATAAAAAAGTTGATTCTCATAATTAAGACAGTAAAGAACACTAATTGAATGACAATCAGATAACTGGAACAGGCAAAGGAGAAAGGAGGGTAAGAAAAGGAAAAAATTAAAGGATTCTGTTAAGGAGAAGTTAAACAAGTATAAAGGACTTTGTTGTGCTTACCAATTTTTGAAAAGATGTATCTTGCTTTGCTGGAGAACACGCCCTGCTTAATCTCAATAATGTTGTGCTTTCTATTCAAGACATTATCATTCATCTGGTTTACTTAACCCTGTTGCAGAGGCTAGACAGATGAGAATGAAGATAGATGCATGGTGAGGATGAATTAGTTACATATCTTGATAGCATGTTTAGCATTTAATTTACTTTTAGGTATATTCTGCACTAGAATTCTACTTTAATCTCAGTGAAAAGGAGATGGCACTGAATAAAATGGTAGTAGATCACTTTTAAAATGAAATGATTTAGAACAATGAGGCATGGAACTCCCAGGGAGGAAACTCCTTGTAGTCATGTACCTGTTTTGCAATGTAAGATTTTAGGGGGTTGCCTGAGGCCCTGAGAGATGTCTTGCCCAGGATCACACAGTCAACATGTGTCAGAGGCAAGTCTTGAATCCAAATCTCCCAGGTGTCAAGGTCAGCTCTCTGTCCACTACACTATGTGGTTTCTCAGTAGCATCCATATATGTATCCAAAAATATCACCAAAATGTATCCAAAAATTCACACCCTGCAGTTGACTCTGCTGGAAATGTAGTCCAATTAGGTATACGATTCTTGCATGTGATCATTTGAAATGATTGTAATCTGTACAAAATGTTGTACATAATCATTATATATAAATATAAACAAAGCACAAGGATCTCTTCCTGGCCTTCACATCCTCCCCAGATGAGGAAACCGTCAAACATCCTCAGGAAAGCCAAAAATTGGGAAGCTTAATTCTTCCTACTAGTTTCAGCAGCCATTTTCATTTCAGCAGACAAGTCAAAAACCCAGGAACTCAAAGAAATATGACATAGATGAAAGCCTCCCTCTTCCACTGCTTCAGGGAAAAGTCAGCCACTCAGAGAATCCAACAGCTATACCATGGGCTGAAGAACCTGTGATAGCTGGATTCTCCCACACTCTTTATTCATTTTATCTCCATTCCTGTCTTTTATATCACAATTGTCAATTTCTTTGATCTGGGCACACCGCTGCCATATTCCTGGACTCTGCATACATTCATGACTTGTCCTGGAACCTGATTCATGGTGGGCAACTTTGCTATCAGGCTTTAAAGAATTTTACAAAAGTAAATTATTTACAAAAAAAATACTTCTAGTAATACAGAATTATATAGCCAAGAAAATAAAACCTAAATACAAGATACGTCTCATTTCACCCATTTATTTCATAATGAATTTACTTTGATTGTAATGAGATTTCAAAATGGTACATTTTGAAAAAGTAGTTCAAATCTCCTCATTTTTCAGATGAGGAAACAAAGACCCATGAGAGGCAGAACCAGGCTCCTAAACTAGCTTTCCTAATTCCAAATCCAGAGCTCTTTCTACTGTACTAAGTTACTTCTGTAGAAAAACTAGGTCAGGAGTCAAGGAAAAGAATTAATGAAAAATGTGAACAAGTGGCATTTTGGGTGGGTGAGTGGATAGGAGTTGGCAGCACTTTCAGATCCTGGTTCCTAGTTTTATCACTGGATCCAGGCTCCTCAGATCATGTCTTCTAGCCTTAGAGCTTACTAACCCTCTCTGCAGCTGCAACATATCCTGGACCTTCACACTCCCCAGAATAAAGAAGCATTTCACAATATGACCCCCAAGAGTTCTCTCTTTTGCTAGAGCATTCTGACCTGACTTGGTGGGCATCTCTTTCATTCTTCCTCTTGGGAGTCTTTATAACCTTGGGTCCCTGAAAGTCCCACTCTAACCCTTTCTTAGTTTGCTGGATTGGAAAGAATTCTAGAAATTGGAGTAAGAACCACTTGAGGAGGAAGATGAGGTCTCAACTTCAGCCTTGGCCAGAGTCCCTCCCTCCCCTTCACCTTTTGGCCAGAGGAAGACATTGCAAATTTCAAAAGATCTGGAGAATTTTGAACTTCAACTTCCCATCTTCTCACCAACATGTCAACATCACAAGTCCCACTCCTGCCCCAGGACACCATTGGTGGCTGGATTGTCTGTCCTGGAAGCTAAGAACATTATAGGTGAGAAAAAGATTTCAAGGAACAGGAGCTCTGAGTTTTCCTTTTACTATATGTGATTTCTTAGCTTCAGCCTACTTTCTTCTGAATTTTAGGTGCGTTGGTAAGGGAGTTTGTCAGAGACTTTTTGGGAATATGTTGTACCAATGGGGTTTTTTTTTTGGGGGGGGGGCACAATTGGGGTTGGGGGACTTGCCCAAAGTCATACAGATAGTAAATGTCAAGTATGTGAGGCTGGATTTGAGCTCAAGTCCTTCTGGTTCCAGGGTTGGTGCTGTATTTACTGTACCACCTAACTGCCTCCTCTCCCCTACCTATTTTAACTAAGTAAATACCTCTTTCTAAAAGCTTCTTAAAACTCATTAACTAAATGATTCTCAGCTGATATTCTTAGGGAAAGCACACCACTCGGGGCTCAAGCCAATGGTGCTATAGACTCTTCTCCTCACTGTTCACAGACAACTGTAAAGTCCTGAGGGAGAAATGTAGCCAAGTTCTGAGTACCTAACTTCTCAGTGGGAGTGAGTCAGGAGAAGGTTCTTCAGAGCTTATGAAATCTGTATAAGTTTACACAGGATAATATAAAGAGAATGAATATAAATGTGTACAAAGGATAATATAAGGCAAGGAGAGAGAGCACAAGCAGTTGATATGGGTAGGAAATTCTTCATTTAAAAGGTGGTACTTGAAGTATATCTTTAAAAAAGAGAGATTTTTATGAAGCAGAGAGGAAGAAGGTACACATCCCAAACATGGGCAGTGACCAGGGCAAAGGCATGGAGATGGGAGTCCTGCGTGAGGAAGAGCAAAAGGTCAATATTCTGGATCTCAGTGTATGATGGGTCTGAGAACATCCACTGAGGCCAAGCTGTGAAGGGTTTTAAAAATAAAACAGGGATTTGTATCTTATCCTAAAGGCATACGGAAGTTGCTAAAGTACATTGTATGGGATTGGACACGGTCAGGTCTACACTTAAAGAAAATCACTCTATGGAAGATGAATTGAAGTGGAGAAAGACAACGCAGGGAGAAAACTTAATATCATAATAATATAAGTGGAGTAGTGAGGTGGCACAAGGGATGGAGTACCGGGTCTGGAGTCAGGAAGACCAGAGTTCAAATCCAGCCTCTGACACTTACTAGCTGTGTGACCCTGGGCAAGTCACTTAACCCTGTTTGCTTCAATTTCTTCCTCTGTAAAATGAACTGGAGAAGGAAATGGTAAATCACTCCAGTATCTTTGCCAGGAAAATCCCAGTGGTGTCACAGAGTCAGACATGACTTAAAAACAAATCATTAATAATCTAAGTAAGATATGATGTGCTAGAGGAGGTAGTTTAATGTAGTAGATAGTGCTGGACTTGGAGTCAGGGAGACCTGAGTTTGAATACTACCTCAGACTCTTACTAGCTGTGAGACCCTGGGCAAGTCATTTAACTAACTCTACTCATCTCATTTACTCATCTAACTCTATCTCATCTCTCTCTCGCTCGCTCTCTATCTACCTACCTGCTTGTCTATTTGATAGAAACTCCAAATAGGCAATGAATTAGGCTAGAATTGAACAAGAAAAGAATAGGCTGTTTTGTCTTTAGGAAATACAAAATCCTTTTAATTAGCCCAAACTTCTCAATTAAAAGCCTATGTTTTAAACTACAATATTTTTCTGATGATTTTGTGTAACTTTAAGCTATGGAAAAATATTTACTTTAAAAAAAATTGAAGTTCTACCTTAAAAAATACATTTTATTTTCAGTTGTGGCAAAACAGTCATTAGCATACACATTTTCTGTAGCTTTATTGTTTCAACTTTAAAATGTAATTATAGTAACATTTCATAGTTTTGATGGGGAAATGTTTAAAATAAATCCAGGATTTTCTTATTCAGCAGTTCTGTCCCTTTGTATCACTGAAGGACATCAGTGACAAAGGATTCAAAAGATTTTTTTTCATACTACAGAGCCAGTGTGGCTGCAAAGGAGTGACCTGACTTCAGTCTGCTGTCATGAATCACCAACGATTTTGTCATCTCAGTTCTTTTAATTTTTAGAGTGTACAATGAAATAAGAGGCAGCAAGTCTTCCTATCCAAAGGGAGTATATAGCAGGAATAAGTATGTGTGTGTACAGATGTGTATATGTATGTATATGTATGTATAACCTACATATATGTATATATACATATGTAATCTTTTAAAACTTGATTTCTCAAGTTAGCAAATTTGGACCAGTGTATGAGAATAATACATTCACACTATTATTTCTCAGTCCTACATGATTTATAGTTATATATGTGATTAGTATCAAAAATATTTTTTGGATATTGTATTCAATTTTTAAAATTCATTTAATTTATGTTCACTTTATTGCCTTCTTAAAGGAGAAAAATCTAATGGACTTTTGTGATGTCTTGAGGTAGTAAGAAAAATAAGCAATTAGATATAAAATAATTTTACATGATTAAGTAGACACAAAAGGCAGAAAAGCTGAATGAATCTATTAGCTTAAAGAACAAAACATTTCACACAGATGCCAAACTTCAGAACTATCCTGGATTTCCATTCTCATGCCCATTTCTGATATGTTGTTAATTCTTCTCAGTTCTACATCCACAACATCTCTCTCCTTTGTCAATCAATCTACTATGTACCAGGTACTATGGTAAGTGCTGGGGGGATATACACAAAAGTGAAAGAGTTTCTGCCGTCATGTGTGTATGTGCATACATATATGGATATATACATACACATACACATATATGGATATATGCATATACACTTTTCTGTACATATGCATATACAGAAAATTAAAACAAGGCAATTTGGGGGAAAGAGGTAAAGTAGGAACTGAAATGATCAAGAAAGACTTCATGTAGAACATGGAGCTTGAGCTAAGTCTTGAAGGCCTGCCTGGCCAGTTCATTGATGCTATTTGTGCTGAAAAGATACAGGAATGTTCTTCCCTTTACATCCCCCACATTCCCACCCTTAAGAGATCATTAGCATTGCTACAATGAACATCAAGACTTGGAGGCATTGACTGCAAGGTAAGAGCAGTCACTGAACATTCCACTCACCTCCACTCATCAGTGAAGTTCTTCCTATCTACTGATATTCTACCTGGTCTCATTCCTGCATGATTAATAACCTCTCAACCCTCTTTCTCTTCCCATCTCTTTAATACTGAATCTCAGGTTACTGAAAAGTAAACTCCCCTTCAACTCTAGTCACCCACTCTTTTTAATGCCTACTACTTCAAACCAAATGCCTTCTCCCCAATGCCTTACTCCATATCTTCTCATGCCTTTGACTATATTTTACGAAACTCTTGCTCTATAATTAGCAGATTTTTCTTCATTTTAGATTTTTAGCTAGATCAGTGAGATCTGGTTCTTCCCATGAAACTATATCTATAACTATAATTTTCATTCTGGCTGCATGTTTTCTCTTACCTTTCACTAATGGATTTCTCCATTGCCACTTCTAGACTCTTCATTTTCCACCATCATTCAGCTATCTCTTCTTGAGGTTTATGCCATCCAAATTTATTACCTATTCCTGATCTTAGTGGCTGTTATCTACTGACCCCCAAAACATTTTCTAAACTTTCTTTACCATTCTAGAATCTAGTACAGTCTCCCTTTCAAGTCCAATTTTTACCTTCATATACTGTGATGCCTTCTGCCACTGTCTCCTCCTTCACCCCTGTCTCGCCTGATGAAGTGACCTTACTCCTCACCAAAGCTAACTTCTCTTCTTGTTCAAATGATCCCATGCCATCCTATCTCCTCCAAAAAAATTCACCCTTCTACCATCCCCACTCTTTCACTTATTTTCCATTTTTCCCTTTCTAGTGGTTCATTCTGTGCTACCTACAAACATGCCCTTGTCTACTCCACCCTGAAAAAAACCTCCCTGCTAAGTGTAGTCCCAATTTCTCTGTCTTCCATAGCTAAACTCCTCAAAAAGGTTACTGGCTATAATAGGTGCCTCTGCTCTCTTTCCTCCCATTCACTTTTTAAGACCTTCCAACCTTCTCGTTGACTTTCAGCCTTCTCCTTCCATTGAAATTGCTCTTTCCAAAGTTACTAATGATCTCTTTATTGCCAAATCCAGTGATTTTTCTCAGTCCTCATTCTCCTTGACCCCTCTGCAGTGTTTGACCCCGTTGATCATTCTCTGTTTCTTGGTTTTTGGGACACCACTCCTGGTTTTCTTCGTACCTCTCTGACCATTCTTTCTCTGTCTTCTTTACTGGATCCTCCTGATCACACACTTTAACCATGTGTATCCCCCTCAGGGTTCTGTCCCGGGCCCTCTTCTCTCTCTACAATTGCTTCCCTTGATGATCTCATCAACTTCAGTGGATTAATTACCATCTCTTTACCTAAAATTCTCAAATCTACTTATCTGCTCCCAAACTCTCCCCTTTCCTCCTATCTCATATCTCCAATTGCTTTTTAGATATCTTGAACTGGATGTCCCATAGACATCTTAAATTCAGCATGCCCAAATACCCCGAAAGAAACTCATTTTGTTTCCCCTTAAACCCTCCCCACCCACTCCTATTGTTCCTATTACCGTTGGGGGCAACACAATTCTCCCAATTCTTCAAGGTCACAATCTAAAAGTCATTCTAGACTTCGCACAATCTCTCACCCCTCACATCTAGTCTGTTGCCAAGGCCTGCCAATTTCATCTTTGCAACATCTTTCAAATATAATCCCTTCTCTCCTTGGGCTCTGCTACCGCCCAATTATTGTAGGCCCTCTTCAACTCATGCCTGGACTACTATAATAACCCATTGGTGGGTCTGCCTGGCTCCAGTCACTCCCTGCTTCAATCCATCCTCCATTCAAGCAGTAAAGTGATTTTTCTAATGTGCAAGCTCACCATGTCACCCTCTTCCACCACTAAATAAACTCCAGTGGCTTCCTATTGCCTCTGAGATCAGATACAAAATGTTCTATTTGGCATTCAGAACCTTTTATAACATAGCCTTCACCTCCCTTCCAGTCTTCTTACACCTTACTCCCTGACATCTACCCTTCAGTCTAGTGACAGTGTCTCCTGGCTGATCCAAGAACTCCCTCTCTCAGCTCCAGGCATATTCTCTAGCTGTCCGCCATGCCTAAAATATACATACACGCATACATATACACATTTATGCATGTATATTCTGTGTATATATACATAGGTGTGTACATATTATGTATACATACCCATATGTGTGTATGTATATTATGTGTGTATGTATATATACATATATATTCTATCCACTCACTTCCCTAGTTTTCTCTAAGTCTCAACTAAAATCCCTTCTTTTACTGAAAGTCTTCAAACCATCCCCTTACGTCCAGTACTTTTTTTCTGTTAATTATTTCTTACTTATCCTGTATATAGCTTGCTTTGTATATATCTATTTGCATGTTGTTTTCCTCATTCAACTGTAAGCTCCTTGAAGGCAGAGGCTGTCTTTTGCCTCTTCTTGTATTTCCAGTGCTTGGCGCAGTGCCTATTACATAGCAGGCACTTAATAAATATGGATTGAATGATTGATTGCCTTCAACATACATATTGAAGTGATGGCAAAATCCAGTTCACAACCATCTCTGTGTAACTGAAGTGTTGTGGAAAAGTAATAAGTCTGTAAATGGTCATAGGAGTTGAGGAGATTGAGGAAGTGGGAAATGGTGTATTTCAGGGGACATCAAAACCCTAAAACACACTGCCTCCCAGTTTCTCAATCTACTCAGCTCCCATGATCTACTTACTACACTTCAACTACACAAAGATGGTTATATCTTGCTATCACCCAAAAATGCCCTGCTTTCATGATCAAGAACTCTGAAATTCCTTTCTTTGATCTCCGGTTCCTATCATTAATTCTCTACCCTTGTTTTACTCCTCCCAAATTTATTCATCAACCTTGCCATGACCTGTAATGTCTATATCCCTCAATACTTTGTCAGAGCATAACTCCTGTGTAACTACTGTACTCTCCTCCCTTCTTGATCTCAATCCCTTAGTAAACCAATTCAACTTTATAGTATACTCTATTTGGACTGCTTGTTCCCTTGTCCTATTACCATTGGTACACTACCAAATTTCAACCCTAAATTACTTTCACTTTCTGCCTTCTCTGCTCTGATTCTTGTGCTGCTGAATGGAGTCCCCCATAAATTATTGTGTTTTTTTCTTTTTGTTATCATAACTCAACTAGGTCCTCATCACAATAAGACAATTCTTTTATTCAGCCCACAATAATCAGTCTCCTCTTGTCTAAGGTCTTTTCTTCATTCTTGCTATTGATTAACCTGCTTGCTATTATGTGGTGTGTGTGTGTGTATGTCTATGATGCTTCATCTCCATCTCCTATAATTCAACCACCCCAACTTCTTTCAAAAGTTGTGTGAGTTTAGTCCTAAAGCTCTCATTCTATAAGTCCTTCCAAACTTTGTTGTTCTCAAAATAGAGGATTATGTTGTTAATTTAAACAACAAAGCTTTCGGGGGGGCAGAGCCAAGATGGCGGAGTAGAAAGACGCACATACACATAGCTCCGAACCCACAACCCATAGAACATCTACAAAGAAGTAACTCATGGCGAATTCTGCACCCAGAGGCCACAGAACATTGGAGCGAGGGAGATTTCTGTTCCGGAGAGACCTGCAAACCTCTCGCAAAAGGTCCTTCGAGCCACGGACTGGGCGCCAGGACTGGGAGCTGAGTACAGCCCTGCCCTGGCCGCGGCACCGAGAGGAAAAGATCCGAGCGGGCTTCAGGGACGGGATCTCCAGCAGCCGCATGGGTCCCTCCACCCACAGGTGATGGGGGTCCATGAGAAGCTCTCTTTGGTGGGTCAAGAGGGAAGTGGGGTGCCCCCATAACTCAGGCCCCCTCAGGAGGCAACAACAGCGGAGGCGGGAGCAGACCCGGGCTTCCCAAGCAGGCAGGAGCCCGGATCCATTGTTGAAGGTCTCCTCATAAACCCCCTGAGGGAACTGAGCCCGTGAGGCGGCCCTGCCCCCACCCGGGCAGCTGAACTTAATCTCACACTGAATAGCAGCCCTGCCCCCGCCAAAAGCCCTGAGGCAGGCAAGCAGCATTTGATTCTCAGACCCCCAAGCGCTGGCTGGGAGGATCCGAAGGTGAGGTGGGTGTGAGGAGAATATTCAGAGCTCAAGTCACTGGCTGGGAAAATGCCCAGAAAAGGGAAAAAACCAAGACTATTGAGGGTTACTTTCTTGGTGAGCAGGTTTCTCCTCCCCTCCCTTCTGATGAGGAAGAGCGGTGCTCACCATCAGGGGAAGACACGGAAGTCAGTGCTTCTAAATCCTAGCCCACTCGATGGGATCAGTTCTGGGAAAAGGCCTTAAAGAGCCCAAACAATTTTCAAAATCATGATAGAGAGGTGGAGGAAAAACTGGGAAGAGTAATAAAAGACTTGCAAGCAAAGTATGAACAACAAATCAGCACCCTGCTAAAGGAGACCCAAAAAAAAGTGGAAGAAAATAACACCCTGAAAAATAGGCTAACTCAATTGGCAAAGGAGGTTCAAGAAGCCAAGGAGGAGAAGAATGCTTTCAAAAGCAGAATTAGTCAAATGGAAAAGGAGATTCAAAAGCTCACTGAAGAAAATAATTCTTTCAAAATTAGAATGGAACAGATGGAGGCTAATGACTTTATGAGAAACCAAGAAATCACAAAATAAAACCAAAAGAATGAAAAAATGAAAGATAATGTGAAATATCTCATTGGAAAAACAACTGACCTGGAGAATAAATCCAGGAGAGACAATTTAAAAATTATGGGTCTACCTGAAAGTAAGGATCAAAAAAAGAGCCTAGACATCATCTTTCGTGAAATTATCAAGGAAAACTGCCCTGAGATTCTAGAACCAGAGGGCAAAATAAGTATTTAAGGAATCCACAGATCACCGCCTGAAAGAGATCCAAAAAGAGAAACTCCTAGGAACATTGTGGCCAAATTCCAGAGTTCCCTGGTCAAGGAGAAAATATTGCAAGCAGCTAGAAAGAAACAATTCAAGTATTGTGGAAATACAATCAGGATAACACAAGATCTAGCAGCTTCCACATTAAGGGATCGAAGGGCGTGGAATAGGATATTCCAGAAGTAAAAGGAACTAGGACTAAAACCAAGAATCACCAACCCAGCAAAACTGAGTATAATACTTCAGGGGAAAAAATGGTCATTCAATGAAATAGAGGACTTTCAAGCATTCTTGATGAAAAGACCAGAGCTGAAAAGAAAATTTGACTTTCAAACACAAGAATGAAGAGAAGCATGAAAAAGTAAATAGCAAAGAGAAGTCATAAGGGACTTTACAAAAGTTGAACTGTTTACATTCCTACATGGAAAGACAATATTTGTAACTCTTGAAACTATTCAGCATCTGGGTACAGGGTGGGATAACACACACACACACATGCACACGCACACACACACACACACACATAGAGACAGTGCACAGAGTGAGCTGAAGAGGAGGGGATCATATCTTAAAAAAAAAAAATGAAATCAAGCAGTGAGAGAGAAATATATTGGGAGGAGAAAGGGAGAAATGGAATGGGGCAAATTATCTCTCATAAAAGATGCAAGCAAAAGATTTTTTAGTGAAGGGAAAAAGAGGGGAGGTGAGAGAAAAACATGAAGTTTACTCTCATCACATTCCACTAAAGGAAGGAATAAAATGCACAGTCATTTTGGTATGAAAACCTATCTTACAATACAGGAAAGTGGGGGATAAGAGGATAAGCAGGGTAGGGGGGATGATGGAAGGGAGGGCACAGGGAGGAGGGAGCAATTTGAGGTCAACACTCATGGGGAGGGTCAGGATCAAAAGAGAGAACAGAAGTAATGGGGGACAGGATAGGATGGAGGGAAATATAATTAGTTCTTACACAACACTACTATTATGGAAGTCATTTGCAAAACTACACAGATCTGGCCTATATTGAATTGCTTGCCTTCCAAAGGGAAGGGGTGGGGAGGGAGGGAGGGCAGATTGGCAGACAGGGGCAATTAGAACGCTTGGTGTTTTGGGGTGGGGGGAGGGGACAAAAAGGGAGAAAATGTGGAACCCAAAATTTTGTGAAAATGAATGTTAAAACTTAAATAAATTAATAAAAATAAATAAATAAATGAATTCAAGCCTTTCTGTTTCCTCAAAAGATGAAAACAGAAAATTTCAGTCATTCCATTGCCCAAACGCTTGCACTTACGCAACTATTTGGTGTTTTGTTGAAAAAAGCATGTATATGTGGAATTTCAAAGGGTTTAGAATTCTTTCCAATATTGGCCATTCTTTCCCCCAATTAACTATTTTATTTCAAATAGTGTTGTTGGAAAATTCAATAATTCAGCAGACATTTAAAAAATACCTACCTTGTGCAAGCCCTGGGAATGAAAAGAACAGTCCCTGCTCTCAAGGAGATTTTTTTTTTTTTTTTTAGTTTCTTTTTTTTTTTTATTTTGTAATGTTTAACAATCACTGCCATACAATTGAGATTTTATCCCCCGCACCTACCCCCCACTCCCCCCCTTCCTCCCCATGACTGCATACAATTCTGTATAGATTCTACATATACTTTCTTATTGAGTATATTTTCACTATAGTCATGCTATGTAGTCAGACTAAGATAAATGAAAGAAATCGTATAACAAATCAGAACATGATACACAAACACATACACATACACAAACATGATCTGCTACAATATGTGAGTGACTTCCATATTTCTCTCTCTGAGTGTGGCAGGCATTTTGCCTTGAGATCCTCCATTGGGATTTTTTTTTTTTTGGTAGGAAGTTCTTGTGTTATTACAAAAATCTAAGTCTACCAGAAAAAACTCTCACACACTGTGGTTGTTGCTGTGCATAAAGTTCTCCTGGTTCTGCTCCTTTCACTCAGCATCAGGTCATATAAGTCCTTCCAGGCCTCTCTGAAGTCTTCTTGTTCATCATTTCTTATGGCACAATAGTACTCCATTACATTCATATACCATAATTTATTCAGCCATTCCCCAATTGATGGACATCCCCTTGACTTCCAGTTTTTGGCAACTACATAGAGTGCTGCTGTAAATATTTTTGTACATGTGGGACCCTTTCCCATTTTTATGATCTCTTGGAGATATAGTCCTAGTAGCGATATTGCTGGGTCAAAGGGTATGCACATTTTTGTAGCCCTTTGGGCATAGTTCCAAATTGCTCTCCAGAATGGTTGGATGCGCTCGCAGCTCCACCAACAATGAATTAGTGTTCCAACTTTCCCACATCCTCTCCAGCATTTATCATTTTCTTGTTCTGTCATGTTTGCCAATCTTATAGGTGTGATGTGGTACCTCAGAGTTGTTTTGATTTGCATCTCTCTAACCAATAGTGATTTAGAGCATTTTTTCATATGATTCTAGATAGCCTTAACCTCTTCCTCTGAAAATTGCCTGTTCATATCCTTTGACCATTTATCAATTGGGGAATGACTTGTATGATTATACATTTGGATCAGTTCTCTATATATTCTAGAAATGAGGCCTTTATCCCCGAGCTTAGCTGTAAAAATTCTTTCCCAATTTACTACATCCCTCCGGATTTTGGTTGCATTGGGTTTGGTTGTGCAAAAACTTCTCAGTTTAATGTAATCAAAGTTATCCATTTTGCATTTCATAATGCATTCTATCTCTCCTTTAGTAAAGAATTCTTCCCTTCTCCATAGATCTGATAAATACACTATTCCTTGCTTCTCCAGTTTATTCATGGTATCAATCTTTATACCTAAATCATGTACCCATTTGGACTTTATTCTTGTGTACGGTGTCAGGTATGGGTCTATGCCTAATTTCTGCCACACTGTTATCCAGTTTTCCCAGCAATTTTTGTCAAACAATGAGTTCTTATCCCAGAAGCTGGGGTCCTTGGGTTTATCAAACAGAAGGTTGCTATATTCCTTGCCTACTGCATCTTCTCAAGGAGATTTTATTCTATCAGAGAACTGATCACGCAACAAAATAAGTAAATACTAAGAGAGAGCACATCCTAAATACTAATGGGATTAGAGAAGGAGTTATGGACAATACGGTACCTGACTCAAGACTTGAAGAAAGGTGTGGGTTCTAAGAGGTCGATTTTAGAGAATGTGAATTCCAACCATGAGTGTGTGTGTTTGCCCTTCGCTGCCAAAAAAGACCATGCCATCAGAGAAATGATGACATGGCTTGCACTTGACTTTGTTTTGAGTGAAGGAGGGCTGTGCAGGTCACCAGCCTCACTTCTCCTCCAGAGCCATCTGAATCCAGTGACCCGATATTCATCAGGGTGACTGGAGATGACCCAGGATGAGGCCATTGAGGTTAAGTGACATATCCAAGGTCACACAGCTAGTGAGTATCAAGTGTCTGAGGTGAGATTTGAACTCAGGTCCTCCTGACTCCTGCAGTGGTGCTCTATCCACTGCATCACCTAGCTGCCCCCAGTCATGAGTGACAGACTATGCAAAAGAGAGTTGTGCTGGTTGTCCACCATGGATGGAACACATTTTCTCTTTGCTTCTCTCTCTTGAAATCTCTAGTTTCCCTACCTTGTCTCCACTTACTTGATCACCACCTTGATTCATGATCTCACCCACATTTTCAAAATAGCCTCCCAACATCTCTCCCCCACTTCTGATTACTCTGCCCTCTTATTCACCCACTACAGAGCTGCCCCTTCAAAAAGAAAGGCTTGAGCAAATCATTCCCCTGGTCAAAAATATTCAATAACAACCTACGCTTCTCAAATAAAATATAAACTTCTCAACTTGGCTTTTAAAACTCTCCAGTTGGAGTCCAGTCTGTTTCTCCAGGAAATTTCTGCCCTACCTACATCATGCATTACAGCAAAATGAATCTACTTGATGTCCTTGAGATTTCATTTTCCTCCTTTGCATAGGCTGTCACCCATGACTGGAATACACAATCTCTGAAATCAACCTCTTAGCATCCTTGCCTTCCTCCAAGTCTCAAGCAAGGTTCTGTATTTTGCATCACTCCTTACCTGATCCCTCTAGTTTTTAGGATACTCTCTCCTAGTATTGAATTATTTCATTATATGATCAGTCCTCCAATAGAATAAACTCTCCTTGACAGCAGGGACTTATTTTTGCCTTTATGTTCCCAGGGCTTAAAACAGTGTCTTGCACAATGTAGATTTTTTTTTTTAATTAAGCAATTTTGCTTAATTGTTGAATTTTCCGACAATACTACTTGAAATAAAATAGTTCAAAGGGGGTGGGGAATGGTGTGGTGGTCAGAAGTGGAAAGAGTTTTAAAGTCTTTGAAATTCCATATATACAGTTTTTTTTCAAAAAATCTCTAATAGTTGCATAAGTGCAAATGTTTAGGCAACTGAATAACTGAAATTTTCCATTTTCATCCATTTGAGGAAAGAGAAAGCTTTCACCTTAAAAATCATCATCCTCTATTTCAAGAACACCACAAATCTGGAAGGACTTAAAGGATGAGAGCTTTAGGATTAAACTCACACAACTTTAGAAAGTTAAAGTGGTTGAATTATACTATCCTGAGGCTTTTAGAGAAAATAGATATTGAGCAAGGTGCTTATAGAAAACTTGAGGAAAGATATGCCCAATTTATGTTGTTTTTCAAGGAAGAAAATGGAAATGTGGAGTCAACCTTTAAATTTTAAAGTTTTTAAATTTTTAAAAAATCATTTTAAATGGTTTTTAAAATTGCCCTTGGTGATTTCAACATCTCAACATACTGATCTAACTGACATATTATTCAGCTCAATTCTACAAAGATTAATTAACACCTACTATATGAAAGCCCCATGTTGCATGCTCAGGATGGATACATGAAATATGATATAACTTCTATCCTCAAAAGGTTTCTAATTTAATAAAAGGATAAATTTTTATTCATCATATTTACATAGCACTTCTTAACTTTTTTATGTGTTTTTACAATATTCCAGTTTTATCCTCATGATTAACATTCCCTCACATTCCTTGTGAAGGAAGCAGGATGAAAATCATTATCATTTATTGAGGAAATGAAATTCAAATATGTTACCTGACTTGCCCAAAAGGAGGCAGCTTGTTGGTTGCAGAGTCAGTATTAGAATTAAAGTTTCCTGATTTTATGTACAATGCACTGGTTAAGTCCAATGGAGGATAGATATCATCCTACTAGATAACCAAGCCTAAGGAAATAGTGAAGACATATTACTTACATTATAGAAGTTAATAATAGGGAATATCATGCAAATCCATTATATTTCATAAGTATCTTGGTCTTATTTAGGGGTTAAAAGTTTTAGAATTGATATAATAGAAGACAATCTGACCTTTTTGTTGTCATACATGATCTTTGGCCAAATTACAGCATAGGGTTTGCGTTCAATTAGGCATAAAATATACAAGGGAAAATGGAAAAGTAATTTTGCAGAAATTAAGTTTTGGTCAGCATTTACGTAAACTAACAAAATGAAGTCCAAATAGATATGTCTAAGTATAAAAAGTGACATCATAAAAAATGTAAAATATTTCATTCATTCAGGATCCTGGAAGGAGATACCATTCACAGTGATTTAGGGTATGAGGTCTAGCCATATAATCTCCACTGAGAAAGGACTGACCACATCTAGATTTCTAATATGCTTTCACTTGACAAAGATACTTTTCATCCTTTAGCCAGGTCTGCGATGCTCTTTCTTTCCTTCCTCTCCCCCAGAGTAACCATTAAACATGGCATGGCTGGTTATTTCAATTTCTTATGTGTATAATAGGATTTAGAATGAGCTTCTTTCTGCTAGTCAAGTTGTTTGTGATAGTTGTGTCAAATGCCCAGGGTGGGCTGGGGAAGGCAAGGGTAAGCAGAAATTGTATTGCCAGTGTTTAACATCACCAACGTTTTTCCAGATTTTTTAAAATATTTTTCACCTTGTATAGTACTTTTGTCTTCTTATCTTATTCATACAACTTTAGTTAGTATAGACGGCACATTTTTTGTCCTATGTTTATTGGTTTAAAGAATTCATCTTGAAAATTGTCACTCCACCATCTTGACAATTATATGACTCTCTCTCTCTCTTTTTCTCCCTCTCTCTCTCTCTCTCTCTCTCCCCACATATATATATATATATACACACACACACACACACATATATACATAATTATGTGATTGTCAATATACATACAGATATGAGTCTATATATACTATGTATATATACACACATTTGTCTATATCTACATGTGTGTATATATCTGTAGTAAAACAATCATAACATTTTAATAGATTTGAAAATTAGTCATGTTTTATGTGATCCATGAAATTAAAAAGACAAATGCACACATATATGTATATCTACATTCATGTAAAGAAATCCAGAAGCCAGAAGAGGAAAACATTGTAAAGAAATTTAAATGATGATAAATGTAGATAGAAATACACATATGTGAGTATATATATATTTACACTATAATATCTATAATATAATACATTAAATATAATATAATATACTTTATATGTAATATAGTGTATAATTTATATATACTATAATATCTATAATATATATGTATTACTAATACATTGCACACATATGTGATATAGTGCTACGCTGCTCCATGTTGTACTTACTCTGCTCTATTCCAAAAAGGACCACCCTTCTAGAGTCTTTTCCAGCCATAGATTTATTCTCATCAAGATTCAACAAATACTTTGATTTCAAATTTATCTTCTTAATGTTTCTCCTTTATTTGCTACACATTTCATGCTTTGTACAATCGCATGTATAAAGCTGAGTTCTTTTTTGTTTTTTAGTCAGGTCTTTTCTTAGATTTTTGTCTTCTACAAATTATTAGTCATCTCTAGAGTTATTCTCTTTCCTGTGTTTTAACTACCTTGTTATTATATTTAGATTGTTGCATAAACTAATGCAATTTTTTTTGTCATTCCCCCATTAGAGACCTATTACTTTGATTTGAAATTCTACAGCAAAATACACTTTTTATCTCCCTTTCTTAGGTGTAGTCCATTGCCAGGAAATGCATGCCAGTCTTGCATTTTAAGCCTTGGCTGCAAGTTCATATTGTACTATCAGGTACCAAATTCTTTACCAACTATTCATTTTTCAAACATGCAATTCTGATAAAAAAAAAAAGCAATATCTATGCCTCTGAGTTCTTCAGTTTTTATTGCCCCAAATATGTAATCCTTATCAATGATTACATTGATTACCTTATCAAACTAACTTCTGACAGTTTAATCAGAAATGGGTAGTTAGTAGCATCAGGTTTGACAGTTTCTACTAAGCTATCTGCCATAACCTGTACACATGCCCTGGGAAGTGAGGTTAACTCATTCCCTAGGGAAATTCTAGAATAAATTATTAAAGGTGTTGTTGGGGGGGGGGGGGCAGAGCCAAGATGGCAGAATGGAGAGGTGCACATATGCAGGGTCTCCCCATACAGCTTCTGGAGTACCTGTAGAGAGGGACTCTCCACGGGTTTTGGAGCAGCAGAGGTGGAGGGTGGCAGAGTGGAGGGGATTTCCAGCCCAGGGTGACCTGGGAGGCCCACAGGAGGTGTCAGTGGCACTGGACGCAGGGCAGAGGGCAGAGCCCAGCCCAGCCTTGGCCACGTGGTGGGGCTCGTGGGCAGCCCTCAGAGGTGGAGTCTCTGGTCTTGGAGTCCCCAGTCACAGCAGTGGGACCACGGATGCCTCAACCCACAGGCACCAGGGGTTGATGACAGGGGTTTTTCCACTAGCCAGGAAAGAAGAGGGACCTTCCCGTGGCTCCGGCCTCAGGCAGCGGGCTGCAGGAGCTGCATCTGCCTGTGGTGGGAGTTCTCATAGCGGCCCCTGCAGCAGCCTGAGACCATTGCGGGATCATGAAATCCCCTGGGGGCACTGAGGGAGCTGGTCTTTGTCTCCCACTGAGTTGTGGCCCTGCCCCCATAACTTGACTGAATCCCGCTCCCCCAGTGCTAGCTTGGCAGAACTGGAGGTCAGGTGCCTGTGGAGAGGAAACTCTGCTAAGATTCTGGGCACAAAAAACCTTTCCTGCACCTAGACCAGTACTCACTTGATTGTGCCACCTTGGAAGAACTGATATCTTACAGGTCCCCAGAGTATACCCTCCTCTTGACAAAGGACCCAAAAGTCAAGTAACTGGTTGGGAAAATGCCCCAAAAAGGGGGAAAAAAATAACACCATAGAAGATTATGTTCTTGATGAACAGATATCTCCTCCCATCCTTTCAGATGAGGAAGAACAATGCTCACCATCAGGGAAAGACATAAAAGTCAAGGCTTCTGTATCCCAAACATCCAAAATAAATATTCAATGGGCTCAGGCCATGGAAGAGCTCAAAAAAGGATTTTGAAAATCAAGTTAGAGAGGTGGAGGAAAAACTGGGAAGAGAAATGAGAGAGATGCAAGAAAAGCATGAAAAGCAGGTCAACACCTTGCTAAAGGAGACCCCAAAAAATGCTGAAGAAAATAACACCTTGAAAAGTAGGCTAACTCAATTGGCAAAAGAGGTTCAAAAAGCCAATGAGGAGAAGAATGCTTTAAAAAACAGAATTAGCCAAATGGAAAAGGAGGTTCAAAAGCTCACTGAAGAAAATAGTTCCTTAAAAATTAGAACGGAACAGATGGAGGCTAATGACTTTATGAGAAACCAAGAAATCACAAAACAAAACCAAAAGAATGAAAAAATGGAAAATAATGTGAAATATCTCATTGGAAAAACAACTGACCTGGAAAATAGATCCAGGAGAGACAATTTAAAAATTATGAAAGCCATGATCAAAAAAGAGCCTAGACATCATCTTTCATGAAGTTATCAAGGAAAACTGCCCTGAGATTCTAGAACCAGAGGGCAAAATAAGTATTTAAGGAATCTACAGATCACCACCTGAAAGAGATCCAAAAAGAGAAACTCCTAGGAACATTGTGGCCAAATTCCAGAGTTCCCTGGTCAAGGAGAAAATATTGCAAGCAGTTAGAAAAAAATAATTCAAGTATTGTGGAAATACAATTAGGATAACACAAGATCTAGCAGCTTCTACATTAAGGGATCAAAGGGCATGGAATAAGATATTCCAGAAGTCAAAGAACTAGGCCTAAAACCAAGAATCACCTACCCAGCAAAACTGAGTATAATACTTCAGGGGAAAAAATGGTCATTCAACAAAATAGAGGACTTTCAAGTATTCTTGATGAAAAGACCAGAGCTGAAAAGAAAATTTGACCTTCAAACACAAGAATGAAGAGAAGCATGAAAAGGTAAACAGTAAAGAGGAATCATAAGGGACTTACTAAAGTTGAACTATTTACATTCCTGCATGGAAAGACAATATTTGTAACTCTTGAAACTTTTTTCAGTATCTGGGTAGTTGGTAGGATTACACACATACACATACACACACACACACACAGATAGAGAGAGACAGAGAGCACAGGGTGATTTGAATAGGATGGGATCATATCTTAAAATAATGAAATTAAGTGGTAAGAGAAATATATTGAGAGGAGAAAGGGAGAAATGGAAAAGAGGCAAATAAAAGACTTTTCAGTGGAGGGAAAAAGGGGGGAGGTGAGGAAAAAACATGAAGCTTACTCTCATCACATTCCACTAAAGGAAGGAATAAAATGCACACTCATTTTGGTATGAAAAACTATCTTACAATACAGGAAAGTGGGGGATAAGGGGATAAGCAGGGTGGGGGGGATGATGGAAGGGAGGGCAGTGGGAGGAGGGAGCAATTTGAAGTCAATACTCTTGGGGAGGGTCAGGATCAAAAGAGAGAATAGAAGCAATGGGGGGCAGGATAGGATGGAAGGAATTATAGTTAGCCTTACACAACATGACTATTATGGAAATCATTTGCAAAACTACACAGATATGGTCTATATTGAATTGCCTACCTTCCCAAAGGGAATGGGTGGGGAGGGAGGGATGGGGAGAAGTTGGAACTCAAAGTTTTAGGAACAACTGTTGAGTATTGTTCTTGCAACTAGGAAATAGAAATACAGATAATGGGGTATAGAAAATTATCTTGCCCTACAGGACAAAAGAAAAGATGGGGATAATGGAAGGGAGGGATGTTAGAAGAGAAGGCAGATTGGTGATAGGGGCAATTAGAATGTTCAGTGTTTTGGGGTGGGGGAGGGGAGTAATGGGGAGAAAATTTGGAATCCAAAATTTTGTGGAAATGAATGTTGAACAATTAAATAAATAAATTTAAAATAAATAAATAAATGAAATTTAAAAAATTGTCTAAAAACTGTAAGTCCCACAAGGATGGTTTCAACTCATCACAAAATTCTAAAGTGGATGATATCAGAAGGAAAGCTGAGATGACAATAGAAATTCAATAATGAGAAAAATAATTGCATCTTTCTAAGACTCAATTAAATAGCTTTTGTTTCCTCAAAAAAAAAAAGGTGTTGTTAATGGATCTATAGAAAAAAACATCAGTGATCAAAAAAGAAAATATCATAGCTTTATCAGGATCAGGTTACACCTAACTGAATTATTACAGAAAAACCATAAGTACACTTCAAATCTTTTGCTAAATTTTAGGAAAGCATCTGAATACAATATTCTTATAGAAGAGCTGGAGAAATGTGGGTTCATTAAAATGAACTGAATAGTTGGATTCAGAGAGTAGTCATTAAGTTATTAAGTATCCTAGGGATCTGTGGTTCATCCTTTGCTTTAGACTTACATAAATGAATTGGATAAATAGTTGGATAAAAGTAGGAATAATATCTATTACACTGAATAACAGGGTCAAGACTCGAAAAAGATCATGACAGGCTAGATAGAAAATTAGGTTGACTAGATCAAATTTAAAAGAAATTAATGTAAAGTTTTACATTTAGGTTTCAAAAAATGACTTTACAAATACAAGACAGTGGAGTTAAGCTAGAGAGTAAGTGATCTGCAAAAAGGACCTAAGACTGTAATGGAATCAGCTAGATGGTGGTACAGTGACTCTGGACTCAGAGTCAGAAGGACTTGAGTTGAAATTTGGCCTCAGACATTAGCTGTGTGATGCTGGATAAGTCACTTAACCTTTATCTGTCTCAGTTTCCTCGTCTGTAAAATGGGGACAATAATAACACCTACCTCCCCTGGTTGTTGGGAACAGTTAAATGAGATAATATTTGCAAAGCACTTAGTACCAAGCCCACAGTAGGTGCTTAACAAATACTTGTTTCCTCCCTTCCTATAAACTCAATGTGAAGCACTTCATAACATCAATAAGATACCAAAAGTCAAAAGAACTCATTCAGTCTTAGGCTACATGGAGAAGCATATCTTGCAGGAAGGAGACTGTAGTCTCACTATACTCTGACTTCTTGTACTCATTTCTGGACATTGTACTTCTCAAAGAATATTCATAACCTGGACCAGGATGGTGAAAGACTCTCAATCCGTGAGGACAAGTTAAAGAAACTGGTGCTTTAGCTTTGAGAAGAAAAGATTCAAGATGGACAGACATGATAACGATCTTTACGTACATGACATTCTGTCATGAGAGAAAAAGAATTCTCTTTGTTCTACTTAGATCTAGAGTGAAAAACTATGAGCAATGGGAGGAAGTAGAAAAGCAGATTTAACTCTGATTTAACTAGCAATCAGAGCCATTCAAAAGAAGAATGGATTGCCTGTGAGGTGGTTGTTTCCTCATCCCTGAAGTCTCAAAACCAAGTCTGGCTGATCACTTTTCAGGTTGTTTGTAGCATGGGATTCCTTTGCGATTCTGTGAAGACCTAGATCTCTCTAGGTTTAGGGCAAGAAGACAAAGAGGTGCCTCATTATCCCTCAGCAGGAATTCACTAACCATCCTTGTTTCTTTCTTCTTCTCAACTCTTCCTGGGCAATTTCTCACTAAGACAACTGGCAGACAAAAAAAAAAATCCAGTTAGTTTGTCCTTTCATTCTGTCTTTGTTGCCTAATGGCTTTCTGGTCAGGAGTAGTTCTCAATATCTCTTTCTAGATTGCTCTCAGAAAGGCTGTCATCATCCAGTATTTCATGGGGGAAAATGATTATTAATCTGTAAGTTGGTAATCCCTTTTGAGACGGAATCATGGAATATGTAAAACATGACTAATATTCAAATCTATTAAAGATATGCTATAATTATTTTACAAATCATAACAACAATCATGGTAAAATAGCTTCTAATTATTAAGAAGACAACTAAATTTTACTGTCTCATGATCAAAACTAGTTAGTGCTTATGGGTGAATGGTAATACCAAGTAAAACAAGTCACAGAATCTTCTAGTCATAAAAGTAACAACTGAGAGATGCCAAAAAAGGACGTCACACAGGAAATTAGACTATGTCTATTTGACAAAGACCCTACAACCATATAGACTGTGCAAGAATCCAACTCCCTTACACTTTTGGAGTATCTTATCATTTTACATTCTTTTTTACATTTTATTTTTTTTTAATTATGGAATAAAACAAGCATTTCTATAACACAGCACAATAAAAAAGATGATTGTACATGATGCTGCAAATCTACTATGCACAACTTATTTCTTTCAAATATACAAAATTAATCCTGCAAATTTCTTTTCCCCCTTTTTTATTCCCTCCTCCACTGCTTTAGAGATGGCTGTCATTAGACACAAATAGGTATAGATAGATGGTAGAGAGAGAGAGAGAGAGAGAGAGAGAGAGAGAGAGAGAGAGAGAGAGAGAGAGAAATGGATAGATGGATAGATGTACACATACATACATACACACACAAACACACACATATGTCAAATATATATGTCTATATATATTTCTATTTAAGAATTCTTTCTCTGGATGCAGATGGTGTCCTCCATTTGTCCCTTATAGTTAATTTAGGTATTTATAACAGTCAAAATAACTTATTCACTCAAAGTTGCTCTTAAAGCAATATTACTGTTACTGTATAAAATGGTTCTGCTCATTTCATTCATCATTATTTCTTTACTTCCTTTACCCCTATGTCTGAGCGTTCCTTCTTTCCAGTTATTATCATGCTCAGCTCACTATTCCACATTCTATCTCCCAGATTTGAAATGCTCCCTAAAGGCTGTCTTTTATGGATTCCTCATAGAGCCACCCATTTTAATCCCTTCTTCCCTCTTTCTACCCATACCATTTTGTTCAGTTTCTTTTTTGTCCCTGTGTCTGCCCATTCATCTTTTCCTTCCATGTCTTGGTCTTTCATGGATACCCAGTCTTTTTGTTGGATTTCTCAACATCTCCCACACTGTCTTATCTTCCCTTAGCTTCCTCCCTCTCACTATACCACCTACCTCAACTAAAAGGAAATAAATTAAAATTTTCATTATCTGATAGTCAGAATAAAAATTAGGTTGCAGTTGAATTTTACTTCCTAAGCTGAGAGAGAGAGAGAGAGAGAGAGAGAGAGAGAGAGAGAGAGAGAGAGAGAGAGAGAGAGAGAGGGAGGGAGGGAGGGAGGGAGGGAGGGAGGGAGGGAGGGAGGGAGGGAGGGAGGGAGGGAGGGAGGGAGGGAGGGAGACAGAGACAGAGACAGAGACAGTTGTAGTGAAGTTGTCTTTATCTCACTTGACTCACTGCTTTCCCTAATCATAATCTTGAATTTATTGACAAAAAGGGAATTTTTACAAATTTTAATTTAGGTATCATGTGTTAATTTTCAAAGCCTGAGTACTTTTAAAAACCCCGCCTCACAAATCTGGAGTTGTTATTCTCTTTGGTCTTACTGCGTCATAACATGCAAATAGAAAACCTCTCATTATAAGAAACTACAGGTAGCTCTGAGGGAAAAAATTGTTTTTCACAGCACTGATTTTCCAGTAACTTGAAAGACATCCATCAACTCAATTATCCTAAAATTGTCATCCAATTTGTTTCTCTACGGGAGAGTTTAGTTGGCTTATATCACAAAGAACAGAAAATTAGGTATTTTCTTAAGCATGTGTATCCTACTCTCTTCAATTTGCTAAGTCTTTGATAAAGATATCTAGAAATAAACCTAGTGAAG
This sequence comes from Notamacropus eugenii, assembly GCF_028372415.1. NCBI lineage: Eukaryota > Metazoa > Chordata > Mammalia > Diprotodontia > Macropodidae > Notamacropus > Notamacropus eugenii. The sequence continues at coordinate 179,751,920 of NC_092874.1, read as the reverse complement.
GAAGACCTTACAAAACATTATTGGATGGCTATGTTTTAAATTTATGAAAAATTAATATTCAATTTTATAAGTACATTTGGTCAGAGGACAATTTCTACCAAATATTTCATTCTTAAAAATCTTGCCTCCTTTATCTCAAATGATATTGTACTTTCTAAGTTCTTTTTTCATCTGTCTGATTGATCCTTTTTTGTCTCTTCCAGTAGCTTTCTTTCTAGTCCCCTAAATACGGGCATTCCTCAAAGTTCCATCCTTATTCCTTTCTTGTTTTCTCAGTCCCCATGTTGATGAAAGGAGAGCTGCCTAAGTGTGAATGTAACCCATATACCAGGCCAAGGTTGGTGTTTCTACATATATAGGACTCTAAATTGAATGAGAGAATTAAGGAGTCAAAATGAGTCAGGAACTTTGGGAAGAAAGACATTCTTCTCTACTTCTTCTTCAAGAGGACTCATTCCATCCCAGATTGAGAGAAATTTGGAAACTATTAACATTCAGAGGAGGCTGGGTCCTCAATATATCCCTGATTTCCCTTGAGACTGACAAATTTTCCTATGACTGAAATGGGAACCTCTTGGTTAAGTTGAGATCTTATCTCTCTTCTATCTAAAGAGCTCGTTCACTCTTAGGTATTTTCTTGTGTATCTTAATCTGCATAATTTCTCCAATTTCTGTTTGCTTTTTTGCTTAGGTAAGTTAATTTACTTGATCTTCACCATTTGTGATGGTCTTTTATATAACCTGTATTTTGTAGGAAGAAGCCAAGCCAGGAGATGTAAGCTTAGGACAACCCTCCTACTTAAGAGTAACTAAGGAAGCAACTTTTGTTAAGAAGAAAAAAATAACAACTTATCATAGGCCTAGACCAGCAACATTTGTGGGGCAGATGGATATGATTCTAGTTCAGCACTCCATTGGAGACTGGAAGAAAAAGTATGCAGTCTGATGATGCTCCCTCCCCTCCCCTAGCTATTATATCATCTCTTCTTTACGCAAAGGTGGCCCAGACTTTGGATCATATCATCATCTCTCTCATCAGCCATATTTAGACAACCCCATGTGGCAACATACATAGGCAACACAAACCTTACATAAGCCACGACCCTCTCCTGTCTCTATCTAGTCCCCTTATAACACACTACAGGCAGTCTAGCCCTGTCTATTCCTCCCTCTGTGCTTTCCAGAATTCTTGTTCAATAGCTTTTAAAACTTCCCTTCATTTTAAACCTCTTTCTTCCAGATTTCCTTCATTTAATGGCACTCACATAAAAGACAGAAGATCCCTATCTGAACTCCACTTTCTATCACACCACTTGAGATGCTGGTCCTGAAGGGAAAGTTGATATTGCTCCCTGCTACCATTTCCAAACTCTTCTGACACCATCACTCAGGAGTTTTTCCTCCTTTCTTGTTCACTCTCTAGCAATTTGCTATCCAGTCAAGATTCTAGTAGCACACACACACACACACACACATACACACATATGCACGCACGCAAGCACACACACACGGATTCTCCCTCCTTTCTCAAGGAATTGAGTAGTTGTCTCAACATCTTCTCATCTTTCCCCAATTCATCACCTTATATTAGGAGAATTCGATATTCATCTTGCTGCCCTGTCTTCCCAATTCCTCACTCTTCTTAAATCCCATAACCTACAACTACTCTTCTACATCTTAGTTACACATAGGGATGATCACACCCTTGATCTCAACATCACCCACATGTTTTACCACTTTAACAATCTAAAACACTAAAATTCTCCTATCAGATCCTATCATTCCATTGCTTCCTATGCTTTACCCCTGCTAATCCTTTTTAATCCTCCTCATCCACATCAGAACTTCTAACCTTTCCCTACCTCAGTGCTATCTGTTCTAACCTCATTTTCTGCCCTTCTCAATATCAACCTTATAATTATTCAGTTAAAAGCTCTTCTGTCCTCTGCTCTTGAACCCCTAAAGGTCACACTTTGCCATGTCCCAAACCCAGCTTACCACCACCACCATCTCTGCTCCTTTTCACCAATTACAAATTTATGTCATCTCATCTCAATTGATCCTTCATCTTAACAAGAATCCTTTGGCCTAATTGACACTCCATTTTACGCCCCACGGAGGCTATTCCAAACCTTTCCTTGAGCCTCCCAAGCCAAGCCTCCTATATATTTTCTCCTGTATATTTTGAACCAGATACAGCATAGACATCTCAAATTCAACATGTCCCAAACAGAGCTCATTGTCTCTCCTCTAAATGCTGTTGCTCCTCCAAACTTCCCTGTTTCTGTCAAAGGTACTTTCAGTCCACTCAGATTTACAACCTCGACTGCTCACTCTCCCTTACCCTATATATCTAATTAGTTGACACATCTCATCATTTCTACCTTCACAGTATCTCTCATATCTGTCTCCTCTCTACTCACATGCTACCTGATCCTGGTTTAGGTTCTCATCACCTCTTGCCTAGACTGGTAGAACCACCTGCTCATTGATTTCCCTATCTCAAGTCTCTACCCATTTCAGTCATCTTTCACATAGTTTCCAAAGTGATTTTCCTTATGAGCAAATGTGATCGTGTCAATCCCACACTTAATAAAATCCATTGTCTCCTTATCGCTTCTAGGATCAAACATATATGCCTCTGTTTAACATTTAAGACACTTCATTACCTGGCCCCAATTTCTCTTTATACATTACATATAATTATACATTACTCCCTTTCATGCAATTAATGATGCAGCCAAATTGACTTATTGCTGTTCCTTACACAAGATAATCCATCTCCCAATTTCTTGCCATTGCATTGATTATCACCAATGTCTGAGATCAGATTCCCATGATTCCACTGCTCTACCTATTTACCTAGGCATAAGTTTTTCTCTTAACACTTTTCTTCTTCCACTAAAAAAAAAAATGGTATGATAAGACGAAACAAGAGAAGCTGAGTGAAGATAAGACCTTGTTCCCAACAATTACGGTGGTTTGTGAGGAAATTTAGGGAAATAATCACAGATAAAAAAGTGATGCTAATTATCCAAGGAGGTCCATTTGAGGTGAGTATTTTGTCTGTCATTATGTATGCATGCTTCCAATAACTATGTTGTAGGCTTTGCTCAGATAAAAATGCTAAAAAGAATCAATGCGGCTCATAAATAGTTTTTAAAATTTTCTAATGGTTCATTATATCTTCAGGAAAAAATATCCTTTAACATTAATGCAGGTATAAAATTAAACATGTTAGGGAAAGAAAAGTTAAATCAGTCTGTAAAGTAGCATTTGTTAAGTGTCCACTATGTGTTAGGCACTGTGCTAAGCATTGGAGATACAAGGGAAAGGAAAAAAACAAAAAATAAACAAGCAGCCCAGACCCTTCTTTCTAGGAGCTCATAGTCTAATGCATTTGCTTAAGGTCACATAGTAAGTATATGTCAAAGATAAGACTGAAACCCCAGGTGATCCTGCCTCTGACACTGCCTGTCTTCATTCCACACTACTTTTCATATATTATTTCAAAGTAAAAAATGTAAAATGTATGATTTTTAAAAAACTACTCTTTGATTTTTATATCAGGAATAAATCTATTATACTTGACTACTTAAAAAAGCATATCATACCTGTATGTATATTTACCTAATGTAGTAAGGGCAGAATTAGAGAACACATCGTAATGATGATGAACTTGTACCCAGGCCACTTTTAGGGAAACAGTTCAGTTCTCAAGTACTCAGAATAATGAAACAATCCCTCTCCTGGCTGCTAAGTACAAAGAGCCACTGACTAAATGGATTTGTAAAAACAAGTGACCTGGGACTCTGACTGAGCTCGGGCTAAGATGGCCTGGGGTCGCAGCACAGCAGCCACGATAGTAGCAGTATCCTCCCAATCTTCTTATCTCCTGTGAACCCCGGAGCACCCTTGCCACAACATCGTGAAGTCCCACTTCTCCACTGAGGAGGAATATCTGGACCTCTCCTTGCATAGCAACCACATGGCTAGGGTGCTGAAGCCTGACCTCTATGAAAAACTCTGGGATAAAGCTACATCAAGCTGCTTCACCCTGGATGATGTCATCCAGACCTGTGTGGACAACCCAGGACACTCATTCATCAGCACTGTGGGCTGTGTGGCCAGAGATGAAGAGAGCTACAACATTCTCAAGGAACTGTTTGATCCTATTATTGAGGACTGACATGGAGGCTACAAGCCTTCAGATGAGCATTAGGCTGATCTTAACCATGGCAATCTGCAGGGTGGCAATGAACTGAATCCTAACTATGTTTAGTTCTCCTGTTCGAACTGATCAGAGCATCGATTTTGCCTGCCCCTACGTTGCAGCTGAGGTGAGCACCATGCATAGAGAAGCTATCTGTGGGAGCTCTGGCCAGCCTGAAAGGCGACCTGAATGGGAAGTACTATGCTTTGAAAAACATGACTGAGCAGGAACAGGAGCAGTTGATTGATGACTACTTTCTCTTCAACAAGCCTGTTCCCCACTCCTCTTGGTGTCTGGCATGGCCCAAGACTGGCCCGATGGCAAGGGCATTTGGCACAATGACAATAAGACCTTTCTGGTGTTGATCGTGGAGGAAGATCACCTGAGGGTCATCTCCATGCAGCAGGGAAATAACATAAAAGAGGTGTTCACACGTTTCTGCATGGGGCTCACCCAGACTGAACCCCTTTTTAAGACCAAGAACTAAGAGTTCACATGGAATCTTCACCTGGGCTACATCCTGACATGCCCCTCTAACTTTGGCATAGAACTACATGCAGGTGTCCACATCAAAGTTCCCCACCTGGGCAAGAAAGAGAAGTTTGGTGAGGTGCTGGAGAAACTGAGGCTACAAAAGAGGGGGCCGGGGGTGGGGTGTGGACACAGCAGCTGTGGGTGGTGTCTGATATCTCCAATGCTGACCGGCTAGGCTTCTCAGAGGTGGAGTTGGTGCAGATGGTGGTGGATGGTGTGAAGTTGCTCATTGAGATGGAGAAGCATTTGGAGCAGGGACAGTCCATCAATGACCTTATGCCAGGCCAGAAAAGAGCAGTTGAATTCTGGGCTTCCTAATTTATTGGATGAATAAATAACCACCATCCTTCCCACCTATGGTACCCTGTGGGGGGATGCAGTCTACTTAATCATGCTGTAGAGAAGTCTTCCTTCCAATCTTTTGGTGTTAGAGTTTTTGTTTTGTTTTGTTTTTTGATGACTGAGATGTTGCTAAATGCTGAAATAATAAACTTGTTTTGGCCTAAAACAAATAACGATTGGCCTGTACTCAAATATTCCCTTCCCTTTCTTTCTGTTGAGAATAGCAAGAGACTTAGAACTTCTCTGAGGGATAAAGGTGAGGCTACTATCCTCCTTACAACCTAACAGAAATGGTAAATCAGAAGCATATAGAAGTTACAGCAAATGTGTGAACTTAAGCAAGACTGAACTTAGGCTTTGGCCCCCAGGCTGTTGCTATTTCTTTCCTGTGTATAGGTGATTGAACAGTGATCCTGAAATGGATATTATGACCTTGAGGACAATCTGGTGAGTTTGAAAGGTCAAAGATCCTGGCTCTCTTGGCAAGAGAAGTTTCTGCATCGGAGGAGATAATCATCAACAGAAGGAAAAGTTCAACTCTGACCTGGCTTGCCAGAGGATATGGACCTGGAAGAAGTTGTTTGGGTAGTGCAGAGCTGAGATGAAATAAAAAATGCCAATTTATTAGTCTCACAAAATGCTTTATGCTTTGAATAGTTTTAGTCTCAACTTCCTAAGAGAGCATAACAATAGTTATGTGCTATTTTAAGTCTTTTTTCCCCAATTGTATGCTTGTGGAAATCTTTTGTTTAGCATTTCTTTTGTGTAGAAGAAATAAATAACTGTTCAACATGATCTAGAATTTATAATATATATACCTTTTACTCTTGCCCTTTATGTAGACTCTACACGTGAGCCAAAAATAAACTTGACATAATTTCTCCTGGGACCCCAAAGTAGAGACATAAAGAATATGAGAAGGGGAGAAAAAAAAAGAATCTGACCTTTCTTTTGATGTTTAGGTTTCCCAAAGATTGAGCTCCGTCCACCCTTGGATCCTAAGCTGAGATGAGTCCCTTAGTGGACTTATTCCTTAGTCCTATTCTTAGTCCCTATTCCTACTAACAGTTGCTATTGTTACATGTAAATTATTATTCTAATATCATAATTTGTCCTATAAGGAATGAACAGATAAATTTGTCCAACTGAGAAATCATCACCAAGACAAAATCAGAGTTCCTCAAATATCTCTTAGTATGGCTGTCCTCTTAGCTATATCCAGGTTCATTGTGCTATAAGAATCACCAGCCACTCAAATTCACAACTCCACACCCCCAGCATTGCATCTCCATGTCAGACTAAACCAAATGAGACATGAATTCAAAATAAATCAAAACAGAATGTCAAGGCAAAATCAAGGAATTGACTCCAGTGTTAGAAATTCTCAGCACCATTCCTCAGTGGTTGCCATCCTCAAAAGTCTCATGAGAGTGCGAGTTGACCCTAAATGAAACCTCTCTCTCTAACTCAGCAGTATGGGGACAGGCCAGTTCACATATAGAAAGGTGTTAATCATGAAGATGCTCAGCAAACTCAGTTTTAGTTTGTTCTATTTCCATTTTACCATGTCTGTGACTTAGGAATGCTGATTTCTCAGCATCGTGGTAACAGAATAGTTTCTTTTCAAAGAGCAGAGGGTTGAAAGCACTGCTGCCATCCCCAAGGGAACAGATAAGGGGCTTTGGATACTTCTTTTCTCTCTTCTTGCCCCTTTACTGCCCACACTGGCCTGGCTCTGAAGCCTGTATTCATGCCCTCGGCATGCTCTGCCTATGGTAGCCATCGCTTCATGTCCCCGTTGTCTTCCCCAGCTGCACTGCACCTGTATCCCTTAGTTATCATAATCCTCCAGATCCAACTGCCCCAGGAGTCTTGTCCACTTTTAAAATAATAACAAATGTTATTTTCAAAAATTATGAACTGAACAAGCATCAACACGAACACATCAATACGATGAACAGAAAAATGTTTGTATGTAAAACCATGACAATTACATGCAATTTATTTTATGGATATGTTAAATTTAATACAATAGTACTGATACTGTCCTGGTTATCTACGTTCCTTTCTGAATTTTCTTCTGCTCTCTTCTCTATATGTCTTAAAGATTTCAATAATACTCTTTTTCTTTCTTTTCTTTGTTATTCTGTTATTAATTCCAACCCTCCACACAATTCTCTGTCCCTTCTCCCCCCTCAAAAAATACCCTCCCTTGTAACATCTTAAGTAAAGTCAAGCAAAACAAATGTCCATTTTGGCCATGAGTGAAAGTGTATATCTCATTCTCTCCTTGTAGAGCTCCACTTCTCTGTCAAGAGGTGGAAAATGTGCTTTATCATCAGTCTTCTAGAGCAAAAGGGATACAAATTTAATGCTTAAATGGACTCTAGAAGTTCTCAAGTCCACATCCACCCTTATACAGATGAGAAAACCATGGCACACAAGTGAAAGGATTTCCCCAAGGTTACGCAGCTGCTGAGTGTCTGAGGCAGTATATTGTGATAAGTCACTATTATTTTATTTTACAATATCTTAGTCAGTCCATAAATTTTCCCTTGGGTCTGGTTTTCCATCATTTTTGTATACTATTTCTAGGTCTCTTTGAATATGTCTCTTTCATGATTTTTGCAATGTAATAATATTTCATTACATCCAAATACCATAATTTGTTCAGCCATTCCCCAACTGATGAGCATTCATTTTTCCCAGTTTCTTGTTATAATAAAAAAGATGCTACAATAAATATTTTTGGACATTTTTATATGCTTTCCTCTCTTTGCTCCCCAGCCCACCCCTTTGTAAAAAAGAAAGTGGAAAAAGAGAAGGAATACAATCAACACTAGTAGTTTATAATTGAGGTGGTCTAATTCTACTTGTCTATTCTTACTCTTGCCTTAGGTCAGATACCCAATTAAACCAGGTTCTTAGACTTCCTTGCTCTCCTTTCAATCTCCCCTTTATACATTATCCTTCAAAGGTAAAGTTTGTTTTGCATATGACTATCTCCCCTGCTTCTCCTTTCCTCCTTAAATACCCATTCTCCCTACCTTCTTGTTTCCCAGTTTAATTTGCTATGTTTCTAGCCCAAACTCTCCATGTGCTTAATGCACTTTTGCCTAATTCAAGTAAGAGAGAGGTTCATGAGATGCTTTCTTTCCCTATCCTCTCTTCCATCTTTGTATTCTTCTCCTCTCCACCCCCATTACGAGAAATAATAATTTCTCCTCCCTTCTTAATTTTTCCCTTAGTTCATTCCCTTTTCATTCCTATTGCAAACCAGGCCTAATTCAGACAGGTCCGATGATTCAGAATCAGAATTAGAATGAAATGAGACACTTGTACACCCTTCAATACTTAACAAAAAGATGTTTATTTAGCAGTAGCATGGAAGGGATATTCAAACCACTCCATCATCTTTGTCAATAAAACCCCATGGACAGATCAGCATCTTTGGTGTCAAAGAACTTAAATGGACAAGTGATCATTATATATACTACTGTGGGCAAGAATTCCTTAGAAGAAATAGAATAGTCCTCATAGTCAATGAAGGGTGAGAAAACTTGGGTATAATCTTTAAAATAACTAAATGATATTTGTTCAAATCCAAGACAAAACTTTCAACATCATAGTAATACAATTCTACACTCCAACCACCGATGAGAGACCAAAGTTGCTCAATACCTTCTAGAAATAACACTGAAAAACAAAAAGATGTCACATTCATCAGAAGAGATTGGAATGCTGAAGTAGGAAATCAAAAGATAATTGGAGTAAGAGGCAAATTTATCCTTGGAGTACAAAATGAAGACGGGCAGAGTGTGGTCAAGATAGCTAGTTGGTCATAGTTGGTCTTTTCTAACCCAAAAGGTGATTGTGCACATAGACTCCATCAAACAGTCAATAATGAAATTAGATTGACTATACATTTTGCAACCAAAGGTGGAAAAGCTCAATACAGTCAGTTAAAATAAGACCTGGAACCGATGGTAAATCAGATCATGAGCTTTTTATTGCAAACTTCAGCCTCAATTTGAAGAAAGTAGAATGTACAGGTATGACTTAAATAACATCACTTATAAATGGAAAGTGGAAGTGATGAATACATTTAAGGGATTAGATCTGGTAGATAGAATTCCTGAAGAACTATGGACAGAGGTTTGCAGTATTTTTCCAGAGGCAGCAACAAAAAATATCCCAATGAAAAAGAAGAGCAAGAAAGCAAAATAGATGCCTGATGAGGCTTTACAAATAGTTGAGGAAAGGAGTAAAGCAAAAAGGATAAGATATACCCAATTGAATGCAGAATTCTGGAGAATAGCAAGGAGAGTGAAGAAGACTTTCTTAATTGAGCAATGTATAGAAATAGAAAAAAAGAATAGGAAGGGAAAGACAAGAAATCTCTTCAGGAAAATTAGAGATATCAAGGAAATGTTTCATACAAAAATGAGCATGATAAAGACAAAAATGGTAGGAACTTAATGGAAACACATGAGATTAAAAAGAGGAAGCAAGAATACAGAACTGTACAAGAAAGGTCTTGACATCACCAATAACCACCATTGTGTGGTTACTGATCTATAAGCACACATGTGGGAGAATGAAGTCAAATGGGTCTCAGGAAGATTGCTAGCAATGTGGCCAGTGGATACTGCAGAACTCTAGCTGAGCTACTTTAAAAATTGATGCTGTTAAAACGCTTCACTCAATAAGCCAGCAAATTTGGAAAATTCAACAGAGGTCACTGGATTGGAAAAGATCAATTTACATCCCAATTTTAAAGAAGGACAAAGCCAAAGAATGTTCAAATTACTGAACTGCAATATGTTTAAGATTCTATGACCTAGGTACCAGTAATATGTGAACCAAGAATTTCCAGAAGTGCAGGTTGGTTTTCAAAGTGGGGGAGGAACTAGAGTCCAAATTGTCAACATTTTCTGGATTATGGGAAAAGCAAGGGAGTTCCAGAAAAAGTATGTGGATCACAATGAAACGTGGCAAATCCTTAAAGAGATGAAAGGACCTCAAAGGGATCATAAAAATGGGAAAAGGTCCCACATGTACAAATATATTTATAGCACCTCTTTTTGTGGTGGCCAAGAACTGAAAATTGAGGGAATGACCATCAATTGGGGAATGGCTGAACAAGTTGTGGTATATGAATGCCACGGAATGCTATTGTGCTATAAGAAATGACAAACAGGTGGACATCAGAAAAACCTGGATTTATATGAACTGATGCTGAGTGAAATGAACAGAACTAGGAGAACATTACACACTGTAACAGCCACAGGATGCAAGGACTGTTTCTGACCATTAACAGAAAAGTAAGGACCTAAAACATTCCCATCAAAATGCTATTCACATCCAGAGAAAGAACTATGGAATCAGAACACAGAATGAAGCAGACTGTTTTCTCTTGTGTTTTGTTTTGGTTTTTCTGATGATTTCTCCCATTGGTTTTAATTCTTCTATGCAACACCACTAATGTGAAAATGTGTTTTTAATAATATATGTGTAGAAACCATGCAAGTTCTCCCTCTCAGGGAGGGAGGGGGAGGAAATTTAAAACTTATGGAAGTGATTGTTGAAAACTGAAAACAAATAAATTAATTAAATTTTAGAAAAAAAGATGGGAGTACCAAATGATTTCACTTGTTCGCTGAGGAACCTGTATATGGGTCAAGATGCAATAGTTAGACCCAAACATGAAACAACTGATTGATTTAAGATTGGAAAAGAGCAAGGCAAGGCTGTACATTTTCAACTTATTTATTTGACTTATATGCAAAGTAGATCATATGAAATGCCAGGCTGGATGAATCAAAAGCCAGAATTAAGATTGCTGGGAGAAATATCAACAATCTCAGGTGTGCAGACAATACCACTCTGATGGCAGAAAGTGAAGAACAATCAAGAAGCCTCTTGATGAGGGCAAAAGAGAAGGGTATAAAAGCTGGCTTGAAGTTTAACATAAAAAAACCCTCAGATCATGACAGCTGGTCTCATCATTTCCTAGCAAACAGAGAAGAAATAAAAGTAGTGTCAGATTTTGTATTCTTGGGCTCAAATATCATTGCAGATGGTGACTGCACCCATGAAATTAAAAGATGCTTGCTCCTTGGAAGGAAAGTTATGCTAAATCTGGATAGCATTCTAGAAAGCAGAGACATCACCTTGCCATATAGTCAAAGCTATGAGTTTTTCAGTAATTTCCAGTAACGTTGGACTGTATACAACCATTTCACTGTAATTTTCTGGTCACATCTCTCTGATGACTTCCTATATTCATCTCCTGTGCAATTTCTCTAGTGATATGTTAGAGCCTAATCACTTCCCTTGGCATGACTCAATTTTAATTCTTTGGTGATTGTCATATTCCATGTCTGTAATATTATACTTTCTAATGTTCACCATTAGAAGCCATATTCAACAGAGGAACATTGATTTTAAAAAGATGGCTCATTGTTTCAGGAATAAGCTTTGAGTCATTAAAAGCACTATGCAGTATCCTACAGGAAACTCAGCTCTCTTTTCTTCACCTGTTTAATCCATCATACAAAGATTCTGTGAGTCTATAAAATGTTAATTCCTACTGCTTGGTTAGTAATACAAAGAAGGAGCTTAAATGCATATGCCTATAATGTGCATGCATACACACACATACACAATCAATTCTTCAAAAGGTCAGAGATTTTATTAGTATGGAAACTCTTTCCATTAATATAGATTGCAACCAATCTATGACTTATTAAGTGATGTTTATGAGTTCTGTGACCAAAAAATTCATTATCTAACCTACTGATGATTCTTTTCAAACTTAGATAAGCTGTTCTTGTGATGACAATTTGTCACCAAGTCTATAGAGAAGAACACCTTAAAAATAGAATATATATGTACACACAATGCATATACACATAAGTACATCTTTATATGCTCGTATATATGCATATGCACACATATACATATTCATGTGTATATGTGTGTATGCATATGTCTATAAATACATATAGTCTTGGCTATGATGATTTTTTTAAAATAGCATAAGGGTATGTGTTTGTGTATTGACTCCATGTTAGCATACTACTTGGGACAAAAAAGGAGCTTTTTTCATCTTAAGAAATTCTTTTTAGAGAACTAAAAAAATCCCCCAAGTTGCTGCATGATCACACCATGGCCTTGGACAAGATGTGCTTCTACAGCATATAATTTTTAAAAAGAAAGTAGAATTTCTAATTAAGATGGTGACATGAAAGGTCCTAGAGGACTTCAGCCTTTTCACCCTCTACATGCCCTGCCAGCAAAGATGTAATAATTCACCATATGGAACAATGATTAAGAAAACAAAGAAGAAACATCATTAAACTCATCCATCAGGGCCAGGGAGAGGTTATAGGGTGTGAAGGAACTGTATAAGAAAATGGTCAGAAGTCAGTAGACTTATATTTTATAGTAATACTAAAGCAGGGGCAATACCAAAAAACCTTTCAAAAGGTTTAATACACACCTTAATACACACCTTTAATACAAACCTTAAATACACACACACACACATATACACACACACAATTTTAATTTGAAGCAATAGTAAGTCTGAGTTCAAACTTCATTCAATTGCTTATTTTTTTTAATGAGAAAACAGAAATCCCCATCTAGATGACATCCCAGAGGATTTACCAGGATGTTTGTTTTTGCAGTAACAGAAGGGATGCTGCTTGCCTCAAGGGAATGACCTGACAGAAATGATATCGTCTGTATCAGAGGCTTCCACTTTTATCATAACCTATATTCTCTTTTTAAATTTATATTCTATTTTTCCAATTACATGTAAAAACAATTTTTAACGTTCATTTTTTAAATTTTTTGAGTTCCAAATTCTCTTCCTCCCACCCCCCTCACTGAGAAGGCTAGTAATTTGATATGGAGTATATATATATGTATTTCACCCCTACCACTCTACTGAAATTTTTCTCTTCAAAGATTTCAATTTCTTCCTAATCACCAATCAAACAATAATCAATGAACATTCACTTTGTACCTTCTATGCAGCAGGCACTGTGCTAAAATGCTGGGGATGCAAAAAGAGGTAAAAGACCTTGCCTGCCCTCAAGAAGTTTATTATCTGATGAGGAAGATAATACCCTAACATGGGAACAAATATATCCAAAGCTTCTTGCTATGTCCTTTCAGGAAATATTCTTTTTTTCAAAGCTATTTAATGTTGATTAATATTGATGGGGGTTTGCTAGTCATTGGTATTGATGATATTGAGGAGATATCAATTGACCTTGGCTGATTGATAACGGGGAGGAAACACAGTGGAATGGGGTTTGGGTTGATAGCATTGGAAAGACACTCTGACCCTTCAGGAGTTCCCCTTTAACCTAACAGCAGAGCCTGAAACCAAAGACACCTTGAAAAGCCAAAACATCTGACTATCTTAAATATTTTGTTTAGGCAATTTGTCAGTTTATAAAAATAATTTGTACTTTTATTAGGCCAAGTCAAAACAATTAAAAAATTCAGTCCCTAAATATTTAGGTTATTTTGGCTCAGTTTAATTAAGTTATAAATCATTTTTTAAACTGAGTAATATGTATGAGTGATGTATTACTTTAGGGTTATAAGACTATTTCTTTTGGGATCTTGTGCAAAATACCTTTCACAACTGTGATGAATGGTTTTGGTTAGAGTATATCTCTGTATTTTATATTTTTCTCGTCATTAAAAACTGCAGGTTTATTGAATTGGATTATCCCTGGAGGAGAGCTTTAAAGATAGTGTTTTGCACCATAAAGTCAAATATATTTTTTTAATAAGTAAACAATAAATTCAGTGGGACTTTAGTATTTCCTGCAGTCAGTTATGTGACTATAAGGATGTAGTCTACAGTAGAAAATCATTTCCATTTTTATAAATTTATAAAGGATAACCTGAATATATATACAGATGATATTCATAAAATTTTCATTTAAATGAAAAGGTAGGCACACAGGTTGGAAATGAAGGATGTTGTTTTGACTGAATTTTGGAGTTCTTGATTTTTTTCTTCTATCCTCATCCCTGAGATATTTTGTAAAGAGATCCTTTACAACAACCTCTAGCATGGATTTTCTCTGTGCAGACTTGACCTGCTCTAGCCATACTCCCCAGTCACATTTGCTTAAGCACCATTTCTATTTAATCATATGGCATATGGGGAACTGAACTGTCAAAGACCAAATGTCATGGTTTTTCTATCACTGACCATGAAAACAGAGACGTCTAGAAATGCTGACAAATTTGTTTGGTATTATTTCTATTTCTTCTTTTCCTACCTGACTCATCCAAGAATATTCTTGAGTTCCTATAACTGAGTTTCATGCCAAGCTTCCTGAAGACTTATTTTTTGCCTTTAATGTTTGAAAACCTTTTTATAAGGTGGCGCTGTTCACTATCCTCTGCCCATCCTTTTCTGCTATATTTTACAAATGAGTTTGTACTCTATGAGAGTGTTGCGCTTCATGTGTTATTTTTCTGTTTGACATGTCTCTGAACTTGACAAGGACATCAACTGTTGACTAGTTAAGGCATTTTGGGGTTTTTTAAAAATTTCCTTGCTGGTATGACTGTATTATATAACAACAACTAGCACATATTTAGTATTTTAAGATTTGCAAAGCATTTAGCAAACATTACAATTTATCCTGACAACAGCCCTGCAGTTGTTTTTAATATCTTTTTTTTTAATATCTCCATTTTACAAATGTGAAAGTTGAGGTAGACACAAGTTAAGTGATGTGTCCAGGGTCAAACAGCTGATATATATCTGTGACTAGATTTGAACTTGAGTTTTTCTGGTTCCAGCTCCAACATTCTAGCCAACACAGCCCCAAGCTGTTCCTGTTAAACTTGTGTAGGAAGTGGTGATAGTCAAAGTCAGCATATTTGCCTTTCTCTATTTTTCTTTTTTCAGAATCAATGGCAGATTTGAATAGGTCAGGTTGAAGCTGCTATAACTCGATGAAGTCTTCTCATTCTTATGCATTTTTAATAATTTCATGTTGATTTTAACATTTTTATAATCTTTGAACGCCTTGATTATACACAAATGAATGATTCATTATTTTCTGACCCTCATCTCAAAGTAAATATTTAAGATACATAGCTATGAGGATCCCTATTAAGCTAAAAATCTTGGTATTCTTTTTTTTTTATTAAACCTGTCATATTTTCCTACATATATTTTGCCATCTTTCCCTGTGCCTACTTTCTTGAACTTGATTTAGAGAACCTCATCAATTTTTTGGTAACACATTTCTATATCATTACATTCTACAACAGATCTTCACTCATAAGCTACAATTATCTTAATGGTAGTCTCTTCACCTGCGTTCACCTTGCATATACAAGATAAGATGACTGAGTGTTCCATGACAATATTTTTTTATTTTGCTTTGGGGTTAATGTTGAAACCAACTCTGCCAATTTCTTTATTTGCCTCTCCAAATTCTATTTAATTACAAGTACCTCTATGTTTTTGCTTCATTTATTATATAAATATCAATAATGTTATGGATCACTTGTTCTAATAACATCTCAATGAATTGTCACTAGGCAAAGATCTAACATTTATAGTGACAACAATTAAATTTATTTTTGAATGTCTTTTTTAATAATATTTTATTTTTCCAATAATATATAAAGATAATTTTTAACATTCATTTTTATAAAATTTTGAGTTCCAAATTTTTCTTCCTCCCTCCTTCCCTTCTTCCTAAAGTCATAAGCAATTTGATGTATGTTATACATGTGCAATCATGTAAAACATATTTCCATATTAATCATGTTGTAAAAGAAGAAACAGGCCAAATGAAAAAAAAAAAGAAAAAAAAATTAGTGAAAATAGTATGCTTCGATCTGCATTCAGAGTCCATCGGTTCTTTCTCTGGATGTGGATGGCATTTTCCATCATGATTCCTTTGTAACTGTCTTGAATCATATTGCTGTGAAGAGCTAAGTCATTCATAGTTGATCAAAACACAATGTTGCTGTTACTACTATGTGCAATGTTGTCCTGGCTCTACTCGCTTCACTTTTCATCAGTTCATATAAGTCTTGCCAGGTTTTTTTCTAAAATTTGCCTGTCCATCATTTCTTATTGCACAATGGTATTCTATTACATCCATATACCACAGCTTGTTCAACCATTCCCCAACTGATGGGCTTCTCTTCAATTTCGAATTTTTCTGGCACCACAAGAAAACTGCTATAAATATTTTTGGGCATGTAGATCCTTTTCCCTATTTTGTGATCTCTTTCAGATACAGACCTAGTAATGGTATTGCTAGATTAAAGAATATACACAGTTTTGTTGTTCTTTGGGCATACTTCCAAATTGTTCTCCAGAATGGTTGGATCAGTTCACAACTCTAACAACAGTGTATCAGTGTCCCAATTTTCCCACATTCTCTCCAACATTTATCATTTCCCTTTTCTGTCATATTTGCCAGTTTTATAAGTGTGAAATGGTACCTCAGAGTTGTTCTAATTTGGATTTCTCTAACTAAAAGTGATTTGGAGAATTTCTTCATATGACCATAGATAACTTTGATTTCTTCATCTGAAAACTACTTGTTCCTATTCTTTGATCTTTTATCAACTGAGAAACAGCTTGTATTCTTATAAATTTGACTTAATCCCCTCTTGTGTTCATCCTTTGTTGCCAAAGAAGACCATGCCATCAGAGAAATAATGACATGACTTGCACTTGACTTTGTTTTGAGTGAGGGAGGGCTATACAGGTCACCAGCCTCACTTCTCCTCCAGATCCATCTGAATCCAGTGACCAGATATTCATCAAGATGACTGGAGATGACCCAGGATGAGACAATTGGGGTTAAGTGACTTACCCAAGGTCACACAGATAGTGAATGTCAAGTGTCTGAGGGTGAAATTTGAACTCAGGTTCTCCTGACTCCTGCACTGGTGGTCTATCCACTTCACCACCTAGTTGCCCCAACTTAGTCCCCTATATATTTGAGAAATGAAGACTTTAGCAGAGACATTTGCTGTAAAGATTGTTTCCCAGCTTTCTGCTTCCCTTCTAATCTTGGTTGCATTGGTGTTGTTTGTGCAAAAACTTGCTGATTTAATATAATCAAAATTGTCTGTATAATCGTTGATCTATATTGTCAAGCAGTAATCATCAAAACTATCTAGTAGTGGCTAAGAAGTAAAGTGGTGGATTGGTGGAACAGATTAGCTATACAAAGCCTAGTAGTAAATGACCACCTATGATGAATTTGTTATTTTTTTTCTGGCTCTATAAAATAGTTTTTTTTGGTAGTTTTATTGGTGTGGCACTAAATATGTAAATTAGCTTAGATAGAATTGTCCTTTTTATTATATTGACTTAACTTACCCATGAGCAACTAATATTTTTTCAATTGCTTAAATCTGACTTTATTTGTGTGAAAAGTGTTTTGTAATTTTGTTTATATAGTTTCTGGGTTTGTCTTGGCAGATATACTCTTGGGTAATTTATATTGTCAATGTTTTCCTTTGAAATGAACTATCTCTTGCTATCTCTTCTTGTAGAGCTTTCCTAATTAAATATAAATATCTGGTCACTGGATTCAGATGGCTCTGGAGGGGAAGTGAGCCTGGTGACCGGTACAGCCCTCCCTCAAAGTCAAGTTGTGTCAACAAGCAAGTCATGTCATCATCTCTCTGACGGCATGGTTTTCTTCGGCAATGAAGGAAGAACACAAGTTAAATACAGAAATACTGATGATTTATGTGGGTTTATTTTATATCCAATATTTTCCTAAAATTATTCATTGTTTCACTAGCTTTTTAGTTGTATCTCTAAAATTCTATAAGTATACCATCATATCATCTGCAAAGAGCAATGGTTTTATTTTGGCGTTGCCTATCCTAATTCCTTTCGTTTCTTTTTTTCTCTTATTTCTATAGCTAACATTCCTAGTACAATATTGAATGATAATGGTAATAATGGGCATCTTTGCTTCACCCCTAACCTTATTGGGAAGATTTCTAGCTTATTCCCATTGTAGATAATGCTTGCTGATAGTTTTAGATAGATACCATTTATCATTTTAAGGAAAACTCCCCTAATTCCTATCTTCTTTAGTACTTTTAATAGAAATGGGTGCTATATTTTGTCAAAACCTTTTTCAGCCTCTATTGAGATAATCATGTTGTTTCTGTTGGTTTTCTTATTGATATGGTCAATTATACTGGTCGTTTTCCTAATATTGAACCAATTCTTCATTCCTGGTATAAATTCTACCTGGTCATGGTATATGATTCTTGAGATATATTGTTATAATATTGTTACTAGTATTTTATTTAAAAATATTACACCAATATTCGTTGGGGAAATTGATCTATAATTTTCTTTCTCTGTTTTTGTTCTTCTTAGTATGGGTATCATCACTATCTTTGTGCTATAAAAGGAATTTGGTAGGACTCCTTCACCTATTTTCCCAAATAGTTTATAGTATTAGAATTAATTGTTCTTCAAATGTTTTGCAGAATCCATTTCTGAACTCTTGGTCCTTGGGATTTTTTTCTTAGGGAGTTCATTAATGATTTCTGTGATTTCTTTTTCTAAAATAGGGTTATTTAGGTGTTCTATTTCTTCTTCTATTAATCTGAGCCATTTATCTTATCATAAATATTCATCATTTTGTTCAGATTGTCAGATATTTTGGCATATGATTGAGCAAAATGTTTCCTAATGATTGCTTTAATTTCTTCTTCATTGGTAATGAATTCATTTTTCATTTTTGACACTGGATATTTGGTTTTCTTCTCCTTTTTTAAAAAAATCAAATTAACCAATGGTTCGTTTATCTTATTTCTTCCCCTTCCCCCCCCAAAAGAAAAGCAGCTCCTAGTTTTATTTATTAGCTCAGTAGTTTTCTTACTTTTTAATTTTATTAATCTCAGCTTTGGTTTTTAGGATTTCCAATTTGGTGCTCATTTGGAGATTTTCAATTTATTCTTTTTCTAGTTTTTTTTAGTTGCATGCCCAATTCATCAATCTGTTCTTTTTCTATTTTATTGATGTAAGAATTTAGAGAAATAAATTTTCTCCTAAGTATTGTTTTAGCTGTATCACATAAATTCTTGTATATATTCTCATTGTTGTCATTTTCTTTAACAAAATTCCTGGTTGTTTCTATGATTTGTTTTTTCACCCACTTAATTTTTAGGATTATATTATTTAGTTTGCAATTAAATTATAATCCATCTTTCCACTGACCTTTGTTGAATGTAATTTTTATTGCATTATGATCCCAAAAGGATGCATTTAATATTTCTACCTTTCTACATTTGTTATTGAGGTTCTTCATGAACCATACATACAGTTTTTGAATAGGTGTCACAAACTACTGAGAAAAAGGTTTATTCTTTTCTATCCCCATTCAATTTTCTCTAGATGTCTGCTACATCTAACTTTTCTAAAATTTTATTTTCTTGTTTATTTTGTGGTTGGATTTACCTAGTTCTGAGAAGGGCAGTTGAGGTCCCTGACTAGTATAGTTTTGTTACCTATTTCTTCCTGTCATTCACTTAACTTCTCCTCTAAGAATATGGATGCTATATATATATATATAGGCACCTATATGTTCAGTATTGATGTTGCTTCATTGTTTATGATACCTTTAGCAAGATGTAGTTTCTATCCTTATCTCTTTTAATTAAACCTATTTTTGTTTTTGCTTTGTCTGAGATTACGATTGCTATCCATTTTTTTATTTACTTCAGCCCCTTACCTTTGCTCTGTGCATATCTCACTACTTCAAGTGTGTTTCTTGTAAACAATATACTATAAGATTCAGGTTTTTGATCCACTCTGCTATCTGCTTCCATTTTGGGGGCCACTGGGATCTTGAAGCTCACCTGGTGCTGTGCTGAGGTATATGGGGTATCCCGGTGCTGACATCTTCCTTTTCATCTGGCATTGTGCTAAGGTGGTGGCCCTGGTGTTGGTGTTTGCCTCCTTGACTGGCACCATACTGGGGCTCAGGGCTTCCCACTGGCTTGCTGAGGCAGGGCCTGCTTTTGGCTTGCCAGGATGCTTCTTGTCTTGGACTGCATTCCCTTTTACCCAAGTGAGACAAATCTTTCCTGCCAACCTTCCAAGTTTCTTGGGCTAGAAGACTGTTTCACTCCATCCTGTTATTTTTTTAAATTTTAGACTTAGATACTAAACTTACATACAGAATGAGAAAAGAAAAAGAAAAGTATTATAAACTTAAACATTGAAATTTAAATACAAAATAAGAAAAAAAGCATTGCTATGTTCACAGCAGAACTTGAGAGGATTCAAAATATACAGCAATAAATTTCCATTTCAAGAAAGTTTCTATAATAAATACACATTGTGTTGAGAGCTGTCCATTTTTGCTTTCTTGTAAGTTTTCTTTTGTTCTCTGCTGTGCACTTTTTACTTTGTTCTTTTTCCCCCTTTTCTCCCACCCCAGGCTACAATTAAGTGCAGGTGCATACACATACATGTACATACATATACACATACTATATATATGCATGCACACATACATATGTACACTTTATATACATATACTTATATATCTATAATCATACTCATATATAGACATATGCATTCATATATGTCAATGTAAGACACTATTATGCTTATTTGTCCTCCATTTCTCTGAGGATGGATAAACTCTTCCTTCATGAGTCCGAGTCTTTTCATATTTTTCCAAGTCCACCAATTCATCATTTCCTATGCCAGAGCAATATTATAATCTTATACTGTTTTAGTTATCTTAAATAATCCAAAATAATGTTGATAAATATGGCTGACACATAGTATAGTTTCCCTATTTTTCTCTTTTGATTAAATCTATTTTAACCTTAACTTTGTCCAAGATTAAGGTTACCACCCCCGCTCCTTTTTCCCTAACAAATTTTGCTCCTGATCCTTAATTTATGTTTGTGCATGTCTCTTATTTCCTGTCCCTCCTAATTCCTCTGCTTACTTCTACCTCCACCTTGCCCTCCTATTACTTAATCTACCCACCCCCTTCCAAGGATCCTTCCCTTATTCCCCCATTCAGATTAATCTAAACACTGTTCTATATCCGCCTTTAACCTATTCCCTCCTCTCAAGAGATCCCTCCCTTATCCTCTCCCCATCCCCTTAGCATTGTATTTATTTCTCATTTTAGAAGTCTTTTATACTCCTCTAGATATATATGTATTGTTCCCTCTTGAACCTATTCCCAGTGAATGTAGGTTTCCAGAACTACCAAACCCTTTTTTTTTTTTTTAGTTTTTCTTCAATCTCTCTCATTCAACTTTTACAGTTTTTTTTTAAGTTCTATGAATTCTTTTTTGGTAGGTGACCATTTGATGTTACTCTTTGGGGTAAGAGGATGTTTTTTTTTTTTTTACTTTGGTATCCTTCTCTGAAGATGAACCTTGGCCTTCTCTATTCCCATAGTCACTCTATGCTTGGATTCTTTCTCTTTTGCCTGCTCATTTTTGTATGTGTAGTAGCTTCTTTTTTGTAATTTTCTCTAGCACAAGGGTATGGGGGATGGTGCCTCTGACTTCAGATCTTCCTTCGGTTCTCTCCTCTGGCCTGGAACTAAAATCAAGACCTGTAGCCTCCTGTGAGTGCCCACAGACAGCACTGTCCCTGCCCCATTGCTTCTATACTCACTGGGGGTGTGGTAGTTCCTTCTTACCCAGGCACGCATCTCTGCAGTAGAGCTGAGTCTGGCCTTCCTTGTTAGGAGGAGTTCCCTCAATCTTCCCTGGCCCAACTCCCCTCACTGTCCCATGGGCAAAAGTTCCTGTGGCTGGGTCCAAGGCAGCCTCCTAACCCAGGTAACTCAGGGCTTGCTTCTTGTTGTTGAAGTGGGACTCATCTGAAGGTGTTTATTCTTCATGAGGACCAACCCTTATCCTGGGATTTGTCTTCAGATCTCTGGTTGTCCCAGGAGGATCACTGTTCTGCCCCAACTCTTGTTTATTTTTAACCACTCTATGTATACCCTGAAGTACTATTTTGTGTTGTTTGTGGGGGAAATCTGGAGTGCTTGAAATTTTCTGACCTACTCCACCATCTTCCCCACTCCATCTTTTTGTTGATTTTGCCATTCTAGAATTCATTTGGGGATGCAGTTTTGGAGGTGAATGTGGGTGAGTTCAGGTGATTTCCTGCTTACTCTACCATCTTGGCTGCCAGGATTCTACAAGTACCACAACCGTTCATAAAATTCCTTAATAAATTCTTCAATTCTTAACACCTTCCTTCTTCTTTTCTCCTAGTCCAACACCATAGCTCTGGAAGCAAAATGAAGGACTAAGGATCGTCTGAAAAAATGTTTCCATTCCTCCATTGTTACAGCGAAAGGCAATCTGGTGGCTAACCTACTTGATGTTAAAGTTCTCTGAACTTAGTTCTGAGGACTTTACCTTAATGACTTTACAGATTGATAGAATGTAATACAGAATGTAAATAGAATTTATGTATTACCATGAAGAACATAATGAATCATCAGAGTAGGATTTTATGAAGAAAAATGAAATTTAACAAGATTAAATGAAAGACATTTGCCTTCAAAAATTACTCTACAAGTGTAATATGGAAATATTGATTATATAATACTTCACTTAGTATTGATCTGCTGCATTTAGTGGGTTATAGGCTCAATATGAGTCACCAGTTTGACATGGTAGACAAAAAGTGAATGCTATCTTAGGAGAAACATAATCTCCAAAGCAAAGTAAATGATGGTTCCATTGTAATCTGCTTGTTCACATGTAGAGAATTTTGTTCAATCCTATATGACCCAATTTAGAAATGACATTACTGAATTTTAACATATATGGAGGAGAGTGGCTAACATGATGAAGAGACTGGCAACCATATCACGTAAGGACAAGTTTAGTAAAGTAGGCATGTTAAGTTTGGAGAAGCAAAAAATTAAGAAAGATATGATAGCTGACTTAAAGCATTTGAAAAACAGCCTTCTGAACTATAAACAGTAGGATATTTGTTTTAGAACTAGGTGGCACCTTAAAAGTCATCTAATTCAATGCTCTATTTTATAAATGAGGAGATTAAGGTCCTGAGAATTTAAGTAACTTGCTCAAGGTACCATATGTACTAAGTGGAAGACTTTGTTTTGTTTTGCTTTTATTTGTTTTTAATTAAATTTTTGCATTTGAGTTCCAATCTGTTTCCCTCCCTTCCCTCCCAAGACCACCCTAGAGAAGACCAACATTTGACATAGATATATATGTGAAACTATATAATACTTAGTATCATATATCAATTCTGGATAGCATTTTTCCTCAGTGATCCTTTGAAGTTGACTTGAATATTCATATAACTCAGGATAACTTAGTCATTCATATTTCCTTTTTGAAAATTATTGATGTTACTATATGCAATGTTCTCTTGGTTCTTCTCATTTCACTCTTTATCATTTCATATAATGTTTTCCTAAAATCAACCTATTCATCATTTCTCACAGCATAATAGTATTCCATCACAATCATATTCCACATCTTATTAGTCATTCCCCAATTGATGGGCATCCCCTCAATTTCTAGTTCCTTACTCCACAAAGAGAGCTGCTATAAATATTTTAAAACATATAAGTTCTTTTCCTTTTTCCCTAATCACGTTGGGAAAAAGATTTAAAAATGGCATTGCTGGGTCAATGGATATATACTTTTTAACTTTGGGCATAATTCCAGATTGCTAATCCACCAACATTTTGGGAAGGAAGGGAGTGGAATAGCTTGCAAAGGAGAATTGTCATTTTTTGTATTGGCTTAGTCTACCCATCAATAATTAATATTTTTCTAATTATTTAAATCTGATTGCATTTGTATAAAAAGTGTTTTAGAATTATATCCATATAGTTCTTGGGTTTGTCATGGCAGGTAGATACTACCAAGTATTTTACTTTGCTAAAATTATTGTTTCAACTAGCTTTTTAGTTGAATCTGTAAGATTTTCCATTTACACCATCACATCATCAGCAAAAAGAGATAGTTCTGATTCCTTCAATTTCTTTTTGTTCTCTTATTGCTACTGCTAGCATTTCTAGTGAAATACTGAATATTGGTGATAATGGACATTCTTGGTTCACTCCTAATTTTATTAGGAAGGCTTTTAACTTATCCTCAAAACAAATAATGCTTGCTGATGGTTTTAGATGGGTGCTTCTTATCATTTTAAGGAAAAATTGATGTATGCATATGCTTTTAGGTGTTTTTAGTAGGAATCAGTGTGGTATTTTGTTAAAACCTTTTTCTGCATGGATTGATATAATCAGGTCAAGTTTTGGGGGGGTTTCTTTTGTTATTGATATAATCAAGCGACTTAAAAGTTTTGCTAATATTGAACCCATATATTAAATGACTGAGTTGGACTAGAGGCTCTTAATGATTCTATGACATGCTCAAGGTCACAAAGTTTGTAAAAGGTGGAACAATACCTACAAGCCAGATCTTCTGATGCAAATTTCAGTATTTATTCTATTCTACTGCCATATTTGATAATAAAGTTTATGTGAATCTAGTATTTTGAGGATCTTTGAAAGTACCATTTTTTAAAAATTTCACATTGGGAGATTGATAATGATAATATTTGTATTGAGTTACATAGAGACTAAATCATTTATCTAAGATCACATGGCTATTAAGTAGGAATACTAGTTATATAATTTAGAACCTTCAGCCAGGACCAGAATTAAGTAATTCTGGGAGAAGGCCAAAGCAGGGAGAAAACCAAACCTCAGCACCAGAAGACGGGCTATTGGGATCAGGGTACTACTGAGGGAAGTCATAACAAAAGCACAAAACTTCATTGAACACAGGGTAGGAGTACTATTAGAAGCAGATAATTTGGCAAAGCAGTTGTATGGCGCCTCTTCATTTTGAGCACTTCTGCCATTTTGTCCTGCTTGGTTCCACAGAGCAAGATGCCTTTCCAAAGTTAAATTCATCACTTACTGACACCACCTCTCTCAGCTTCCTCTTCTTTCTGATTAGAGGGCTTAAGGGTGTAGTACCAAACTCCTCCCAGTGACTTCCTTTATTTTGCTGTTGTGTTGTTGAACAATGGTGTTCAACTCTTGGTGATACCATTTAGGGTTTTCTTGACAGAGATGTTGGAGTGGTTTGTCATTTCCTTCTCCAGCTCATTTTTACAAATAAGGAAACAAAGGCGAACCAAGTTAAATGACTTTCCCAGGGTCACAGAGCTAGTAAGTGTCTGAGGCCAGATTTTAAAAGTAAGATGTTTTTATCACTGCAGGTTTCAACTCTATTTACTGCCCCACGTTCTTTTATAGAAAGTAGAAAGTGAACTTTAAAGTTCACTCCACTCTCCATCTACTACTCTGCTTGGTTTCAACTTCATAGAACAAGATATTTCTATGAGGGCACTCCCTAGTCTCATCTTCCCCCACCCCCCTCCCATCCTGCCTCTTCTTATGTGTTGTCTCTGCCCAATAGGTGGTAAGTTCCTTGAGGGCAGAGAATGTTTTTTCATTAATTATATCTCCAGGGCTTGGCACAGTGCCTGTCACATAGTTGTCTGTCCCTCATTTTGAAGAGGACCAATGGGGTGATGTCAACTCCTGCATGAAATGGATTTAAGTTAGGCAGAGTTGCACAGAGTTGTCAGTCTCACTCTCTCTTCCAGAATCATCAAAGTCCAGTGGCATGACAAAAAATCAAGATGACTAGTAATGGCCCAGTAATGCAAT
Source organism: Notamacropus eugenii (assembly GCF_028372415.1). NCBI lineage: Eukaryota > Metazoa > Chordata > Mammalia > Diprotodontia > Macropodidae > Notamacropus > Notamacropus eugenii. Next base: position 179,726,060 of record NC_092874.1, on the reverse strand, counting down.
GGATGTCCTTGGTATCTTCAATGTCTGACCAAGCTCTAAGCACTCCATAGTGCCTGCTTCAGCTACCTTCATAACCATTGGAATAAATTGTTCTCATCTGCTCATTTCACTGAGGGAAATCTTTATGTTTGGGGAAGACTTCCTGTCTAACTCACTGACAGGTTTGAGGCCCATTGGTTACCATCAACTTGGTTTAGCTCATCTGCCAAGATAGTTTCTGGGGGTGCTATACATGCTATAACTTTTTAGCACTGCAGGTGAGAGATGAGTTTCAGGTAGACACCAAATGTGGATGAACAGCCCTGAAAAGGGCTCAGCAAGCCCTCAAACCAGAGGTACAACTTCTCTTTGAACACTCCTCACACCTCTTGTCACATAATAGGTACTTAATAGATGTTTATTGAATTAGATTGGATTGCATTTCTCATCTAAAACCACATTCAAGAATTTCTCAACTAAAGTGTATAAAGCTGTAAAGACTTCTGGAATGGACCTGGCATCAGAATAGGTGTCTAATGTCCAAGAACTAGGCTATTTTTGGAGAAGCTTATCACTAAGTTGGTCACTAGGTGATGATTTTTTGACTATGCACGAAGGGGAAGTAGATAAGTAATGAAATAAGTAATCGCAGGACACCTGGTTTCATGTATGATATTTACTAGCTATGTGAGTCTACTCAAACCATAGGTTCATAAATTTAGGGATCCTAAAAGTCATCCAATCCACAAGGAAACTGAGACCCAGAGAAGCTAAATGATTTTCCCAAGGTCACACACAGTTGGTAAATATCTGATGTGATACTTGAATCCAGGTTTTCATGACTCCATATCCAGCTCCATATATTTTATATATGCTGCTTAAAGTCTTTTATGCCTAAACAAATCTGTTGTACTCTCTCTCATCTATTCCCTAACCATAATGACCTCCCAAGAATTGATCTGTTTTTCTTACCTTGGGCCAAAATTGCTTATGAATTTCTTTGTCAGAAATCGTTTCATCCTCAAACTCATCACAGTCCTTTTGACTCTAGGTTTTGAATAAAAAAGATATCTTTTTTTTAATTGGGCTTTCTGAAAGCAATACATCCAGAGAGGTATTCAAGAGAAGACTGGAAGACCACAGGTTGAAGAAGCTTTAGAGAAATCCTTACTTGAGGCAAACATTGGCATAGGCGATTTCTGATATTTTTTTTTTCCAATTCTATATGAGTTAGACTCTAAACATCAGGAGTAGGTCAGAAGACATCAGGCTCGCCAAATTTCTTCCACAAAAAAGGATAGAATGTTGTCTTGAGGTGATAGTTTAGCAGAAGAAATAAAACTCAGGGTAAAGCAGCTATCCTCCTAAGACAACCTAAGAGGACTCCAGGAAAAATGACCTCCAGGAGTGGAGGATTGGCTTGAGTGAAGAGCAAACACCTGCAGACTGATCCTTGGAATCAACAAGAAACCCTGGAGGCACCTGGGTTGGGAGGCAACTGCAGCCTCAGCCTCAGGAACTTTTACCTCATGGGCAGTGTGGGGGTAGGAAGACTGAGTAGGAGAAGATTGAAGGACTTTCCACTGTTGAGGGATTTCAAGTTGCTGAGTGGATGTGGTCCTGGATTGTGACTGTGGGGGAAGAGCTAGCACATGCCTGATGAGTGTAGTAGCAAAGAGGTTATGGGTGCTTTCAAGAGAGTAGAGTTTCTAGTTTTAGTTCCAGGCAGTGAAGAAAGTTGTAGTTTGCAGCCATTGGAGGGAATGCAGGGAGTAAGAGGGTGTGTGGGATAGCATGGCAGGGGACCCTGGTCATGACTTACAGGTGGTGAGAAGTGCCCAAGGTTGGGCCCCAGGACAGAGCTTAGAAAACAGCATTAGAAGGACCTGAAGTCTGGGACATCATTCCCTACACCTTGGGACTAGAATTTGATTATAATAATAAGCTGCTAAAAATAAAATAAAACAAAATAAAAATAAAAATGATTAAGCAAAAGAGAAAGAACCTAACCATAGATAGCTAGTATGGGGAGAGAGAAAATTTGGGATCATATTTAGAGTGAGATGATGGAGCTAAACACTCCTTTTTCAATGAGAAATGTCAAATGGTCACAAGCCCAAAAAGAGTTCTTGGAAGAATTTAAAAAGGACTTTAAAAACCAATTAAGAGAGATAAAGGAAAAATTAGGGAAAAAATTAGAGCAATCTGAGAAAATTATTTTTAAAATAGTTGACCAACTGGAAAAAGAGAATCAAAACTTAAAGAAGAAAATAATTCCTTGAAAACCAGAGTTCGACAAGGGGAAGCTAATGACATTATAAGATACCAAGAAATGATAAAATAAAATCAAAAGAATGAAAAAATAGAAGACAGTGTGACATGTCATCAGAAAAACAACTGATCTGAAGAACATATTGAGGAGAGGCGGCAGAAGAATGGTTTGGTTAGTTGAAAGTAATGATGAGAACAAAAAGAATCTTGATACCTTATTTAAAAAAAAATTGTGAAAAATTGCCTGGAAGTTCTAGAATAAGAAAGTAAAGCAGAAACAGAAAAAAATCCCACCAATCACCTGAAAGAGATCCCAGGAGGAAAACTTTCAGGAATATCACAACCAAGTTTCATAGTTCCCAGGTCAAGAAGAAAATATAATCTTGAGTGAAAAAAACCCCGGACTTTTAACTAATTGAAAGACTTTCAAGTATTTGTGACAAAGGAGCACAAATTAATGGAAAATTCTACATATAAGATCCAGGAAAAATATAAGATAAATAAAGACCAATTATAAGGCACTTAATAAGATCAAACAGTTTACTTATATGTGGAAAAAAAGTTATCAGTACTCTTATGGCTGTCATCAATTATTATGAGTAGTTTGAAAGAAAGGTTTGAGAGTAAAGCTGTGCATGACTGGGTGATTTTAAAAAGTAAAACTACTTAGGGAGAGATGAAAAGGAGTAATTATCTTATACAAATCAGGCATAAAAGGAAGAATTGATACAAAAGAAGTTGGTTGGGGTGGAGGGCTGGTAGTGCTGGAACCTTACAGTCATCAGAAATGGTTTAAAGAGGTAGTAACACATACGTTTAGAAGGGTCTTCTAAATTTAGAAAGACATAAGAGGACTAGGGAATGGGGTTTTTAGAAGGGTGTGTAGATTAAAGACTAGGAGGTGGAGATGGGATAAAGAAGAAACTTTTAGAAAAATAAGTAGACAAAGGTAGAGAGTGGGGGAAGAGGATAAGAAGGGGACTTTTAGAGGGGTGGGTAGATTAAGGAATGAGAAGGCTAAGTAGTAGGTGGGAGTAAATTAGACAAGAGACATAGGGTAAACAAGGTGAGAAGGATAATGAGGAAAAGTAAGATGGATAGAAATATTCAAGTAATTACAGCTTCGAATGTGAATGGGATGAATTTACCCATAAAATGGAAATGGATCACAGAATTCAACAATATATTGCTTTCAGGAAGCACAATAAAAATGAGAGATATACTCAGAGTCAAAATAAAGGGCTGGAGTAGAATTTATTGTGTTAAAAAAAAGCAGTGGTAATAGTCATGATCTCAGAAAAAGTTAAAGCTAATAGATATAATTAAAAGAGAAAAACAGGGAAACTATACTATGTTGTCAATATTATTTAATATTGTTTAGGTCTCATTTCTCAAATATATATAAAGAACATTGTCAAATTTATAAGAATGCATGTCATACCCCAACTGATAAATGGTCAAGGGATATGAACAGGCAGTTTTTTAATGAAGAAATCAAAACTAAATATAATCATATAAAAAGTAGTTATTATTGATTAGAGAAATGTAAATTAAAACAACTTGAGATACCATCTTACACCTATCAGATTAATTAAAATAATGAATGCCCTTCAATTAAGGATTGCTAAACAAATTGTTTTATATGATTGTGATGGACTACTATTGTGATTGAAGAAATGATGAGTTGGTTGATTTAGAAAAAAACATGGAAAGACTTGGACCTATGAAGGAAGATGCTATCCACCTCCAGAGAAAGAACTGACAAACAGAAATATACATGGTATCATCTTACATATATCTACATAGATAAGGCATATGTGTGTGTTTATAGATATGTATGTATGTATATGTATATTCAAGTTTAATTGTAGCCTTCTTTAGGTCCAGTGTGGAAAGGGAGGAAAAAATAAAAGTTCACAGCAGAGAACAGAAGAAAACCTAAAAGGAAGCACAGAAAAGCTTGGTAGCTTTGAAAACACTTGTGTTACGTTTATTATGTAGGTTTTCCTGAAATGGAAATTTATTGTTTTATATTGAATCTTCTCATGTTTTTCTGCGTACATGGAAAGATTTCTTTTCTCATCTTGTATTTAAATTTAAAATTAATAAAAAAATATTTTAAAAGAAACTAAGCATTTCACTTATTAAATGGTGGTGCTTCTGTATGAAAAGACCATAGTTGATAGACAAGGATGATCAACTCTTCAACTTAACTAACATCTGGTGCCCCAAGCAAATTTTTGCTTAACATGCTTATCCTATTATAGGCTCTTGTATAGCCACTTGTATTTAATCTTAGCTGACTGAATCAATTATTTTAACTAACAACAAAAACACAAAGACCATTCCAATTTCCATAGGATTATCCTCTTAGGAAACTTCTACCCTAAATAAGGTCAGAACCATAGTTGAAACCTTTCTACTAAATCCGTTTGACTGGATTACATTTACTATGACCATTTGCTATTAATTTTCCTTTATGATTTATACTTCCACTTTTACTCAGTATATCCCTTTATTTAAGCAAGATAAATTGTTCAGGCAGAGCGGGGAAATGCTGGTTTTTTGTTTTTTGGGGGTTTTTTCGCTTATGAGCATTTTAAAAAATTGTTATCTTTGATTTGGGGAATAAAGTGCACTTTTTTTCCTTCAAGAGGAAAAATAAACCCTTTACCAATCTTTTTTAATTATTTGAAGTTCTTGCCAACTTAAGGACTCTTGGTGGTTTAAAAAAAGCCAAACAAACTCTCTTTCTCTACTGTCCAAATAAGTCATGAGACTTATAGATCTCATAGAGGGCCTCAGTTCCTGTGCAAGATTTGCACTTTTGTTAATTATTCTTGAATATACCAGATTCCAAGGACAAACTGCAGATCTATCATCTGAGGTCTGCTCTAGGTAGGTTTGCAGAAGCTAATCACCAGGATGGCTACAGGTGATGATTTTTAAAGTCAGATCAACTCTTAAAGATTATCTACTAAGTCATAAAGAGGTTGAGATTTGGGTCAATGTGTGTATTCCCCCCACCAACAGAATCACTTCTCCTCAAAGTATTGAAAAATGGAGATCACCACGTTTCTTTATATCCCCCCACCCCCAACACACACACCTTTTTATGCCCCCAAATTAGAAAGGGGATAGAATAAGAGAGCCCATAAGGTATTAAGTACTTAGGGTTTGGAATTACAAGATCTAGTGTTTGAAATCTGGCTATATAACTTATTATCTGTGTGACCCTGGGCAAATCACTTATCTTTTCTGGACTTCAAGTTCCTGAACTATAAAATGAAGAAGTTTGGACCAAATAATGTCTTAGCTCTTTAATAGTTTTTAAATCCTATAATCCTATTTTTTTTTAATCACCCCCACAATTTTTTTCATCAGAAGTAGTAGCAAAAACCTGCGAGTGTTCCTGTGTTCAGAAATGAAAAAGAATTATAAATAACAATTGGCCAGAGTTCTTTGAGCAGACTTACTAATGATAGAAAGGCTTATCTAGGTTTCCCTCTCACTACACCAGAAGTGAAAAGAGAAGAGTTTTGAGTTAGGAGAGATAGATTCAAATCATACCTTGGATTTTTCTCGCTATATAACCATGGGCAAGACATGTAACAAATCTGAAGCTCAGTTTCTTTGTCTATAAACGGAGGATAACGATACCTTTAGTAATACCCCATATGACTGTTATGAGGATCAATGAGACAATGTATATACAATACAACATACAATGAGACAATGTCTATGTAACACTTTTTAAGTACTATGGAAATATCTGGTAGTATGACTGCCTGAATAACGCCAATAAATTTTCTACTAACTGCCAGAAGTGTACACTTTACTCAGACACTTCATCTATTTGTATGTTTCTTCTTCCTGTCTGTATCCTCCCATATGTTCAACACTGAGAAGTCACCCAACATGCTTGGATCAGTCCTCATTTTCTCTTGACATCAGGAGAACACCGCTGGAGGAGAAAACAAAATACCGCCAAAACATAAAAATCAGTCCCTTCTTCTTCTCAAGAATCTTACAGTTTAATAGGAGGAGACAATGTGCAAAAAACTATGTATAAATAAGATATATACAAGATTAATTGGAGATAATCTCAGGGGAAAGGTACTAGCATTAAGGGGGATAAGAGAAAGTTTCTTGAAGAGGAGACTTGAAGGAAGCCAAGAGGTAGAAACAAAGAAGGAGAGCCTTTTGGGCATAGGTGGAGTATTCTGTGGAAGGAAAAGCAAAGAGACCAGTCACGGAATTGCAAAGCATGTAGGGTCTAAGAAGACTGGACAAGTAGGAGAGGGTGAAGTTATAAAGAGCTTTGAATGCCAAGCAGAGGATTTTATATTTGATTCTGGAGGTGGTAGGGAGTCATTGGAGCTTACTGAGTAGGATGATGACATCATCAAATCTGTACTTCAGAAAGATCAGTTTAACAGCTGAGTAAAAATGAAAAAGATGGGGAGAGGTATGAAACAGAAGGACCAATCAGCAGGTTATTACAATAGTGTTGGCATGATGAAGGCCTGCACCAGGGTAGGTCAGAGGAGAGAAATGGAGATTTTGAAAAGGTAGAAATGACAGGACTTGGCAACAGTTTGTATGTTTGGGTGAAAGAAGAGTCAATGGTGACTCCTAGGTTTTATGCCTGGGTAAGTAGGAGGATAGTGATGCCCTCAAAAATAATAGAAAAGTTAGGAAGAAAGAGTATTTGGCAGAAAAGATAATGAGTTCAGCTTTGGAAATGTTGAGTCTACAGAACATTCAGTTCTAAATGTGTAATTGACAGTTGGGGAGAAGTCAGGGTGGATACGTAGATTTCAACAATATCTGTATTGCGATGATAATTGAATCCATGGGAACTGATGAGATCACTAAAATGGCAGAATAAGCACAGATAGTATACATCTCACCAAAAGTCTGTGACAGATTCTCAAGTTCGTACAGAGGGTAAAAGTGAGCTCAAACTTAGCTCTTAATTGCTGAAAATCTGTTTCTTTCATTTCTAGGTTACTCCAGAAGTTTTCTTTAAGCATGGTCAATCTGCATTCATCTTTGTCCTTGGCTCCCAATCCAGATTAGGAGCAGCTAGGTGGTGCAGTGGATAGAGTGCCAGGTCTGGAATTAGGAAGACTCATCTTCCTGAGTTCAAATCTGGCCTCAGACCCTTATTAGCTGTGACCCTGAGTAAATCACTTAACCCTATTTCCCTCAGTTTCTTCATCTGTAAAACAAGCTGGAGAAGGAAAAGACATCTTTGCCAAGAAAACCCCAAATGGGATCAAGAAGAATTGGATACAATTGAACAATGGTAACTTAACCTAGACATGGTCACCAACAAAGTCAAGATAAATTTTAGGACACTGATGGGAAGTATAATATCCTCTGGACTTCTGGGAAATAGAAGATCCTTTTCCAATCAAAGGGGGAGGGGAAGGTACTCAGGAGGGAGAGGGAAGAGATAAAGGCTGCACTAAAGCCTCTCCATCCCTCACCCAGGCCGTTTCTCCTCAATAGCATGCTGAAAAGTCACAAGTTTCAATTTCTAAAATTCCTCCCTTTCAGGCCAACCCAGAGGATGGAACAAATTCCCTAGTCAATTCTCCAATCAGACCTCTAGTCCAATGTTTTTCCCTTTAGCACATGACTTTCTAAGACTTTCTGCACTTAGTCTTAAAGTCTATGATTCGTTGATTACGAATTTTCACTTAGTTAAGATTTCTTAAGTTAGTATGGGGCAGTTTCACCCCCCTCTTATTTTCTCCTCCATTAGAATATAAGCTCAGGGAGCCTCACCACTTAACACAGTGTCTTGCACACAATAACAACAACAATATCTATTGGCAGCAGATTGTATGTTTGGGTGAAAGAGAAAGGGGTCAAGCATGACTCCTAGATGTTATGCCTGGCTAAGTGGGAAGATAGTAAGACCCTCAAGAGTAACAGGAAAGTTAGGGAGAGCATTTGGTAGAAAAGACAAAGTGCTTTACAAATATTTCGTTTTATCTTCTCAACAACCCTGGAAGTACGTGCTATTGTTATCTGCCCCCCTTTATTTTTACAGATGAGGAAACTGAGACAGAAAGGTTGAGTGACTTTGTCCAGGTCACACAGCTGTTGTGCCTAAGAGAGAACTTGAACTCAGATATTCCTGATTAGAGGTCCACCACCAACTGCAACAATAATAGCTAAATTTAGGCTTTAAGTTTTGAAAAGCATTTTACATATATTATCTCATGCTTGGTCGATTGAAACACATTTTTAAAAAGAACAATGAATAATAACAACAGCACATCCAAATCTACTAATGATAAGCATTTTCTTCCCGTGCATTTTTACTCATTCAGAGGGTAGTTTGGTGACAAGAAAGAAAAAAATAACATTCTTCTCTATCTCAGAATTTTTGTTACTCATGTCTGATTCATTCTTTGTGCGTGTATGTTTTTCCTTCTTGCCTCATTCACTGCCTTTTTGTAGAGGACGAAGACTGAATCATAGTCATTCCAGAAGAAAAAACAATTCAGATTCAGTCCTGGGAGGTTTGGAAGTATTTGTACATGTGTTGAAGAAGTCTTCTGCATTCCGGAGTTAATTTTGAGGCAAGTTGTAATAACCCTCTGGCGATGGAAGATTTTGCTCTCCTGAGTTTCAATAAGACATTTATCATCACACTCATCATTTCAGGGAAATCTGGATCTCCTATTCACTAGGAGCCACAGCTTGAGACCCAGTGGTGGAAACTTGATCTTGAGTGAGATGGTGTGGGGGGAGATGTGTAAGGTGGGGGGATGTGTTTTGGGGGTTCAGCTGCAGAGGAGTGCGTAGTAGAGACGCTTGAAGAAAGTTGGAATGAGAGGTGTGTATGTGTAAGCCCGGGAGGTGAAGTGGGGGAAGAGTTGGTGTGATTGGCTTCTTCTGCTGCTGCTTTAAAAGCTCCCACAATGCAGCGCCCGGTGTCCCAGTTCCGTTACAATGTATCTCCTGGAAAAGGCGAGAGAGAAAGAGAGAGAGAGAGGGCCCAGAGGATAGGAAGAGAGAGGCAGAAAGCAGTTACTGTAACCAGAGAGCGAAAGGCCGCAGGAGGTGCGCGCGGGAGGGGGGGGCGGTGCGCACACACACAAACACACACAAACAGACACACTCGCACACACGCACACACACTCGCACCCACAAACGCGCCCAAGGCAAAGGGGGAGGAGCCGCGCTGCTCCGCAGCCCCTCGGAGGCTGTTGCTGGTGCACAGCCCCCAGAGCTACAGTGTCAGAGTTCCAGACAGACGCAGACTCTGCCTCCCGCCCCCTTGCTTGATCCCAGCTGCAAAACGGCGGCGGCGGCAGCTGCCCCCTCCCCTCCACTGCGCTGCTGCTGCTGCTGCTGCTGCTGAAGCCGCCGCTGCAGCAGCTCGGGTGGTTTAGCCCTCCTCGCTTCAGGGAACTGGAGGTAGGGGTGGTGGGGAGGTTCTTCCCCACGCACGGACCACAGATTCCCTCCGCACACATACACACATTCCGTGGATGTGAAGCGTGCGGGCTTCATGGGATCCCCCTCCTCAAAGTCCCTAGCTCTGCTCCGGTGCTACAGTCTTGGGGTGACTCGCTGGCTGGAGGGGAGCAGAGCCTGAGCAACAGCGGCTGGAGGAGGAGGAGGAAGAGGAAGAGTGCCCGACTGCCCCAGCCGTCGCCGCCACCCGGGCAATCCAAGCAGCTTCAGCAGCCTGAGCTCTCCGGAGCCGCCTGAGTACCCGGTGCCCCGCGCTGCCCTACACCGCTTCCCTCGGCTCGATTTTGCAGCCTCCGGGGGCGTTGCAGCTGCAAAACTGTAAGTATCAACTTTAGTTGGCTCTAAAGATTTCTTAATGGGCCTTCCACCCCTCCTCCTCCTCTTCCTCCTCTTTCTTTCTCCAAACCTCCGGCTTCCTCTCTGGGTTCCTTCTCTTCCCCGCCCCCCTCATTTTTCTCTTTCTCCACCTTCTGTTTCTTTTACTCCTCTCGCCCCTCTTCACCTCCCTCTTCACCTTCTCTCTTTATTTCGTTTTGAATTTGATCAGCCATACACATACTTTTCAGAAAAGTACAAGGTCGCCCCCCACCCTCTAACCCAGAGCCAGTGTCCTTGGAGAGAGAGTTTAGAGGCCACTTTTTGCTTAACTGAGCAATGGGACTCTCACTTCTTGGATTCTTACCCCCAATGGAAATCAGGTTTATTTTTCTCTCGTAAGGCGGGTTAGTGGAATATTACTACTTTTCTTGTTCTCAGATGATAATTTGTTTCGTTGTCCATTGTTTAAAAAAAGAAATCTGTCTTTCTGTACTGCGCCCCACCCAGCCTTGAGTCCTTCTACCAAGCAAAGATAAAGTAGGAGAGACATTAAAAGTAAATCCGCGTGGGATTTAAAAGGGTAAATAGTACGTTGCAGACCGCAAGATGACACATTTAGGTGAGATTTGGTCCTTGCTTGGTACACAGCCGAGGATACTCTTAAGTCGAATATGTAGATTCTTTATGTCGGTTTTTCCAAAAAGAAACAAACTACATTTTCGTTTAGTATAACCGCCTGGTGTGGCTCGTCATCCACTACGTTCTCTTCGTATTAAATGGTATTTTGAGTAACTCAGCTGTGCAAATCAGCACTACATCTTACGTTTATGTGTAGAAAAAGGGAGAAGGTAGTAAGCATTTTAACAGCGACTTACACCTGTCGAAATAGGTAGGGCATTTGGGGAGACCTTGTGCTGGAGTGAAAAGAACGCTAGGTCACGAGATCTTGGTTCTAAAGCTGGTTTTGCCACTGTACTGGTAGTACATGTGTGACCTTGGACAAGTCACTTTTTCTTTCTGGGTCTCAGTTTCCTTATCTGTAAAAGCTCTAAATCTATGATTTGAAAAAATCATGAAAAAAATTAAAGCATTAAGTAAAAAAAAATTCCCAATAGTAGGCTTTATGACAGCCATAACATGTATCTTTTTTTTTTTTTACAATATGCCATTATAATTTTTGACTTTTGACTAGATCCACTTTGTCCCCAGGAGGCATCCTTAATATAAAACAAACAAACCATTCTATAAAGGGAGTCTGATAGAAGACTCCAGCAGGCTGAGATTTTTATTTGTTCAATTTGCATTGGATTATGTTAACAATTGCTGCATAGCATGAAGGGGAGGGAAATTGTATGGTGTGTCTGAATGCATTCTAAACATCTTGCAGTTTACCTTAGTACCTCAGATAATCTTGGACCCTTGCCGGGATAAGATGAATAGCAGTCAGTGCAAAGATGTTAAGTAAATATCAATTGCTTTCCTCTTTTGACTCAGCCAGTCCCTTTCCTCCTCCCTTGGAAGAAAGAGGTGGTACCTATGAATTTTGTCATTTTGTAGACTCTGATCATGTTGACTTTCATCTTATTATTTTGGGGGATAGGGAAAGGTAGAATGAAACAATTACATCTGTAACCTGTAAATTCACAATAGTATTCTTTTTGAAAGCTCACATAGGAGAATACAGATTGTAATGGAGTTTATACAGATTTAAGGAAATCTCTGTTTCTTCTAGGATTTTCAAAACAGGAATGTCATGTAAGAGGCACAATTATGATAAAGAGGGAAGTTTTCCTAGGATCATCTAGTTAAAAGCTTTTCAAGTCTTGGGACAGAAGTATGAGGCAGTAAATTAAGATATTTTGTAGAAATGATAAGTGTGTTTGAATTACACTTGTCCTGTAGGTAAAAGCTATACATTATTAACCTGCATATCTCCTTTGAAATTTCAAAGGAGAGAAAATGTTTGGTGTTGTTTTTCCTGTTCTATTTTTAAGAAATGTGCAATTCAATAAATATTTGGGAATTGCAGATTTAAAATTTTTTTGTGTACATATACATTCATTTCTTGTTTGCTTTTTTTAGGTGCTGAAATATATTAGGTAGCTTACCATGGCTTTTGCTCTCTCTGTACAGTAGGGGCTAACTTTCTGTCGTGGATTCCTCAAACATCCTGAGAGTTGATCATCAGTCCATAGAATCATAGTTTTACAACTGAAAAGGATCTTAGAGGAAGTGAGTCCAATCCTTTCATGGTACAGAAAAGGAAACTGAGGCAGAGAGTTGTGTCTTGCTTGGGGTCACACAGCTAGTTCTTTAGGATTTTATAGACCCATAAACTGATAGTGACACCCCCTTTCTCCCCCCCCCCCCACATTCTTGCAGGATAATAACAGCTATTTATATAGCACTTTAAGGGGCAGCTAGGTACAGTAGAGAGCACAAGGCCTGAAGTCAGGAAGACCCGAATTCAAATCCTGCCTCAGACACTTAGTAGCTTTGTGATTCAGGGCAAGTCATTTGACCCTGTTTACCCCCTTCCCCCTCTCCCCAATTTCTTCATCTGTAAAATAAACTGGAGAAGCAAATGGCAAACTACTCTAGTTTCTCTGACAAGAAAACCCCAACTGGCATCAGGAAGAGGCAGATACTACTAAACAACAAGGTTTCCAAACCATCCATCTATCTATCACTCTGTCTGTGTGTGTGTGTGTCTGTCTAGCTATATGTGTATAGGTATCACAACAACCCTGTGAGGTAGTTGCTATTTTTAATTTTGATCCCTATTTTATAAATGAAGAAACTAAGACAGAGAGATGTGATTTGTTCGTATTTTAGAGGTCATCTAGACTAACTCTTCTGTGGTGTACATAGGAGCATAGATCTAGGAACCTCAGGTGCCATCAAGTCCTCCTAGGAGGACTCTACCTCCTCCTCATTTGATGGGGGGGTGGGGTGGGGGTGGAACCTGGTTTCCAGAGATTTTAAGCAATCTGCTGCAAATCACACAGGTAGTAGCCATTACAGATAGGATTTAACCTACGTTCTCTGGCATCAGAGCCAGTGATCCTTTTCATTGTTTCAGGCAAGTGGTAAATTATTGACACCTAGAGATGGGAAGTTACTTACTTACTGGCATGTATATAGCAAATGGTAGAATCTGAATTTGAACCCAGGTCATCTAACTCCAAGTTAAATGCCATTTTCAATTGCCCTTCCTTAAAATAAGGCAATTTTTTTATTGCTGTGGGGATGAATGCCAGCAAGGTGGGGATAAACATCTGTTTGCTGGAGTAATCACACTTCTTTTAACACAGTCAGGCATAATTGCCTTGTCATCTACTCTGGAATATTAGGACAGCATACCTAAGCACTGTTAGAACCCATTGAAATGATTTCAAGGTCAATGAGGGTGGGGGAAAGGGATATGGTGTAGTTTAATAAACTCAAGTTGTTACAATTTTTCATTATTATCTACCTGTCCCAGTTGACATTCTCATCTATACTAAGTAGATATCAAAGCTCAGGATGTAAAGAGAATGTAAAATGTCATTCCTGAAAGTGAAGAGCAGACTCTATTATTGCATCTGACTTGCCATCTTTGATGGTTTTTTCTTTGTCTCTTAATACAGAAACCAAATGGATATTCTCACATGTTAACTCCTTGCTAGTGACATAGATTACATGAAATAATGTTTTGCAGTTTTTAAGGGAGAAAAACTGATAGAGAAAATTAATTGCACAGTTATAAATTGAGATACCTTTTAGTGTTATCCTTGTTGTTTTCTCTTGTAGATAATCCTTTCCCTAAGTACATCATTAAAGTAATTATGCTGCTTTATACAGTCCAAAATTACTGAAAGAAAAGGTCTTACTGTGGCATATTATTTTACACATTGTCATATGATAACACATGTTAGCTGTTGTTGATTGCTTAGTGAAGGCAGTGAAAGAAAATTATGGCAGAAGAAAGAATTCTACTTCTAATGACATTTCAGCCTTAAGTTTTAAGATTTTTAAGCTGTTTAAGTAACTTATAGAAGCAGAGAATTATTTAATCTGTTTTATTATAGAGAAGCAGGTATAACTCTAAAGGTGAGGTATTTTTAAATGGGCTACCTATAGGAGATATATTCCTTGTTTTTATTACTGGCATTAATACTAGGAGAAGAGATATCAAAAACTCAATATTTTGATCCTCTTAGGAATAAGAAAACTAAAGCTCTTGTGACTGATACTAATAGGCTCCCATTTACAGAGCCTTTTAAAATTTTCAAAAGACTTTTGCTACAAGAGTCCTCGGAGGTGGATAGTATGTTCATTTTACAGCTTAGGAAACCAAGACACTGAGGTAAGGTGACTTGTTCAGGGTCACATACCTAATAAGTTTCTGAGGTGGGATCTGAGAGAAGGTCTCCTGACTCATTAGATGCATGAGTCTAATGAGCTCCTTGAGAGGAGGTTCTGTTTGCCTTTGTGGCGCCGGTTTTTTTTTTTTCTTTTTTCTTTTTTGTGTCCCCAGAACTTAGCACAGTGCCTGATAAGTAAATGCAAGATGAGGAACTGTCAGACTATTTCTTTCCAAAGTAACATAAATTCCCTTTGCTTCACTATATGCATGTTTTATTTCAACAGATACTTTGGAACACTTACTGTGCATCACAAACCTACTTCTTTAGTATATCAAGGACTTGTAATTTTTTAAGTGAACATTTCCACACTAATGCAGAAGATGACCCTTTATAACTTATTAGAAGGTAGATGAGAGATGCTGCAGTTGGAAGTTCATCACCCTGCATCCAACTTTTAGAGGCTAAGACAATTGACATATTATCCATCATCAGTCCTTCATGCCTTGAACCTTCTCCCTCCTAATCTCAACCTTCTGACTTCCCTGGCATTTTTTCAGGTGTTTGTTAGCTAAAGTCCCATCTTCTGCAAAAAGTCTTTCCAGTCATTGTATCTTCCCTCTGAGATTACTCCCAATTTATCCTGTATATGGCTTGATTGTACCTAATTGTTTGTGTGTTACCTCCCCCATTAGATTGTAAGCTTCTTGAGAGAAGGAACTACCCCCCATCCTCTTTTTCTTTGTATCCTCAGAACTTAACACAAATGCCCGGACATCATAAGGCATTTAATAAATGCTAGTTGACTTAAACTGATAGATATATGCACAGTCACAATTCCAACTTTGATAATTCAAAATGTTACTCTATTTGAAAACGTGAACATTTCACATTGGAATCCCCAAATCCTAACCACTTAATGAATTTATTAATGTCATTTGTACTTGTTACTTAGTTTAGTTTATCAACTCCCCCTCCAGAATTTTTTCCCTAGCCATTGAATGAATTTTTTCCTTTAAAAAAAAATATATCCAGTTTCAGTGAAACTTGAAAGATACAGTAGACCCCTTTAACAATTTGTCAGTGCTCCATACAGATCAATCCCAAGGGCATGATGAATGGGGTGCCTTGGTATAGGGCAGTGATTACAGAGGCAGATGGTAGAGGAGAACGTGAGTTTCTATGCTGTCTCCATATTGAAAAGAAAGAAAAAAACCCTACAGACTGCTTGAGGGTTTTGTAGATATCATTAGCCTACAAACCTCCATCCCCACATACAAGTGGAACTGGGCCTCCCTGCTACAAATATACCTGCTTTTTTCTGTTGATTTTAGTCTGATTTTACTGTATAAACCCGATTGGGAGTGGGAAAAAGTGTCTTTTTTTCCTCTGTGTGTATATATGTACATATGTGTGTAGAATGTATAAATATACATGTGTAGTATGTAGTAGTTCATATCTCTTATATCTCTATATATTATCTTGATCTATATATGCACATGTTGTCTTCTCTCATAGACCATAAGTTCCTTGACATCAATTACTGTTCATTTTAGTTTTCATATTCATCCTGGCATAGTACCTGGCATGGAGGTGCTTAATAATTTCTTGTTAATTGATTGACTGTTATTTACCTCTAGCTAGTACCCTCTGGACATGGTTCTGACACTATATATTTATTTACATAATAAATTCTCTTTATTTCATAGGGCAAGAGTGATAGTCAGAAGATTATACTTTCCACCCCTTCCGTTCAGTCGTTAATCTAACATTTATTAAGTCCCTTCTGTGTGCTAGATGGACTCGACACTGTGCTAAGCACTGATGATGCGGAGGCAAAAAAAAAAAAAACCAATCCCTGTTCTCAGGGAGCTCACAATCTAATGGGGAAGATGAAATGAAACGACGATGTACAAATAAGATACATACAGGATTGTTGTAGTTTGACCTTTGTTCTCAAAGAGGACCAATGACTTCAGGAGAGTGGTGTCTTGACTTGCAAGTGAATTGGATTTGAGTGAGACACAACTGTTCAAAGTCATCAGCATCATTCTGTCTTCCAGTCATCAGATACCAGTGGCAAGGTATAGCTCAAGATGACTGGTGATAGCCGATATATATATATATGTATAGGATAAATTGGGCTGATATTTATTATTATCAGGACAGCATGGAGTAGTGGATAAAAACCCTGCCTTTGATACATACTACCTGAAACCTTGGACCATTCTTTTAATTTCCCAATACCCCAGGCAACTGTCTAAGATTATTAGTTAAGAGCTAATAGTTTGCCTTGGTAAAAGAAATTTTACTCATAGCTCCTTACACTGATGGTAAGGGTGCCCAACCTAACCTCAGATAACTTAAATCACCAACTACACCTTCTATTCTTTATTTTACTTATCATCTAGATAATAATTATGGAAGTTTATTGTAATGAAGCAATTTTGATATTTTGAATTCCTCCCAAAATGATTTAAATTCTCACTCATATGTGTATTTGCAATGTTAAAGTATCTGTGCCTTTTACATTGTTTAATATTCATTATCCTAATTATTGATTCTTCTTTTGGTGGTTTTCAAAGAATCACAGAAGCAGACTCAGAAGAAACCTCTCTTGCAACCTAGTCAGACGCGTACCTGAAAAGAATCCTCGCTATAACATACCTGCCAGGCGGTCATCCAGCTTCCCACAACCTCTTCAGGTGACCAATGCACTTTTGTATGGCTCTAATTGTTAGAAGAAATAGAGTGAAAATAGTACTTTGGAAAGGATTGTGGAAAGGAAACCATCACTTGGTTTCATGTTGACTTGGTTAATTTTGTCCTTTGTAATTTTCAGTTTCCCTATTTGCAAAATGGGGATTATAATAGTACCTGCTTCAGGGTTCTTGTGAGGATTAAATGAAATAGCATATATAAAGTGCTTTGCAAAGTTTTGCAAACCTAAGGTGCTATTTAAATGCTAGCTATAATTATTATTATTAATGATGGGGTGCTTGGGTTACTTGTGCTTGAACCCCAGTTCCAAGATCACATTTCTTCCTAGCTTCAAAACACTGTCCCTGATGGTATTCTCCCCAGCCCAAGGACACTATGACTCATGAGTGGGCCCCAGTAAGACAAACTACTTTTTCCCACAATTAATTACTCAAGACAAACTGCCTTTCCTCACAATTACTCATGAGTGAACCACAGTGAAACAAACTATCTTTCCCCATCACAAGAATGAACTGACCTCTGAAAAAATCCTCTTGTAAAAACAGGACTATCTTGTAACCATAGGATTATCATGTATTAATTCCCAAAGTTAATGTATACAATCCAGAAGTCAAGCTATACAGTCTTAAAGCTATCTTGCTATAGACCTAACAGACCAAAAATACATCCCTGATTTTCTTCCCTTCCCCTAGTTTCCAAATAGTGAATGATACCAGTGATCAAGGTTGTAAATTAACACCTAATTAGCATATCTGCTAGATAATCCACTACTTTTCCTCTATAAGCTTTAGCATCATTCTTGTTAAGTTGCAGGTTTCTTAAGGAAGGTAGGTTCCCCAAGGAGCTTTGCCCACTGTAATAGCACAACAATAAATCTCTGGCATCTTGACTTGAAGAATACTTGAGTCCATGAATTCATTCCAGTCAACCCTATCCAGTACTCTGGTCCTTTGTGGGGAGGGGGGTCTCTGAACCCCTTAAACTGCATCATTACAATTTTCTGATGTGAGGAATCTCAAGATTTTAGTGCTAATTTAGATTTGTGTGCATAGATAAGAAAGTATAGAAACTTGAGTTCTATTAATGGCTGGATAACTCAAATCCAAAAGCATGTATTAACTATCTACTATGTGTGCCAGGCATTGTACTAAGCACTGGAAATACAAATAGTAGCAAAAAGACAGTCTCTACCCTCAAGGAACTAATGTTCTAATGGGGGAAGGTGATACATAAAAGAATGGTAAAAATGGAGGGATGGGAAAAGAAGGCACTTGCCCCTCCAAGAAGATGGGAGAGTCAGGAACAGAACCCAGAAGGAAATGAAGGAGTGTATATAGCTGGCCTGGACCTTCTTGAATATGGAGTTTCTGGGAGAAACTGGACACTCAGAAGAAGGGATCGCAGGAGTAGAGGGAATTTACCAAAGTGAGAAGGCTGTTGGAGGATGGTGGTGAAGTCTAACTGTAAAATTTTATAATATAATTTTGCACAAGTCACTAGATATTTCTGTTCTTTAATTTCCTAATTTGTAAAATGAAGGTTTCATATCTGGCCTCAGATACTTCCTGGCTATTTGCCTCCGTTTTCTTATCTGTAAAATGGTTTGGTTAGATCAATGGTTCTCAGACTTTATGATCTTAGGACCTCTTTCGTGGTCTTAGAAATCATTGAGGACCAACATGACTAAGGTGAAAATATATTTAATAAGAATGTAAGAGTAGAACCTATATAAGATTGCACATCTCTCAGCGAGGTGGGGGGGAAGTAGAGGAAGGAGGGGGAAAAATCTAAGATATATGGAATTGATTGTAGAAAACTGAAAGCAAATTAATTAATTAAGAAATCATTGAAATCACTTTCACTGCCTACCCAACAAACTTTTGTTTATGTGGGTTGTATCTATTGATGTTTACTCTATTCAAAATTAAAAGACCTTAGCGATATTATAAAAATAGTTTTGACCTTGAGGACTTCCTGAAAGTGTCTGAGACTTGCAGAAGTCTCTGGACCATACTTTGAGAAGCAGTGGATTATGATACAGCTCTCAGAGAAAACTCTGGGACTCCTGGGCTCTTTTCATTTTACTTCTTTAAGATTCTTTTTTGAGGGGGAGAGAGGGTTCTAAATCTCTTGTCATTAAGGTGTTTGGGGAAGAAATAAATTCTCCCTTTTAATCAAACATAAACAAATTTTATGAACAAAAACATAAAATTCCATTCTCATCTCTGTTATCGTTAATTGGGTCTCTCCTTATCTCTCCTTGAAAATTACCCCCACCTCCTACAGACACTATCTTAATTTTCCTTGTATTAATTATATATTACTTTACCACATTTTCCTGCTCCATCTACTCAATCCTGTGCTAATGGTGCTTGTATGTTGCCTATATGTAGTTTCTTCCTAGTCCCAGAAGTTACTTTCTGAAATGAAGTCAACCTACTTTTTCTTTCAACCTACCTTTTTAATCGCAGAAATTTAATCTAGGCATGAATTGTACCCAGGAAAGAAAGTGTAAATGATTCCTTCAGCCCCACAGGTAGCAAGCAATTTGTGCGCTATATTCACTATTCACTCAACAACCATTTAAGAAGAACTTACTGTATGCAAAGGATTGTATTAGTCATAATGCAAGATAAAAAGCTACACTCTCAGAGAGTTAGCCTGGGGTGATTCAAAGACAGCTGGGAATTGGTGGCAAGAGCTTTATACATAAATCCCAATTTAGATACCCAGAGGAATTTTGTGACCAGAAACAAACCGCTTCACTGCTTTGGGCTTTCTCATTTATAAAATGAGGGCCTTAGACTTGATCATAGCTTTCTTATTTATAATCCATCTCCCTCACTCTTTGCATTTATTGTGCTTTCTGTGATATGCACATTACATTATTTTGATTAAAAGCATTTTAAAATATATTTTGACCATTTTATTTCAATGTAATTGGTTTCCTTTGTTATCTTACATATTTTATGTTATGCCTTTAAAAATATTTTTAGAAAGGGTCCATAGCTTTCACCAGACTGCCAAAGTGTGGGTTCTATAACCCAGAAAAGTTAAGCACCCCTGTTCTAAACAGTTTCTTTGGTATTTATAGGCACTGCCATTCTATTAGTAAATGAGCTAAACTCTGAAATTCTGTGACACTTAGCTCCTCTGCCACTCTTAAGTTCCCCTTTTGAAGGCTGATAGAGACTAAGAGAGCCATGCTAGTTGGTGTCTTTTAGCTCCATTTCATCCTCCTCACAGCTGCTGAAGTAATTTTCTAAAGTATAAGCATGATCATGCCACTCCCCTATTCAATGAACTTCCTATAGTGGCTTCCTATTAGTTCTGGGTTCATTTGAACTCCTTTGTTTGCCATTGGCCCCTTTGGGCCTTAACCGCCTCCTCTCTGTCTGTGTTATAGTCTGGTCATGTTGGCGAACTAGGTTTCCCTCACATAGGATGCTTCGTTTCTCATTTCTGTCTCTGTTTTCAACCATTTCCTCTGTGTCTTCAATGTCCTCTCTTGTCACTTTGACCTCTTAGAATTCTTGACTTTCAAGACCCAGTTCAAGTCCCACCCTCCTTCCTGACTTACCAGATAAAAGTTCTTTATCCTCTAAGGTTACTTTCCATCTACTCTGTATGTATATGTGTGTGTATAAGCACACACTTATGTTTGTTACATGTACACTCATATATACACCTATATGTATGTTTATATACACATTATGTCTACCATTGGAATATAAGCTCCTTGTTGGTGGGAACTGTTTTTGCTTTTTCTGTTGTTGGCATTTCAGTTGTTTCAGTTGTGTCTAACTTTTCCATGATCCCATGTAGGTTTTTTCCATTTTCTTCTCCAGTTCATTTTACAAATGAGTAAACTGAGGCAAATAAGGTGAAGTGACTTGTCCAGGGTCACACAACTAGTAAATGTCAGAGGCTCTACTTGGCCTCAGGAACTCTTCCTGACTCCAGGCACAGTGCTCTATCCACTGTGTCACCTTTGCTGTCTGCTTTTTCTGTAGTAATTACATAATAAATGCTTCATTAATGTGCTTTTGTTTTTTTTTTTATTGGCTAAAAAGAATGAACAAAATTAAAAATAACATTCAGTTTGTAAACTGATAACCCATCTATCTAAATGAACTAAACTGATTATAACCAGTCAGTGGTTCAGCCAGCTGACTGGACTTGTGCTAAGACTTGAGTTTCTGTTCGGGTTACAATTGTGTTAAATTTCAAAATGCAGATAAATCATGCATCCTTTATTTGGTTTTGGACTGCAACATGATTCATTTTATAGTAGATTTCCCTTTCTAGTTAAATTTTGTTTTGTCTAATATCAAAATTATTTTCTGTGTGTAATAAGAGGTGACTTCCAATGTGTTGGCAGTAAGGAGGGGGAACAAAGCAAGATTGGTACTTTAAAGCTGCCATGGTCAAAGCAGGAAGCTGGTCATCTATATAAACAAATCCTCAGTTTTCAAGCTGTGTTTTATAAAAAGTCTGTTTGGAAATAGGTTGTTTAGAATTTGGAGCTCATCTTCCTAGAGAAACAATGTTTTAAAGTGGTGCTTGGGATCTAGGCCAGCCAATTTAACCCATCATGTAACTGAATTACACTGCTATGATAATACTGTTAATACTAAAAATTCTAAGCGAGTATTTGTGGTGATCTTTTAGATAATTATGGGATGAGTAAACTGTTGGAGGGCTAAACTGGGAACCTGACCAACTTTGATATTGTTTAAATGGGAAAATCTTGCATGGGGATATATTGCATGATAGAAAGGGAATAGGTAAGGTACTCTGAACATAACTCATACTCCTTCCTCTATCCACTTAATATTTGCCAGGTTGAGCTGAAAAGAGCATGATGTCCTTTGTAACACTGCTACCCTTCTCAAGCTTGGGGTGGAGGGGGTGGTAAAATTGATCTACAAGGACTTGTTAAAGTACCTACATGCTAGGCACTGGAGATACAAAATACAAAGAACAGTGCCTGCTTTCAAGTAGCTTGCATTTAATTGGGGGAGATGAGTACATGCCTAAGTATACATGCAGCATAAATTAAAGGGGAATAAATGCAAATAAAAACAAAGTAATTAGGGAGGGCTCTAGAAGTTGGGAGGACACCAAGCAAAACTTCATGTGGAAGGTGGTACTTGATGAAGTAGAAGTGAGGAGGATGTGTAGCCATCCCTCTGGCATGGCAGATGGATGCTTGAGGGATGGCTACACATGGGAAAGTGGAGAGCCATGTGTGAGGAACCAAGTGAAAGCCAGTTTGGCTATATCAGAGATCTTGGGAGGGGCTGGAGGAGTGAAATACAGTCAACGGAGAGCCCCACCCAGAGGTTATAGGCTAGGGTAGTGACATAGTTAAACCTACCCTTAAAAATCACTTTATAGTTGGAGGAAGATAAACTGAAGTGATGAAAGACTTAAGTCAGGGAGTCCAGTAAGAAGGCCATTGCCATTGCAGTAACCTAATTGTGAAGCGATGAAGGTCTGAACTAAGGTGATGTCTATGTGAACAGAAAAAAAAAGTGGTTTGATATGAGAGAAGTAGGGGTAGAAATTGTAGGAAATGGATAACTAACTAGATATGAGGTGAGTGAGTAGAAGTGAATAATGCCTTATGCTGAGGTTATGAGCTTTCAACAGAAATAGGGAAATTTGAAATAGTAGTAGGTTGGGATAATAACTTCTGTTTTTTAGACACAGTGAACTTGAGATAACTAATCTAGGACATCCAATTTCAAGTGTCCAATAGGTAATTAGTGTTATGGAAGGGAAGCTGGTGGCAAGGCTAGACTCTGGAAGCTGGTATATCAACGAGTTACCTGTGTGGACATAATTAAATCAATGGAGCTGATAAAGTCACTGAGAGTCAGGAAAGAGAAAAGGGCCTAGGACAGAACCTTGGGGAACATCCACGATTAAGGAGTGTGATGAACCTGCCAAAGAGACTGAGGAGTCATCACAAATCAAGGTGGAATACTAGGAGAATATAGCATTTCAAAATTTCTGAGAAAAGAGCATCTAGGAGGGGAGAGTTATCCATAGGATCAAGTAGAAAGGTAAAGTCATCTGATTTGGTAATTAAGATCATTGGTAACTATAGAAAGTAGTTTCATTTGAGTGATGTCATAAACCATGTTCCAAAGGATTGAGACCTGAGAGAGGAAAAAAAAAAACCTAGAGCCAAGGAATATAGAGTTTGCAGAGAAAAGGGACAGATAAGGATGAGCTTGAGGGTATGTGGGTAGGGTTTTTTGTTTTGTTTTGTTTTAGAATGGGAGAGATGGGCATGCTTGAAGGCCGTAGGGAAAGAATCAATAGATAGGGCCAGTTTGTAGACTAGAGATTGAGGAGATGATTAAGAAGATGGGGAAAAATGTTAGGCACATGTAGAGGGGCTGACATTGGCATGGAGAAGGGCCACTTTATTATCAAAGTCTGGTGAAAGTAGATGAGAGTATAGAGGATAATAAGTAGAGAAAATGTTAAGGGTTTTTGAGATGAAGAAGAGGGAGATTGTAGCAAATGGCCTTAATTTTTCTCAGTTAAGAGATGGGGCCAAGAAAATTGAGAGGGGGAGGCAAAGGTCAAAGTGGAAGGTCAGAGAGAGGTAAATAAGATGGTTTCCTTCCTCTTTAACCACTCTTTCACACTTCCTAGCCAAAGACTTTTTATTTATATTAATTAAATATCTGGGAAGTGCCAGTAAGGATAATTAAAAGTCAATATTAATCATTTTCCTTAGAGCTGGGATTTTTAGCCTGGGATCCACTGACCCTTAGATTTCAGGGGGTCTGTGGACATGGATAGGAAAAAAAAATTACATTTAAAATTGCATTATTCTGAGAAGGGATTGATAGGTTTCACCAGATTGTAACTTTGTCTTTGGCTCTGATCAATTTAATATGATGTTCTTTGTTAAAGTAGTCTTATATTTGACTTGCTTCTCTCAGGCCAATCAGAGTAAAAGGGAGGAACCCTAGTTCTAAGACACAGCTTTTTGAGAACATCTACTAGAGGAAAAACCCAGGTACTTCTGATCTCAGGATAGGTTCGTATGATTATTTTCTATGTAAATATGATCATATTTTTCAGTAATCTACCCAATTTTCAACTTTTTCTTTTGAAATTATAACTTCTTATATTTTACACATTTTAGAAGAGCCTTTTGCATTAGACTGGATGATGGTATTTTCATACTGTAAAACACACCTACGCAGTATATGACCCATGCCAAAGGATTGTCATTTCTCACTCTCTCCTGTTTGTTACATGACCTGTGGCAGCTAGCCATCGTCAGTTTCTCTAGTCTAACCTATCTGCAACTCAAAGAAGTTTACAAGTTGTAGAGGTCTGCTCTAAAATCTAGAGAGAATCTATTTGAGGAGAGGGAATCTTGGAGAGATTAGCAACTTGCCTCTGGTCACATAACTACTTAGTGGTAGAATGCTGGAATTAGAGATTTAAGGGCTTTTGAGTCCCTCTGCAGCCCTCTGTGTTCTGCACAACCTTGTTACTTATCATACAGTGAACAGAGAATCTGAGAAGACTTTATTAGCAATATTTCCCCTTCTAAAATACGGTGTCCCAAAAATCTTGGTGCGGTTAAGCTTACTATGGCACCAATACTTTTGGTGGCAAACTGCATTAAATATGAAATTTCTTATGTGACAATAGACCTGATGCTGTTCTGGAAACTGCAGTGCCCTCTCCCCCAAAGGGGCCATGCTCTGGGCACTGCAGGTACTGGATTCTTGGGTGAGCCTGGCCTCACCTGAGAGAGAGTGGCTCATAATCTCTTTTCTTCATTGCCTTTTACTCTTTGAACCCCCCTTACCTGGAACCCCAAGAGAATCACAGAAAATTTAGATACGATTCATGTTCAGGGTCTCTCCAAGAGGGAAAGGAAAGGTAGTCAGCATACAGTGAGTAGCACAGCTCTTCGTTTGTTGTACTACAATGCTTAAACACAAAAGACTCATAAACATATGTTGATAGAACTTACACATGATATAAAGTAATAAAGAGCACCTATTATATTTTCCTGGGAGGTTGAGAATTGAGACATGAAAATGTGGGATGTTTAGTGGGATTATTGAATGGCCAATTTACCTTCACCTCTGCTCCATATTGTTGAGTAGCTCCCTAGGAATAGTGATGAATTTGTACCAATCCAAAGCACTGGTTGTGTATTTTGTGAATGATGCCCAGCATTTGAAAGATGGCTATGGTTAATGATCCCAAGAATAACGAAGGTAGTGAGCTAAATGTCTTAGAAGGTAACCAAACCTGTCACCAGCTTGTCATTAGAACTATTCTCTAGTGAGAACTGGAGTAAGTAGTGAGTGTCCTGTGCTGCACCAAATGGACTACTTGTAGATATTCTAGTAGTGTCCCACTGAACTCATTTGGAATTTTACAAGGAACTTCAATGTGCAGGTAGAAAGCAGTTATATTTAATAACTGCTGAGTCAAATGCCTTTTCAAAAAGGAGAATTCAATAACATAGCTAGTTGCATTGATATGCTGGTAAATGTTTAGCAGTTAGCTGCAGGGAGTGTATATGTATGTGCTAAGTGGTACAGTGGATAGAGCACTGGGAACTCAGTGAAGACTCAGTGAATTTATGAATTGAAATTTGTCCTCAGATGCTTATTAGCTGTATGACCCTGGCCAGGTCACTTAACTCTTTTTGTCTCAGTTACTTATCAGTAAAACAAGCTAGAGAAAGAAAGGTAAACCAGTATCTCTGGTTCAACTGAAAAAAAAAAATGACAATCACATGTAGCTGTATATATGTAGATATACACATATACATATAAATATGGATACATACACACACACAAGTTAAAGTTTTATGGATAGCAAAGATTTGTAGCATGTAGTTTTTAAATAGTAAAACATACAACACTCCATTTTAAATTCATATAGCCAATTGATTCTCACAGAATGCTTTCATTGATTTTTTTTTTTTCTGGACTCTTGCATTCATAGCCAACCTACAGTTACAGTTCAACCATGATTTGATTAATGGTGATACATCCCAATCCACTAACTCTTTTCCCAATAAATTTATTGTCATAAAATATGCGTTCTACTGTTAAATGATTATCTTAATTATACTGATTAAACTGAAACCTCTTTCAGCTTTAGCACTGCTGATTACAATAGTGTGCACTATCCTTTTAGCTTTTCATATAATTAAAAGGACTAAAAATAGACTAATTCTACATTATTTTTTTAAAAATCCTGAAAATCATTGAAATCAGTTTCATGTTTTGAAATTTCATTTAAAATGATATGATTTTTTACCAGCTATTTATGATTAAGTTAGTTATTTATAGAGCCATAGTTGGTCATTTTTCAGTTGTGTCCAGCTCTTCATGATGACCTTATTTGGTTGTGGGATTTTTTTTGCAAAAATACTGGAATGATTTGCCATTTCTTTCTCCAGCTCATTTTTATAGATGGGGAAACTGAGGCAAACAGGATTAAGTGACTTGCCCAGGGTCACATAGCTAATAAAAGTCAGAGGTCCAATTTGAACTCAGGAAGAGGAGTCTTCCTGACTATATGCACTGCCTATGGTCTGCCTTCTATAAAGGTAGACACTGAGAGCAGTTTTGGTACTCTGACCTCTAGCCCTTCAATCTGAGGGGAAAGGAGCCTGAGGTAGGTGGTGTTAGCAGCATGGTGGTGAGTTTAGAAATGATGAGTTTGTCCTGGGAGGGACTTCTTGTTTCATTGTGTTGAAACCAGTCAGGGCAATAGATTCAAAGTGGGGTATGGGAATTCTTTTCAAGCAGCAAATAATATTACTGGTGCAAGAGTGGATTGAAGACACATTAGGTATGTTTAACAACTCTCTGATTAAATTCCAGATTCCTGACAATTTAACAGTCAGCTCTCTTGAGCGAGTACTCACTGGCTCCAGCACACCATTGGCTAATTGATATATAACTTCAAAATCAATCTGTATAAATGTTTCAGTAGTAATTGCACAAAAATAAATATTTTTTCAAAAGAAGACCCTTATATTACGCACTTTCTACTTTGCTAGAGGTTGAACTCACATTTCCAAAATCCATGATGAAAGATTCCATTTTAATGTGTATCTACGTTTATGTATATGTACGTATATATGTACATGTGTAAATGTGGACAAATGTATACATTTATAATATAAGTACTGGAATGTTTCATATAATTAAGAACTGAAGAGACAATAGAGCTAGCCAGGATTTTGTCAGGGTCCTTCTAAAAGCTATTATCTGATATTTCTTACAGGTATCCCCAATTAAAAAGTGAAAGTACACTCTAAGAAGACAAGGAGACTGTCTTAATTTTATATTCACAGCACTTTGCAAAAAGCAGAGAACCTTAAATACATGGCGTCCAAATGAATGAAGTGACTCTAGGATTTTAAACCATAAATTTAGAATATTGTCAAGGGAATTCAAGTTAAGAACTGACACAGTTTTCTGAATTTACTGATTGTGTTCAACTTGAAATTGTCATTTTTATTCCCTGAATGGAATATTTTTACTGTCGCATATAGTAGTAATATTGAACTTATATGGAGGATAGATTTTTTTGAAATATCAGCCTGAAATTGAATAGTTCTCTCAAAGCTCCTTAATTAAAATCCTGTACTTTTATGGTTTAGGACTTTATACCCAGACTTGTTGACTCTCATTTAACATACAGTTCTTAACCCCTAACCTATTTTCCTAGCAAATTAGAAGTGGAGGATGAACTGGCAGTAGCTGGACTAGTGACCTTTAGTGACAGATAGTTTAAAGCCTTAAGGGGAAAGAACTAAAGTAAAAAACTCTGACTGTACAATATTGCCAGGGATATTTATCATCATAGAACACTACAGCCAGAATACCACCAGCAAATTAAAATTTCTTCTGTCTGTGGAAAGAAGAAAGCTCATGACCAATCAAGAAATAGAGAGGCCCATAAATTAAAATCGATCATTTTTGTTACATAAAATTTAAAATTTTTGGACAAATTTAATATCGCTAATATTCAAAGGGAAACAAATTTTTAAATGAGAGGGAAAAAAAATCTTTGCATCACATTTTTCTGATAAAAGTTTGTTTCCCAACTGTATAAGAAATTGTTTAGATTTACAAAAAAAATCCATTCTCCAGTTGATAAAAGGTCTAAGAATATGAACAGGCAGTACTCAAGGAAAGGAAGCCAAGCTATTGATAACTACATGAAAAAAAGCGTTCAGAATCTCTACTAATAGAGAATGTGAATTAAAGCAATTCTATCTTACGCTCATCAGTGACAGAGATGGCGAAGAAAAGGGAAAATGGTCGATACTGGAGGGACTGTGGGAAAACATAATATTGATACACTGTTGGTGGACCTGTGAATGGATACACCATTCTGTAAAGCAATTTGAAATTATACATAAAGAGTATGTGTCTTTAACTCAGTTATACCACTGCTAGGTACATCTAAAAGATCAAAAAAGAGAAGAAGGTCCTTTCTGTAAAAAAATGCTACTAGCAGCTCTTTTTGTGATGGGAAAGCCCCTCTGGAAACTAAAGGGATACCCATTCATTGAGGAAGGGCTGAATAAGTTGTATGTAAATGTGATAAAGTTACACTATAAGAAATGAGGAGCAGCAGAGTTGAGATTGTAACCTAGGGCTTCCCATTCGATATTTGCTCTAGAGTGGAGAATGAGAGCTTCAAGTAGACAGTGTTCTGTCTTACTTAAAGTGTGGTGCCATTAAGCCAAATTTGTTGAGACTTTCACTTTTCACCACATCTTTGCTATCTTCTTCTGATCCCCTGTGAACATTTCTCTCTACACTCCTACAATTCTGCCACCTCCAGTAGGATCTCTTTTAAGTCTACTCAATCTAGTTAAGTTACTTTCCCTATCTTTGTTCTAGTGCCATTTTATTTGTGTTCTATAGGCACATCTGGAACTGGTAGGCTCCGCTTTCCTTCATGGGAAAAGACCTTGTTACAAAAACTCTGGAAAATCTTTTCAGTTGAGTTTCATCTGTACTTGCCCTCAGGATGACTTTGCATAATTGGATTTTACTTTCCACAGCTTTTTTTTTCTGTTTTATAAAGCAAAACTGCTTATAATATTCTATCATTCTTCTACAATATGAATGAGTTCATATTATTTTAAATCTGTTCTGCCCTTCCCTGTGATAGCAATCTTTTTATTAGGCACGTGAAGTGGTTTTTCTTAAACTGAGGTACTTTCTAGGCTTTTTTAGTCTTGTTAATTGGTTTTATGTGTGTGTGTATATTTGGAAATTCTATAATTTGTGAAGTTCATTCTGTTCATATCCAGTTTTTTGTTTTGGAATCAACAGCTTGCTTAGGTTAATTTGGAGTTTAATTTCATATCATACCTTTTACTAACTTCTTCCTTTGTATTTGTTTTATTTTTTATCTAAATAGTCAGTAGTTTGACTGTATACAGATAACTGTTTCAGGAATAATGCCTATATGAGACACTGTCATTTCTTCCCTGTTCAAATATGATAAATTGTGTATGCTACTATGGTAATATATACACATATATATGCACACATATATGCACATATACACACATGCATGCATTATATACATACATGTGTGTATGTACATTTGGCCTATTTTATTCCTTATTACTGGTACGTAATTTCTAACACTTTTTACTTACTTTGTCTAGTCTGAGCTCTTTGTTGAATTCCTCTCCTGCTTCATCCTAGATATCACCTTTTTCCCTTTCCCTTTCCTCTCCCATTTTTCCCCTGAACTTAATTTTTTTCAATTAATAAGCATTTATTTTCTTCTCTCCCACTCCCTCCCCAATTAAAAAAAAAGGAAAACAAAAGCAAAACTTTTGTAACAGGCATGCTTAGCCAAGCAAAATAAATTCCCACATTGCTCAGATCCAAACACCTATGCCTCATTCTTCATCTTGAGTCCGTCAATTCTCTCCTATATGTAGCGTTCTTCATGATCAGTGGTTGGGAATCATGGGTGGTCAGGGCATTGATCAGAGTTCTTAAGTATTACCAGTTGGTTGCCTTTAAACTATTATTGTTACTGTATAAATTTTCTTTGCTAGTTCTATTCATTTCACTGCACATGAGTTTATAAAGTCTTCTCAGGTATCTCCAAAACCTTTTTTTGTCATCTCTTATGGTACAATTGTGTTCCTTTATAGTCTTACGCTACAATTTGTTCAGCCATCCTCTAATTGATTGGCTCCCCCTTAGTTTTCAGTTCTTTGACACTACAAAAAGAAAAAGATAATATTTTTGTACATATAAGTTCTTTTCATTTTTAAAAATCTTTTTGGGGAATGGGATTAGTGTTTAAAAGAATAAAAACTTTTAAATTCATTGTAGTCAAAATTATCCATTTTATCTTCTGGGATCTTTTATCCTTTGTTAGGTCATAAAATCTGAAAGATAATCTCTTCTTGCTCTTTTACTTTGGATTTTACCTTGATAGTAGTGAAGCTTTGGTTTAAACCTAATTATTGCCAGACTACTTTCCAGTTTGTAATTAATTTCATAGTTTTCTTGGATGGGATCTCATCTTTAGAGTACAGTAGCTAATTTTAAATTTGCTGTATAGGATCCTTCTTCTTGCCCCTACCCCATGGTGTCTTTCTTAAAATGACAGACTCAAAACAATTTTGAATGGCCTAAAAAGATTTTCATTGTTATTTAAATATCTAGGCAAAATATAAGAACTTTATAGAATTTTTTTTCTTAACGGCTTTCACTGCTATTTGAACACAATGATGTTCTATATTAAATGTATATTAAAATATACAATCATACTTTTAAAAAATTGCTTGGCATTTTAGGGGAAACACTGTGGCATAAAAATGAGTACACAGGGTTGAGAATTAGGGGATATGGGTTCAAGTTTGTGATCTCTTATGCTGCTGGATGTCCTTAGGCAAGGCACTCAAGTTCTCTCACCTCAGTGTAAAATGAGAGAGCTCATAGCATCACCCAGGTAATAAGCACCACAGATTAGATTGGAAAACAGATTCTCTGAATCTAAATCCAGTACTTCTTCCCTTCCACTCCACCATGCAATGGGTCCTCCTAACTCAAACTTAGATTCTGAGTTTTATTTATGTTGTCTTTTTATACATGACAAACCCATATTTGACTTAAGAATCAAAGGCTTTAGAGTGATTAAGAAAGGACCATTGCTGATCCCTTAATATTTTTGACAAGGTGTTTTTTAATGAATAATGAACACATTTATTATTTCAATGATTTTGAAGAATGACATGATATTAATCCATTTTTATAGTTATTATAATTTGCCTGGAGCCTTGGACAAATGGAAGTTATTTTTGCTATTTTAAAAAGAAAGAATTAGAAGCATCTCATCCCAGAAATATTGAATCTCTTTGCCAAGTGGAGAGGCATACCAGCCAAAGGCTACACTGGTTTAGCATACAATCTCATTTGCAAAACATAACAGAGAAAGATGACAGAAGATTATAGACATGTTCTTCTTACAAACAATGAAAGGCAGTTGAAAGAAAGTTTGGCATGGAACCCAGATAAGCAAAGAACATTGGTAGATAAAATTGGAAAGAGGACAAAAAAAGATGTGAAGTTGAATGAATCTGTCAGTGTTTGTATAGTGATCAATTCTCATCAGTAGTGATGGGGGAACCATCATA
Organism: Notamacropus eugenii; assembly: GCF_028372415.1. Taxonomy (NCBI): domain Eukaryota; kingdom Metazoa; phylum Chordata; class Mammalia; order Diprotodontia; family Macropodidae; genus Notamacropus; species Notamacropus eugenii. The sequence continues at coordinate 179,694,224 of NC_092874.1, read as the reverse complement.
TTTGATTCTTCTACCTCTATACACAATGCTTTCTGAGTGTAAAAGGCATTGGTGTTGGACTTGACCAAATCCACTTTGAAGGCAATGTAAGTTTAAAGACACGTAGGTATTGATATATACATATAAGCATGTGTGTATGTTTACCCACACACATATGTATACATGGTTACATATCTATAGCTATATATCTCTGTCGATCTATCTGTAATAGAAAGGGAAGATTCCAAAAGAAGGGAATGGTTCAAAGTAACCTCCCACGATGTCTTCAAGCAAAGACTTGCTTTATTGGATATGTTGTACTGGGGATTCCTTTTTATGTGTGGCTTCTCTGATTCTGAGTAGTAGATTTAAAAAATCAAAAAAAGGTTGACTGAAAAGATCTGAAATAGTAACCCATATTCCTGTTTTCTCAGTATTTCTTTGAATCTGTAGTTATACTGACGGGGGGTATAGATTGCTTCCACTGGTGCACATAATTGGAACATAATCTAAGGAGGAAGGGATGCCAGAAGCTATCTAGTCCAACTACCTAATTTTATAAATAAGGAAACTGAGGTTAGAGAAATAAACAGCAGACCAGAGATTCCAGTTTGTGCCAGTCAGTCAAAAAGCTTCTATTAAGTGCCTATTATATGCCAGGTACTTTGTGAAGCAGTGACAATACAAAGAGAGGCAAAAAATAGTCCCTGTTTTCAAAGAGCTCATAGTCTAATAGGAGAGACAACATAAAAACAACTGTACAAACAAGCTAAATATAGGATAAATTGAAGATAATCAGCTGAGGAGAAGGCACTAACATTAAGGGGGATTGGGAAAAGCTACTTGGGATTCATTCATGGGATTTTAACTGGGACTCTCAAGTTTAGTGCTTCAGGTTCATCACTCCAGTGCACCAAGCTATTTGTGTTAACGTGCATGTTTTTTGTTCATACTTTTCTATAACGCCTTCAGAGGATTTGCTAACATTATTCATCTGAATCTCTCAATATCTCATGAGTATCATGCAGGCTCTCCATTTATGATCTGTTATTTGTACTCCACACATGAGCTATATTCAAATCCTCTTTCTGAGATTTCTTACCTGTATGGCCCCAGGCATCTCACAATCTCTTGGGATCTCACTTTGTAAAATGCGAAAGTTTGATTATATGGCTTCTTAGATCCCTTTAAGCTCTAGATTTACGGTCCTTTCCTAGTGATACAAGTCCTTGATTATGTCTTTTGTAGTGCTTTTCCATCTCTATAAAATCTAATTAATTTCCTTGCAACTTTTTTCTATTTATAATTAAAACATGAGTAGGGAACAGATAAATTTTTGTACACAGTTTTGCGTAATAGATTACATCTTTGTGGTTATACAACTTAAAAGTATAGAGAATATAATATCTGGTTTATCGTTTGATTTTTTTTAATCTTTTGATACGTAGGAACAAAGTGCAAACTTGAGTTTTTGTACATATGTTAATATTTATAGGACTATATGATAGGTATGATTACTAAAAGAACTTTGGTAGTTGGTTGAATATTGGCTTAAAATAGGAAGGTGCGTCCTAATGTCATAGAAGATTTCCTTTTCAAAGTCCAAACAAAAGAAGGCTTCCTTCCATGAAGCTTTGTAATTTAAGTAGAACCTACTGCATTTGTCTGGAACATGACAGTCTTCTTCTGTGAGTGCATAATATTCTGAAAGGGATTGCTGAACATTCATGCTTAAAGTACAACATAGATAAAAAGGAGTAATGCAGAAATTGAAATGCAACTGGAAAGGGAATTCATTTTGTGTGTGGGATGTGTGTATGTGTGTCTGTGTCTGTGTGTGTGTATAACATGTATTTCCATGTGAATATATGTCTCTGTGATACACAGAGATAATAATAATTAAGAATTTTTATTCTTGGGGCAAACACTACAGATTGTAACCTGGTAAATTTGACCCCCCTTGATGCCACAATGAAAGGTAAAGTGAGGGAAGATAATTCTTAGGATATACTAAAACAGTGTTGGAGTCAGATAGGAACAGGGGCAACTAATCCATATGTGAAGATCCCTGCCCACCACACATTCACTTAGTTTTAAATGTGCTATTATCTATTCATTATTGTATTTTTATTTATTTCAAGTATTTCCCATGTACATTTTAATCTGGTTTGGGACACACTTGGGAAATGTGGGAATGTGACTCATGGGCCATGTTTGAATGGTGGGAGTCTATGAAGACCACTTGATAACTTCCTATTTAAACTGGTCCTAGCACCTAATTATCAAGAATAATTATTTGTCTCTTCCTACCTGGCTTCCAAGAAGCCTAAGGGGTAGTAGATTGGCAACCTGTACAACAAAAAGATCCTTTAAGGGAAAAGGATGAAAAAGGTCTTGAATAAATCAACCAGTAAACATTTATTAGGCACCTACTGTGAGCCAGGCCGTATGCTAAGTTCTGGGGATAGGAAAAGAGGCAAAAGACAATCTCTGCCCTCAAGGAGTTTGAACCCAACCTTCTGCCCCCTGCTGCCAAACCATCAGAGTAGCATATGACCGCCGTAAAGGAGATCACCAAGTGCAGGTGTGAGTAAACATGGCCCTGGGGAGAAATTCTTTTTCCTATGAGCTGTGAATAATTCCTAGGACACTGAGCTGGGGAGAGTTCTGGCAGGATTTAGCCCTTAGGCGGTAGTTTACTGATATCATTCTAGTCTAAATTCTTAATTTTTACCGAGGGTAAAACAGACAGAATTAGTGTCCAGCAGGGACTAGGATCTAGTACTCCTGATTTCCAGTCAAAGACACTATATACTCCCTCTCTCCTTTTCTCTCCCTTTCTTTCCTTCTCTCTTTTTCTGTCCCCCTCTTTCTCCTTGTCTCCTCTCTCTCTGTCTTTCTCTCCCTTCCCATTCTCTATCTCTTTCTCTCATTGTGCCCCCTCCCCCCCACTTTCTCTCTGTCTTTCTCTCTTTTCCTCCCCTGGCCCTCTCCCTTCCTCATCTCCCTTTTCCTTTCTTCTCTTAGTCTGGTTAAGGCCTCCAACCCAAGTCTGCTGAAACTGCCCCTGATTTCACATTGGAAGCCTGCTCATGTCTCCACTTTTCACCATTTGTCACTGGTCATAGTTCTACCTTTACTTTACTACCAGGCCTTGCACCTTGTCTTTTTCCTTAGAATATAATCAGCTCCACTTAAAATTTTCTACCCTGGACCAAACAAAGCCCTGCTGGTTCTATATATAAAATCCCACCTATATGTGTACATGTTCACATATGTTCATGCATGATTGTATATGTGTATAAATGTATATAAATGTGTGCATGTGTGTCTGCAGTACCTGTGAAAGCTAGGTACACACACTTATGTGTATATTTACTCAGGAGATACTTGCAGACATACATCTTTGATAGACTCTAAGGATGGATGAGTTAGTCTTAAAATTATGTGGCAAGAAGACACAATGTTTTTGTTTGCATACGCCTGGGATGCTTAGATCAGCTGATTGGAATATGGTGCCAATGAGGTCAAAGTTGCAGATTTGATCCCCAAATAGACCTTATCCTAAATTAGCCATTTTGCAAATGTATTATTTTGGAACGAGGGGAATGGGAGACCAGAGTGGCAGGTCACTCAAATCCATTAACCCTACTGGGAAAATAACTGAAAATATGTCATATTGGTTAATTAGTAGTCACTTAAAAAAAGTATAATAGGAATATGATCAAATATTGGTATTGGAAACCGGATGCTTTTACCTAGCTGCTTTTTTTTTTTTTTTTTTTTTTTTTAACCAGCAGGTCTTTGATTTTAATGTTAATTCAAGTTGCTATCATATTGTATTATGTTACAGCCTGGTGAAACTATTCAAATTGTGGACCTCAGTCATATCATGGATACTTTTCTTTTAAGCTGTCTGCTCCAGCAGAAAATGGGGAACTCTGCTACCTGTCATATATTCTTGAATATAGGATATCTGTATTAGGGGAAAAAATGCTCCATAAAATGAGTTTTCTATATAACTAATTCTTATTCCTCATTATTGTCCATCATACTATCAGACAAGGTTCCTATAGGAAAGAATTTGACCAGGGTAATTAAATCATATAAAAAAACTACAGCAAATGTTTTTGAGGGAAAAGATTTATTTTCCAATAAAAGTATACAAAATTACTAAAAATACTGGAAAGTGATTTATTGACATGAAATGATTGCACAAGCACGATATGTTATGCTAAAGGGACTTGCCAACTCACTCTGAATTAAATTTTTGTTACTTCAGATTTCCTTACTCCTCACAGAAGCAAACTTTTTGGGGGGGGGGGTGAGGCAAGGATTTCCTAAGATAACTACTTTGATTGACAACTCAATAGTTCCCTACACTACTTGATCTCCCTTTGAAATGTTAATGATAACAAATGACAAGTTCCTGTTCAGTGACAACAGAGGCTGGCATAGCTTCATGCCAGTGATTGTAGTTACAGCAGAATCGTGGGGGAGGGGAGGATAGGAATTTGTTCACCCTGTTTTCCCACATAGCTAAATCTCTTTTTTAGAGGGAAGGGTTATTTAAATAAGAAAATGAAAAAGACCTCTGAAGTTCAGAATGAAATGCTAGAATCTTTGCTTTTTAGACAGCTTGCAAACATTCAGCCCTTACCAGGGTCCTGGGGATGGGACTTCTTACCACAGCCACCACCCAAGCAGTTATTTTTAGTTCAAAACTGGATTATACTGGGTTGGTGGTGGTAGCAAGATGCCCTGGGGCCAGACTGGTTCACAGAGCAGCTGGCAGATTCCATACACCAAGGGGTTCAAGTTAAGAATATTAAATCAACATGCTAATTTGTAAATACTACAGGTCAAAATCTGTTAGACTGCGAGATACCTGTTCATGGTGAAAGAGGGAAAGGCTTTTCAAATACTTTAAAATGCATCTGATTTATTTCAGTATGAGTTTTGGGTTTTTTTTTTTAATTCTCATTAATTAAAGCTTCCCAGAAGTAGAATAGTCTTCCACGGGAGGTAGGGAGTTCCTCATTACTGGTGATGTTCAGATTGAAGTTGGGCATTCTCTTGTTCATTGTCGTAGATGAGGTTCTTGCTAGAATATGAACTGGACTTAAGTGATCTTTCAAAGGCATGTCCAATTTGAGATTCTTCAATTCTATGAAATATAACTAAATATTTGGCAAGAACAAGCATGGTGTTTGATTATAAGCTCTGTTAAGTAAAGTTGGGGATCTTCTCCAGTACTTAGAACAGTACTTTCAATATAAGGCATGTATTAAATATTTGCTCAAATGAATTGGGTGAATGTGCAAACAAGTAGATATTAAAAACTGTAGTAGGTCCCAAATATATCATTTCAAGCATTTTCATTTAGCATTGATTACATAATTTACTTTCATATTTGGGACTGTATCTTTTTAAAATTCCAAAAACCATTTTTGGAGATAAGCATGAAATATTTTTTAAGAATTAAGAAATTTGGAATTATGTTGCTTTTGATTGAGTATGTTATTAGTAATGGAAGCTTGCATTTAAATAACCTGTTCAAAACCAGAATTTATGAATGTGATTTTAAAGATTGCTCCTAGCAAAATCCTATAAAGTAGGTGTGAAAAGTTTCCTTTTTCTGAATCAGCTAAGGTACAGATAAGTTAATTCTGTCATGTAAGATCATACAGGGCAGTAGGAAAATAAGGACTTTAGTCTCATCCTGATCATAAATGACCAGTTTAGGGCATTAGCTTACTAGTCAGTCCTTTCTTTGACTCATATCAAGGGGTTTTTCCCTCACAAAGAGCCTACTTCACCAAACAGGAACGTTTTTGTTAAAATTACAAAATTTCCTCATACAAATTTCCAGCTCATAAAAAGTCAGCAATTAATTATTCCCATAGCGATGCACACATTGTCCAAATGACTGGTAGATCTAGTATTTCAATATTTCCTGCGCAGCATGTGATTTTACATTGCATAATGAACTGCCATGTGCCTACTACCACCAAACATGAACTCTGTTAGTACTAAGATTGTTCTCTTGGTTAGTAACTTTGGAGATGTTAGGGTAGATCAGTTCTTCCTAAGATGTCAGAGCTAAGCTAGGATAAAATGTGATGCTATTCCAGAATATAAACTCTAAGACTACCTTGTTCAAAGAGAAGGAGTAAGTTCAGTGTCCAAAGAAGTCTGTTGACATAGTAACATGCTGTAAGGAAGAAATCTAGTTACGGGTCTAACATTTCAGGTTACAAAAGCACACACTAATCTCTCTACAAAAGTAAAGCGCGGTATAATGTTCGGCTTTCAGTCTGAAAACTACTTCTTCAGTTCTACAAGTATTCATTGACCATGGGTCACTTAACCTCTCTAAGTTTTGGTTTCTTCATTTTTAATGGATGATAATATTAGCCAACATGATAGGATTGTTATGAGGATCAAATTCAACAACATACACACAGTGCCTTTTGAAAACAAAATGCTGTATAAATATAGCTTTATTCATTGGATCATAGATTTAGAGCTCTCAGGGACTTTAGAAGCCCATCAAGTACTTTCTGTTATGGAGAACTGTGCTGAGCAATAAGAATGCAGTCTGGAATGGTTTCTTTTAAAAAGTCAAATTACTAAATTATAATAAAAGATTTTTAAGGCAAATCATGAAGCTATCTGATTAATACTATATACTGTGAAATTAACTTTATAATGAAATTATTCTGGGGGTAGAGCTGTCAATAAAATGACAGAATTTTAGGTGACTGTTTAGCTGAAGTGTGACATAGTATCACAGATGTTTCAGATGGAAATTGTAAAATTTCATTTACATAGTTTATTGCAAAAAGCAGCAAGATTTGTTTTCTGACTTGGCTTATGAAAATCATAAGCCATACTGCTAACCCTTATGTATTTGGTAGTGCTAATTACTTCAATAAACAAGGAGTCATATGTGCTCACAGTTTGAAGGTGAATTAACTCAGCCCACTAGATTCCATTTAATAATGGCATCTTTGAGTGCACTCAAAGTCTCATGGTGACATAAAGTGGAAAATTTCAGTATATTTCTCTAGACCTAGGAAACCATATTTGAACTCAGCTTGGATTTTATTTGATTCATAAAAACTTTTTTCCCCCCAAAATAATCATTTTTAACCTTTTTTCATTTTGAGTTCTAAATTCTTTCCTTCCCTTTCCCCTCCCATTCCTTCCTCACCCTTTTTTCCCCCTCTCCTTAAGAAGACAAGCAGTATCAATTGCTTATACATGTGAACTCATGCCAAACATTTCCATAATCAGTCATGTTGGAAAAACAAAGTGAAAAAAGTATTCTTCAGTCTGCCTTCAGAGATAGTCAGTTCTCTCTCTGGAGGTGAATAGTATTTTCCATCATGGGCCTTTTGGAATTGTCTTGGATCATTGTGTTGAATAGAGTAGCTAAGTCTTTCACAGTGGCTCATCATTGCAGTATTGATGTTACAATGTATAATCTAGTTTTGCTCACTTCACTTTGCATTAGTTCATACAAGTCTTCCCAGGTTTTTCTGAAACCATTTCCCTTGTCATTTTAACACAATAGTATTTCATCTCGATCATAGCACAACTTGTTCAGCCATTTCCCATTTAATGGACATTGCCTCAATTTCCAATTCTTAGCCACCACAAAAAAAAAGAACTGCCATAAATATTTTTATACATGTAACTCCTTTACCTTATTCTTTGATCTATATGGTATATGTATTCAGTAGTGGTATTGTTGGGTAAAAGGGTATGGATGGTTTTTATAGCCCTTTATATTTGAGAAATGAGACCACTTAATTGTGAATTTCTTCCTACTAGTAATTTTTCCCACTTCACCACTTATTTGCTTATACCAGGGGTTCTTTAACTTAGTTCCATGAATTTTTTTTGGGTAATATTTTGATAACATTTTTATTATAACTGATTTCCTCTGTAATCCTATATATATATTTTACTTCATGCATTTTAAAACGTTCTGAGAAGGCTTCACCAGACTTCCAAAGGGAGTTCTATAACACAAAAAATATTATACTATCTCAGTTTATACTGTCCCAGATTGTTTTTGTTGATTTATGTTGTTGCTTAATAAATGTTTCTTTTACTGTGACTTGTCAGAATATCTCTCTAGTCAGTCATCTCTTTCTTCCCCTCTTTTGTCGTTTTTTCTGTTCCTGCCTAGTTAAAAGATTTCTTTAAAATCTTTCTCTTATTTTTAGTAATTTTCTTTTACTCACCTTCTTTTTCGAGAAGTTTTTGTTTGTTTTGTCCTCATTGTTCCTCTTCTTTTTCAGTCTATTCTGAATATTATTTTCTGATTCATTTGCTATACTCCTGTGCGCTCCTTCTTATGCTCCCTGATCCTTTTGTTAAATCCTCTGAAGGACAAAAATGGAGCTCCCTCTTCTGTCTAGTTTAGTTTTGCTTTTGCAGCTCTACCCATCCTTCCATGTTTTGTTTCATTCTTAAAAATATCAATTTATGAGAGAAGCATTATCATTTGGAAGCAGCATCGTGTAATGGGAGTGACCCTGTGTCCCCAAATGGTGAGTCGTGACCCTACATCCTGCTGTGATCAGCCTCCATCTCAAAGACCATGTTCTCCCAACTCTGCCTCTCCTCACTGTTTTGGATAAAGATTGCTTCTTGAAACTCAATCTCCTATGGTGGAGTGCTGTCCCTAAACTCATACAGCACTCTTGAAAAGAAACACAAACTCCCCCCAGACATAGGGAGATTCCTGTCTCCTACGGGAGACTCATACCAGTATTCCCTTGGGCATATTTTCAGCAACTTTTTGGCCCATAGGCAACTCATGTGGGTACTCTCCTCCTGGGCACTTGCTTTACATCACCCAGCAACTTCCCCTTCCTCTTTCCTAGAGACACTAGGAATTATCACCCTTTATTTGTTGCTGTTTTCTGCCTACAATTTGTAGATTACTTGCAAGTGGAGTTAGGAGGTCAATATCACCCACTGCCATCTCACCTTTATTTATGCAATCCCCTAGTCTTCTGCTCCCTCCCACAAAAGGGGCTCAAAGGACTTCATCCTTGAAGTATAAATTCAACTCTACTACTTTTGTTTGTTTTTTTTATTCTTTAAGTTTTTAATTCTTTATGTTCTTTTTGATCTTTAAAGATTTGTCAGTATTCTTTATCTCATAAAACAATGTTTGCCTTAGAAAAACCCAATAACCTCTAGACAATTGGAACTTTTCTTTGTTTTTTTTCTTATGCTTCTCTTTGTGTTTATAATTTGAATAATCTGTTCACCAAAGGGGTTTTTTTTCAATGAATGCCTCAATTTTTTCATTTTGAACATTTTTTCATTGATGATTTGGCTCAAAATTGTAGGATATATGGCTCTAGTTTTGTGGAGTGAGCTCCTTTGATTTGGGGGATATATAATTCCATTCCCTTTTCTGGTCTCTCATGGCTGCAGAATAACCCTATTATTTGCACTGCTGTTCTTTCATAGTTGAAGATCTATTTTTCTCCTGGCTGCTTTAAAAATTTGTTGTTTTTCATTGAAATTGATAGATTTAACCACTAGGAAGATGTTTAAAGTGCAATTTTGTTTTCCTTATAGCATTCTCTGGATTTCCTCAATCAATGTTGTGTTTTATTCAAAAGTTCTGGACAGTTTTCTTGAATTTTCAGTCTTATGATTTCAGGTTTTTAGAGTTATGTTCATTAGAGAGATGTCTAATCCTTGTTAGGTTTGCATATTCTGTTTTTCCATCACTTTGGCCTATATAGAGTTAATATTTGTTTCTCTTGTGCCAGATCATCTACCACATCATTTTTTGGTGATACAAATGTGTTAGCATTTTTCATAGGCTCCTTTTCTTTGAAGAGATTTATCTAGTATTTGATATTTTTTCTTAGTCTGCTAATTCTTTTTTTTTAATTTTGTATTGAGAGCTTTAATTTCTGACTTCAAATCATTAATTTCCTATTATGACTTTTTTTTAACCTTTCTGGAAGTTTTTGTCCCACTCAACTCATGATCTCTGGGGAGGCTACAGGATTCTGTCCTGTTTTATTCAATATTGGCTCAGACTCATTAATGTTATACCTCTTTAACTTATTTTGATTCCTCTTTGAGGTTTTCCTCATTCTTTTGTTTTTAGCTTCTACTCAGGTTTTCTTTCTAGTTCTTCTGGTGTTTCAGCTATTCTTTTTTCCTTATCCTGCACTCTTAGGCTTTTTCCCATCTGTTGGTGTAAGACCCTTGAGGCTGGACTGTTTATCTGCCTCACCCTCTTTGGAGGATGGCACTGGGTCTAGGACTTTGTCCTGAGTCATTTCTCAGAGAACTGAACTGGCCCCTTTCCATTATGCCTGACAGCATCCTGCTCCCCCCAACCTGTGGTTTTATGTGCAACCATATAACATGTTTTTAAGCAAGCTAGATTCCTCTCTCCTTCCTTTTCCAGCCTCAGACACTGACAAACTATGTGACATTGGATAAGTCACTCTCTAAGTGCCTCTGTTTACTCAGCTGTTTTTGTTATTGTTCAGTCATACCCAACTCTTCAGCAATCCATGGGTCCATGGGGTTTTCATGGCAAAGATACTGGAGTGGTTTGTCATTTCCTTCTCTAGTGGTTTAAGGCAAGCCAAGGTTAAATGACATGCCCAGGGTCAGATAGCTAATAAGTATCTGAGGTCCATTTAAACTCAGGTCTTCCTGACTCCAGGTCGAGTACTCTATCCACTGAGCCATCTAGCTGCCTTCTCATTTGTAAAGTGGGGATAATAATACACCTACCTCCTAGGGTTTGTGTGAGGATCAGATGAGACATTTGTAAAGTACTTAGCCTACATATTATCTGGCACATAATAGGCACTCTATTCATGGTACTTATTATTATTGTCCTGCCTTGTATATGATTAGACAGAATCAGTTTCTGCTATTTCTTGTAGGGTATGTGTATAGTAGCGTGTTAAGACAGAGTCATTGCACCTGTGGAAAATCTCTATAGCTGGGCTGCCATTCCTAAATATTTGATTTTGCTTATATTCACCATGACTGACATTTTGAAGCAATCAAAGATAGAGATGCTTAGTGAGAGTTCTAATTATAAATGTTCTCTGGTGTTGATTCAAGGTGTTTTTACCTTTTGAACTGTATTCTCTCTTGTCTAATGGAATCAGCTATAATTACTCTCTATCAGGTACAATTCTTTTCCTTTGGGGTTTAGGGATTAAAACAATTTACAGAAAGTAATTATTTTACCATCTTGCTGGTCATGTGACTCTAGATCTTAATAATTTCTACCATAGAAAATCCTTCCTTATTCATGATACTTAAAGCCTGAATATAATTTCCTTTGTTGGTTCCTCTGCCTTTTTGAAGGACAACATTTTTATTAAGGGAAATCAAATTAGTACCTGCCCTTCTTTTTCATGTCATTTAAAGAACAGCTGAAGATGAAAGGTCATCTTGTTCATAGTAGTAGTTAACTAACATTTTTATAGCACTTAATATGTACAGGCATTGTGCTAAGTGCTTTACAATTATTGTCACATCTCATCCTCACAGCAATTCTGGGAGATAGAGGCTGCTGTTATTCCATTTTACAGATAAAGAAACTGAGGTAAATAATGATCAAGCAACTTGCCCAGAGTCATATAACTAGTAAGTGTCAGAAGCTGGATTTTGCCTCCAGGCCGAGTATTCTTGTCCACTATGCTACTTCTCTATTAGTGGGAATGTGTATTATCCCCACTTTCTGGAAAATAGCACAGAATGATGCAGGAAACATTAATAAACTTTGATCCAGTAGATCCCTCATAACAACAAAAAAAGTTCTTCTCTATACTAAGATATTTGCCTCAGCACTACTTGCAGTGACATGTGGAAATAAATTATGTATCCCAAACTGGGCATACAAACTGGAAAAAAAATCTGGCATATGACATTAATTCACTTTGAATAATGATGAAAACAAATCAGAGAAACATGAAGACTTGTATGATCTGATTCAGAAAAAAGAAAGCCAAATAAAGATAAATATGTAAATAAAGGTTGTATTAAAACACAAGAAAATTAATGTATTAAAACACAAGAAAATGTAATTTCCAGTGTTGACTCCAAATGATTGAGCTTGTCAAGAGAGGAGGAAGGGAAGGATGGGGAGGGGCACAGAGAAGATATGGGCCAAAACCAGATTCCTGTTAACTGAAACTAAAAGTTTCTTAATGCTTGTGGTGGAAGACAACACATAGAAGGGAGCTGAAAGGGGAGAGGTGTTATATTACATCAAAGTCCAGAGAATTAAGGATAATTGATCTGGATCATTCCTCAGAAATGAATGTCTCAGGAAGAATTTACCAATTGGAAAATGGGGCCAACGGGGAAGGAGGGAAAAGGCAGCGAAAACATGGAGGTAAAGTCCAGAGAATGAAGGATGACTGGTCTAGGGCCCTTCTTGAAACTAGTGGTTCCTTGGTTGCAATTATGCCAATTATGAAGTGAATGATATGTCAAAACATTGTATTAACTGAATATGATCATCCTCTTCCCCCTTGGAAGCTAGTGGCATATTTCTTATCTCCAATGAATAGTACTAGGCTTTTGGTGTTCAACAATAACAACAAAAAAATATGAGAGCTCTCCTTTTCCCCCTTGGCAATAGGCAGGATTCCAAATGTTAACTCACTAACTGACTTTAAGAAAGTTACTGCAGTGGTGTGTTTAGTTCCGGTCAAGTGAGAAAGGAGGTGCAAGGTCATTCATGGTCACATCAAAAGACGTAAAAACAAAAGCTTCTCAAATTCCATTTGCAAAAGTACAAAATGCCAAAAGAAATTGAAGAAAATAAACATCCTATAAGGAATGCCATTGAGAAGGTTAAGGAGGTATGGATTATAGGATAGGAGTTGAGTGTGGGGAGTAAGAATCGGAATGACTCTTATTAAAGATACTTGGATTTCATACCACTAGGTTTTTTGCCCTTTGCCATTCCTAAATTAAAAGAGGACACATTTGCATTTTTAAGCTAAAGATTAGCCAGACTTGTAAAACATTTTGTACTTTTTCAGGTGCCTCTAGCTACTCCCAAAATACCCGGCTTGTTCTCCAGCCACGCTGAAGACTGCCTCATTTTCATTTCAAATTCTTGAGTCTGATGACGTGAGGTAAGTCTAAAAATGTTTTCCTCTTAAGTGAAGAACAATTCTTAACCTGCCCTGGTGAAAGTGTTTTTAGATCGTTAATATCTTAGAAGGTGAAATTCAAATTTGGCTTGACAGTCTGAGAAGAAACATTTAATCTCATTTTGTTATATGCATTTTTCCTACATTAAAAAAAGATGGGCAAGTCTATATTCTTTAGAAGCTGAAATGACATTCATTTTATTAGGTGCTCTGATATCTTTTAAGTCATCTGGTTTCACTTGCTAACAGCAACACAGATTTTGAACAATACATTTGAACAAACACTTATCAAGTGTATTACGTGCAAGGCGGTGTGCTAGATTTAAAGACGAAAACCTTCAGGAGGACCTTTGAGGTGCTTATACTCTAATAATTTTAATTCCATATTTTGTTTCCCTTTCACTGATACAAAATTCTAATCTGTAGGCCTTTTCTATAGTAATGAATTGAGATCAGTGTTGTGTTTTAGTGTCATTTTTACTAATTGGAGTGGTATTTTGATGAATTCATTCTCCGGAAAGGTGTTTAAGGGGAGACTGGATCAACACCTATCTTGGTGTTGGAGAAAGGAAATTCTTACTAAGGTTCTGGGGATATATCCCCCATGGTTGGAATGTTCTTCCTCCTCAGCCCCACCTTCTGATTTTCTTGGCTTCCTTTAAATCCTAACTAAAATCCTTTCTTTTACTGGAACCCTTCCCTAGCCCCTCTTAATTCTAGTGCCTTCCTTCTGTTAATGATTTCCAATTTTTCCTACATAAAGCTTGTTTGCTATATATTGATTTTCAGGTTTCCTCCATTAGTTTGCAAGCTGTTTAAGGGCAGGGAATATATTTTGCTTCTTTTTGTATCTCCAGCTCATAGCATAGGGACTGTCACATTGTAGGTGTTTAGTAAATGTTTATTGATTGATTAACCGGTGAATTAATTTTTTCATGATACTGAGTTGTGCTGGTGCAAAATATGTTACTGACAGCTGGTACTACAAGAGCCAAAATTAATTAGCAAACAACAATTGACTAATGAAAATAATTTAATGCTGATTAAGATTAATTAATCTTAATTTATACTGATTAAGTGCTCTTTTGGGAGTGCCATTTTATTTTAAAATTGCCTTCCTCACGAGATCCAGCAAAAACTAATAAAAAATCAGATGAATATATTTTATGTATCAGTGTTACAATTTGATACAGGTACTCGCTTTAGAAGCCCAGATTACAACCCAACTGCACCCTCTTCTTAGGTGTGAGACTCTTGTCTCTGTTTTCCCCTAAATCCTCTATATGCCGTTCACTCAATGTATTTGGGGAATTTTCTTTAGATTTCTTGGAACCATGCACATACTAACAGGACAAATGGGACATTCATCAGTGGCTGGCCTATTTACTATTCTAGTCCTGCATCTCTACTGATACCTGTAATGGTGGTTTCCTATTCAGTGGCTCACTGGCAATATGTTATAGACTACTCATGCCCACCATGCACCTTGTGATTATTATTTTGGCCACTGACTGCTGTAGTTCTTGTTTCTCCCTCTACAATATCTCTCTTCCAGTGTCTCTCTAATCACATAGCTGTCATCCAAGTTCAGGTCCTTATCACATTTCCCCTGGCCTCCTAATTGTTCTTCCTGCCTCAGGTTTCTCACCCCTCTGATCTGTTGTCCTCATAGCTGCCAAAGTGTCTTTCCTTTGGCACAGATCTAATCATGTCCTTCCTCTGCTCAGTGAACTCCAGTGTTTCCCTGTTACCCCTGTGAACAGATACAAATTCTTCTGTTTAGTGCCTAGAGCCCTTCACAACTTGATCCCAACCTGTCTTTCCAGCTTCATTGTTCTCCCCTTTCCATGCTCCATGTTGTTTCCCAATCCTTAACCAAATGATATTACTGGACTCATGCCCACTTTCTCATCTCTACATAATTTTCATGAGAACATTTTACCCATATGTTGAGTTCATCCTTGATTAAGCCATGAGAAGGAAAAAGAAAGGCTTTTCCATCAGATGACATCTGTTTAATTAGAAAATTGACATGTGTGGAGAAGAACCCACTGTGCTTATTATGTATTGACTGTTTTAAGAATACCTGATTAAAAGCCGCATTTCAAATAAAGTATCTCCCATGTATATGCCAAGATCATATGATTCACTGAAAGAGATAGAGAAATAACAATAGCTTTATTTACCAACTCTATACTTATTAATATTGAACTCGCATAAAGCAGGTGTATGTTTGTCACCATCATGGGAGATGCTAGCACAAAGTCCAAATAGAAGAGGGATTCCATTTAGATGGTGAGGTCTCCAGAGGATCTTTCTTCTGACATTGTTCTGATTATATCAAATCCTGGAATACTGCACAGCCTACTTTATGAAGTCCCCTTGTCCTCATCTTCTGCTCTCTGCTCCTTCCTCTCAATTTCTGATAAAGTTGCACCTATTCTTGCTACATGTACCCATAATCTCACCCACCTCATCTTTTCCAACAGCTTGCCTGTTGAAGCAACCCTTCTCACCTATCTCATTATTTCCTACTGCCTTCAGTTTCTTCCAACTGCCCAATTCTCTCTCATTTTTAAAAAGCTTTCATTAGATCCTAATATCCTCTCAGGTTTCCATTCTATATCTCAAGAACTATTCATTTATCTCATTAATTTTGTTATTTGGCCTATTTATTATTCTAGCCTGTTCAAAACTTTTGCTAAGTATACCTTCTTTGTCTTGAACTGAATTATTCATAAAAATATTAAATCAAAACATGCCCAAGATACAGCTACAGCGTACTACTAGAGATTTCAGTCTAGGCTTTCATTAATCTGTTACTCAGTACTTTTAATATGATTCAGCTGATTAACAGTGCCGTAATCTAGTTTACATTTTTCTATATATAGATTATCTTAAAGAAACTTTGTCAAATGCTTTGCTGAAAAATGGCTTCCATACGTCTATAGCATTTCCTTGATATAATAGTCTAGGAACCTTATGAAACAAATGGAATTTAAAGTTAACTTGGTATGATAATTTTGTTAGTGAATCCATGCTTGTTTCTTTCCTTTTCTACTAATAAATTTTATTATCTATATTTAGTCAGTCAATAAACACGAATGCCTACTATGTGCCAGGCACTGTAAGTGGTGAAGATACAAAGAAAGTTAAAAGTTTTTGTCCTCAGTCTAATGGCAGAGACAACATGGTAGACAACTGTATCAAAAAGGTATATACAGGATAAATAGAAAATAAGCTTTAGAGGGAAGGTACTAGAATTCAAAGAGATTAGAAAAGGCTTCCTGTAGAAGATGGGATTTTAGCTGGGACTTATAGGCAGAGATGAGGATGCATGAGGGACAGCCACTGAAAGTGCCCAGAATCTAAAGACAGAGCACCTTTTTGGATGAGAGTAAGAAGGTCAGTGTCACTAGATGGAAATGAGGGGGGAGTTAGAAGTATAAGAATATAAGGATCGGTTATATTGGAGGGGGATGGGTTGGCTATAAAGGACTCTGAATGCCAGAGAATTTTATATTTGATCTTGGAGGAGCTCATAAGGAGCCACTGGAGTTTAGTAAAAATGTATCCCTGTTTTATTTTTGGTTTATGTTTCATTATTAGTGACAGCTAGAATCGTTTCTATTGACCTACCATATACTGAAATTCTGATCCCCAATAGTAAACTTTCAGGATGAAAATTTTATTCTCTACTTAATTATTTCCTCTGTAGTTTTTCCCTTTTATGACCTTTTCTTTTTGGAATATTGATGGAAACAAATAATTGTTGCCTCATTTTTAAGACATTTACCAAGTTTATTAAGGTGAAGTTGTCTGAGAGCAATTATCTTTAAATCCACTTTAACTGAAGAAGACAGGGGAAGTAATTTGACTGTATGTATTTCCTTCTGTTTCAGGTCAAAATATCGCTGAGGTTTCCTTTTATACCCACAAATAAAAGTGTTCTTTAGAAAATAATGATTAACGTCTATAATCAGACTTTAAAATTGCCAGGAGAGTAATTTCCTTACAGTTCCTAGAATGAACCATCTGGCTGTAATCAATCATTTCAAAATTTGCATATGGATATTCTCAGAATTTGTTTGAAATTTTTTTTTTCATTTTCCTCACATGGGTTTTACATGCTTGTGATTTATTTTAGGGTGGGATGTTCTCAAATGAAACTTATAAAGAGGTATTTGTTATTGTCATAGAAAATCATTTGGACAGTTTTGAAACAGCTTGAAGTGATGGTAAAAGCAAAACAACTGGGTACTACAGGAAGAGACATTTTCTGTAATTTAAGTTGTCATAGTAACCTACATGCTGACACTTGGATGCCAGGCCTGAAGAATTTCGGTGATATTCAGATCGTATTCATCCTTTCATTTTGTATAAAGGAGTCATTCATTGTGACCTAATAGTGATAGTTTTGGTTTTTTAAAAGGTGATTTGCATATTTTAGTCCTTCCTTTGAAAACTTCTGTTGTAAATTAAAAATAATGTGTTCGTGTATGTGTGTGTGTATTTGTTAACTTTTTCAATCTTTATTATCAATATATAATTATGTATAGATTATATATATAAAATAAAACATTATACAACTTCAGCAATTAATATAGATGTAATGTTATCTTAAATGGATAGAAAATAGGTTCTTTAGAAGATTTGGAGAAAATCTTTCATTTCTCAAAATAGGAATCTTATTTTGAAAACAGTGACTTTGACTTGAGTTACGCAAAAGTTATGACTCCATCTCATTCCTAATATATTTATCAGACTGTTTTGCATTGTCATTTTAAAACAGTAATATTTTATTTAATGAAGTTTTTAAAGAAAAGCCTTAGAACGTAAGGAGACAACAAAAAGACCCAGGACCTGTCCCCCATCTTCTCCAAAAAAAATGTTGGAGGAGTTAAACATTACCTTGGTGGTATAGAATTGTAATTTGAGTCAAGGATAAATGTTAGTATACATTTGTTAAGTATTTACTAATTGCCAGGCACTTTCTAAATGCTAGTTATACTGTACAAAGAAAGGCAAAAGACAGCACCTGCCCTCAAGGAACTCAGTTTCTAATGGAGGACACAAACAAACAAATATGTATGAACAAGCTATGTGCAAGATAAATAGGAAATAACAGAGGGAAGGAACTAGAATTAAGTGGGGTTGGGAAAAGCTTTCTATATGACGTGGAATTACTTAGGAAGGAAGCCAGGAAGGGTACAAAGTATAAATGAGGAAGGGGAGAGCATTTCAAGTATAGGGGACAACCAGAGAAAATACCAGGGGCCAAGAGATAGGAGTGTCTTATTCATAGAATAGTAAGGAGGCCAGTGTTCACTGTTTCACAGAGAAGATAGGGGAGGCAGGTGCAAGATGTAAGAGTGGAAAGAAAAATGGACATTTGCCTGCTGGCAGTGACCTACCTGCTCTTCCCCATCTGGACTCTGCCCTTCACACCAGAACTGGTACCCAGACTTCCAAAATCTACTTCTCAGTCCCTGGGGAAGTTAATCCTCTCATCTTTGGATTTCCCACCTTTGGCCCCAACCAGTTCCTAAGTATATGTAAAGTAATCTACTTAGCCTACTCTTTTCTAGGTGGCCCTTGATGCCAGACTAAACCTTTAGTCATCCATTCAGGCCATCTCACCATCTGCCTTTTCCATGTAATTTTTTTTTTTCTTATTCTGTCCCCTCCCTCCCACCTCACTCTTCTTCTTCAGGTTTGTGATATCTCTGGAATAAGCAGTTTATAATTCTAGACTACAGCTCAAGAGAGAGTGAGGCTAGATATACAGATCTGAGTCAAGTGCATAGAAATCACAGTTTGGGAGCTGAAGAAGTCACCCAAAAGAGAAACTGTGGATAAAAGAAAAGGACCTAAGAAAGATCCACTCGTTACCTTTAAGTATCGTATCTGGGTGATAATTTAGCAAAGAACAGTGAGGTGTAGAGCCTTTAGAAAGGTGAGAAGAAAACCAGCTGCACTGTAATGATACCCCAAAGAAGAGAGAGTTTCATTTACCAATCCTCCCCACCACTCCCATTCCTTCCATTTTCTTCAGACTAAATACTTACAGTTTCTTTCATTTTTTGACATAAAATCCAACCTTTTTACCATCCTGGTTGCATTCCATTTTGTCACTGTCCCTCCTAAAATGTTCCATCCTGAGTTGAGGAGGAGTTCTTTGTTTTTCTCTGTCAACCAATTTTGAAGCCTGATGGTTGAGTTTACATTGACATAGGCATTTCTTTTGCTCTTGGCAACATTTTGCTTTTGACCAGAAGTTTAGCAGAGGAAGTTAAAAGAAAAGTAGGGAATTATGGTTTAGTACTAAAGGTTTCTAAAGTTGCTTATTCTCTGGCTTGATGATCTAGTCATTTTCTATTCTTCAAGAGGGAATGGTAAAGCCTAAGATGTCTGATTAATAACATATGAAACTGCCATTGAGCTGCCTTGAGTAGGTGGAAGAGATGACATGGAAAAAATGAAAAATACACAGTTGCTAACTTGAAAGATTCAGTGACAAAACACACCCAAACTTATTGTATCAAATTCTGTAGTTCATTAGTGTGCACATCTTCACATAGGAAAAAGATCCTTGGTTATGAGCAGGACATGCATGTACATTGGGTTATTTTTCCTGGTAGTAGAATAAATTTGTGCTGCTCCATTCACACACTCTTTTGTTCTCTTGCTTTAAGTATGACATGTGGAAAACATTTGTTTGAGATAGTTGACTGAAGTTAAGGAAATGTGAAATGAAGGTAGCCAGTCCATCTGGAAATTGAACATTTGACCTGGGTGGGCATCCTTCAATTCAATTAAATAAACATTTATTAATTGGCTGTGTACAAGGTGTTATGCTGTATTCTGGGGATACTGAGACAAAAAAAAATTATTATGTCCTCAAGCTTTCTTGCTGTTTTTCAGACACAACATTTATACTTGTAAAACACTAGTTGGAGAGATCTGGTAAGATTTCTCATAGGAGGTGGCACCTAAGATTTGCTTTAAAGTAAGTTTGTGATTTTGTACACCAAGGAGAGGTGGGTGTGCCTTCCTGTAATGTTAATTATGTTAATGAGAGTTAAAGATCTTCCCCACTCATTAGTAGGCCTGCCCTTTAAGGGAAGCTTGATTAGGGGAGATTTGTTTTGTAGCCAGGCCCACACCTTTTGTTAATTTCTGAGGCACTGTTTCTCAAGGGTTGTGATGCCCTCTGGCTCTGAAAATGTGTATATAGACTTTGAGGTGAGGTTTTGTTTTGGGGTTTACTCATTGTAAGTGTTTGGCCAGAGGAGACTCTGGGTAGCTGCTAAGGAGCACCCTGGCTTTGAAAACCCAGATGTTGGTGCTTCTCTCTCTGGGAATGAACTTTGTATGTATGTAATGGTCAGACAGTTGGATTTGTCTATTGATCTGATAGATCAGCGTTGTCCTACTTCTAGACAATGGACAGTCTTTGTAGAAGTATAGGGTGCCGAAGAAACTGTACTCTCAATTCAAATTGTTTTCTACATGCAATGAGTGGGGGGTGGGGAGTAACATAGTCCCTTTCTTCTGCAAGGCATATGAATTAGCAGTAGTTGGCCGCTAATTTGTACAAGTACTCTGTAGTATTATATTGCTATGTATTACCAATTTGGCAAACCTTGTATGATCTTACTCAGGCCAACAGTATGCTTCATTATCCATGGTTAAGGAGTAAAAACAAACATGAACACAGAATTTATACTTTCTCCTGGTAATTCCGTTGGGTTAGATAAGTGATTTTCTTATATTTTGAGGTAATGTAAGATGGCTAAATTTTTATTTCCTGAAAACTAACTTTATTAAAAGTATACTTTCTTTTCTTGTGCAATTTTTTTTCTTTGGGTGTATATTAGTAAAAGATGTGTGGAATTTTCTATGGTAAATATTTCAAGAATCCATGGCCATAGCATTTACTGAACAAGGCTCCATGTGGTAGCAAATAACAAGGGTCTGATATGGATGAAATGCTATAGACAGCTATGTTAGAGTAAGAATTACCTTCTGGAAATATAATATTCTAGCAGTCTGGTGAATTTTTATAAGGAAATGATGATAATCATTAGAAATGAGTACTCTAAAAAAAAAATCCACTTTAGCACAAGAAGCCACAAACCCAAAGTGCAACAGTCTTTATAGAAGGAAGAAATTCTTTTCCTTTCATACATTTCAAATAGGTATCAGAAGAACATTCAGCAAGCAGCACTATTTATCCTAGTTTCCAAGTGAAGCAATACTGTTTACTTTCAAGTGCCCTTGGCCTTGATTCAATTTTAAACATTCAGATTTGTTTATAAAGAAATGGTGCCAGGTGTAGCAGAGCATACCTGTAGTTCCTGGTACCGTGGAGGTGGGAAGCTAGTGGATCACTAGAGTTTTGGGAGTTCTGAGTTGTAGTAGGGCTATACCTGATTGGGTGGTAGCACTGGTATCAATATGGTGAATTCCAAGGGGCAAAGGGAAGGGGGAACTACGTTGCCTAAGGAAGCTTGCTTAAACTGCAAACCAGCCCAGATTGGAAATAGAGCCTGTCAAAGCTTCGCTATTGATCAGCAGTGTGAGTAAGCTCTTGAGTGACCACTCTATCTCCAGCTTTGGTGAGAAAAGAAACCAGGAAGGGAGGGAGCAGGAAACATATGAAGGGAGGAAGAAGGAAGTAAGAAGGGAAAGGACACTAAGTTGGTGAATAAAAGGATGTAGCAAATTGGAATAAACGATTCTTTTTTAAAAAACTATTAAAAGAAATTTTAAAAACATTTTATTTTGCCTTACTTCATATGAGTCATCTCAAGAAAACAGCACCTGTCTCTCACTCAATAATCCATCCTTTTTAAGCAAGTTGTGCAAAACCAACCAACAAAGAAGCTGTATTCAGTTTCTTTTTACTTATTGTTGTAGTCTGCTATTATCTTCAGTTTATACTTGTTTGTTTCTTGCTGTTTGTATGTTGTCCCCTTAGCTTCTTAAGGATAGAGGGACACTATGCATACTTTATATGCCCAGAGCTTAGTACCCTGACCAACACACAATAGGTACTTAATAAATGGTTGTCATTTTGACTCATCATATTATTTGCTGGGTTGTGCTTTTTTCAGTCCTCATCAGATCATACAAGTGCTGTTTTTCTCTGTCTCTTGACCCTTTTAGTCATACTTTTAGAAGAAGTTGACTATAGCAATTGCTTATACCTCCCTATATCCCACTCACTTCTCAACCCCTGGTAACCAGTCCCACCACTCAGTTAAAACTACTCTTTATCCAAGACCACTAATCATCTGTTTATTGCTAAATGTAAAGGACTTTTCTTAGTCCTTCTAATTCTTGAGCTCTTCATCCACTTTGCTATTATACATCCTCTCCTTCTGAATACTCTCCTTCCTGGGTGTTCACTTGTAGTACTGCTCTGTTCTCTTCCTACTGATCTGACTGATCTAAATCTTCTTTGATGCATCATCACTCGTGCCCTAATCCTTCACCAGCACTCTGTCTTTGCTCTCTTATTATACATTGATTCTCTTGATGACCTCCTCAGATTCCAAAGGTCAGACTTCTTCATGTAGATGACTTACATTTCTAACCCTAATCTTGCTTTGAACTGCAGTACCAGATCTCTAACTATTGGCTGGATGTTTCTGCCTGTCTCAGCCTTAGCATGTACAGAATAGAAGACCTTTTTGAGATTTCCCCCAAATCCTCCAAACTTCCTGCTTCTGTTGTTTTCACAAGCCAGTGGTCATCTTCTACTGTTTATTCTTCTTTACCTCTCCTATATCCAAACAGCTGCCAAAGTCTTGTTAATTCTGTTTCCCAAATATCTCACATCCTTCCCTTCCCTTCTTCTCTACTCTTGTCTCAGTGTATCTACTTCATCACTTCCTAGCTGAGACTATTAAAATAGCAAAAGATCTCTATCATTTTATATGAGGTACCTGAAGCCTATATAAGATGACCAAGACAAAATGACTATTTAAGGGTTTCTGATTCTTAGTTTAATGCATAAAAATACTTTATTTTATGTAAAGGCAGAGAAATTAGGTATCATGATCAATGTGTTGTATGGAAAAGAAAACTTGGCATTGGCTGGTGAGGATGGATTGGAATTGAATGGTTCCAGAGGTGAGAATTTTCCCATTGAATAAGAGGTTACAAGTGATTGAGGGGGGCCTATATTAAGAAAGTCTTGGCAAGACAATGAAGAGGAATGTAGATGTGGGAGATTTTACGCAAAATTAACTTCATCACTCTGTTGCCACATCTCAAGTGAAAATAAATCTGTTTTTACTTACTTAAAGACAGGGATCTGCTCCAAATGATCTTTTAAAGTCTCTTGACACTAATCTGTGATTCCTGAACAACCCAGTGCACAAAATAAGTTAGTAAGTATCATACTGAGTTTCCTGGTTCATGGAAGATAATGTCTAAAGTGCTGTTTTTGATTGTGGCTTTCAGGTAGTCCTATAATTTTTAAATTGTCTGTCCTAGATCTATTTTCCAGGTCAGTTGTTTTTCCAGTGAGATGTTTCACATTATCTTCTATTTTTTCAAACTTTTGGTTTTGTTTTCTGTTTGGTTTATCTCATAGTCATTCATTTTCATGAACTCAATTCTCTCTTTCAGAGAACTATTTTGTTCAGTGAGCTTTTGAACCTTCTTTTCCATTTGTCTAATTTTGCTTTTTAAAGCCTCCTTTTCCTCATTGGTTTTTTGGACTTCTTTTTCCAATTGAGTTAGCCTCTTTTTCAAGGTGTTATTTTCCTCAGCATATTTTTGGTTCTCCTTCAGCAGGCTGCTGATATGATTTTTAAGCTCATCTATGGCCTAGGCCCATTTCATATTCATTTTGGAGGTACTGGAGGTAGAATCCTTGACTTCCTGTGACCGTATGCCTTGTTCTTCCTCATCTGAAAAGATGGGAGGAGACACCTGTTTACCAAGAAACCTTCTATGGTCTTATTTTTTTCCCTTTTTTGGGCATTTTCCCAGCCAGTTACTTGACTTTTGAATCCTTTGTCAAGAGATTAGACTCAGCTGCTCAGTTCCCCTGGGCTTTGGGTGGGGGCGGGCCATCACTCAGGGCTGAGGTTTAGATCAGCTGCTTCCTACCACCAGAGGCTTTAAGCTGAGCTGGACAATGGACCCAGGCTGCTTCTGTGTAGCAGCCTGCTGCTGCTGCTGCCACCGCCACCACCACCACCACCCCCGCCGCCGCTGCCACTGCTGCTGCCGCCGCCTGGGGCCAGTGCTGGGGAAACCCAGTTCGCCTCTCTCCCAGCTAGGAAAACCCTCCCACACTGACCTTTGGAGCTTTCTTTATCACTTGTGGGTTGAGGGATCTGGGACCCTCCCTGCTGGGAATTCTGCCTGGAGGTCTGTTCAGGTCCTGTTCCTCCCAGTGCCACATGGACAGGGCTAGGCTCTGCTCAGCTCAGCATCCCTCGAGATGGACCTTTCCTGTTGGTCTTCTAGGTTACCTTTGGCTGGAAATCTCTTTTACTTTGTTGTTCTGTGTCTTCTGCTGCTCTAGAATTTGCTGAGAGACATTTTTTACAGGTATTTTGTGGACCGTGGGGGAAACACTAGAGTATGTGCATCTTTCTACTCCACCATCTTGGCTCCACCCCCTGACCATAAGATTTCTTAGGTAAAGTTCTCCATTGGAATGAACTGAGATACAAGGTTGAGAAGTTTAATAAATTTTTGTATGCCATACATGGATGGGTGAAAATGGCTATTTTTATAGAGAGAAGCATAAGGGATGAAGACTGAGGAGACGTAGCATTATAAAGGAAAATAGTTATTCAGATACAGTTATCAAATTAAAAAAAATTTCCTAGTTCGCGGACTTCAGGTTAAAAACTCCTGCTGTAGGAAAACCCAGAGAGGCAAGAGGTAAAACAGTTAAGAATGGTATTCTGGAAGTCTTAAGTCACAAAGAGTACTGTGGGGTTAGGTGGTGATCAGTATTCTGAAGGTATTCCAGAGGACCCAGGAAGATGAAACTGAAGAATAATACCTCTATTGATTTAAAAAATAAGAATGTCTTTAGGAATCTTAATGTGGTTTCCAATGTGAGTTAGAATAGAGAAGGACCATGAAATAGTGAGTTAATTGGTCTTGCATTTATTAGGATCCTTCTTGAAATCCAGATGTCATAGCTATGCAAGTAATTAAATTAGTCTATCTAGTAATATACTGTCATACGTAATTTTTTGCTTTGGATAACAGAGCCTGCTAGTAGCCTCCACCTCTCCACCCCTTCCTAACTCTACCCCACCTCCCACAAGACTTTGCTTTTATATAGAAATGAGAATCTGATTCAGCTGTTCTGCAGAAAAATTCCCACTGGAAACAGTAGGAGTTTTCCTAGAGTTAATATTGCACAATCAGGTCCTTTGAGGTTTAACTGATTCTTCTTAGAAAATCAATCTTAAATGGAACATTTTCCCTAAAGAGCTTAACTTTTATTTCATCAGTAAAAGGTTTTTTTGAAAGTTGAAGGAGTAACAAGTTCTTCCTCTCTTCCTGTTTTTTCTCTACCCCACTCTACTCCCTTCAAAACAGTATACGGATTAAGCAACTGATGAGCTGTGTTGACCTGATGTAATTAATTCAATCAAGATACGAAGAGTGAACATGTTAGAATTTAACTCTAGATGATAGCCTGCTTGTGTTCTTTCACATATAAATGCACTTTTAAAATTTTCATTTATTTATTTTAATTTTGGGGGCAATCAGGGTTAAGAGACTTGCCCAGGGTCACACAGCTAGTCAGTTTCTGATGCTGGATTTGAACTCAGGTTTTCCTGACAGGGCCAGTGCTCTATCCACTCTACCAAATAGCTACCTCAAGACTTTTATTAATATATTGTCTTTATATCATCTATTTTTCTTAAAAACATTCCTTCTTTCACTCATCTCTTATAATGTTTCTGAAAGAGAAGAAAGGATTAGTTCAACAAATCTAATCAAAATATTAAACCAAATGGGACATGAAAATATACTTTAAAATGAGTTTTCTCTAATGTTTGGAACATCTGAATATATACTTTCCCCTTCATCACAGAGGCAAATATTTGAGAATTAAAGTAAACCATTCACATTTATATAGCACATTATAAGTTTACAGAATATTTTTCTTACAACTTTGTGAGGTTCATTGTTAGGGATGGGCATGACCCTGATTGATGCCTTGTAGATTTAAGTTCAGGGCTGGATAGAAATAAAGCACTCCTTGGTTATTCGGCATTTAACAAAAGGAGGCTTACTTAAGCATATAAGGGAAGATTCTCCATAGTTTAACTTGGGTGGACAGAGCTCCTTATCTCTATAAAGAAATACGTTGAGTCTGCAGAGTAAGGTGTTATGATTCATGCAGTTAGGAACAAGTCTAAAAGGCCTGACTCAAGTGGGTAGGCCTTTTTTTATCATCCTTAGGTGACGGGAAGCCACAGTCTTATCCAGAAGCTGTGTCAAAGAGGTTCTCTGGGTCAGTCAAGTCCTAAGGAGAGCTTTGTTGCCTTTCAGGGAAGTTAGGCTAACTTATGTTTGGAGGAAAGGGCAACCTTTGGCAGAGAGTGGGTTCTGTCTCTCCCTAATTTATATGTACGGAAAAGATTTCCATTTTTCCGTTTTCCCATTGTCACGTAGGTGGCAAGCGTCTCATCTAAAATTCCAACCCAGGATTCTCTTCTACAAATCCAGCATTTTTTCTACTTAGTCACAATTGCCTTTTTATGGATAAGTGAAATAATTAATAATGACTAATAATAATGTGCCCCACACTGTGCTAAGCATTTTACAATAATTTTCTCATTTGATCCTCTCAACAACCCTCAGAGGTAGGTGCCATTGTGCCCATTTTATAGAATAAGCTGAAGCAGTGACTTGTCTAGTTGCACGTAGCCAGTAAATGTTAGTAGATATGTGAGGTTGCATTTGAACTCAAGTCTTCCTAAATGAAATGTTTATTATTAAAAAAAATAAAAATGAAAAAGCTACTTTGTGGTGCTTAGCACCTTTTTGTTGTAGTGAATAGATATGGACATGATTTATACTTCTTCTTCTTCTCATATAGTCCTTTACCATATCTTGATATTTTCCTTCCCTACTCTATCTTCTATCCTAGTAAACATGTACTGATGTATATATATATACATGATATATAAATGTTACTGATATTCAAGGAGGCATGTTCAATTTTTAAGTCACAGTTATATTTAAGGACATATTTTTATTATTTAAATTTTATTATGTTTAAGGACATATAAAGATATGACATGGTTCTTGCTTTCATTAAGCAGGAAGATAATACCCACACTTAGTTCTGTGCTGTCATCAAAGTACTCCCTTCAGTGGAAAAACTTACAAACTACTCATTTTTTGAGGTGAGATTCTTGTCTACTTTGTGCCATAATTATCCAGAAGAGTAAAAGAAGCAGGAAAAGTCAGTGGAACAAGAAAGGGTAGGAGGTGAGGGAAGGCAGAGAAAGGAGGAGGAAGGTAGGAGAGAGAAAGGGGCAGTAAAGCCTCATAGGGCTTCACCGGGAGCTCTCTCCATCTCTTGGTACCAGTACAACACCTGGTTCTACATCTATTATCTTTTGCATTTGCAACATGACCAGCCTACTTCCTTTTTCAATCACTTGTTTCCAGAATAAGATATTTTATGCCATTTACTGCAAAAAATTCATGATGGGTCATATACCTCAGGCTACTTACATGGACACCAGTAGTCCCTCTATTGTCTTATGGGTCACCTACAGTTTTAATTCTTAAGTTGTGATGCTGTATGATTCATAGTCATAAAGTCACAGGGAAAACATTAGTATTCAAAAAAATGGGAGGGTGTATCTAAGAGCAACTTAGGGTCATTAAAAGGACTAAAAGGACCCCCTAAGGATGTGGTCTAGCCCACTTTATTCCTTTGATTGAATTCTAGAAGGAAGGAAGCATTTATGAAATTCTTATTGTGTGTTAGCCATTGTGCTGGGGATACCAAGAAAGACAGTCTGTGACTCCAAGGAGTCTGATGGAGACAAAGTGGGGCTGAAAAGTGGTGGGGTAGGGGAAGAGATGAAATAACTACTGGGAATCACACTTCTGAAGTCCAGAGGTTGTAACAAACAGGGATTTGGGAAAATGATAATCCATGAGCCTGGTCCTCTCCCTGGAGTAGAGACTTAGGAGGGACTTATCAATGGGAGAAGAGAGACAGACCTTGCAGAGGGACATTCCATGGTGGGTGGTCCTGGGGGAGGTAGATTGGTCCTGGGTGAGGAGTCCCCAGGTCCTGAGGGAGGTTCTAGGATAAGCCAGCAGTAGAAGAGGCAATCTGGAGGAAGTCAAAAAGGCTGGGAGAAGAATGGACCTAGCTTATTTTCCATCCCCACAGCCTATTCAAGATAGGCATTTTGACAGACTGACTAACACATTGGGCTACATGTCATAGGCAGATTTCTTTGGCATAGTCATGGATTTCCTGTAGGTGGGTCTGTGGTATTCTGAGATTTGATGGTCTGGCACAATGTCATCTGTAAACAGCATGTGGAAGACTGTACCAACTCCTTGTTGGGGAAGAAGTCTTGTCCTTCTATTTGGACTCTACAAATATCTTGGAATACAAAATAGATAGGAGATTTAATGAGATAATAATTTGTCCCACCCAAATCCTACTCACTCAACGACCACATTAATGCAAGCCCCTGGGCTTTGGACCAATTTAGGGTACCAGGTTCAATACCTTCCCCACAGTAGTTCCACCCTGGACTCCTTATTCAGATACCATAATTTTGTCCCCTTTCCTGCAGTGCACACTAAGGATACCTGATTGGCATTTACAATTCCAGATCCTGGCAGAGTACTTGACGATAGTAAGCAACTATTAAATGCATTTCCATTTCATTACATAATACTATTCGGGGTCTGAGCTGAGGAGTTCTAGTGACATCTGAAAAATGTTACTGCCTGGAATGTTATCATCAACAAAGTACAATTATATCATAAATACACTAGAATTCTCTTTTTGTTTTCAGTTGTATCCATTAGAAGTCATTATTAAAAATTTGTCATTTCCTTTAGCTATACTGTTTATATAACAGCTAGGTGGTACAGTGGATAGATTCCTGGGCCTGGAGTCAAGACGACCCATCTTCCTGAGTTCCAATCTGCCCTAAGACATTCACTAGTTGTGTGACTCTGTTTGCCCTGGTTTCCTCATTTGTAAAATGAACTGGAGAAGGAAATGGAAAACCACTCCAATATCTTTGTCAAGAAAACCCCAAATTTGACCCTCCACAAATCAATTAACCTTTCAGTGTCCCAGGCAACTTTTTAAGTTTCTAAATTACAGGTGAGTTATTGACTTGTTGAAGAGGGTTTCCATACTGATAGTTATGTGCACTGTGAAATTGCTAAGTATGGAAAAAAATAGTTGTAATGGTAGACTATTTAAAGCCATCCTTATCATTACATATAGTTTATATTTCCTGACTGGTTGCAATTTATCTCCTAAAAGATGGTTTTCTAGTTTACTAACAGCTTATCATTGAGTCAGCAGTTTTCACGTTGACAGGAAAATTCTTTTTTTTTTCCAATGTAGTTGCTTGGCATTGGTCAAAAAGTATTATTAATGGATTCAGATTAAAGCTCTTGTCAAACTACTTGAAAGAAGGAAATTGCTGGCATTTATTTTATGCTTGGTAGATAACAGAGGTGTTTCTGTTTTTATAATTAACCTCAGCTTCATTGTGGTCTAACTGAACATTAGGTTGTTTTCCATTTTCATTCACTTGTAAAGGATGCCATTCCTATAAGCATAGCAAGACTGCTCTAGAACCACACACATGCGTTTATAGTGCTTGGTAAAGTTGGTTTAGCCTCTTAACAGCTTCTATCAACACAACTACCTGACAGATGGTAAAAACAGTTGGTTGCTCTTATACATTCACTGGTCAGTCCTCTGTAGAAAAGGTGATTTATTCCCACCAAGAAACTGCCATCAGGGATCAGTTCATTTCAGTATAAGATTCAATGGAAAATGGGTGTTGGTTTTTTAATTTAGATGTTTTTTCTACAGCTTATTCTAGGACATATCAATAGCACTTGTAAAGTGTTAGTTAGTGTAATCTCTGGGGAAATAAGAAATAAAGCTGTGACACTGAATTTCAATAGCACACAATTACATAAGTTTCAATGTCAGGAATTCTGACTAATAACTTATGGTCTATGTCTATACTAGCCTTTCTTCTAAATTCTAATACTGTATTTATGACCTCTCATTGAAACTGGTAAATATAGTAAGCAGTAGCTTTGTTTTTTTTCTCTAAAGAAAACTGCGGGATATAAAATAAATTATTTTTTATATAGAATACTCTATTCGAGCAAAATAGGAAGTCATTGAATAAATTAGAGGTCAAATATCATTTACCAAAACTCTCCAAATAAGAAAAAATTTCCACATGCCTCAAGTAATAATGGTCCATTGGAGTGGTATTTGATACACAAGAAAATAATTTGGACAGTTTCTCTAAAGTTTATTATTATTGGATTTGATTTGAAAGCAGATATCAATCTTAACATTCAGATTCATTCTTTTGATATATCCTTGTGCTGTACTTTCCACTGCAAAATTTCCTGGTTGGAGTGATGACTCCTAGATAACTTTCATTTAATTAAGTCTCTTTGGACATATGAATCCACTCCTCCTCTTGGTCCTCTTCTCTCTTCTCCCATCTTGTTTTTCCTCCCAAAGTTTAATATACAATCAAAGATGTACCAGTTTCTTTAATAATGATATAACCTTGAATGACATCTTGATGAAAGTTATGTAAAAAGCAGGAGACCACATATCAGAGACTCAGTTCTAGAAATGAGTATTAAGTGCTTACTATATGCAAAGTACTATGCTT
The DNA here is from genome assembly GCF_028372415.1 of Notamacropus eugenii. Classification (NCBI taxonomy): domain Eukaryota; kingdom Metazoa; phylum Chordata; class Mammalia; order Diprotodontia; family Macropodidae; genus Notamacropus; species Notamacropus eugenii. The sequence continues at coordinate 179,663,131 of NC_092874.1, read as the reverse complement.
GGTACGTAGCTTAAACAATCCCGCTCAAAAAACTTAACATCTGCTTGCAGGGGTGAGGTGGGTAGGATAAGAACAGCACATGTTCACAGGGGAGAAAAGAAAAGATAATAGGTAGAGGCAAAGAGCTATTCAACTGCTTTATGTGTTTCAAAATCCATTAATGGGCTCCTCCTATGAATCCCTTGCATCTTCTGCATATTCTGTGGGGTGAAATAAAAGTTTTTCTATTCATGTATATTGCTATCTTGAGTGCAGTGGGAGTCAGGACCTCATTACCTACATTTGGAGAAATCTAGATCTGAGCTGAATGTAAAATATATTTAGAGATTTTTCTGGAACATTTCTATGTGGGATAATTAGATAAGACATCCAGCAGATCCCTCATATCATGCCATTCCAGTCTTGTGAGCATCATGATTCACAATCTTCATATTTAGTTTTGAGGATCCACTTTCTTACCAAGCAAGGACAAAACCTCATCTGAATCTTTTCTCTGAGTGGGATACACAATTTCCCTTTAACTCCATTCCTCTCCTACTTTATCCACTACTATAGGGGAAATAAGGAAAGTAAGGAGACTAGGTTCTTCTTTTATCAAAGAATTAACCATGAAAGAAATTATCTTCTTTTGAGAAAGGGGAAATAATAAATCTCCAACTATCTGCATTAGAAAAAAGAAAAGTCAATTTGATTTTCATTTGAAAACAAACCAGTCCCTACTGCAAAAGTGACTGCTAAACTGTTTCCAGAGTTTGGTTGGGGTAGGGGTGGCAGTGAGAGAAGAGGTGATCTTGTACTTTTAAAAAATATATATACAGCTAAGAAATACAAGAGGTAAGGAAATAGACAAAAAAGCAACAACAAAAAAAAAAGCGGGGGGGGGGGGGAGAATCTTGCTTTCTACTTATATACCTTATCATGTAAGATAAAGATTAGTTTTTCTTCAGTCAATCAATCAGTCAGGTGGTTCAGTGAATAGACCTTAGGGCCTACAGTCAGGAAGACTTGATTTCAAGTTCAGTCCCAGACACTTAATAACTGAATGAATGTGGGCAAGTCACTTAAACCTGTTTGCCTCACTTCTTCATCAGCAAAATGAGCTGGAGAAGAAAATGGCAAACCACTCTAGTATCTTGGCTTAAGAAAACCCCAAATGGGATCATGAAGAGTTGGACATAATTCAACAACAATAGCTGTATTATATGTTCAAAGTACTCTCAGAACTGTGGGCCCATTCTTAGTGGTACTGTATTCTTTCCTTCTTCAAAGGTGTACTTTTTTTTTTTTAAACCAGTAAATTATGTGAGTGATAAAATTGGTAATACTATTTTTGGTCAGAAAAGAGGTGTGATAATAAACTGATGAGACTGTTTCATGTGATTCATGAGCTGACTCTGGCAGTAATTCCAAAGGAGAGCATCCAAAGACATTTGAGCATTAGCGTCATCCTTGGAATAAATATATAGTTTCTCAAAAGAATTAACTTGTGTGTTTTATATATGTGCATATATTATATACAGTTATTATATATAACATGCATATTATTTTTGCAATGCAATAATTATATATTTGCATGTATAATTACATGTAATATGTGATATGGTATACATGTTATACCTGCAGCATTGTAATATACATATTATATGTTTATGATATGAATGAAATAATAGTATGTAATACATATACACATAAATAACACATGTTATTTATATAGTTAGTGTATTTGAAGGATTTGGGGTATTACTGCTTTTTTAAAAGAAAAATTGTACTTTATATAGACTCTAGAGAATAAGCCATTGATAATTTATTGTGTATCTGTGAAATGGATTTTGACCGTCACCACTACTATTATCATCATTTTGTGCTTTATATAGGACCAAGTGTTTTACATATATTGACTCACTTGTGGCTCTTGAGTGAGTTAACATGTGAATTCATCTTTTGTGACTCCATGTTCCGTACCCTTTCCTTGGTGCAATACTGTCTCCCCCAGGAACTTAGGCTCTTAACAGTAACCAAGTGAGAGAAAGTGTTGTCATCCTCCTTTGCTGAGAATGGAAATATTGGACTGCAGAAACGTCTTTTGATTCCAAATACACTTTCACTTTCCACTTCTACAAATTCCCTGAAGGAGTGATTCTTAATCTTTTTTGTGTGCCAGGGCCCCCTTCAAAAATCTGGTGAAACTTATGGACCCCTTTTCAAAATTATATTTTTAAATGCATAAAAATATATAGGACATATAATATAGGAAATATTATATAATATATAGGAAACCAATTGTATTGAAATACAGTTATTAAAATGTATTAAGTAAAACAAAGAACCCCAGTCTCAGTCTTATACCATTTATTAAGCAATCACTTAACAGTGCTGAGCTCTGGTTATACAAAGAAAGTAGAAATCAGCTCCAGTCCTCCAAGTTCTCACTTTCTAATGGAGGAGAAAACAAATAACTGTCATTAAGCTTTTTTTTTTTTAATATTGATCATTTGAGTTTGGTAGAAATCTTAATTTAAAGAGGTTGACTTCAGGAATATTGTATTCTATTAATTTATGAGAAACCGCTATGTGTGGAGCTAGACCCCTTGGGAAAATCTAAGTTTAAATCATGTTTTGGGTGTATACTAGTTATCTGACCATGGAAAAGCTACTTGTCCTCTCAATATCTCAATCACTTATAAAACTATAAAAGATAAGCAAACTTCTATTCCATAGCATAGTGAAGAGAGTTTTCATACAAGTGTTTTCTTACACTAATGAAATCAGAAGTTCTGACCAATTTAATCTACCTTAGGATGCTTATGTTTCTAAAGTAAAAGGAAATTTAGAAAATTAGATAAACCAGCCAAAACTTTAGTTAGATATTGATAATACAGCTGACAGTGTAACTTACTAGAAAGTAATGCATAATTCTTAATAGTATTGGGAATCTCTCTTGAGTATTTTTATGGTTTATTGCATTTGGCTAATTACATGACATTTGTGGAAAGTACAACTACATTTGGCTTATTTTGCAAGTGTTCATATTCCTTTATAACTTTGAATGATGTGCTGCTAATAAACATTGCCAATTAATTTGAGGGTCTACAGATGTTGTATCTTATGATTCAGGGCTAATTTCCCCTTGAGTACTGTGTAATTGACTGTAAATTACCTTTCTTTCTGGTTAGATGTCCATTAGGGAAACAATGGCCAAATCCATTTTCTATAGCGTTAGAACTAAATGATAGTTATCCCTTTGGAAAGGACTTTAGACTTCATTTTGTCTCTCCAGTCTCAAATAGGGAGCCTACCAGAACACATACTAAAGGCAATCATGCAGTCTCTTTAAATGCGTCAAGTGATTGGGAACTCAGTACTAGATAGAGCAACCCACATAAAGCCAGTCTATCACAAGGCAGCTATTGAGAAGGGACCAAGAATCCCAAGGAAAAAGAGAGAGGCAGAAATGAGTAGAGATAGAAATATTAGCAGCTTGCTTCAAGAAATAAGATTTTGAAAAAATTAAGCTCAGTTTGGTTGATTTCCTTAGCCTAATTTTTGTCTTAAATTTTAAAATATTTACGGTAGAATGTTGTTAAATATCTTTTAAAATAATATCATTTACATAGTACTTTATATAGTTCATGAAACATGTTACCAGAAAACCCTGTCAGCTAGGTAATGTAAGTGTTATTATCTCTGTCATATAGAGAGGAAAACCGAGGTTCAGAAGTAGAAGATGAGAATCATTTGCCTGTGTTCTCATAACTTGAAAGTTATGAGCTGGGATCTAAATCCAGATGCTCTAGTCCAAGAACCTGAAGTTACTTCAAATGGTGATGAAGTAGCAGAAAGGCCAGTACATTGCTCTTTTGTTTTTTTCTTGACTATACATTTGTTACAATGCAGGACTTCCATGGGATGGGACAGGGTTGATGAGAACTGTATTGAAAAAGAAATCCAGTCAGCAAGCATTTGTTAAGGCTGTATTTGAACTCAGGTCTTCCTGACTGTAGGTCCTGTACTACCTGGTTGCCTCTGATAGCTTTTTGGCTGGAGGAGTGGGAGGGAAGGCCATGGTTTGAAATGAAGTTGATATCTCTGAAATGAAGACTATCTCCACCGCACCCAGATGAGGCACCAGAATAGAATTTGGGGGGAGGATTTTTGTACAGTACTCAAATTTTTGATATGTGGGTCTACCTACAACCTAAACACAGACCTAGAGCATAGAGGTACAGGGAATTCTGCCTTATTTAGTATACTAAAGTGCTAATGAAGATTTTATAATGTCTTTTTTACTGAGTTCTCCCTAAAGGCTTTGTGTACAGTGGAAAATACATTGGGCTCAAATTCAGAAGAATTTGTGTTACAGATCTGACACTGGGAAAATGGTCCATGATATCTCACTTAACACAAAGTGATAGAGTAACATCTATGGAGGGGACGAATCAACCAGTTTGCCAATATCTACTAAATGCCTCTGGTGATCTGTCACCACTATTCAAGGTTCTTTGGTGATTATAAAGAAAGAATCCTCATCCAAAGGTTAAAGAAAAAGTATGTCCTTACCTTTCCCTTAAATCACAGGATCTTCTTAATGCTCTTACTAGTGATTTGATGTTTGTAGTTTGAAAAACTCAAAAATCAGTTAATGTTTATTTTTGCTTCAACTTCCTTTTAACAGTATTATTGAGCTCACTATGAGGAGTTTATCTCAAGAAGTCAAGGTTTTTTTTCCACATTAATTTAACAAAATGCCAGTATTTTTTGTAGGGCCTATACCCTGGTCTCTGTTTTATGTTCCCTGGTATTTATGTAGTGGTTTTTAAATGTGTTACTATTTACAGTGTCATCGTGCATAATTTTAATTCTTAAGTTTTATAATATATTTCTAGATAGATGATTATAGCATGATTCTAAACTAGATAAACCAGACTGAGAATACTTTGCTTTTCCAAGTTGTTCAGGTCTTTTTTACCCAAACGAATATTATTGCATTTAGGAAAGGCAGAAGGAAACCTATTGTCTATAACCATCATTTTCAAACTTTGTGAGGTTGTAGAGCTTCCCTTATAAACTTTTTTTCTAATCTTAGAACAGGAGTGATAGATTTAAGCAAATGTTCCATAGACATGTCAGCCAGCAAGTCCAAACCTGGACTCACCTTTCTCCCTAAACCCCTCCTTCCTTACTCTATTGTTCTCAAGGGTAACACTATCTTTCCATTCACCTAGGTTCACAACCCAGATTCATCTTTGACTCTTCTCCCTCAACACCTGCATCCAGTCAGCCCCCAGTCCTCCTTACTTCTCACCTGAACCCTGTCAATCATCTCCTAATTGGTCTCTTGGCTTTCATTCTTTGCCTTCTCCAATCCATTCTTTATATAGCTGCCAAATTGATATTCCTTAAGCACAATTGTGACAAGGACACTGCTGTCTTTAAAAAGATTAAGTGGCTCCCTTTTGGATCTGCAACCTCTTAACTGCCAGATATCATGGTCTTTTCTCGATCCTCAACTTTCTTAACCTCTCGGCAACCTCTGCTGATCATTCACTTTTTTCTCCCAGATATTCTTCTCTGTAGGTTTTCAGTACTTAACTGTCCACTGATTCCCCTTCTAGCTGTCTGACCAATTCTTTTCAGTCTTCTTTATGATCCAGCAAAATTTCCTTCTTTCTGTTTTCTCTCACACTACATTCCATCTCTTAATGTTATGCCTTTTTAATGGCTATTCCCCATGCCTGGAATAGTCTTTCTTTTTTCACCATGGCTGCCTGCCTTCTTTCAATACTCTGGTCAAATCCCACCTTCTGCAAGAGGCTTTTCCTACTCCCTGCCTTTTCCATTGTCTTCCTCCTAAGATGACATCCCTTCTATTCTGTATATATGTGTAGACAAATAGTTATTAGTATGTTGTATGTATCAATCATTCAAATGTGAGTTCTGTGAGGGTAGAGCACTCCCTCTTTTTTGTTTCTCTTTGCATCCCTAACACTTAGCATTCAGTCTGGCACTTGCGTTCTTGCAGCTAACATTCCTCTGTTTCAATCAAGTATTTGTTAAGCACCTACACTGTACTAGGTACTGGGAATTAAAAGTACAATGAGTTCTTGTTGCTCCTTATATATACACAACATTCCACCTCCCTCCATCATGCCTCTATGTAATCTTTTCCTTGTCCCTTGAATCCCTTCCATCCTTCCTTACACCCCTTTGGATCCTCAGCTCCCATTCAGAGCCCAGCTCAGGTGCCACTGCCTACCAGACCTTCCCTCAAATTACCTTGTCTTTTCTTTGAATACATTTTGCATCTTCTATGTATTCCTGTTTCCCTGCAGTAGAAATAAGTTCTTTAAGAGTATAAAACAGATAGAGCAGCTAGGTGGTAGACTGAATAGAGAGCTCTGGACCTGGAGTCAGGGAAACCAGAGTTCAAATTCAGCCTCAGACAGTTACTTGCTGTATGACCCCAGGCAAGTCACTTGATCTCTCTGCTTTAGTTCTTCTTCTGTAAAACAGGGATAACCGCATCACCCAGTTCCAGGGTTTGCTGTGAGGTCGAATGAGAATAAAACACTTGGCAAACCTCAAAGTGCTATGTGCTAGTTTTTATTATTGTTATTACTCACATTTAACATGATATCTAGTACTTTAGCAGTATTTACTAAGTGTTCATCAAATTGAATTAAATTGAAATTAACCTATTCAATAGCCATTTATCTTTCCTTTTTTAAGAGGATCAATAACATTAAAAGAGTGATATCTTGAGGATGATGTCTTGACTTACCTACGAATTGGATTTAAGTGAGGCAGGGCTGAGCAAAATCTTCAGCCTCACTCTCTCCTTCACAGTCATTGGAGTCCAGTGGCAAGACATAGGTCAAGACAACTGGTGATGATCCAGTAGTAAGAGAAAAAATCAAGACAACTGACAATGGCCCAAGATGCAGTGGGTGATCTTGGCCTTTCTAAATTAAGGTATTTCCCAGGTCTCAGTTTGTCTATCACAGTACCTATTCAATGACTAAGGACTAGATAAGAGTTCAGACAAAAGATGGCCCAATTTACAATCACAAAACTATTCATCTTGGGGGGCAAACCCTTAGTTTTTGGCCAGAGCAGAAAAACAGTTGGACAGAGCACCCACGTGTAAGGAGGGGACCATAGTGAGTGTAGAAAAAGGGGAGGAGGAGGAGAAACGGCAGCATTCTCCAACTTTTGCGCAAACTGGCACACTGGTGTCCACAAGGGAGCTACTACTATGCTTAGGTAACGTGGTAAAGACAGTTAATACAAAAATATTCTTCTAAAACCCCATTCACTCTTGCCCATAATATCCATAGGAAGAGCTATACTTTATTTGAAAATGTGACTTATAGAATGCTGGCAGTCTGTCAACTTCAGTTTGAAAACTTTTGATTTTAAAAGAATCATCTGTCTGTTTTGCCTCCTATGTTGAGGGACAATGCTTTAGATATTGTCAGCAGTGCCATATAGCAACAATGATAGAGCTGATGCAATCCAAGCCCGCGCTGGAAGAGACAGTGTCAAGAGCACTTTGATAGTATCACTGGTGTCCCCTGGTCGAAGCATTTTAGAAATAACCTATCCAGTTCTGGATGCCTCATTTTAGGAAAGAAAAAAGTCTGGCAACTGACTAGGGGGATCAAGAATGGTGACAGCCCATACAATATAACCATCATTATGGGGATTTTTACCTGGGAAAAGAACCTTATAGTTGTCTTCAAATATATGAAGGATTGTCATGTTGAAGGATTAGACTTGTTTTCCTCAGCCGTTAGATGGCAGAAAGAGGAACAATGGGGAGAATTCATAAAGTGGTAGATTTAGGCTCAATATGACAGAAATAATAACTCATCCTGTTCAAAAGGACTGCTTTTTGGTAATAGTGGGTTCCCTTCACTTTAAATAAAGGATAGGTTGAAACCAGATTGTAGAGAGTCTTGACTGATGGGCTAAAGGATTAGACTTCATCTCTAAGACTAGAACAATTAAAATTTTTGGACAGGTAAGTGACTTGCTGAAATAAATGTTTTAAAGAGATTGTTTTGAGTGTGTGGTATCTAGATTGAAGAATGAAATTTGGAGTCAAAAGACAGGCTCTTGTATTAGCCCAGGTGTGATATAATGATAATGAATGCAGCAGCCATGGAATCTAAAGGAAGTGATCGATGAGAGATACCATAAAAGACAAGTTAACAGAAACAGACAGGTTGAAATCAGGGGTTGAGGGAAATATTGTGACATTTTTACAACTCTTGGCTTTATGTCACTGTGACTTCAAGTGATATGGTTGAAAAGGTGCTTTGATAATGGTCTCTATAGCCATATTGTATGTTAAACTTCTGGGTTGTCATTATTTGAAAAATATATTTCTTATTGTGGTAAATTTGGAAAATTCTTGGAAAGATACTTTTAAATGAGACCATGATCTGACCATAGCTTCCAGGCTATATGTTTTCAGATAATGCAACCAACCTACATTTACTAAACTATCTTAATTTGCATTGTAAACATGATACACTTAATAATTTTAACTAAAGGTTGAACATTACTTTATGTGCTCATGAAGGTTTAACTTAAATTTTGCAAGCATGATATAAAAAGCCTGAAAGAACTTATATGGGTCTCAAGGGAATCAATGACATAATCTAAGGACTCTTAGAAATTTGTATCAGGAAAGCCTCTAGATTGGGGGTCACTTCGTTGAATTTCTTTTTGCTAATAGAGAAGAAAAATTGTTTCTTCCAAGATAGACTATACAAGTTCTTAATTATACTTTCCTGTGAAATAATATCAGCTATGTTATTCCATACTTAAATGTCATTTGGTAATTTTTCTCTTGCTGATTTGGATAGAAGTAATGAAATGTGGAAGAATTTTTCAGTTTGTAAAAAGAAATTTAATTTCACCTATTATGCTTTGGGATAACTCTGTGGAGCAGTGGCTAGAGTGCTGGGCCTAGAGTCAGTATGACTCATCCTCCTGAGTTCAGATGTGGCCTCAGACAATTGTTAGTTGTGTTTCTCTGGTCAAGTCCCTTAACCCTGTTTGCCTCAGTTTCCTCATCTGTAAGATGAATGGAAAAAGGAAATGGGAAACCACTCCAGTATCTCTGCCAAGAAAAAGTCAGACATAACTGAAAGGATTGAAGTACCTTGTTATACCTTGAGAGATATAGTGGCCTCTGGCCCAACTTTTGAGTTGGGAAGCTTCCCAACTGAGTTCATGTCCCATCTGTGACACATAACTGATTCTATAAACTTTAGCAAATAACAAACAGAATCTTTTGATGTTCTAGGCAGCTCTCATTATAGCCTACACATCTCCATTGACAATGGGAGTTTACTAACCAGGAAATCCCTACCCTGATGAAATCATAAGACATCCCCTCCCTAACCAAAGGGATGTTTTAATTTTCACAGCAGATAACCTAAAAAAGCCCAAACAACTTTTCCCACTCACCCCTAAAAAACCACAGAACCTCTGAAACACCCTTAATATGTAGAAAAATATAACCCAGAATCAAACATAGCACAGAAGGGGTTTTTCTCTGTAGTCTCTGCCAAATGTTCCTGAGATCCATAAATGAAAAGTTAAGTATAAGGTAAAGAATAAAGTTGAGTTAGATACCTAAGTGGCAAAGAATGCGGACTTTGTTACTGTAGCCTACTGATCTAGCAAAGGAATCCTGAGTAAATATTGTTAATGATGGAGATACAAAGCAGTTGTAAATGTTTTTCCAGTGAACCATAGTTGGGTTTGCATTGTGTTTCTGTCCCAAGAGACTGTTAATCTGTAAGCTCCTAAAAAGCTGTATTAAAAATAAAAGAAGCTGAATCTCATTATCATCACAGATACACATTTTCTTCTACCTCCCTCTTGATTATATAGATTTCAGCTGTGTCATTCACTCTGTTAATGTTTGAAATGCTTTTGATACCAACACAATTGAACAGCATATAAAAAGGGTGTTTTGAATGTGTACTCCAAAAAGGTACTACTTGTTTAATATCTATCCCATATGCTGGTGTAACTGTTAGAGTAAGCATATGGAAGTTCTTATTGCCAGGACTATAATATTATATACATATTGGTCTGAAACTTAGCTTTCTTTACCTACAGATGTTATAGTGTGAAACATAGGAAATTAAATTGCTTTACTTTGTCTCTAAGCATATATGTTACAAGAGATGTGTCCACATCTAAGGTAAAATATTGTTGCCATTTAAATGTAAGTAAACAGCTTAGTTTATTCGTGGATATAGTATAATAGAATCCAATAGAAATTGTTCTAATCCAACATTTCTGCAGTAGTTTTTCAGGCTAAATTTTGATTTGTGCCCTAGGATCACCCCAAAAGCCATTACAGAAAGTACCAAGTGGTCTTGGATCATAAGCACATTGTGGTATTCATTATTTTTCTTAAGCAAAAAGCATTATTTTGTATATTGCATTTTATATTTTAATGAGAAATTATTTTTATAGCACTCTTCCTGTGTTAACTTCCACAATGTAAGATGACAAGTACTATGAAACATGTTTTATTATAACATGTGCCTTCAGTTTCTAAGGTTGCTTTCAGCTCTGGAATCCTACAATTCTATATAGCATCTGCTAAAAGTGTTGCTTCAACTTGCTCAAATGTTTTTCTCTGTTACAAAATATGTTAAAATTTATATTCCTGAATATAAATTTATGATCATTAGATTTTTAACTAGAAAGGAAGACAGACATTATCTAGTTTTCACTGCCTTCGCCTTCCTTTTTACAGACAAGGGGACCAAAACCCACAGAATTGAAGTGTCATAGCCAAGTTTAGGCACAAATCCACTGACAAAAAGCAGGTGGTCAGAAATCCATTAACACTAAATATATTTAGTGCTCTTGCCATTGGTAAGTGTATATTGGGAGTGGGGTGGGGTAGTATTTTTTCCCAACCTTTTGTTTGAGGAAAGTGAATGAAGAGAGAAGAATTCAGGCAACAACAGTAGGTCAAGATGAAAACCTAGTGCATATAGTTAACATTTAATAGCAATCTTTCCAACTATGTTAGTGCTTAGTATAATATGATCTATATCTTTTTTTCTCCTGAGTCTTACCCAACTATTTAGCCCTTTTCTGTTAGACATACTTAACTATTCCGTATATGCAAGCTGTATATTTGAGTACCATGGGGTTTTCAGAGAAAAAAAATATTTTTTTCCCACAACTGATAACTAAGGCTTCTGTTTCCACATGACAGTTTGTTAAGGCATCTTTGAACATGTAGAGTTTTTCACACATCAGTTATGTGTGAAAAACTGACTGGAGATTAATATTGCAGCACAGGGAGTAATAATACCTTACCAGCATTTGAGAAAACCATCCCATTAACTCAAATTAATCATTGGTTTTTAACATTATTTTTTATCACTGACTATATAAAGCCATTGGAAGTATGCTCATTAATTGGACGGGGTAAGTTTGTCAGAACTGTTTAAAAAATGAAATATTAAAGAAGATCTTTCCCTTTCATAAAATTAAATTATGAATAATATGAATAGGGGGAGGGAGGGAGAAAGGGCAAGTAGAATACTTAAGGACCAAAATTAAACCCGTACATATTAAATAAGGAATACCTTAATAGGCCACAAAAAGTGGTCAAAGTAGACTGACTCCTGAATGTGTCAGAACTTTATCACTCAAGGTTAGCAGCCAGGTAAGTAAGTAAGTAAGAGTGCTAGACTTGGAGTCAGGAAGACCCTGAGCTCAGATCCTGCCTCAAACATTATGTGACCTTGGACATTCACTTACCCTCTTTCAGCCTCAGTTTCCTCATGTATAAAATGGAGATAATAATAGAATTTACCTCACAGGATTGTTAGGAAGCTCAGATGAGAAAAAAAGCAGAAATAGAACTTTGCAAATATTCTATATATTAAAGCAAATATATATATAATAGCAAAATGCTATAGAAATGTTAGATATCATGATTGTTATTGTATGTGTTGTTTTAAATATTTAGTAGAATTATCAAGTTAAATATAGAATGTTGGTTAAATAAAATTAATGTATTCTACTCGTTAGATACTTAGTTATTTATTTCCTCTTCATTTTATGAAGGATGTAGGAAATTTGAAGATCTTTTTGAAGTTTTCACATTTTAAAATTGGCATTGGAAGTTGGAGAGCACCTAGGAAGACTGAAAGGAGTTATTTACCTGGTATGGAGAAAAAAGATCTAAGAAACACAGATTGCTTAAGAAGGAGCTTGAGTAGACCTTCATATCTCTAAAAGATGACAGATAGAGAAGTGGCATTAAGTTTCTATAAGTTCTGATTAGACGTAAAGAAGTGTTTCCTGACAAAAAGGATAATGAATTGCTAGAAAGGTTATCAAGGAGGTTACATTATCTTCATCCTTGAAATTATTTGATAAGTTAGATGATCATCTGCTTTTCCTTATCTCCTCCCGCCCATTCCTCCTAAAATAATAATTCACTTTCATTCCACCTTGCTTTGCACCTCTTCATTTTACTTTCACATTATACCCTGAATCATAGTTTTTCATGTGCAAGCTTTTTATTCCGTACTCTTGAGTTCCAAGAAGAGAGGAATGAAATCTTACTCATCTTTGATTCACTTAAAAGTGTTTTGCACAGGCTAAGCACTCAAATGTTTGAAGGAATGAATTTATTTATTTCTGTCTGTAGTCAGGGACCTGAATGAATGACTTCCTGAGGGCCTTTGATATTTATTGTTTCATTTATTCATTGTTTTGTTCTTTTAAATCAGCAGAATACATTTTAGGAAAATATGATTATTCTTAAAAACTTATTTTGAAATCAATTTATATTTTGTTTTAATTTATTTTAACATGAAGTAGTTTAGAAGGGTTGAAGCCATGGAAATAAAATGAACACCTGAAGGGTGTGATAGGTCTGTTGGTCTCTTGTGGAAAAGACTCATCTCTAATTACTTGAAAAATCTGGCCACCTTGCTATTTCTTCCACAAGACACATCATCTCCATATTCTGGGCATTTTCACTAGCTGTTTTTCATGCCTGGAACTCTTTCTTCTCATCTCCACCTCCTGCACAGCCCTCCCTCACTCAAAAAAAGTCAAGTGCAAGTCATGTCATCATTTCTCTGATGGCATGGTCTTCTTTGGCAATGAAGGATGAACACAAACCTGCTAGCTTTCTTGGCTTCCTTCAAGGCCCAGCTAAAATTCCCTCTTCTACAAAAAGCCTTTCTTGATCCCCCTTAATGCTGGTGCTTTCCTTCTTGATTATCTCCAGTTTACTCTGAATCTAGCTTGTTTTTAAATTCTTGTCTTTGTTTTCTCCTCCATTGGATTATATAGAATAAGGACTGTCTTTGACTTTTCTTTGTTCTTGTCAGAGTGCCTGGAATAGGAAGACAGTCAATAAATGCTTATTGACTGACTTTGTTAGTTTAGGTTAATTTTATGTAGAAGTTGTTTTGTTTGTAATTTATATTTAGAGATGAAGGGGAAAATAAAATTCAGGGATAAATTTTGTGTCTAATTTTGTCCGTAAACCCTGCCAAAAGTTTCAAACCCATTCTCTCATTCAAACCTGTATTTTTTTATTCCCTCTTCTCTCAGACACACACACACACACACACACACACACACACACACACACACACACACACACACACACACACACACACACACACACACACACACACACACCCCGCCCCCCCCCAGGTTGGTGGTAGAAAGAGCACTGTCTCTATATTCATAGGACCCACATTCTAATCCTACACTGATAGCAAGTTATGGTCCACGGGTCTCAGTTTTCTAATTTTAAAATGAGGAAGTTGGACAAGAGGACCTCCAGCTCTAAATCTACGATCCCCTCTGAATTTTCTCTCTTGGATTTTTTTCTTGGACAAATAGTACCCATTTCCAAGTTCTCCAGTCTTGTAAGATTTTTAAGCAGACATGGTCAAGTCTCTCGTTTCCCCCCTTTTTTAAGGTTACACAAATGAAGGACAGAAGTTAAATATGTGATTGCTAACATTGAGCATGGTAATTCAAAATTGAGTTGCTGAGCACTAGGCTTTAAATCAAGAAGATATGAGTTCAAATATGGTCTCAGACACAAACTAGCTGCGTGTTCCTGTCCAACTCACTTAACCTGTGTCTATCCAGTTTCCTCAGCTACAAAATGGAGATAAGAGCCCCTGCCTCCCAGGGTCTTTGTGAAGTGAATGAGATATTTCCAAATGTTTTGTAGACCTTAAAGCACGATGTAATTGGTAGTATTTCTGGTTCTTGTCATCATCCTCATCCTCATCATCATGAACTGGGAATTGAGAAACTTGGTTTTTAATCTTCACCATGCCATTAAAAGTACCTGTTGGCCTTGGGGAGAAACATTTAATTTTTCTGAACTTCTGTTTCTTCATCTACAAAATGAAAGTTTGGGAATAGATTATCTCAAAGTTCCTTCCATCTCTGTAATTCTATGATTAACACCTGGCTGCTGTTATCAATTAACAATACTTTTCCACATGTGAATTTAAGTATATAAGAATTTTGGGGAAATAACTCAGAAATTCTAACAAATCCAGACCAGGTAATTTTTAGTGCAGTTAATCATGATTCAATTTTAACATTTGATGCCTTGGTTGGAATGGCCCTGTTTTTTGGCCTGTTATTTATTCTTCTGTATTCTTCTCTACTGTTCTCAAATGAATTGAAAAATAAACTGGAAGCAGTGTTAGGAAATAATCTTTATCATTGAGGAACAGAATACAAAAAAACAAGAAAAAGGTTAGAGAAGTTAAGATTTATAGAATTTCTGAAGTAGAAGGAAACAAGACATCAGAATTCTACTGATTTTACTTTAGACAGGGTTGTCCAAACCATGATGCCATATTCTGTAAGGTTATTTTTCTTTAAATTGCTTGTTTTACAGTGCTCTGTCATGAGCAGGGATGGTGTCATGAACTGCTTTTGTGAAACATTTGACAAAATATAACTTTTAGCACTAGGAGAAGCTGATTAAAGTTAGACATGGCTTCATAGGCAAAAGGGCAGAAATGTTTGTAGCCAAATGAAATCAATTTACAAAGCATTTATTAAGAACTTACTGTGTACTGGAATTATGCTAAGTTCTGGAGGGACTAGGTTAATTGTTTGTATTAGATTAACTGGTATATTCATATATAAAAATACTATCTTATTATAAAAGTTCAGACTTAGCTATTAGCTGAATAACTAAGACTCCCTGGAAAATATTCCATAGAATCTCAAGAATTGGAAGAGCCTTCTAAAAACATTTGCACCAGAATCCTTTTATAATATTCCGGAGAAGTGGTCACGCAGGCAGGCAGATTGCCCTGCTTACTGTTCCCTGTACATGGGTGCTCCTCTTCACTCCCACTTCCTAGAATTCTTCACTCAACAATACCTTCTTCTAAAAGAGGCCTTTCCTGCCCCCCCCCCCAATCGTTAACGGTATCCTACCTGAATTTACTTTTATTTTTGTATAATGTGTGTATATGTATTTTCCCCAGTAGAATGTAAGTTTCTTGAGGGCAAGCTGTATTCTCATCTATGCTTTTCTGGACAAATGATAGATACTTAATCCATACTTGTTGAACTCAGCAAGCATCTCCATAATATAGTAGAATTTTTTTAAAAGATGAGTGTATATTGAAACTGCAAATCTATTATGTACACCTTGCTCTTTCTTTCAAATATATATCAAAATATAAAAAAAATCCTGTATAATTCTCTTTTTCTTCCCCCCCCCCCCACCCTAAAGGTGGCTAGTGTGTGTATATGTGTGTGTGAGGGTTGGGAGGTGTAGTCATTCTATATACACTTCTGTTTATCATTTCTTTCTCTGAATGAAGATAGTGTCTTCCTTCATAGGTCCTTTGTAGTTAATTTGGGTATTTATAATGGTTAAAATGACTTGGTCACTCAAAGTTGTTCTTAAAACAACATTGCTGTTAATATTCTGCTGCTAGGGAACGTTTCCTCATATGGAGCTTAATTCCACACTCTGCAGTTTTCCCCAGTTTCTTCCAATTCTACCCATAGATCCAGACAGAACAAATCCAGCCCCTCTTTGATGAAACAGCCCTTCAGATTTTTGAAAGCAGTTATCATGGTCTCCTTAATTGTCTTCTTGGGACCAACCAGCCTCATTTCTTCTTTACCTAGCATGGTCTTCAGTTTTGTCACTGTCATTGTAGCTTTTCTCTGGATGTGTTCCAGATGATCAGTGTACTTCTTAAAATGGGGTGCTCAAAATGGAACTTGACATTCTAGATGTGGCCCACCAGGATAAGAAGAGTGGAACTGCCACCTCCTGTGTTTTCTTAAAACAACTTTAACCCACATTAACATTTTTTGCCTGCCCTGTCATACTGATCTTGCAATTCACTGAAGTTCCCAGTTATTTTTCATATCAAGTATTTTGACACTAATTTCCCATTCTCATTTTTTTAAATTATAATTTTTTGAGTTTATAGCAACCAAAAAATTTTCATCCTTAAAGACACTTGCCTTAATCTTTTGCTTTTTAAAGGCCCCAAATGGATTTTATACTTTATATAAGATTTCTATAACCACATGCAACCAAGTAGGTCTTTAAATTGGTATACTTTAGAATTTGGGTAAGAAAAGCAACTACTTCTGGTTCAAACATGAACACTTAATTTTTGCATATGCTATTGGCTAGCTGATAATTGGAAGGAAAAAAAAGCTTGCCATCACCAAAATGGCTTCAAAGGCCATAATATGCTGGCCATAAGTGCTCAGAAAAACCCCAGCATTGCTCTTCATATTATTTCAGGCAGAAGAAGCTACAGAAGATTAAAGATTACATGTGGACAGTGTTATGCATCTGGCCTAACTTCCTATTCATTGTTTTATTTATTATATTTATATATATATTTATTATATTTATTTATAAATGCTTTGCTGTAGTCCCTTTACAATTTGATGTAATTCAGATGACACCAGTTAAGACCATTCATAAGATCCCCTCTTTTTCTTTTCAAATTTATTTATTTGTTTTCAATTTTCAACAATCACTTCCATAAGTTTTAAATTTTCTCCTCCTCTTCTCTCCCTCCCCAAGACAGGTTCTACACAAACATTCTTATTAAACACATTTTCACATTAGTTATGTTGCATAGAAGAATTAAAACAAATGGGAGAAAGCACAAGTAAAACTAAACAAAGCTAAACATAACAAAAGAGAAAATAGTCTGCTTCATTCTGCATTCCAACTCCATAGTTCTTTCTCTGGATATGGATGGCATTTTGCCTCATGAGTCCTTTGGAAATGTTTTAGGTCCTTGCCTTGCTGTGGAGGACTAAGTCTATCAAAAACAATCCTGCCACACAGTAGCTGTTACTGTGTGTAATGTTCTCGTGGTTCTGCTCACTTCACTCAGCATCAGTTCATATAAGTGTAGGTGATGAGAATTCTTAAATCTTTCCAAGTTGTCTTTACAGTGTTGTTGTTATGGTATTAATTTCCTCTCTTTTCTCTTTATTTCACTCTATATCAGTTCATATAAGATTTCCTAGATTTCTCTGAAACCATACCTTTCATCATTTCTTATGGAAAAATAGTATTCCATTTCATTCATACACTATATTTTATTCAGTCATGCCCCAATTGAAGGACACACCATTAACATATAGATATATTTCCTCTTTCTTTGATCTTCTTAGGGCACAAGTCTAGTAGTATTATCACCGTTGACCTAGTCTTTGAGGACCTAGGATGATATGCATGCAATGATAAGGTGTGAAAAATACTTGAGTGGAGAAATGTCTTCCAGTCTTGGGTGGTGAAGAACTTGAGATTGGCAGTGTTCACAGTCAGGGAACCATATGTTGAGGTCAGGGAACCATAATGTTGAAGTTTGGGGTGGTTGAGGTACCCCAGGTCTTGCCCTAATGAAGTCAACCCAACCCTTCTTTCAGCCAAAATAAAACAAAGTTATTCACCATATTGGATTGACTCTTAAGAAGCCTCACCATTTGTGAGGCTTGTATTAACAAATGGACCAGATTGAATCTGAGCCAAGACCCAGTCTTCTTTGTTATAAATATTGGTTTGTTATAACTACCAAAAAATTCCTTTTCTAAGAATATAGGATGTGAAAAATTATAACCTGCAATTTTAGTTTAAGACCTTAAAATGAAAGTGCTGGATTGATAATGAACTTATATGTCAGTATTACTCTCTGTACTTCAAAAGAACTTGCAGAAGTCAAGTCAGTTAATTAGAATAATCATTCTGGATTGTGAATGTCAAAGAATAGGGATACTATTTATAGTTTATCAGTAAATTAGTACTATGTGTCAAATACTGGTCTAGTAGCTCTTGGAAACAAAAAGTAAAAGAGACAACCAAGGTTACCTTCTCACAGAGCTTACCTACTTCATAAGCTATTCATCTTTAGGATGATTTGAATTGAATAGAAAGGATCTTCAAAAATTATCTAGACCAATTTCTTCCCTTGTACTCCTGTCCTTTATTCAGAAGCATGTTGGAGCAGCTTGGACAAGCACAAGAGCCAACTGTTAAATTTTCTTCTTTCTTTTTTTAAGCACAGAGATGTTTTAAAATTCTTCATTCAGGTCCAAATTCACCCCTCTCCTTTCCCCATTTTGCCACTTTGAAGATCAGGGTTACAATTTTTAAACTCCCCCAAAAGATAGTTGTACATTTTCCCCTTAAAAACCACAGCAGGGAGACTAATTCTCTTTTAATAAAAAACTTCAGAAACTGGTAACAAAAATCTTGAACAATCTCTGTGATGTAGGACATTGATTTAGTTGGTTGTGTCAGTCCTGTCTGGCTCTTTTGTATTTGATGTTGTTCAGTCATTTCAGTCGTATCTGACTCTTTGTGAAATTTTCTTGACCAGAGATACTGGACTGGTTTGCCATTTTCTTCTCCAACTCACTTTACAGATGGAGGAGAATGAGGCAAACAGTGCCTTGCCCAGGGTCACACTGGTAGCGTCTGAGGCTGACTTCCTGACTGCCGGCTTGGGTGCTCAATCCACTGTGCCACCTTGCTGCGTATGGGAAACTGTGGACAAGGACAAATGCCTTCTTATGTCTTTAGAATCTGCTACAGGAAGGACTTGTGGTTCAAAATTTATTAAAAGTATTCCAGGGTGACGCTTTGCTAGGAACAGAATATTATTAGGTCAGGATTGGAAAATGGGCTAGAACCTAGTGTAATTAGGCAGTCCAACTACTGAAACATAGTTTTTGGAATGAGATCAACTCACAGTATTTGCGTACTGTGATATCTGCCCCCCATATGTCTATATCTGTCTATCTACATGCATATATAGATAGGCTCCCCAGACAAATTTGCTTTCTGCCACATGTATTAGGACTAATATTTATCAGAATTTTCCTGATGCAGTTTGTTCCCCTTCTTCCTTCCCCACCTACAACATGGCATAGGCCCAGAGCCTACTTATTTCCTTCCTGTGCCAAGAGTGAGTTTTTCCTAAAAGGAGACAAAGCTATCTTTGAACCTTATTAATTCCAACTTCTCTGATTCAGTCACCTGGCCACTTAGGGTCATAAAAAGTTCTACCCAGGTGGAGTCTAGGCCTCTCATACTTGGTAGATTCCTGAAGGCCACACAAGTCATTCTATCTTTCACTATATCCTAATAACCAGACAAATTTCCATAGGTTACAAGGACCACTTCCAGAGACTCTAAAAGTTATTAGGGTAAAATTGCCCTCCTCTTATTCAATGACTTGCTTGCCTCCTAACATTGCCTTATGGAACCTGAATTAAGAGACTATGCTTCAAATATTGTTTACTGACCCTTGGTCTAGAGGAAAATGAAGAGTAAATTAAACATTGCAACAAGACTTTGAGGACTATTAGTTTTGGGTCATGAGGGGAAGGACTTTTCTTTTAGAGTAAAGCTGGACTACTTACAGTTCATTAGCTTTAAGGCTCAAATAATTAGGCTTTTTTCACCTGCCACGTTGCTTACTTAGGAGGAAAGACATGTAAAAATAATCATACTGGGGTTTTTTGTTTGTTAGTTTGATTTGGTGACTGGAGAATAGTGGAAGAACATAGAAGCCATGACAGTAAGATTAACTCAGAATGTTATTTTTTCTTGAAACAGCCATCTCTCCCTCTTTTGGGAGGTGGTGGGGAACAGAAAGCAGTTTTCACAATGACAGAAAATGTGGAGTTTGGTTTTATTTCACCAGAAATAAAATAATGGTTTCCTGATAAAGGAAAAGGGTAGGGCCTCTGGAGCAGGAAATATACTTTCAAAGCACCAAGTATTTAAGGGGACTGAGCAGTTTCATCTTGTAATATAAGATAAGAAGAAATAGCATTCCATGGGCTACTTGGTCATCTCACCTTGTAAATATTCATGGTGGACATAAAACAAAAGGAATAACAACCTCTTTACCAATAAGAGAGATGTGGCAGACTAGGGCAACAATATCGATTCACAATATGAATTCATTTACAAAACAGTGCAGAAGGCAGTGTCACCTCACAAAAAAAGCACTGAACTTTGAAGAAGAAAACAAATCTGTAGAAAACTGGGCACAATGCCCAAGTTAGATGTGTAGAGATTGATCTGTAACACCCCCCCCCCCCAATAAAAACCACTGTTTCATGAATAGATCTGAAAGCATTCTGCAACAAGTTATTTTGGATCAACTGAAAGAAGTCTATCACATTTGGACTCAGCACCACCATTCATAATGTGTTATTTTGGGAAGTGCATATGGCATAAGGAAGGCTGAACCAAAGTATGCCCAGAAGAAATCTACATGAGAAGCAACACAATTTTGAAAGCCTTGAGGGAATAATTTTTTGAGGAATGTGAAAAAAGAGAGCAAGATATCAAAGAAGTGAATCACAGAACATGTTTCTATCCCCCAAAAAAGGCAATCAAGAAAACACCAGTAACTATCAAGTCATGTCTTATTTTTCATCTCTAAAATCTATATATGTGTCCACGGTATCAGCAAACATGAAAAAAGCATAAACAGGCTTTCACAAGTTATTTTTTGTAGCAAACTATATTTTCTAAGTCTTGAACAGCATCCAGAAGAAAGAGTGATTCCCTGTATGTGGTAGGAATCTTCCACAAAGACATCTGCGGATTACACCAAAATTAATGTCAGGAATGAGGTTGCCCCTTTTCTCAATGACAATCATTGTTGATGAGGTGTCATATTAACTGGGAGGTAGTATAAAATGATCCCTTTAGAACATGAACAACTTTCTCTAAGTGAATGGGAAAAGAAATCCTCTTCCTTACAGTAAGAATATTACAGTGTTGTAGGTCCACTTAGGGAAAATCAAATGAATGAAAAATGCTCATTGTCATACCAGATACCAAGTTGGTGGAGCTGTAAATTAGTTTAACCATTTTAGAAAATGATTTCTAATCATGCAGAGAAGTCACTGTACTATTCGTAGTTGTTGATCCATCAAATCCACTACATATATCCCAAGGAGATAAATGACAGAAAGATGTCATATATATACACACACACATATGTATACATACAAAATATTCAAAGTATCACTGTGATATCAAACAATGAAACAAAGTAGTGGAGCATCACTTGGGGAATGGCTTAACAGTTTTTATAATATCACTCTATAAGAAACAATATACAAAAGAGTTCAGAGAAACCTCAGGAAACCTTGTATAAAGGTTAATCACGGAGTGATGAATTCAGAACTATGAGGACAATAGCTACAATCTAAACCATAATGATAGTACAAGTATCTAGTATGTGGCAAGCCCTATGCTAAGTGCTACCAGCTGAGACCAAAATGAAGCAATCAATGCCACCAAGTAGCATATATCGTATTAGGGGAAACATACACATATAAACAGATACAAAATACATGGAAATCAAATACAAAGTAATTTTAAGGTTCACTAGATACTTTGTGGAATGTGATGATCAAAAAAGGCCTGTAGAAAGTCACAACTGAGTGAGGTAAACTTCAAGAAAGCTAAGGACACTAGAGGCAGAGGTGGGGAGTGAGTACATTATATGGATGGGGAAAGCCTGTAAAACATTGGAGATAGAGATGGGTCATGGGAGAAACAGCTAGTAAGCCACTTTGGTTGGAACAAAATGTATATGAAAGGAGAAGCATATGTGTACATCCAGGAAGGTAGGCTGAAGCCAAATTGTGGAGGGCATTAAATGTCAAACAGAGGAGTTTATATTTAATTTTAAAAGTGGAATAGAGCCTCCAGACCTTCTTCTGCATGAATTAGAGTTAAAGTGGTTGAAAACATGCTATTTCTATTTTCATAAAATCTTATATGTCCCCTCCTTTTCTCTGACACAGCCACCACCCCGTTCTAGTTCTTTATCACTTCTTGCCCACATTATTGGATCACTAACTTATTTTAACTTTTAAAAAAAAGAGGATTTTATGGGATGGAGCCAAGATGACAGAATAAAAGCAAGGACTTGCTTGAACTCTCCCCTAAACCACTCCAAATACCTATAAAAAAAAATGACTCTAAACAAATTCTAGAGCTATGTAATCCACAAAATGACAGAATGAAACAAATCTACAGCCCCGCCCCACCAAAAAAAAAAACCTACAAGGTTGATAGGAAGGGCATATCTCACCAGGTTGGGAGTAGAGTGCAGTCTGGCATGGGCTGTGGCATCATCACAGACAGAGCTGGAGCAGGCTTCAGGGGACCAGCAGTTTGTGGCAGTTTCTAGACTTCTCAACCCACAATTGCCAAAGACAGCATAGATGGTCAGTGAAAAAACTCTGTGGGACCTGGTGAAAGGAGTGTAGTCCAGCTCAGTCTAGCCTCAGCCCAGGGCAGGTGGCAGCAGTGGTAGTAGTGGCAGAGGCTGCAGCAGCAGATATGACTTCCAAAGTTCTGGGCCCACAGACAGTGAGGGATGGAGAGGCTGATACAAAACCCCTGAAGCCTGAGGCAGTAGCCTGGAAGCAGAGTCCTATCTTGACAAAGAGTTTTAGAAGTCAAGAAGATGAGCAAACAGTATAAAAAAACTTAGATTATAGAATCTTACTTTGGTGACAAAGAAGATCAAAACATCCAACCAGAAGAAGGCAACAAAGTCAAAGCTCCTACATCAAAAGCCCTCAAGAAAAATATGAACTCATCGCAGGCCAGGAAAGAGCTTGAAAGAATTTTTAAAATCAAGTAAGAGGCTCAGATTCAATCTAGTTCTGATTCTGTCCAGCTGAAATTCAACCTTACTGCTTGTCAATACAAGAGTCACAAATGTTCAGGCTCCTTAAGAGTCAACTCAATATAGTGGATCTTTAATAAACTTTGTGAGTTTTTGGCTAAAAAATCAAGTAAGAAAAGTAGAGGGAAAAATGAGAAGAGGAAATGGGAATGATGCAAGGAAATCATGAAAAACAAGTCAACAATTGAATTAATTCACAGTTTCATCAACAAGGTATTAATGTATCTTTTCCACAACTTCTGTAGCATTGAGTTCCTACCTTTTGTCATATTTGCAAAATTGCTCGTTGTAAAGCTAAAACTCCAGAGTTGCTTTGGATTGTATTTCTCTTGATATTAATGATTTAGAGCAGTCTTGCTCATTGTAATTCTTCTGAGTGAGCACCATATTCACTGGGGAATGACTCGTGGTAATAGAATTGTGTTGATTCTCCTCTGTGTTTAGAATTTCACACTCTTATCAAAAGAATAAAAGAGGGACAAAAGAAAAGATTAAAAGCTGAAAATAAAATTGAATTTAAGAGTGTCAACATTTGTAACATCTTGATTGGGTGATTACACAACTTTTGAAGTACAGTTACAGAGTAACAAAAGATGAAGGAGTTATTCCGGTGCAGTGTACAGAATGCATATGAGACTACATCCATGTGTCTGACCATCCATTGAGAATCAGTTTATGTCTGAAAATTTTACCCTTGTGGTAATTGGAAATAATTTGATGACATTAAGAAACTGTAAGAATATATTGTGCTTAGCCAGAAGCAGTCAGTCAGATTGACTTAATTAATTGCTTTAAGAACATCTAAATTATGGTGTACATGATCACGATGGTTTCAAATAAATACAGAAAAAACTTCTAATACTTCAAAAATATACATGTTGGTTATTAAAGAGAAAAAATAAATTAGTAACATAATTGGGCAATTTTTTTACTTAAAGCGGTGCCATTTAATTTAGTACACACACCTATTGTCACAAATCAGAAGTTCATAACCACTTTATAAGAAGCACTGCTATGCATTATAAAGATTCACAGTTTCATGAACTGTTCTATGCTTATGTAAGTGTTCATTTTATTTGATGTTTAACTTGAGGAAAAAAATGTAAGATTCAAATAGAGAAACACAACTTGAATATCAAAATATCTGTCAATATACATAAAGCACATTTAATAGAAGATATTCAAGTTGTGAAAATGAGCATATATTCAATTATTCATTACATACATTTCCTACATATTTTAGATAGCATATGGGAGAAGGAGAAAACAGTTGATGGGCTTATTTTTCTTGATAAATGTTGATATTATTCAGATGGATAATTTATTAGCTGAGATTTTTTTAGATATTTTGGGATCTAATTAGAGCTTTCATAGTTATAGATGGAGAGTATCATTCTAATTAGCTGGCAACATTTTAAAATTTTTAGTAATTTGGTTTATGAGGCAGTAGAAGCAGTTTTTATTAGATAAGGCTAAGCAATATCTGCCTTATTATAATAATATTTGCCTTAATATAACAATCTGCCAATAATAATTTATTCTAAATAGATAGTTTTTATATAATACTAAGCTTGATATTTCTTCTTTGGAATTTTTTTTACATAGCCTTATGTAATAGTATCATTCACTTAACTTTTTTCCCTTTCACTGAAAAGTTGTCACTATAATCTAAAAAGGATCTTGTCATTTCAAGTGAATAGTGTATTATAGTTAAAATAGAAAAGGTTTGTTTCAGAATAGAAGAATAGCTGTCCACTTGCCTTGTTGAATGATGCTTACTTTAGCAGTATTAATAGCATTATTTAAAGTTTATCCCACAGGATTTTTTTTGAACTACTACTTTAGACCAGTGGTAGTTGTAGAATGTTTTAGTGCCAATTTTGCCACCTCCAGATTCATACTGATGTTTTCTCCCTATGCTGTAAAATTTGTTCATGCTTTTTCCATCCAGTTCAGTGTCATGTA
This sequence comes from Notamacropus eugenii, assembly GCF_028372415.1. Classification (NCBI taxonomy): domain Eukaryota; kingdom Metazoa; phylum Chordata; class Mammalia; order Diprotodontia; family Macropodidae; genus Notamacropus; species Notamacropus eugenii. Next base: position 179,637,887 of record NC_092874.1, on the reverse strand, counting down.
AAAACATCTCATGTTGCTTGTAATGGTGATTCTAAAAGGATAATTCCATCCTATATAGTACATGGTATATAATTTCATAGAGCATATTGTACATTTCATTGTTTCAAGTTAGTTGAAAGATGTTCTTCTACCAAGCATACATTATTTATTCCTACAATGGCTTGTTATCAACACCGACATATTTTTTTCCTTCTAATGATTTGTTCTTGAATTGTGGAAATGTTTTACATATCACATCTTTGAAAGTAATAACAGCTAGCATTTTTATAGTGTTTTAAGGTTAGTAAAATACCATCTACATTATCTCAATTTATCCTCACAATAGCCCTGTGAGGATACTTGTGAGGTAGATACTATTATTATCCCCATCTTAAAGAGAGAGAAACTGAGTTACAGAGAAGTTAAAGTGACTTGCACAGTGTCACACAGTAAAGGATTTGAGGCAAAACTTGAATGCAGATCCTCCTAACTCCAACCCCAGCACTCTTCACTGCATCCTTCATAGAAATGAAATGTAGTTTACGTAATTGTGAAAGTTTTTAGTCTATATCAACAATCATTTTTGTTTACCTGAAGTTCTTTCCTTAGAGCAGTATTCCTCCTACTATTTATAACATTAGGAAAGTGTTGACAGGGGAACAAACATCCTAACAAAGTCATTTAGATTAATTTTAATGACTTAATTATACATTTTTTGCCAGTCAGCTTTTGACTTTTCATAAATTTGAATTTTAATAAACATCCCTGTTGTCTCTTCCATCTCTAAATCTGTTGTCCTTTGTCACACATTAAGAATGTCTTATATACGTCAATTGAATAGGTTGGATTTTGTTAGTCTTTCAAATTTTTAATTCTATAAACCTTAAAAACCAGATGTCAGAGAGGCTTCCTTTTCATGAATTCCAGTATCTTTTCAGCATTTTTGTTCTTGAAAGCAGGTATATAAAGTATATATGGTATTTTCTGGACCATTTGAAATAATTTCTGACTCAAGTTCATCATATGAAATTTTATTTCTTCACTTTTATCTCTTCCTTCTATGAATTATGAAGCACATCTAAAATAAAATAAGACAAATATATTCATCTCTATATTATAGGTCATATATCCAAATAGGAATGCTTAATGATTTGCTAGTCCCAGAATATATCCCTACTTTTCTTCCATCATGCATCTAATTAATTCCCAAGTGATATATTGTTTCCCTTGAGTTATGTCTTAAGGCATTAGTAACTCTGAGTTCAATTTAAAATGCAAATCTTATTAAAACCTGCACATCTAGAGTCAAGCCTTCTATAAGTGTCAGGGTTCTCAACTAATTCCAGAAGTAATTGGGAGAGGATGATGGAGATTAAGACCATCCCTAAATATATTTGGTAGAGAAAAAAGTAACCCATGAAAACATAACAACAGAAAAATACTGGCAAATATTTCACTTGATATATTGTGAATTGTCTCTTCACTGTGGAGGGAAATGGGGTTGTCTGGTTAGCAGTTTATTAAAGTTCATAATTTTGATGCAGAAGCTTAAGAAATTTGAGAAAGGGAACATAAAAGATAAGAAAAAGAGGGATACTAATAGAAAAGGGGAGTCATGGCAATGGTGGCATTATTTTCAGCATTGTTAATGTTAGTGGTAGCGTCCTATAGCTCTGAGTACCTAAAACGTTGGCAGGGGAGAAGAATGGAAGAGAGGTGAACAACCTTCTACATCTTAATACTGTAAACCCTGAAGACATAGGCATCTGTGGGTGTGTGTTGGGAGCCAAGAGTCACACATCCTCCTGAAACTCCAACAGAACCTCTGAAGGCATAAGAAATCTCCATGGTGACATGCTATGCAATAATGCACCACTGTATATACTAGTGTAGACAATAGCTTGTATACAGGTGGTACAACAGAACAGAGTTAACAGACTGGATTCTAATATCCTAGTGAAAGGAAAAGACTAAAAGAATAACAGGATTTCCTATCAGAGTTCTTTTCCATCAGAGAAAATCAGCTTCTATACATGACTTCAAAGAGTGAGCACAGTAAAATAAATGTCAATGGATTATAATGTATTGGTTGAATCCAGGAAATCAAAGCTATGAAGCCACAGTTAAAAATTCTTAACAAGTCCCAAGTTGCCAAAAGCTATAGAATAGTACCTTACAATACACCTGCTCAAGTGTACCTAGAATACCTGGGGGGGGGGAGGAGATGGGGACAGGAGGAGGAAGGAGGGAATCTCTGTGGGCCAGTATTCACTGAAAAGTGAAAACTGAAGATTTTTTATGAACAAACATAGTTAATTGAACCATGCACAGTTTCAAAAGGATGGCTGGGGACAGGATTGGGGGAGGGCAGGGGGACGACAAGCTCCAGCTGAGACACAACATTACAAAACTATATTATAGCTGGTGGAAAAATATCAAATCATAATACTAAGGCTTTTTCAAAGGTCTCATTTCTATGTCGAATTTCTTAATCCCTTGATCAGTTTTATAATATTAATGGAACTGGACTTGTGCTACTTGATATCTTCCTTCATGGCAAGATATCATTGGTCAGCAAAGACATTTTGCCTTTAGACTTATAGGATGTGGTAAATACTGTGGGCTCCCATAAAATAAAAACTTTCATCACTGGAAAATTTCACCCTTCTAGAGCAGAGATTCTAAACTTTTTCTTTGTTATGGACCCCTGATAATCTGTGGCAGCCCATGGACCCCTTCTCAGAATGATATTTTTAAATTATATAAAATAAAATACATAGAATTACAAAAGACACTAATTACAATGAAAGCCAGATGTAATTTTTTTCCTATCCACGTTGACAGACTTCCTTGAAATTGACCAATGGGGCCCCATGGACCCCAGGATAAGAATCTTTGTCCTGGGATAGTCAAATGTGTCCCACAGTTACGGATTGCTTACAGAATGGATAAGAATGAGGGTTTTTTTCTGACTGATTTCATCATCTCTTTGAATTTTGAGTGAAAAATCATTTTACAACCATAATCTAATTAGGAACACAAAGGAAATGAGAATAATATCTGGAAAAAAACATCAACTTCCATCTTGCCTTTTCTCCAGCTCTTTCCATTGTTTTATATTATCTGCCTAAATGTCCTAGTATCACTTGTATCCATAAATGAAAATGTTTGTTTGCTGTCTTCAGAAGACTTATTGAATGAAATACAGATACATTTCTGAAATTCAAGTATACTTATGAAACAAAAATTAGGTTTCATTTATTGACCATTTTAACGAAAGCAAAAGACTTTTCTTAAGCAGCTTTATAGAAATACACAAAAATAGATTTAATCTTTTTATTTTGTAATCAGGCATCATTTAACTGACTATATATATATATATATATATATATATATATATATATGACTTTGCATTCATTGTATTTTTCTTACTCTTGCAGTGTCAATCTATTCATGATTAACATGTTGTGTTCTTCTCCATGTTGACCAGCACAACCTTATTTATACCAAGCTGAATACCACACAGTTTCCAAAGCTATTTTGTGCAAACAAACAACTCCTTTTCAATTAAATGTAAAGTTAATAAGTTGGTGATTTAAACAAAAAAAGAGGCAGAGATTGTTTTTTAGGTAGAAATTCAATTCTTTAATAAAACAGTATTCTTTTCACTTATTTGTTATCCTCTTCAATTAGTTTGAATATTATGAATAATAACCTACTTATTACTTCTATGAAAAAATTTGGATTGAATGGAAACACCCTTTATATTGTCAAAGAATATGAATTTTAAAATGTTTTGATTCAGGAATGTCTAAATAAATGGAACTAACTGAGTTTTTGGCTTGTAAGGTTGAAGGAAATATTGCTGAGAAATTCCAAAATGGGACTTTTTCTATGTGGATTGATAGAGGTTAAGGCAGTTTTCATAGACATTCTTTTGGGTAAAATTTAGCTTTGTCAAAACTGTAACTTTGCTGCATTTTTCTACTTAAGGAAGTTCAATTCGATTAACAAGCATTTATTAAGTGCTTATAATAGTGTACAAGGCAGTTGGAAAACAAATCTAAAAGTCATATAGTTACAACCTGTAAGAAGCTTACGTTCTATATAATACAACATGAATAGTAAATATAGGATATATTTTTTAAACCCTATCATCAGGGAACCAACATTCTAATGGGCAAAGACAACACTTAAAAGGAATAAAGTTTAAGATTGTGGAGACTATAAAAAGTGGTGGAGAAAATCTTAATAATGCAGATTAAATTTAAAATAATGACAACACATAAAGGAATCTGGAGGGGACAAAGGTAATCCTTCACTGGATCATGTTGAAGAAAACAATATGGGGAGTCAGGAGAACCCAAAGAGGAATGAAAAAGTGAACACTTCTTGGTGGCCACTGGGACAGCAGTTTCAATCCAGTGGAGGGGTCAAAAACTAGACTGCCAAGAGTTAAGGAATGAGTAACAGATGGGAAAGTGGAGGATACAACTATTACTAGAAATTTCCCTTTGTGAAAGGAAAGAGAGATATAGGATTATAGTTTGAGGGAAGGATGGGGCATAAGTAAAGGGTTCTTTTTAAGGAAGGAGAAGATGTGGACATGTTTTAGGCACCAGGGAAGGAGCTAGTGGAGTGTTGGAGATGTAATATAGAAATGAAGTATGGAACATTGCAGCCTAAAGAACTATTTCAGGTGACTGAAAGAAAGGGCAGTTGAGACATTTATAGCAATTTACCAAAGATGACATATGCAATAAGTGGCCTAAAAGACAAAAGTTGGGCTTCTCATGTTGCAAATGGAAGAGATTATAGATCAATATCTAAACTGTTGCATTGATATACGTGGATTGTGAAAAGAACCCACAGGAAAACTACCAGCACATTGGCTAGATTTTCTTTGAGAAGTTTATGAGAGGATATGGATAAACCATTTCCCAGGATGAGAAAGCATAAATTGTATTTTATTCATCCTTGGAGGGAATCCTCATGTCAGTCATGTTATCCATCAAAGCATTGAAGTAAAGTAAAATTAAATCTTTTCAGGATTTAAATCCTAACCATTGACTTAGTACGCTACATCAAAACATTTCTTCCCTTGTGTAAATATCATTCGACTTTTATTTAAAAATGAGATGTGGTTTTCATTAGCTCATCATTGATGAGATCAGTTCAGTGTTCAGCAGATAGAAATTGGACTATTACAGCCCACAAGGCCTTATTCATTTGATTGCTTGCCGCTATAAACCATGCACCTGTTTATACTATCAATCAGGTTGCTTTTATGTGATTTCAAACTTCTTGCAGGCTTTACATGTTAATGTATTTCTTGCTTAGAAATAATTAATGCCTTGCTAAAGTGCTTAAGAAAATTAATTGAAATGCAAAAGAAAACAAGGATACGTTTTGACATTTTACAATGTAGATCTTAGATTTTACTTATCCAAAGAGGATGTATAACAGATAAAACACATTTCTCTCTATTGTTACATAGGACTAGTGTTTTTAAAATAATCATTTTACTTACATAAATGTTTTTTGTGGTTCCAGCCACAGTCCATTCACCAGATAGCCTATGTTTTATTGTTTCATTAAAAGAAATATAAGCGTCTAAAAGAAGCATATTATAATAATGGGGCGAGGAATAAAAATTTGATACTTATTATTAAACTTTTTGTTGAACAGTGAAAAAAATGACTATACAGTGTCCCAAAAGTCTTAGTGCAATTTTAAGCTTAATAGTTACCACATCCATGGTTTAACTAAATGTATGCCATAGTGAAAAGTTTTATGCATTTTGATATAGAAATACTCAATATGACTAGAATGTTCATGTTCTAGAATGTTCAACCCTAATGAAGGGTTTTAACAGGATGAATTGAAGCATAATAGGAATTGGCATACTCATTGTATATACCTCAAGTCTCACAAAACATGCTGGCACACATGTGAAAAAAGTGGTATAACAATGAAACAAATGGCCTTCTTAATTCTCTTTGTATTATACTACATTTGGGAATGGAACTTAATACTTTGTTATTTTGTTCCAGTAAGGTAAAGGAAATACTGTATAATGAGTGCTTTTATTCCACATGCTCTTAAATACCAGGCCCTTCCATCATCCACATATGTTTAGCAAAATGGAACAAGGAAAAAAGAGTACAGAAATTTCTTGTTGTAGCCATTCCCCTCTATCTACTATTGATCATTGCTTTATGATCTCTTAACCATAATTATTTTTTGAAAGTTTTCTCTAAACCTGCACTGGACATTTAATGTTTTCCTGTTTGTCACTTAATTTCAATCTACTAAATAGCTAAACTTGTTATTCTAATGATTGGCAGTGCTATTAGATAGTTGTATGACATTGTGGGGGTGTAACAGTATACCCTGATATACACAGGGGGACCTGCTATTACAGGTTCTTTGATCTGTTTTTCTAAAAGGAAAGCAACTTTTGAGGGGTTAATAATCTCCTTTAATCACCTAGTTCAGGGGAAAAAGTCAGCACCCTGAAGTTCAGAGAAAATACAGAGAAACCAAAGATCAACAGACATGGCTTTCAACTGTCTGACCATAATCAATACATATATCACAAATCAACAAATTGGTTCAACTGTCTGACGAGAGTTACCAAAGAAGGAAGCACCAGCATCTGGGTTTTCAATGCCAGAGGGCTCCTTGGTGTCTTCCCAGAGTCTCATCTGGTCAAAAAACACCACTTCTAGTCAGTAAGCCCGAAAGTAAAACTTCAACTCAGAGTATTTACACCTTTTTTTAGAGCCAGAGGGCATCCCAACTCTTGAGAACCAGTGTTTCATTAATAAAAGGTGCAGACCTTCCTACAAATCTTCCCAAGCCCATTAATGGATGGGGAAGATCTTTAATCACATTAAAATAATTAACAGTACAAAATACCTTCTAGTTAAAGAAACTCTTATTTCTGTACTTTACTCCTAGTAAAGATTCTATGTTGATAAGGGCAAGACTCAATCAGAGGCACTTGATTATATTAAAACAAAAACAGCAAAAGATCCCACTTTGCTTGTCATCGTGGGGGAAAATCTAGGTTTTGGTTTCCTAATTTTTAAAAATAAGAATATTAAACTAGATGATATCTAAGATTCTCTATAGTTATACCTTTTATTATTTTACCTTTATTCCTGCTGTAGTCAGATATATATGAGAGGTGAGACATTTATCTGTCTGGTTCAGGCATCATCATGTACTATCTTTTTTACATATTCCTAGATCATGGAGGGGAAGAGGAAAGTGCTAAAGATTGCTTTTGGATGCTGTTGGTAGACTTTTGGCATAGTCATGGAAAAAGGGAAACAAAAAGATGGGGCTGTAAGATATTCCTCAACTGATGGGCATCCCTGCAATTTCCAGTTCTATGTCACAACAAAGACAGTCACTATAAAAATTTTAGAAAGTATAGGTTCTTTTCCTGTTGTGATATACTGGAATATTTCTGTACTATAAGAAATGATGAGCTCATTGATCTTAGCAAAACATGGAAATACGTGCATGAAATAATGAAAAATGAAATGAGCAGAACCAAGAGAACTTTGTATACGGTAACAGCAATATTGTTTTATGAAGGACTTTAATGGATAAGTTGAGTATTTAATTTGGGTATTTATAATAGTCTTTTATATACTATAAGGGACATAAGAAACATGCTATTTATATCCAGAGAAAGAACTGAAATAGAAGTATCTATAGAATAATTTTATATACATATATATATATATATGGGTATGGATATTGTTGTATATTCACACACCTATTTGAGTCCAATGGTGGCCATCTTGGGAGGGGAATGGAGGGAAGAAAAAAAAGAAATTTACATAATAATTTTGCATATATAAAAGAAATAGTAAGTTACATTTAGTAGGTATGCAGTTTCATGTGCAATCACCTTTTTTATTATACTATTATAGAAATGCTTGTTTTATTCCATAAATTAAAAACAATAAATTTTTTTAAAAAGAAGTTTCAGCGAATCAGAAAGAGAATCACACTAGACTGATTGAGGTCAAACTCTATAAGTATGGTATGCCAATATAGAGTACCAATAATTGCAGGCTTTGGTACCCATTTCATTCCATTTGCAAGGAAGAAGTTAATCATGACATTTCTTTAAGTTTTGGTGACATCTAAATAAATTCTATAATTAGAAGTTTATTCTTTTTGATTTCTCCTTTTAGAAAGACAAAAATACTTTCAGAACATCAGTATGTTATGGAGATTTACTTATTTTATCCATGACATTCTTAACACCCAAGTAAGAGAAGCATAGGAGAATATAAAGAGCTTGATAGAAAAGTGGGATACTTTTTAAACATATCACTATATAGTTCCACAAGTGATTAGATATGTTCTAAGAGAATTTTTCCACACAGGTTCCTCATGGTTTGTAACTTATTCTTCTCAGAACCTAGTTGACTACAATCTTGGAATACCATGTATCCATTTATTCAGTCAACTATTTCATGGGACTACTTTTACTGAAAGGGATAAGTATGCAAAAGTATGCATATTATGTGATTGTCTATGTATATATGTGTATGTATATGACTTGTTCAAGATCTCTACACTCCAAGACTTACACAACAACTACTAAGTCATAAAATGGAGTCAGTTAAGTCAAGGCAACAAACTTATTCTCACAGAAGGCCCTTGGTGGAAGAGGTGATAGGCTTGTTCTGATTTGTCACAGAGACCAGAACTGTGGCTAGTACTAGTGAGTGCAAATAATGAATCCCAAAAAGCTGCCATACTATTGAAATTTACACATATTTTTTTCATTTGTAAAATAGGGATAAAAGTATTTAATTTCTAGAGTTGTTATGAGCATTAAAAGAGACTTGTAAACTGCTTTGCAAACCTTGAACCACTATATAAATGCTAGCTATTGTTGTTGTTGAAATAAGACTAATAACTAATAAAAAGATAAAAACTAATAACCATAATTTACAAAGCTATAACTTCAAATAGGATAAATTCAAAAGTGTAATCAGTTATTTCACATAATTCATACTCATTGGAATGTGACTATTATTAATATTAGCTAACTTTTATAATAGTTCTTAAGTATTATAACTGTTCCAAAGTAGGAGATAATATGTTCCCCCTTACTGTTGATCTTCAAAGACACACTTGTTGGGATATTGTAGAAGGGCTTCTTGGTTAGACAAAGATTAGATTAGATGGATCCTGAGGACTCTTCTAATTCTGAGATTCTTGGATTCTGTGAAATTCTCCCCTTTCCTAAAAATTACCATTTTCTTTGCCTCTTCTAGCCCTGAAGCAGCATTGGGGACATAGGCATCTCAGACATATGCCCTTTTGTGCATAAGATAGACTGCTCTCTGATCAATCAACAAGCATTTATTTATTGTTTACAAAGAAAAGTAAAAACATAATTCCTGACCTCAAGAAGCTCATGTTCTATTAGGGGAAACAATAAAAAAAAACCACTATGTAATACAAGATATAGACAGAATAAATGAAAGGAAGGTAACTTGAGAAGAAAGGCACCAGTGGGGGAAGAGCTTAGAGTCTGACCAATAGAGGCCTCTTACAGAAAGTGAGATTTGAATCTTGAAGGAAAATAAAGCATTCCAAGCATTGGGGACAGCTCCCTAAAAGGCCCAGAATTGCATGATGAAGGGTCATATTCAAGAACCAGCAAGAAGACCATGGTAGCTATGTCATGGAGAACTTGAGGGTCTTTATTTTTTTTAACTTCTTCATTTTAGATTTTCATTCTATTTCAAAATGTTTTTTTCTTTGTATTCAAGAATTCAGAAAATATTTGTTTCAAAGTAAATCAAGGTTTATTATGTTGTTTTTTGCAGCTAACTGCAGATGCTCTGCCTTGTCATCATTTTGGTGGCTGTAGATATGACCTGAAAACTAGATCACTGGATTTATAGCTCCTGCATGATTGGCTGGCTGAACCATGGAACTCAAAGTATGGGTGGATGGAGTCCAGAGGATAGTTTGTGGGGTCACTGAAGTCACAACTTGCCAAGAGGTTGTAATAGCCTTAGCTCAAGCAATAGGTATGTAATCCAGCTTTTACATTCCTAGATTTTTTTTAATATGGTAAAAGTTTTTTTTTTAATTTGTCATATTGGTATATATATATGTCACTATATAAGCCAAGTAAATGTGTAAATTCCATATCTCTGTTCTTATTAGCTCTTTATATCTATAGATAACAACACAGAGGCAACTTAGCATAATGGAGAGAGAGTAGAACTGGAATACCTGGATTTATGTCTCACCTGCCACATTCTGCTTCTGTGGTCTTGGGCAAGTCACTGAAACTTTACTTTAAACTATAACTGTACTAAAAACTATAATTTGTAGATTAAGCACCATTAGCAAAAGGAGGCTCCTCTCCAGGAAATGGATCTACTGATAAAATCATTATCAGGTTAAAAAAAGAATTAAAACCCGAATCTTAAAATATATGGCATGAACAAATTTCACTTTCTACGATTCTTCCCAACTACAAGTAAAACTGTTGCTTCTTTCTCATTCTAACCCCAGAAATATTGTTTCTCCATATATTTTCACCTGTCTTTTTTTTTCTCTCTCAAGTCTCCTAGAACATAAATCTCATAATCCCTACTCAATCTAAAATACAGATATCCAAGAGCTCCTAGAATCCAACATTGGGAAATGCTGCACATATTTTTAAGTGTCCTGCAAATTATAAATATATAAATAAGGTACAACTAAAAATCTACCTGTCTAAATATATACATACAAATAAATAGAAATATACATGCATACACATACATATATTTATGTATGTGTATGCATGTATGTATGTATACATACTCATTTTCAGCAACAGTACTTGAGAAATACAACTTGAGCATTTTTCTTCTGGCTATACTCTAAAGACTAAATTGTAAAGTGCTACATGACAATTAGTGACAGGTCACAGCTTACATGTGTCTTTGTGACAATGCTTAACTTAGTATTGACAGTTTAGCAGAGTTTTTGTTTTGTTTTACTGTTTTGTATCAGTATTTGGTGGGGCTAGTTCAACCTTGGAAAGAACTGTTAAAAAAGTTTAGTACCTTACATATAGGATCTGTAAAAGACTTCAGAAGCCACCTAGTCCAACCTTCTTATTTATAGATGAGTAAGCTGAGCCCCAAAAACATTGAGGGACTTGTATAAGACTATACAAGCAGTAAATGGGATTTGAACTCAGGTCCTCTGACTCCCAAGCCAGTTCTTTTCCAACCATGTCATACTGTCTCCTTATCAGACTTCCTTAATGACTTTAGCCCTAGTGGTTGTAATATTGACTGACTTGCATACAGATGGAACTATCTTGATATGATCTATAAGTTTAAAAAATTGTTTAGGAAGGAATTAATTTTAAGCAGTTTTTAGTTCTTAGGAATTAATCTTGCCCAAGG